>NC_141695.1:787549603-788149603 GCF_964263255.1 Lissotriton vulgaris
TGAATATTAATGAGGCATGGATCTGCGACCCAAGTGGGAATCGCAAATAGTGTCTGAGACACTGTTTTACATTCATTTTAGCGAGTCGCAAATTGTGACTCGCACAAATGAATGGTCGTACATCTGGCCCTAGGAAAATTCTGAAAATATGATTAGAATCCCTTGAAAACAGGCTTAGATACCCTGCTAACAAATGAAAGACATGCTGAGTAATGCTATACACAAGAAAGCTCAATTCAGCAGTGTTGAGACTCTATAATGTTAAGTTGGGCTGGACGTGAAGATAGACACGTTAGGTAGGTTCATCATCCCGGTGGGTACTGCCTCACCCCCATCTAGCATTGGGATGATGTAGGATTAACTGTCCTCTCACTTCACGTTCTTGCATACCATGCCATTTTAATCAAGAAGCTGTATGTGTGGTTTAGACCAAAATTGTGCTGCGATGCAAGACTTCATTGACATGCATAGGAGCACAGTGTTTTTTTCCTATGGCTGAAGGTTTTACAATAAACTAAATATTGAATTTGCATTCTCTCAAAATAGGACAGCACAGGAAGCGTAAATACGCTTGTGAGGCTGAATATGGTATTTGACGAGGGAAACTGAAGAAGGATGGGTATTTCCCATAGATGAGACAGCATCTGCTGCCCTTTTCTATCCAATGTAAAATAATTCTCATAATTTGTACATCTCTGCTTCTGTGTACTTTCAAATGGAGGCTCCAACAAGAAAATAATACAAGACAGTAGAAACCCTTACAATAGGGAAAAAAGGATTAAACTATATTGAATGTGTTCAATGAAGCCTTTCAAGTCAAGGCAATCAAGCATTTAGTCTCATGTACTATTATCTTAGAAATTTTGTGTTGTTCTGGGAGGGGAGAGAGCAATTTTTGGAAGACGGGATACTGCCTCCCTAAGTCTAATACACCTCTTCTAACTACCTTATAACACGTAGGGCCCGATTGTGATGCAGTTTAAAAAGCTTCCCGAACAAATGGGTTTGGGAATGGTTTCCGACCGAATCAGATCAGGAGCTTCCAACCAACCGAGTATGATGCAACTGGGTGCTTCCAGATACGATTTGATTGGACACCCATTGACTTCAATGGGAGCCGTTGTGCCGACCGAATGCATAGGCTCCCATTGAAGAAAGGGGTGGCTGGGGAAAATCGGGCACCCTGTGGAAGCCACCCCCTGGTGCATGGCTGGTAAGAGGGTACCCAGGAGTACTTCCACCGGTCCGATTGGGAAGGCTCTGGGTGCAGTGGGGCCCACTATGGGCCCCCAAAGTCTGATTCCGACTGCTGATTCGAGCCGGACGGCATGATTCGGAAAGGCTGTCCAAATCCAGCATTGTACTCGGTTGTCCAGAAAACCGGCCCATAGAGACATGCGATACTGCTCAGTATGGCTCGGACATTCCAAATGACGTCAGGTTCGTATTGGGATAGTCCTAACACCTAACTCGCATCGTACTCGGTCGGTGTGAAACCTTTCCGAGTTGGTCGGGAAGATACCTTCCCGATCCGATTGTGATGGAGAAAATGCCATTAGGAGGCCTTCCTAACAGAATGAGAATCAGGCCCATAATTTTGGACCTCCATCCAGATGAATCTGAAGTTAAAAACAGAGCCTCTGTGTGTTTTTTTCGTAGACCCTTACACACTCTTAATATCATGCTTCATCATTGGGTCTCATCCTGATCCCTATAAAAAAAAGTATGGACGTGATCATTTTTCCAGGGTGTAGTTGTGATGTTTTTTCGACCTCTTCTGATAAGGCTAAAATACCCAAAGGACACAACTGTATCTCTATTATTGGGTGCCTTTAGTATTTTTAAAAACATTGGAAACAGGTGTTTAAGTGGATAATATATCCTTACACTGTGGTTTTCATTGACATGTTTCAGCCCTATTGGTTAGGCCACTAGCATTCCGGGGCCTTTGACCGGACTTATAAGTGTGCCCCTTTTTGTGTTATGTTTCTATCTGGATTGTCATGTCCTTGTTAGTCTGAACACATAAGACAATAAACACACAAAAGATGATGGGAGGAATACCAGCAATTTCTGTAACCACTTGCTATCTTTTAGGGTAGCCTTTCAACTAATTCTTCTTTTGCCCCCTTTTCACCTCAGCTTGGACCCATGCAAATCAGTTTTGACCCAGCTCCAATAGGAAAAGTCCAGCCAGAACTGCCAGGCCTGATCCTCCCTGAACCGAAACACAAGGAATCTAAGACAGGTTTCGCCTTGATTGGGGATCTTCAGTAGGGTTAGGCTTGGTTCCACTGTCACATTGAGCAGAGAGGACCCTTGTCTGGGCATGCCCTTGCTATTTATGGTGGTACATCAAACACACACCAAGTGATGGGAGGAATGCTTGCAATAAGTCTAACCACTTGCAAATACAGGGGTAGCATTCCAACCCATCATTCTTTTGCTCACAAAAGCACCTTAGTTTGCATCTATCCATATGCAAACCTGTCTTGACCCTGCTCCAAATTGCCAGGCCCTCCCTGAGCCGGTACACAAGCAACCCAGCATAGGTTATCCCCCGACTGGGGCTCATCATTCTAGTGTAGACTGTTTCTCAGTGAGCATGTGACCCATGTGTATGTCTTGCTTGTCTTTCTCTGTAATCATAACCCTATACCTAACTAGCCTTTGGGTTAGGACTATAAAATACACTATTTGGCTTCTTCTGCCTAATGTGATGTATCTTGTTCCCCCTAAGCATCTGTAGGACAGAAGAACTCAGTCTCCTCATGCAGAATTCTGAAATGAATGAATGAATGAATGAATGAATGAATGAATGAATGATAAGGAATTTGTATGGGCGCAACTTAACCCGGAGGCATCAAGGCGCATCAGATGGAAATGAGATGGACAGCTGAGTGGTCGGAGGCAAGAAGAAGGAAGCGGATGTTACAGGTAGGATTCTGAAAATAGCAACGTTTTTAGATTTTTCCGGAACAGGGCAAGAGATGGTGTTCTGACCGACTTTTTCGGCCCTCTTTTGAGGGAAGGTGATTGGAGGTGACTTCAGTCTACTATTATTCTAGTGGAAGGATTAGAACCGTAAATAGGGCCTATTCACAAGGCATGTTGATATAATTCCGTACCCTTTTCCTTAGATCAGGGCTTATAAACTTATGTTAGGGGATAGATTCATTCGTATTAGTGATAATCCGTCCTTTTGTAAGAGTGTTAGTATACCTTCCATGGAGTTATGCTTATTTCGGGCCTTGTAGGCCTCAAACGGGAGAGACTCCATCTTTCTTTCTGCCCCGGCAGCTTGAGATGCTTCTAGGTCAAATGTAATGTTTTAGTTACGAGGTGTTGTTCGCTTGGAGAGAACCGGCTCAGGCTGGCCCTTATCGAAAGACTGTATTTTTCTCCATTCCGAAGACATGACATCAGGCCGGCCGGCTGAGAACGTGTCCTTGGTACGGGGAGGTACAAGAATTTGGTGGGCGGCAGGTTACTGGCCGTAACTTTCCATGAAGGGACAAGCTTCGATATTAGTGAAAGCATGAGGCAGTGAGTCAGTCAGTCTGTAGGCGGCAGCTAGTTGTTAGCATCAATGCCATTAACTATTCCGAGGCAAACAGTCGCCATTTTGAAGTCCGAGAAAGACCGAGAAGCTGATACTCTCTTAGAAAGATTGAAGTTATTTTAGTTGGAGCAGCTGGCGAGCTTTGACATTAAGATCAGAGCATACAGAGTGAAGCAGTTAGTTGAGGGAACGAATACCAGAGTGGCAGAAAGTGAGTTATAAGATCGAAGCCGAGAAGTGAAGATGGTCCGTGATTGAGAGGAGAGAGGAGTAGTGCAGAACAGCCAGAGAGAAAGCAGCTGATGAGAGGAAGGTTCCAGTGACTTGGAGGGAAGCGAAGGAGACAGAGCATAGCGGTGCAGACGTGTATCCGTGACTGCAGAGGTGTGACCCTAAGAGGAGCCAAGGCACAGACGAGAAGGGAACCCAGATGACTGCTGAGTCCAGACTTCATATTAATAAGGTGACGTCGACCCTTTCTTATTAGCGTGCACACATTCTAACCTTTCAATTTACTTTGCAGGCTATATGTTATAGTATAGTGTTACATTGTTATTGCTGTTGTTATAAATAAAGTACCCCAGTTCTTAGTGAACCATCATGTGCCTCTTGTTCTTGTATAATAAAGGTAACCTGTTCTTCTAGTCAGGTACTGTTTTGTGAACGGACGCAACCCCCGATCAGGTAAGCAGTAACTGAATAATGAGGGAGAGAGGAGCCCTTGAAGTAGAGAATAAGTTGTACATCATATAATTTGGCTATCATTGTGTGATCTATAATATTGTAGTATTGTACCTCTAGTAAATAGCGAGAGATTCCCCAACATGAAGAGCTAACGGTATTCATAGGAAAGTGATCGTCGTTGTCAGGCGGCGTTAATGAGAGCACCAGGGGGGACACTGGTGTGTATACCCACAGGATTGTGGCTTGTAATGTAAGTAAGAGAGCACCAGGGGGATACTGGTGTTTATACCCACAAGATTGTGGCTTGTAAGGAAATAGAGAGGGCATCAGGGGGGATACTGATGCCTGTACCCACAGGATCGTGGTTGGAGCGAGCACTGGTTGCAGTCAGTGTGTAATGGTAAATAATCAGAACTGCCCTAGGGTAGAATAGTCTGGGTCTGAGTTGCAGCGAGACTATCTGGTGTGATTGTGGTATTGTAGAAGATTTAGGCATGTACATTGATAATTCCCCATCCTTAGGTAGGAGACATAGATACCTGTTGTAAATAGGTCCTAAGGAGGGAGGTGATTACGTTTCGGCTGGGTCGGTGGTGCTCTGGTGAGCTGATTCTATCTGGTCCGAGAATCCGTCCGTTACAGATGGCTAGCTCTTAAGGTCAGCGGGAAGGGCGTTCCACAGTTTAGGGGCGAGGGAGAAAAAGGCTCTCCCTCCCCATCTTGCCTTAAGAATCCGTGGGGTAGCCAAAAGGTTTTTGTGAGCGGATCTCAGGGCCCTACCCGGGGTGTAAAAGGACACAAGAGATCCAATGTCCTCAGCACCAAGGCCGTGTAAGGCATGGTAGGTCAGAACCAGGACCTTGAAATTGATTCTGGCCTGGACTGGTAGCCAGTGGAGAGTTTTTCTGATTTCTGTTACAGAGGCACGCCTAGGGGCATTCACCACAAACCTGGCTGCAGCGTTCTGGATGAACTGAAGGCGCTGGATAAACTTTTTGCAGATGCCAAGATAAAGTGCATTGCAATAGTCCAGGCGAGGTGAGATGAGGGCTACTACAACCTGTTTCCGGGCCTCAGGGGAGAGGAAGTGGACTAGTTTCCTGAGAATCCTTAGAACTCCACAGCAAGTCGAAACAGTCTTATTCACTTGCTTATCAAACGCCAGTGTGGAGTCAAAAGTGACCCCCAGATTTCTGGCGGCAAGGGAAGGCTTGGGACAGGTTCCAAGAGAGGGAGGCCACCAGTCATCCGTCCATAGATCTTGTTTGCCACCAAAGATGAGGATCTCGGTCTTTTCCCCGTTAAGCTTGAGAAAGTTTGAGGACATCCATTCTGCCACGGCTTCCATGCATTTCTTAAAATTAAGGGCCGTGGACTCCACAGAATGGGATAGGGAGACCATTATCTGGGTGTCGTCGGCGTACGAGAGGACTTCCAATCCATAGGATCTGACAAGCCTTGCAAGTGGGGCCACATATATGTTGAACAAAGTAGGGCTCAAAGATGAGCCCTGCGGGACCCCACAATGCAAAGGCTTGGCAGAGGAAAGGAAGTCACCCAGTTTGACCTGTTGGGAACGATGGCTAAGGAAGGATGTCAGGAGACCAAGAGCTGGTCCTTCAACTTCCATCTCACCGAGCCGCCTAGCCAAGATGGAAGGGGACAGGGTGTCAAAAGCGGCTGTGAGGTCGAGCAGGATGAAGATGGTAGAGTGATCTCTGTCGACCTTAGCCCGGATGTTGTTGACCACTCGGTGCTATGCGCCTTTCGAAATCCATGCTGTGAAGAGTCAAGCAGGCTAGCATTGTCAATCTTTCAATATTTTGAGGGGGTCCAAAGGGGAGCCCGATTTAAGTTTATTAAGAAGAGCATTAAGGTCCTCATAGGATAGGGGGGGAAAGTTGGACAACCGTCCTGGGGATGCCGAGGTCGAAGCATGACAGGGAGGAGGATCCAACGGCAGGGCAGAGTCATGGGTAGAATTAAGGGCTTCCCAGGCAGAGTAAATATCCACGATCTTGGTGTGAAAGAACGTGGAAATCTGATCACAGAGCTCTTGTGAAGGGACAGTAGGATCAGGGGAAGGTGTAAGGGATAGAGAGTCCACAATTTTAAAAAGATCCCTTGATGAGCTGACGGAGGTGGTCAGGTCAGTGAAATAGGATTGTTTAGCCATTAAGCCATCAAACCATCAAGCATGAGTAGATGCTTGACCTAGAGCCTCCAGTGCAGGACTAATCTTCCTTATTAGGGCACTCTTTGAACTGAGGCCAATACTGGATCTTTTCTATTATGGTGCTGTCTAGTTGTCCATCTAATGCCTAAAGCTGACAGGTGTACTACTGTACTAGCCTCAAAGAGACAATTCGTTGGCTACTCAAATTGTAATTTCCAGTGGTTAGATGCTCCATATTGCACAAGGCTTTTTCACACCCATGTAAGGGCCAGAGGTAGTTCCCAATGAGCAGGTGACTCATGTAAGAGAGGGTGGTGCATAAGTGTTTCTAAGGTTGTTTGGTGCACTTGAGGTCTGTTTTACTTTTTAGATGACCTGTAGAACTGTTCTCCAGAGAAAATACATTTGGAGCCTTAGTTCCACTTTGTCTTTTTTGGAGTCTCTTGATTCCATCCCAAATTCAACATTTTGTCCACATGCAAACCAACCAATCACTTGTAAATTTACCACTGGCAACAAATGCCAGCCAGACTGTCATTCGCTTTTCAAACAATCAGACTCCGTTTGCAGGCACATGTGCTTTTCTGCAACTACAAGCTGGTGCCACCTGTTCAGTGACTGGAACTCCTGTGTAGCCATTTTCAGATTCCACATCTCTAACAGGAGACACCCAGATGCCCCAAAGGTAAGGTCACACCTAATTCTGTTACAGACTATTACACTCTATGTTAATACAGTGTTCCAAAACCCCTCAGGAAAAACCCTCACCTTAAAAGAGCCACTGCTTTTAATAGTTAATTCAAATGTAGCAATTGTTGGCCAATCTTTCCTAAGGAGCATCTTACATTGTCTATGGTGGGGGATCCTTTGTAGTCCTGTGAACCATTATCTTGTCCACCAAAATTAACTTCTTGCCTCTGCTTTGCCTTTTTAATCTTTATCATAGAGTATTCTGTGCCTCTGACTCTGCCAATTATGTGTTTGCTGAAATCTCTTTTTTACATTCCTTTTAACCTTTATTCTCCATCAGATCTGACACGTTCGTCTGCTGCTTCCTCTTTTGCCTTCCCTCCATCTCTGCATCCGAAGTCCTTTGTTTTCTTTCCTGTGCTCACTCTATCTCCTCATCTATTGGACTCTTTCTACAAAACTTATTGCCTCTACTTATACTTTTCATCCATGTGGAACCATTGTGCTAAACCTGCTGAGTTCTAGCATTTTCCTCTTGTTTAAGAATACTTCCATCATCCACTCCTGGTAGAAACCTAGATTTTACCTTCTGTACCATGCCAATGTTCTCCCTATCTGTCAATTTTCTTTTTATCTATACTTGCAACTACTGTCAGTCACTGGACCTGAGAGGAGCATGCCTGCATGCGAACAGAAATGATTAGCAGCCCTTTTCAAAATGAGAAGTGATGACTTTGGGTCCCCCTAGCCCTACGATGGCCGGAGTGGGCCTTTTTAAGTGATTCAACAGCTACATCTTTTTCAATACTTTTGAGTTAGGAGTGGCACGAGGACAATAAGGAAGAGTAGACGAAGCTGGAGATAAATTGTCCATTATACCACAAGAAGTGTAATGGTCCACCACAGCAGGAGGTGATAGACTATCTACAGAGGAAGCACATAGTAGGGATGCCTTGCATCTTATGTTGGGACAGAAAAGTCCCCTGCATGCTGACAGATGTGCAGACATGGGTCCCTTGCTCACTTTGCCACTGGACTCAGGCTAGCCTGGCTGATGAGGGGTGTTACCCCGAACCTGGTCCCAGAATGCTTGTTTAAGGTCCTGGGAAGACACAGCTTGGCAGTTTGGGCTGGACTGTTCCCATGAGGCACAGGGTCAAGGCTTATTTGCATATAGCTGTGACTGAACTGGGGTAGCAAAGTGAGTTAAAGAACGGTGATGGATTCAACCCAGATCTGTGACTGGGGGTGAGTGTTTGAAAAGTTTCAGCACTTCGTCCATGATCTCCTTGTGTTTGTTCCAAATAACTATACACCATATGAAGAAATAGAAATACCTTTAACATGACAAGAATACAAAAATTGGGTTGATGACACCCTACCACACAACAGAAGACGTTAGACTAGGTCCCCTCCGTAATGATGGAACAACAGGGCCAATCTTAGCCGCTATACAAGGCATCCTAATGTTGATAATTTGTCAGCAGAACAATTGTGCGGAGTATACAAACAGTTAGTAACAGTACACAGGTGTTTGACTGAGTTCGCAATGCGAACATTGACACTTTAATTTAAATTAATTTAAACAGCCTTTATTGAGTGCATAGCTACCCTGAGGCAACCGTCCGCTAGTAGCAAAGACAAGGAAGAAGTGGATGGTTTATAGGGTAGCATTATTTCAATCAACCCTGCGCAGACTGCTCAAGTTGCACAACCACAATGGCTACACAGGGAATCAGCCCACAAACACTAAATGTAGTAATGGGTAAGGTTCCCACCAGAAGGGATGGGATTCCGTTCTGGATTGCAGTAAAAACAAGTCGGCTTAAAGCAGTGTTTCCCCATACAGGACCGCAGGAAAAACACAAAATATTAACAGTTTTCTTGCCGATTGGGATGGCTGGCCCCTTTGGGAGACTGCAACGGATGGGGTGCAGTCTTTACTGCAGTGTATATCAGTTTTTTTTACAGTATCTGCCCTTATGCTAAGTTAAATAAAGGGGTAGGCAGCAACATTGGCTATATGCCAGCACCTACGAGATTTAGTTCATGGATAACAGGAGCGTGAATTACCTAAAATTATTGAGGAAACCCATTCTACATTGGCTAGGGATAATTTGGGAGCCAAACCTGGTAAACCACAACTAAAGAGTAAATCTAAAAAGGAGAACTCCAAGCAAGCACCTGAATCTTTCACAAATAAGAAATGGTATGAGAAGAAAGGCACCGACAAAAATCAATCTCGTGGTGGGTCTCCTCCACAGGAAGCCACTGAGAAATGCTATAACCATTGTAATCGTGATAATATTGGACCTCCTGACAGGTATCAGGATATTGATACTCGTTCATTTTGTTTCTTTCAGGAGTCATCCGATAAACATTTGGAGAGAGGAGGGCAGTCAGAGCACAGTTTGGAAGAGCACGTAAAACCGAAGAATAACTCACAGTGCTCGTCTGACTTTATCATTAAACAGGAAGACAAACCTAAAACATCAAAACCTCAATTCAAAAACAAGAAATTAGCTGGATTTAAGGTCAGGCATGCCATGGATATTGAGGACACTGCTTCTGAGCAGGAAATGGCAGTGACCATGCTCGGCAGCTTGGCAGAAGTCACAATAATTTGTTAGAACCAGATGGATTGACTGGTGGGAGTAGCACTGAGTGAATATATCTGGTGGAGACTCCGGATACTAGGGTAAACGTCCCACATCATTTTTGCAAAATGCAACTCCAATTGGAGAAGGATGTACCCAGGAATAATAATGTTCTCTTTGGGAGGATTTAACATATGTATACAATATTCTCTTTGCTGAAATGGATTGGCCACCTGATTTCGGAATGAATTGCCCCAGCTGAGAAACAGTCATTTTACTTGTTTTTTCCAACCTTGTTCCAGAATCAGTTAAACATTCATAAGGACTGGGCGTTAGCACTTGCTCCTGTGTTATACCACAACCATGTGGGGTGGGATGACGGTTCCCCTTGTCATGAAATTACAGGCAGGACTACCCCACAACCTCAAAGATAATACCCCATTAAAAATGCAGCCCAAAAACTAGTTAATGAGATTTTAAAACAACTTGAATACCAGGGCGTAATAGAAAGTTTCACCTCTTCAATGAATAATCCCTTATTTCCTGTCATGGAACCAGACCATTCATATGGTCTAGTTCTAGATTACAGACACTTAGACACAGCTACTCGCACATTTACAGTACAAAACGCAAACAGTGCAGCACTAATGAACAACATAGTGCGTAAAAAATACAAAACTACATTAGATATCTCGAATGGATTTCTCTGCCAAAATATAGTGCCAGGAAGCAATGGCTTTTTCTGCGCTAGGTTCTCAAAAATAGTTCTGTTGATTGCCACAGGGATATTAGAAAATCCCAGGGCTATTTTTAGCTAGGGTAATAGAACTTCGAGAAAAGTTTGACAACAAGATATTGTCCTAAGTCGATGACATACATTTCGCGGATGATGACCTTTCAGTACACTTGACGAGTAGATCGTAAAATTCTGGTATTTGCTCACATGGGAAACAAATGTAACGTAAATAAAAATCAAAAATTGTCCACCTCAACGTCCTGTTTCTGGGATACAAGTTGTCAAGTAAAGGCAAAAGCCTGGCGACATATTTCTTAGAAAAGTGTGCGCTACTACAACCACCAACTACGTTGAAGAAGCTGCAATCCATATTAGGATTCTTACATTTTGGCAGAACTTACATTCTAGATTACACAGAATGTGTTAAACTATTCTACTATCTGCTTCGGCCAGATCTCTCAAGTACACACTAGACCACAAAAAATATACAAATACTACGTTCAGTAGAAGCTGACATACTAGCTTCCAAACATTTACACTCACATGTGAACACAACAAACCTGGTGATCCACCTAATTGCAAGGACATCAGGGCACACCAACATGACATTCAATGAAGGTGAGACTGTAACAATTGCATATAAATTCCATTAATATATTAATGCTTAAATGTGTTTTGCACCCACTGAAAATATACTGACGCCAGTACAGATTGCTGTGGTGAGGGAGAGAGCTCCGGCTCAGGAAAAAAATTATGGTCATGACTCCGGTGCCGACCGTAGAGGCTATCACAAGTGCAAACATGCCTAACGCAAAAGCATTGCACCCACATTGGAAACAATAGGCTAAGTCACTCATCGGAATGGATGTAGATTACAGATTTGACTCTACATTACAAACACATGTTTTTCTGCAATATGAACAACAAAAACTTCTGCCTAATGAAATTATGCCTCTAGAACATTATGATTACATCATATATACTGACGGTTCTGCACAACATGCCGTAGGGACAAAGGATCTGTATTCAGTGGCATGCGCTATCATAAAGGGGCGCATGCAGGATGGAGAATCCCATCCTGAAAAAACCTACACGCTGTCACTTGGTGACTGCTCTGCGCAGCTGGCTGAACTCAGGGCTCAAATACTGGCACTGGTGTCTATGGATCCCGTATTTCCCACTCATAATGTGTGATTCTTATTACTATGTCCAGTCCTATAATGAATATTTACACTACTGGAGCCAGAATGGATACAGAGATTCAAAAGGGTGCACAATAAAGCACACAATTGTTTGAGAACAGGTGGCAAAGCTGAAAGATTGCTTGCCACGGACTAATGTAATCCACACATTGAGTCATCAGTGTGTTGGCATACACATTGCATGGAATTCATAGGCTGATAAAGCTGCAAAAGCAATAGTGCAAATTGCAGCAGTTGCTACAATAACTTGTTCTAGCACAAAGAAACACAATGACATCATAACAGCTGCGAATGCTGTACGCAGTGTCACCCATCTGCCAATAGGCTTTCCACTCAAGTACTCTTACAAATTAGATGCACAGAATATCCCACTTGCTCACAATCCTGGAGTGGGGGATAGAGCAACACCAAATTCAGATCACAGGTTAGGATTAATTCTAGCAGTACACAAGGGTCTTGCTTCCGCACACGCTGGGAAGACTGCTACAATTTCACTATCTGCCAGCAGATAAAGGCTCTACCGTGGCTCGTCCACCACAAACACCTCTGCTGTGTTTTGTTCAAAACATTTTTTATTGCCATTTAACATTGCATTCAATACAATTAACAACTTGTTCACCAGCACAGTCAAGAGAGAAAGAAAAATAACGGAATGAGGGATGGAAAGGAAGGAGGAAAAGGAGGTCACATTTTTCTTTGAAAAGCAGTTAGAAAGGCTTTGTCACAAATCATATTACAGTACGAATTAGATACGGCTATTTTACATAATGTATTCTCCAGCAATTCCATATTGGTGAGCAAAAAGATAGATGTATTAGCACATTTGTAAGTATCTGCCATTATACATTAGACATCTTCAAGGTAACATGAATCAGTATTGGTGTTACACAGTTGGTTAAACATGTGTTATGCTTGCAGGAGAGTGATCCCAGCTAGTATAGACTATTGTGTTGCCTGCATATAATCTGGGGTGTCTGGGGTTCTAATACGAAGCCAGGAGTTGAAGGGTACCCAAATATCTTCGGGATGGGAATTTGGGGGCATAAGTTCCCAGAAAGTGGGCAGTTGTTCTTGGCAATATGCAGTGTCGTGAAACCATGCCTTGACTGTGGGGATAGATTTCCTGCCCCAGTTTATAGCCACTTGTCTCTTTGCCAATAGAAGCAGCATAGGAAGGATCCGGCGATGTGATTTGAGGGTGTCTTTAACATAACCCAACTGCCTTATCAGGGGGGTCGCACCAGTGTGTGGTCAGTAATCAACTGTATATGTATAAATATATGTATATGTATAAATACCGCCTCCCAAAAGGACACCATCCTAGGGCAGAGGCAGGCTAAATGAAGGAAGGATGCCACTGATGCATTTCAGCGCAAGCATGAGGGGGTCTGCAACCAATCACATACTAAATAATTGATGATAGTACAATAAATCTACTGTAAAGTTTTTAAATGGTTTAGCCTCAGTCGATAGCTTAGTGATAACTTTGTCATTTGGCCACAGCAATAGGACCATTGGGCGTCGGTGATGGGTGGATCAGTATCTGTTTGCAATAGTTCCTTCACTTTTGGAACTGTGAGTACGGAGGATTGTTGCGTGGTGTTACATAGGCATATAATTAACTTACGTGGGGACGAGTTGGTAAGGATTTGCTCCAGTACCGATAGGGCCGGGGGTATAGCAGGGAATGTCATATGTGCTGCTTGGCATGTGGCTTGCAGTTGAAAATTTAAAATAGTGTCTAAGAGAGTGGGAGGGAGCCTATCAGTAGGTTAGAAAGGGGGGAGAAAATGGATAAAGATCAGAAAACAATCTGATTTTACGGTGCATGGAGAGCAGCTCCCTTATTCATTAGTGGCAGCAGCTGAGGGTTATCGGCTACCGGGATGGAAGGATCATATAAATGTGGCACCTTTGCACTTTTCTTCAAAGCCTCCCAAGCCCAGTGAATGCACTCAACAGTGTTAATCTCTTTTCTGGGATGTGTGTACGGATGATACAGGGTCATCGCTAGTACATCTGGGGCAGCACAGCCTTTTTTTACAGCTACATGTGGCTGAAAGGGGGTGGGGTATAGCCGAACGTGTAAAAATTGTGGTTAGGCACAGTAAGTATATAGAGTGAGATTTGGTGCACCTATGCTTCCCTGAAGGAGTGGGAGATCACAGACACCTATGTTAATCTCAGACAAGCCTCTGGCTTGTGTGTACCTGGATCATTGCGGCCCTTTGTCATCAGATGGGGCTTACAAGTATACCTTGGTTGCAGTGGATTCCTGTTCTCGATTCCTGTGGGTGAGGCCACAGTGATCAGCCGATGCTCGAACTGTTATAAAACCTCTGCAAGTCTTTATCAAGACATACGCAGTTTGCACACTGCATTCCGACTAGGGTCCGGAGTTTGCCTCCAGGGCTTACAAAGAAACCATTCGAAGTTTGGGTGTGACCCTGAAGTATTTCTTCCCGTACCATCCTGCGGGAAATGTGGCGAGATAAAAAACGGGTCTAAAAGCAGAATTTAACAGCTAGGGTACCAGGCTCAGGTCACAATTGGGGTCATCATCTACATGGGCCCCAAAGGGCACTCAACAATCTGCCTTGAAAACTCCTGGGTGGTCAGACTCCCTATGAAATCCTGTTTGGGGTAAAGATGTGGGTCCCAGACCATTTGATCTAAATGAACGTCTGGCTGTTTTACAGGAACAGCTTCTGGGACGACCAAAGCAACATCCAAGTAAAATGCACCGCAACTGCAGAAGTGAAGGTAGTATTGGTACGGTCTGGCTGGATCCCGAATGTTGGGGATCTGGTCAGGGAGAAAATTATGGTTAAGAAAGAATTTGGGCCATCCTACAGAGCACCTGTACCTGTCCTGGCTGTTGAAGGTACCAGAACGGTATGTCTTCCACCCCTTGCCAGCTGCAAAAACAAGAGATTTGTCTCCATTGATCTGATCAAACAACACTATGTAGTCTATTCTCAACAGTAGGCCACGTGGGCTCCTGGGTAGCTACCTGTCTTCTCTCGCTACCATACGAAAGTTCTGTTGGAAGCTCTAATAACTGATAAAGCATCCTCTCCCCAAAGGGAGATTGCAGTAACTAACAGTGAAGTATCCCTACTACCTGTTACTGCAACAACGACTGTACAAGCAAATAGCAAAGAAACACAGATTTCAATACAGATTTCTGAAGCGAATCCTGTTTACCCCAATGTACCCAGTGCTACAAAACCTGCAGAGTCTGAACCATCACCTCTACTATCTTGGTTGAAACTATGTGCTTTCTATCTTTGGCTGAAAAAGACTTACTTTGTGCCGCCCTGGTTACACCGTTGGATTACAATTGCGTTACTTTTCCTGGTCCTTTGTTTTGGTTTTGCAACAGTCTTTTTGTTGCTGCTCAATGGCTACTATTTACCTGAATGCTATGCTGTACAACTGGTGAACTTGGTTCTCAAACCATACTCGTCATCACACAAAGAACGAAGAGACCTTTCCTTAGTGAACATTTTGGCTGTTCCAGTTCCTGATGGAATTGTTTGTGATAAGGTATTGTAAGATGTGCATGGCCCAACAGAACCTTTGGAAATTCCATATTTATTTAAATTATCTTTAAATGACATTGACACCCCGAGAACTATCTCTGATGATTGGAATGTAAACACAGTACATGAAATGCTAGAAGATGTAGTGCATTTTACTGTTTTTTCGTCTGATGAATTGTACGACCGTACATCTAACTATGATAAAATGTCCTGTTTTCAACATTACAGTAATCATTTCCTGCATAAAGCAAGTACTCCACATGCTGTTTTTTAACTGCACACAATGGGAACATTCCCTAAACCACCACAGGGTAGTTCAAAGATATTTGCGCAGATGTTTGCTTATTTTTCTGGTTATGATATATTAGACCCAGTGTCTTATTAATATAAGCTTGCACTATCATCTGCAAAGAAAAATGTGCTAACTAACACCAAGCTGATATATTCTGTTTTTTTTCTTTCACATCCATCCACACAAGGGTTTGACTTTTGAGGATACTATCTATTTAAAATCAGTTTGAGGGACAAAAGATTGGCAGGTTCTGGCATACTAGGTTTTATTTGGAGCATGCCTAATACCACAATAAGTAATTTACCTGAACACCCTGTGCAACAAACATCTTGTCTTGGTTTAGCTAAGATGAAAGATTTGAACACATTACCAGATTTGCACATTGTGAAAACTGGAAGCAGTTTATAAAATACAAGAAGGAAACACTAGACATCATGCTACGCAAAGGAACGTACAATACATCAGACATCAAATGGAAGGGATGGTTAGTGTGGCCTTTAGATACTAATGGATTTCAAGCACGATTCCTGGGTAATACTGAGGGCTTTAAAATCAGTAGGCCTGACCAGCGTTATGTGCAGACAGAACACTCGGGCCGGTAACAACTTATAGTGTTGAGAAGTTGTGCCTTGATTGACTAAAACCCTCAACACTGTACCAGGTGAAACAACACTTTATTCTTCTGTCTGAAGACCCAGTACTACAGGACTTCTTGTTAGGTCCTCGAAAACCACATCAAAAATGCTTCTTATATGTAATATATAATGAAATATGGAAAGTTTCTTAGTAGCAAGCTGCTGAATGACTGGCAAAATTGACAGGGCTTATTTAGAGAAGGCTCTAGCAGTAGTTGACAATGGGTTGACCACCCTGTCCTTTAGAATTCACTCACTGGGTAACATACTAATGTTAGCTATGGACATCATACAACACAACATGTCTGCATTTCAACATGGGCAATCACAACTTAGATCGATATTGCTGTTGAGTTGGACCCTTCAGACACTCTATTCTGGTCACGTACCCTGGAGACGTATTACAAGCCTGTTTTCATCTTACCAACCGACAAAACAGTATGTATGTATGTATGTATGTATAGGCATTTATATAGCGCACTACTTACCCGTAGGGTCCCAAGGCGCTTCGACCGCTGCGAAACCCTTCCTGGCTTCCCTGAGAGATGGTCCCTTAATGGGTATCTCCAGGGTGAGACCAGGCATCCCCGGCGGTCTGGTGGGGCCGTTAGTGAAGATGAGGCAAGCTAATGCCCAGAGTTGCCGAGTGTGATCGCTGATCAGAGTGGGCACCGAGGCGAGAGAATTATCGAGTCCGCTGACCCTGGTCCAGAAACCTGCCGCGCCGGGAATCGAACCCTGGTCCCGGGCCGTCCTCTGCTCTCGGGTCTGCCGCCTCTAACCAGTGAGCCACACTACTTATGGCAAACAAAATACTACTTATGGCATACAAACATGCCTTATGCACTATGTTACACAATTTAATATTAAAAATTAGAGAGGAGGCCACTCACTGTTTGCAAAACACCATCCATGGTTTGGAGAATCCACAGGTACATTACTCTGCCTATTTCGAAATTCTGTTTCCAGTACTGCTTAGAACATTTTGAAGAGGGCAGATATGAAGCGTTATGGGAAGCATGTGTACATGAGATTTGAGAAGTACCTTTAAAATGTTTTTGTCGAAATAACACAACTGAAGTTTTTCTCTGAGGTTCAGGCTGCGAGAGTGCTTTAAGTGGTTCTCAGTGTGCAAGGAGGTTTCGCTCCACGAAGCCTGTAATGCTTCCGTTGCAAACTTATTTTGCTACTTGAAAGGTTTCCCGGGGGCCTTAATTCGTCCGGCTTTCAGATTACTCTCAAATGAGAGCTATTTAATGTTGAATGATAAAGGTTGCTGGCGGATGAGGCCGGTCATTGTCTATTCTGTCACAGTTTCTTCCGTGGTCATTGCTGTACACAAATATTGTTTCTACATTGTTTCTGCACCCCTTTGCTTCAGGAATTAAAGGAGTATTAGTTCTCCTCGTTTTGGCCTGTGTGCCTTCACTGCATGCAACCCGTATTCTATTGTCTGTTGTGCACTTTCGAGTGTGCCTTGGACTTGTGCCTAGGAATGCAATTGGTTCATTCTCTGGACATACACATTCTGGTGGATCCCTTAAAGTCCCATTTGTATTGCAGTCCTTTGCGAATTCCATTGCTTGTGAACGCATTCTACGAGCCTTCCTTGGATGCTTCTGCTCCTGGTGAATTGGATCTTGGCTCAGGTCCTGTGGGCTTTTCACTGGCTGTGGTAACTCCTTCGGCGGCTGCTGTGGGGGTTGGATGGGAAAACATTTGCTCCATAAACCTGCTCCAAGGTGTGTCTCTGGAATCATCGTCCCCGGCTGCTAGGAACAGAAATGTTTTGTGTACTACTCTGAACACATAAACAATGGACTTTTCCATTTGGAGGGAACATATGTATTCAACCTATATTTTTTAACATCCAAAATTTCTTTCATAAATTGGCTTTTATTCACTTTTATGTTTTCAAATTATGACTATCTGTGTGCTTTGGTTTTCAAACGGTATGCTTGCCTTTTTAAATACATTTTTTAGACTTTTTGGCACCTTTTATAAGAACACATGCTGTAGCATTGCTATGGATAGCCTTCTTATTATGAGATAGCTTTTAGTCGACTTATGTTCGAAGAGTGGGTTTCACATGGCTAGGTTAGGCTCAGGAAGAAATACTGTAAGGAGTAGCACACTGTTTTAAGAGTTTAGGCTCTGGCTTGGTTAGAACCTTCAAGACAGTTTTCAGAGTCATTCCATCATTTATTGACTCTGTGCTCTGAAGTATTTTTGGAAGTCTTCCCCTGGTCCTGTCCCCAATTTTTGGAACTGTGATTTTTATTTTCCTGCTCCGCAATGGATGTCCCATTTCAAGATCGAAGGAAACTGGCTCTACCACATGTGCTCTTGTGCCGTTATTGCTTGGTACATTGTTTCTGCACCCCTTTGCTTCAGGAATTAAAGGAGTATTAGTTCTTCTCGTTTTGGCCTGTGTGCCTTCACTGCATGCAACCCGTATTCCATTGTCTGTTGTGCACTTTCGAGTGTGCCTTGGACTTGTGCCTAGGAATGCAATTGGTTCATTCTCTGGACATACACATTCTGGTGGATCCCTTAAAGTCCCATTTGTATTGCAGTCCTTTGCGTATTCCATTGCTTGTGAACGCATTCTACGAGCCTTCCTTGGATGCTTCTGCTCCTGGTGAATTGGATCTTGGCTCAGGTCCTGTGGGCTTTTCACTGGCTGTGGTAACTCCTTTGGTGGCTGCTGTGGGGGTTGGATGGGAACACATTTGCTCCATAAACCTGCTCCAAGGTGTGTCTCTGGAATCATCGTTCCCGGCTGCTAGGAACAGAAATGTTTTGTGTACTACTCTGAACACATAAACAATGGACTTTTCCATTTGTAGGGAACATATGTATTCAACCTATATTTTTTAACATCCAAAATTTCTTTCATAAATTGGCTTTTATTCACTTTTATGTTTTCAAATTATGACTATATGTGTGCTTTGGTTTTCAAACGGTATGCTTGCCTTTTTAAATACATTTTTTAGACTTTTTGGCACCTTTTATAAGAACACATGCTGTAGCATTGCTATGGATAGCCTTCTTATTATGAGATAGCTTTTAGTCGACTTATGTTCGAAGAGTGGGTTTCAAATGGCTAGGTTAGGCTCAGGAAGAAATACTGTAATTTTACATGTTTGTGTTTCTAAAGTTGCCTTCTTTTTCCACACAATGCCTTTTGACACACATTTGCTTACTTGACAGTGCAGTATTAGTTTCTCTGAAACCATATAGCTTACAATACAACTTCGTAACTACACTATCACAACACCTTGAACATGGTCTGTGGTGCGCTTAGATGTCCATTTTTCAGTAACCACTTAACTGCTCTTAAGCAGTTAAAACCTGCTGTCACTCTTCGCTTGGGTTTGATCAGAGGGATGTGGTGGATTAGAAATTAATCTTCTCTTTAAAACAAAAACATGAGCATGAAACACACATTTGTATGTTCACTGAAAAAGACAATGTTATACTCAATTTATGGTTAGCTTTATTTATAGCATTTCAACGTACTTTAAAATAAGCTGAGAATGAGAAATTCACAGAAAAAAAACTTCGGACAAAGTGGAGTTATGGATGCTAATTTCTATGCCGAGGACTGCAATCGTTAACTTGCACACAAAATGCCACAGATTGTTAATAAAACAGTGGACAATGGTCAGGGTCATTGGAATTGAGCAACGATGTGTGTGCTGCATTTACAGCATAATTATGGGTTTGCCACATAATCTATTGATTAGAACAAAAAAGGTGTTTTTAGCTCAAATGGATTAAAGTAATCCTGCCAGGGTTAATACCCCATAATGCCAAATCATGTGCCTTGTCTTGCTGTATAATTTAGATAACCCTGACACATAATTGGGTCCTCCATTCCTGCGTAATACAAGTGGTCTTGACAATATTAAAACTCTGCGGAGCGGTTTGGAGGGGAATCATTATAATGATTAAACTGAGATTTCTGTTGTGGATTGTTACACCACTGCGTTTTATGCAATAAAAATACGCATATTACACTCTGCAGATTTGCAGAGTATAATATTCTATGTATCACTGGCTTAAAGGGTGTGAATCAAGTAGGGAACGAGAGAGTGAGCATACATAGTGGAAGTCCTAGCCTCATGATCCACGAGAGAGTAGTGAATGTCAAGCTGCTCTTCCCTACCAATGAGAGAGATGTAAGGCCAACATCCTCTTAGCTCGTTTACAAGAGAGTAGTGGAAGCCATCCTTCTTCCAGTCTCCCCGCCTGCTCATGAACACCTATAATGTATGGACAGAGTAGATGAGCAGAAGTGAAGACATTCTAAAGCAAGGTTGGGCCTAGTCTGGGGGTCTGAGAACAGTGGCTTTTCTGAATCTCTTAAACTGTGCAAAAAGCCATTTGGGGATGGCTGCTGTGTTACAGAAAAGGCCCCTTCTTAAGCAATGTGCTGGCTCCTCTATTAGTTATATGTGTAACCACTACCACAGATATTATCGGTTTGAATTGCCACTATTCATGCAGGACTGGACATTTGACATTATGATTCGACCCAACAGCTTTGTTGAATTTTGCTTGAAAATCGAACGCACTGCAATGATAATGTTCAAAAAGGCTGAATGATGGTGCTTGGCTCATTAGCACTCTATCAAGAGTGCCCTCCGTGATACCCATGCCACCCCAAACCATGGTTAACTTTAGGCACGATAATGTGAGCAATCTATGTTCATCTGATTACCTGCACTGAAAAAAATTAACCATGATGTCACTTCAATGGTTTAACAATGGAAACTATGATTTGCTATACCTATTTATGCTTGCTTCATAAAATGGGTTCATGGTCCAAGTCTCATGTTCTGATTGACAAGATCGCTGCACTCATCACAGTATGTACATGTGTGTGTGGTATTTCTGTATCACAACCTAGCCAAAAGACAGCGGAATGCTTTGGAGGTTAAAGACAAGCATAAGTTGAGGATTCATAGGAGAGGTAGCCGGGTTGTGGACGGTCAATGCATTATGATGTTGTTTTCGTTAAAGAAGTGTCTCTTCAAATTTTCCCTAAATTGGAGCAGCGTTGGGCCAGTCCTGATGGATCTGGAGATGTTGTTCCAGGTCACTGCCAAATTTGTGCATAGGTGCAGGGGGAGCTGCTTGAGAAGCGCCGTCTCCCCCAGCACGAAACTAGAAGTCCCCCCTAAGTCACATGGGGACCAAAAATACCGGCCATTTCTTGTTGTTTTACCAACTTCTTGAGCAGCGCTCCGCTGAATGGTTTTTATACCTAGGGCAGTTGTTCCGCCACCGGAATACATGCGGATCTCCTGGAGTTGAATTCTGCCCTTCTCCGGCCAAGCATCACAGAGATATTTGAGAAGACAACGAGATCGGCACACTCCGGGCTCGTCTGTCCCGGGAAAGCAGAGCAGTTGAGGCGCAACACCTCCCGCACAGACAGCAGCGACCCTCTAGGAGTGACACGGCGGAGGCGCAGTGAGAGGCCTGCCGGTGCGGAGAGGGCGCACACAGCACGGAGAGGAAATAGTACCGATCCTATGGGGATCCCGCCCGCCATTGCAGACACTCACAGCGAGATGAGAGACGCTGGGAGTTCCTAGAGTCCTGGTGGTGAGCCCGCGTGGCTGGGGCTCCCAACACTGTCCTCCTTGGTCTTTTTTGGGCATGAACTTGAATTCGAGAGCCCCTATTTAACGTGCCTGACCCCAAAATGGCACCTACAGAAGATCGTCGTCAGGGGGCGACACCCCAAGGGAGACCCTCTTTGGCACCTACAGCATAGTGGCTACGGGTGGATGGCAATGGCAGCAACAGCTCCGACCACGAGGGAAGACCATGATCAGCTTTAAGATCAACCGAGTAAGACACCTGAGGCGCCCCACCTGAACCTAAAATGGTGGCTGTCTCTCCCCCTAGCAACTATTACTCGGAAATACTCACCTCGGGAGACAAGCAGACACTGGCTCTGCCCTCAAACTGCTCCTCTGTACAACAACTCCCCCCCTCCTTGTTGAGCAAAAGATAAAAATAGGGACCGGCTGATTGTTAACACTATGGTCAGAACCCCTGCCTGACCCCAGGATGGCTGCCACAGCGGTCCCTTCCACGTTGTGCTCCTACTATGGGATATTTAGCTTGACATTGACCTTTCCCCCATCTGCACATTGATTCTGTGAACTTACCCCCGACCGTGGAGACCTAGTTTTCTGGCCGACGACCGGTGGTACTACCTGGTAGCTAAAGAGGAGATGGGCTGTGGACTTTCCCCCTCGACCGTCACCTACCCAGCTGGACGTTGAGCAGATTTTCCTGCGTCTCTTTGTCATATGCTCCCTCCTACTCCTTTACCCTACCCATTACCCCTCTACGCTCCATTTATTTCACCCTCTATGTTCTTTAAATGTTTTCCCATTGAGGCCTAGCTATTTGGCCAATGCCGGTGGACTACCTGATAGCTATAGAGGAGATGGGTTTTGGGACTTCCCCCTCGACTGTCACCTACCCAGCCGGACTTTGGGCAGACTTTCATTCGTCTCTCTGCCGTATCTCCCTCCTACCCCTTTACCCTTACCCCCTTCCCTCTACACCTTACTTATCTCCTCTTCTATACTCTTGTAATGTTTGACTAGCAACTGATGTAAATTTTGTGGAACCTCATGTAAAGCGCTCTGATACCACCGGGTCTAGCCAGCGCTATATAAAACTTTTCAAATAAAAAATTTAAATAAATTCAGTATAAGGCCTGAGCACACATTGTGCAAATGTTGTTGTTTCCTTTTCGTCCATTAGGTGACAATGCTATCACTGAGACAATAAACAATGTCAGCTTGGCTGAAACCTCATCTCAGAAGCATGGATGCTGTTGTTATAAATACACACGTTCTTCCACACTCAAATTAGAGGCGCACTCTGATGTCATTGCGAGGTCATCACAATCGCCGGAGTCTCAGCCCAGCTGGCTCCTGTTTACCCTCTGCGATGAGGGATGTCCAACTTGTGACCAAGACGAGGACCTACAGACCTTGCCTTCAGGTACTGGGGATTTAGAAAATCCAGTAGGGGATTCTTGGCAGAACACCCGCCGTAGGCAACTATGTCAGGGAACTCATAGTAGGAGTATACTATAAACAGTTTTAGCATGATGGTGGAATTGTTCATTCTTTTCACTGCCCTTATATTGCTAATCACATTTTTCTGCTTCTGTCGATTAATCATTGCACATATATTTTGTACAAGAATTGCAATGGTTCAATAAATATTAAAAACAACCCCTTAGTGTATTTCTTGTATATTTCTCTGAGAGAGCACGAGTGATTGAGCAAACAGGTTCTAGATCTGTTACCATGACTCCCTGGGGAGTCAGGGTTTTTATGTTCTGGGTTGCCCAAACCATGTTCTACCTATCTAGGGTAAAGGGGGCTTATGGTGGCACTGTGAGCTAGATGGTCTATAGTCTAACATATTCTGAGGGGGTGCATGTAATCAGTCTGGCAGCATCCCAATGTTTATGTTGTCCAACAAACAAACTGTTCCTATTGAAAAGTGAAAACCATACAGCCCTGGTGCTACTCTGTTCATACCTGAGGCATGTGGTCAAAGTGAGTTCTTGTAACCCTCAGTTTCCTTCATTCCAGTGTTGGTCGTTGTAGCAGTGTTCCAGTTTAATTGGCCCCCGGTTTTTCGAATCCGTGAGCTTTAAATAATCTTTCTTTTCAGAACATTTGAGAGACTTAGCTTATCCATTCCCATGAATTAGCACTGCATGCATAGCTTTATTGATTTCTCATCTAGCCCTATTTTATTGCATATTTGATCCTTATGCATTCACTCATTCTGTAGTTATCTTTTTCCAAGTCCCTGCTTCTTTTTCTATTTAGTACAGTTTCAGTTTTTAGTTTTTGCTTTCTATTTCCCCTGTTGCCTCAGCTTCCAATTTCCTTGTGTCACTGTTACTTGCTTTCTTCTAAGTGTTCCCTTTCCCCTTCCCCCTTCTTTCATGTAAAGTACTATTCCTCTCTAGCTCTTTGTTTGTTGAGGCTGTGTATTTTAGTTCCCTACCATTGCTGTTATCCCATTGAATGGTCCTGTGTCATCGACACAGTTTGTGGGCACAGCTGACAACCTAGGTGGTATTTCTCATCTACTGTGACTATTCTCTATGCTACTTTTACAACAGCACCAAAAGTATCAGATCCAAGTACGCTGCCTACTAATGTATATCCTATATACAGTCAGTATCTATAACAGCAAGTGTGGTTGGTGAATTTATTGAGCTTCAGTCTTACCTTGTCAAGATCCTGAGTGTGTAGCAGGGATTCTGGTCATACACAGAACTGTGCATAGAGACTTGGAAGCTCAGTGAATTAGGGTGTACCAAAACTCACCTTAGTAGCCAAAATCCCCTACCAGACTAGCAATCAGTGTCTCATTGGTTCTTCCATACCCCCAATGATTAGACAACCCAGAACATGGAACTTAGAATACCTCAGGCAATGTGAAACATATGAACACTCTTTCGTTATGCTCTCATACCAGTTCAAAACGGGGAATAAATGAAGGCACGTGCAAGTTTGAAATATTTATTTCTAATGCCGTGTTCTCAGGCGCAGTATCTTAGCTAATACAAGCAGACAGATTATCAGCATAGTTACTATTCCATAAAATACAAAGGGAGAAAGCATGTTAAAATGCTAAATGAAAAAGAAGGCTAGATTACACCTAGAAATCACCCTCAATTGCTAGTAGGTAATTTTGTATCTACAGAAGGTGTCTTGGGTTTACAAGGGCGGCCCCATACCTCTGGCCCTAGTAGAAATGGATCACATCATGTTCTACACCAGCTCTCTGCATGGGAATGTTCTCCAAGTGTGTGAGCATGCCTGCGCAGTGCATTATTAAACGCGCCAAAATCAGAGGTGGCCACAGCTGCATATGTGTTATGACTAGAACGTGGGCTGATCAGACCGAACAACAACCACTGTGTTGAAATAACCTTGATGGCCTCGGCACTCACTGTTCAGACAAAGCTTACCAAGCAAGGCTGCTACTATAGGAAAACATTATTCTTGTGTGAAGCAAAACCGACATCTATACTCTAAACATTTATAATAATATGTACCATGTGCAAAGGCAGCAGAAAGGGAAAAAATGGCGTTTAAACTTCTAATAAGCTCATGCTAACTTAACACAGTGTAAATGCAAGGCTCATCCCCATGACAAACTCCCTTGATCCGAGCACAGATAAGACAAAGGGCAATTTTGAAAAGCAGAGTTCAAGAACAACTGTTAGAACCAAGTTCAAATTGCCACACGGAAAAAACAGGAACAAAAAACTCCATAATTTGAATGCACTTCAAAGTAAGTAATTCTAGCCATGGACATAATTAAGTCAATAGGTCTGGGCAGAAAAAAATGAGGCTGAGAGAAAAAAAATATAAAAAATATCCGATGTCCAACTTGTGACCTCGGTCATGGAAGAGAGAGAAGCGATGACACATCTCAATCCAACAATGTATATGCAAAATACGTAGCAATAGCCACCTATAGGAAGTCACTGTTCTCATCAGAAAACATGTCAGCCATCCAATTCAGCAAAGGGAAAGAACATAAATGTTCCTCAATTACCGGAGCCTCTAGCCCCATCAGAGGGCAACTCAGTGTTTCTTCAATGAAGCTGCGTGCCAAGAAATCTTGCGCCGCTGCAAAAGCATTCCAACGTCCCAGGACTCCATGCATCGCTGCAAAGGCCATAATCCCTCCGCCAGAACAAATAAATTCATGAGCAATTTAGGGGCTCATAAGCTGATCATAATCCGCAGAGGGAGACACCATATTGCAGATACACAAATCCAGGGCCCAGTCGAAATCGCAAGACAGGCTGGACGCACGTGAAAAAGGAAAATCGAAACGATAATCCATAAGGGGCACTCAATGTAGCAATAGGCAGCGCTCAATAATACTCAAGCATTCGGCAGCGGAGCAGCAGCAGTCGTGACAGATCTTCTCGCAATACAGGACATGCATCCATTTTGAAATAAACAAAACAGCAGAAGCACACCTGCAACCAGAGCCAGCATTAAGGGAAATCCACCAAACAGACTGGAAAAAATCGAAAGAAAAAATACACACCAAATATAGTCTGAAAAGAAGTCACAAGCCAATGCTAACAACTTTAAAAAAGTGAGCCAGCCCTGTGGTGGAGGATGCATTAAAGATAGTGTGAATTAACTCACCGAAATGCAAGGGCAAATCAGTATTTAATAAAGCATGCACCTCCGTGCGGGTGTTTGCCACGTGAAGGACAAATATTTCACGAGCAGATGTGAGGGCGACTTCTCGGCCAGATGGAAACATCAAGCTTCCCATGCGGAGGATGAAACATTAAATTTTTACAACAAACTACACGTTCACTGACCGTAACCACACAAGGAATCCCGGCAACCATCCCACAACAATCTTCATTATTTAAAAGTAAATAACTCCCGTTTGCCAGTAATGTGAATGTCGGTATGATAGCAGGTGCTGGTGTGCTTTTCAAAATACAGGCTAAATTCGGCTTGTTCTGGTTACAAGAGCCATGCAATTGGATATTCCTACACATTAATGAGTGATCTGGTGTTGTAGTGCAATCCTCACCATTCAAGTGAACCTATTTACCCTCCCTAAGGCATCTATAGGTAAATGGTAGCAACCAAGCTTCATGAAGATAAGCGGTGCCCAGAGGTTCATATCTGCCTATTGCATAGTAATTCATACAGGCTTCGAATTTGAAAAGGGGAAAAGGTAGAGTTATTAACCCGTGGATAAGCCACGTTGCCGAATTGGTCTCAGCCACAGAAAATGGTAACGGCTCTAACTTTTCAATGTGTAACATAGAAAAAGTTGCATCTTTCATTGACATAAAACGTTGCTTTTCAGTCAAATTAAACGGGGCAAATAAGGATGACGTATTCATGTAGTGCCATGGCCCTTTTCCAGCTTTCAAAGTTTGTAAAGTCCATGCAAACTGCATAACAGAAAGCAACTGATTCTGACCATGGTACAAAACAGACACTTCATCTTGCACAATACCAACAACAGATGACACAATATTATCTAACGTGTAAATGCGGGAAGAAAGCGTGTTGATGCTGTTATCTACAACTGCTAGCACTTTTTCTAAATTTGCTTGATCAATAGTTCTAATGCGGGAGGCCGCCTCAATCTGGGACAGTTTCCAGACCTCATTGTAAATAGCATATATCCATCATTTAGATCTGCCAGGCAGCCAGGCCTTTCACAAAATCATTCAGATCAACATCGTCAGTCAATTTAGATAAATGCAGCTTAACTGACGCCGAAGTGAAATGTTTGAGAAAACTCTGACATAATTTGCCTACAGAATAGGTAGTCACAGAATGGCCACTTTCAAAACGGGGATCCACCCTGACCTGCGTGTAGCATAGAGCTAAACCCAGAAAATGATGCTGGCAAGAATCAGCACTTTTGTGCCACAGCAACCAACCCTTAGGATACAAACTGGATATGTTAAAGGAAGAATTCAGTAAAATGGCCTGTAATTCTCTGATGGACAATTTGGTATTATTATTCCAACCGGAATATTCTTCTAATTCAGGAAAAGAAGGAGCATTTAATTTTTTAGTAGTAGCCAATCCAAAGCAAGTTGTTTGTGAAATTGTAGAATTCAAAAACAACATATGGTTCGCGATGAGGTATGCACGATGCAAAGTCAAGTCAAGTCAAGTCAGAACATTTATATAGCGCACTACATACCCAGAGGGTTTCAAGGCGCTTAGGAAGGGGAGGTGGATTATTTGTCAAATAACCACGTTTTAAGCTGCTTTCTGAACGCTAGGTGATTCTGGGTGAGGCGAAGGTAAGCGGGGAGTGAGTTCCATGTTTTGGCAGTCAGGTATGAGAAGGATCTGCCTCCCATGGTGGTCTTGTTGATGCGAGGTATAGTGGCGAAGGCTTGGCTGGAAGAGCGGAGTTGGCGGGAGGGGGTGTAGAAGGACAGTCGAGAGTTGAGGCAATCTGGTCCGATGTCGTAGAGTGATTTGTGTGCGTGGGTAAGCAGTCGGAAAGTGATCCTCTTATTGACGGGTAGCCAGTGGAGGTCTTTAAGGTGACCGGAGATGTGTTCGTTGCGTGGGATGTCTAATATGAGCCTGGCTGAGGCGTTTTGGATTCGTTGTAGTTTCTTCTGGAGTTTCGCGGTGGTACCTGCGTAGAGGGTGTTTCCGTAGTCCAGTCGGCTCGTGACTAGAGCGTGGGTGACTGTTTTCCTTGTTTCGGGGGGGATCCAGCGAAATGTTTTTCTGAGCATGCGAAGAATGTTAAAGCAGGAAGAGGATACGGCGCTGACTTGTCTGTTCATTGAGAGTGAAGAATCCAGGATGACGCCAAGGTTCCGT
The DNA here is from genome assembly GCF_964263255.1 of Lissotriton vulgaris. Taxonomy (NCBI): domain Eukaryota; kingdom Metazoa; phylum Chordata; class Amphibia; order Caudata; family Salamandridae; genus Lissotriton; species Lissotriton vulgaris. The sequence goes on from NC_141695.1 coordinate 787,578,142, forward strand.
GCGTGGTCTGTCGGGATGGGTGCATTTCCGAGGGCTTCCGGCCACCAGGAGTTGTCCCATGCAGAGGGGGATTTACCTAAGATGAGGACTTCTGTTTTGTCTGAGTTCAGTTTCAGACGGCTTTGTTTCATCCATTCGGCGACTTCTTTCATTCCTTCGTGTAGGTTAGTTTTAGCGGTGCTGGGGTCCTTGGTGAGAGATAGGATCAGTTGAGTGTCATCCGCGTAAGAGATGATGTTGAGGTTGTGTTGGCGGGCGATGGCCGCGAGGGGGCTCATGTATACGTTGAAGAGGGTGGGACTGAGTGAGGATCCTTGTGGTACGCCGCAGATGATTTCGGAGGCCTCGGACTTGAATGGTGGGAGGCGGACTCTCTGGGTTCTTCCGGTGAGGAACGAGGTGATCCATTCCAGTGCCTTACCTTGGATTCCGATGTTTCTGAGGCGTTGTAAAAGGGTGCTGTGGCAGACTGTGTCGAAGGCTGCAGAGAGGTCGAGGAGGATGAGGGCGACTGTGTCTCCATTGTCCAGTAGAGTTCGAATGTCGTCTGTTGCTGCGATAAGGGCGGTCTCAGTGCTGTGTTTGGCTCGGAAGCCAGATTGTGAGGGGTCGAGTGATTTGTTGTCTTCGAGGAAGGCGGCGAGCTGGTTGTTGACAGCTTTCTCGATGACTTTGGCCGGGAATGGAAGAAGCGAGATGGGGCGGTAGTTTTTGAGTTCGGTGGGGTCTGCTGTTGGTTTTTTCAGAAGGGCGGTGAGTTCAGCGTGTTTCCAATCTTCTGGGAAGGTAGCGGAGTTGAAGGAGCAGTTGATGACGTCTCGGAGGTGCGGAGCTATGACGGAGTCTACTTTGTTGAAGATGTGGTGGGGGCATGGGTCTGTGGGGGATCCAGAGTGGATGGAATTCATCAGGCGGATGGTGTCCTCAGTGGAGATTGGGTTCCAGGCGTTAAGGGTGTTAACGGGGGGAAGATGGTCAGTTGATGGTGGGGTGGGTTGGCTTCCGGGTTGGTTGTCAAAGCTGTTGTGGATGTCAGCAATCTTGTTGTGGAAAAAAGAGGCTAGGGAATCGCAGAGGGTTTGAGAGGGGGTGATGTCGTTGGAGTTGGCCGAGGGGTTGGAAAATTCCTTGACGATGTTGAAAAGTTCCTTGCTGTTGTGGGCGTTGTTGTCAAGTCGATCTTTGAATGCTGTTTTCTTGGCTTTTCGGATCAGTTGGTGGTGAGTACGGATGGCGCTTTTGAAGGCGTCCTTGTTGCTGGTGGATGGGTCTTTTTTCCAGGCCTTTTCAAGGGAGCGGCACAGTTTCTTGGATTTCTTGAGGTCGTCGTTGAACCATGAAGCCTTCTTGATGCCAAGTTTGTGTTGACGTTTTTTCAGTGGTGCTAATGTGTCGGCGGTGTTGGATAACCAAAGGGTTAGGTTGGAGGCGGCTTCGTTGGCATTAGAAGAGAGGGCTGGGGAGGTTTGAAGGAGTGATGTGGAGATCTGCTCTGTGGTGATTTTGTTCCAGTTTCTTTGTAGAGTTGGTTGGAGGTGGATGATGGGTTTCGGCTTGTTGTAGGTGAAGTGAACGCAGCTGTGGTCAGTCCAGAGGAGATCTGTAGTGTGGCTGAAGGAGATATGGTTGCTGGAGGTGAAGATGGGGTCGAGAGTGTGACCTGCGATGTGTGTGGGGGAAGTGACCAGTTGTTTAAGTCCGAGGTTGGAGAGGTTGTCCACGAGGGTGGCGGTGTTGCGGTCGTTGCTCTTTTCAAGGTGGAAGTTGAGGTCTCCCAGAAGGATGTAGTCTTTGGAGGGGAGCGCGTGTGGGGTGATGAAGTCCGTGATGTCTTCACTGAATTTTGCGCGTGGTCCTGGTGGTCTGTAGAGGAGGGTGCCTCTGAGTGTGGTCGTGGGGTCGATGTGGATCTGGAAGTGAAGGTGTTCGGAGTTAGCGAGGTTGGCGTCAGAGCTGGTTGAGATGCGGATTGATTTTTTATGGACGATGGCGATTCCTCCTCCTGTATGGTCGGTGCGGTCCTTGCGAGTGATCTTATAGTCTTCAGGGATAGCGATGGCGATGTCAGGGGCGGAGGAAGCGTTCATCCATGTTTCCGTTAGAAAGGCGACGTCAGGAGAGATGGTGTCTAGTAGGTTCCAAAGGTCAATGGCGTGCCTGTGGACCGAGCGGGTGTTGAGAAGGATGCATTCTAGGTGGTTGGGGTCGGGAATCTGTGTTGTGGTCGCAGCGGAGATGTTGTCGGTGCCGCTAAATTTGCAGGAGAGGCAGGAGAACGGTCCATGGGTGCGTCCAGGAGCGACTTGGACGCAGTTGGGGGAGCGGCCGGGGTTAAGGGCTAGGAGGGTGGCGGCATCATAGGTAACGCGGGGGGGCTGGGCAGCGCGAGGGCCAGGGGGTCTGGCGCTGGGCGCGGTCCAGGCGCGGACGGGCGTAGACGGGCTTACCTTTGGCGCACCTTCGGCGCGGCCGTAGCGCGTGGACGCTGCGCGTTGGGACATCTGTCTAAAATGGATAGTGGAGGGGGCGGAGCGTGGGAGGGGCGGCTGGGAGGCGGGAGCGAGGTGCAGGGAGGGTCTGGGACGGGCCGAAAGTAAACACGAAATGGCGCTTAGGAAAACAAATGCTGCGAGGGTTCCCAACAATAGTTCAGGCCAGCAGAGGATAGCGCTATACCAGTTAGAGCGACGAAGCGCTGTACAGGGAAAATAGCGAGGCACCCCACAAGAACAATATAATTAAATAGATAGCAAGGCACAGCAGTTTTGCAGAGCGCAGTGTAGCTAAGTATTTCTATATAATTAATATCAAGGCAGTAATCCCAATCAGGTACAGCAGCTTGGCAGAGCGCAGCGTAGCTAAGTAATTCAATAAAATTGATAGCAAGGCAGTAATCCCCAATCAGGTACGATACCACGAGAGGAGGTGGGGGAGCGATCCGCTTCTGGAGGCAGCAGGGCGGTCACAGCTTTCTACCAGGGCGAGCGCAGCCTGTATCTCTGTGGGTGGGAGGGGCGGCTGGGAGGCGGGAGCGAGGTGCAGGGAGGGTCTGGGACGGGCCGAAAGTAAACACGAAATGGCGCTTAGGAAAACAAATGCTGCGAGGGTTCCCAACAATAGTTCAGGCCAGCAGAGGATAGCGCTATACCAGTTAGAGCGACGAAGCGCTGTACAGGGAAAATAGCGAGGCACCCCACAAGAACAATATAATTAAATAGATAGCAAGGCACAGCAGTTTTGCAGAGCGCAGTGTAGCTAAGTATTTCTATATAATTAATATCAAGGCAGTAATCCCAATCAGGTACAGCAGCTTGGCAGAGCGCAGCGTAGCTAAGTAATTCAATAAAATTGATAGCAAGGCAGTAATCCCCAATCAGGTACGATACCACGAGAGGAGGTGGGGGAGCGATCCGCTTCTGGAGGCAGCAGGGCAAGTGCCTTGCACTTGCCAACTTTTAGAACCCCAAACAGATTTAAGATCAACAGTATCTTTCCACAGCTCGTAACCTCCAACAGCCAATTGGTCTAAAAAGGACTTTGAATACAATCATTTTGTGTGGGTAAGTCTCACCTTGGAAGTGCACTTTTCAGTCATTTTAAAATAAAATGCATTTGGATTTGACTGATTAAAATCAGTAAAATAAGTGAACCTCTTTAAAAAGAAATTGAACTGCCTTGTACAGGAGCGGGACAATGCTCCCACTGTGTATAATTGACAGCATTCCTCCTGGTATTTGCTTTATGCAGGTAGTGCTTGCCAAAATGTTGATAACAAACCAAATCACCACAATTTGCGGAATCTAGATACAAATCTTCAGCATCAAAGGCAGCATAATATTTCAAATCAGAAAACAAAGCTTCTACGGCTTGAACATCCCAATCATCAGAACGTATATTTTGTTTAATTACATCCCCCATACAAAACTCATAGGACATTTGGGACATTTATAACCTCTGTGGGTCCGTGAATTTGAAATCTAATAGCATCCCACACAATCCCATCTAAAAGACGGGCCAAGCAGTGATATTAACAAAAGCCAGGTCCCTCTTCAATCTGTGTGATGAGGAATGGTGAGCCAATGTTTCATTAATATGTCGAATACATGTTCTTTCTTCAACATAGTGTCCATTGACAAGGCGGAAAAAATACACCACAAATTAAATAGACATGAAGAGGTAAATCAAAAAAAGCACCAACCAAATGTAGGTCCAAGGAGGAATCAAAAAATGTTTTTTAAACAGTGTTGCAAGAACCGAAATCTTGGAAGGGGACTTCGACCTGTGAGAGTCAGTGTCAAATGAAAATCTGGATTCTGTAGCCAAACAAGTTTGCAAATCAGGCATCGATAATTCAGTGGGGTAAGTATATTCAGTCTCATCAAGGTGAGCACCAGGTAGTGAGCTCAATAAAGGACTTGAAACAGCAGGCATCTCGAGGGCAACATCAGGCCTGGGGTTAGGAGCCGGGCCAAAACAGAATTTCTCAGTATCGATGGACACGAGACTGCTGGAGTCAAACTAAGAAGAACCGGCCACTCTGTGTAGTTTGACATTGTCAATAGAGATGTACGTTTTATCTTTACGACCTGGAAGTGGTGGTAAAATGACTGTTCTTGTGCCCTTCACGCCAAGCACTGGACCTGGAGCTCGATATGAGGGACCAAACTCCTTCTTGTTTTCGATCTTCTCTTGAACCAGTTCTCCAGCTTGGGGTAGCCAGCCAACTACGGAATCTGCAGCGCAGCCTCAGATGTGAAGGGCAAGTGTTCCTTTGCAAGACTGTCTCTCGTCTTTTGTAGATCCTGTAAAACATTGCAATGTTCATCTACGTCAAAGGAGGCAGCAACTGCTGCCTGGTCTAGACCTTTAAGCTCTGGGACAAACATCTTGATACCAAAGAGCATTTCGTATGGGGTCCGCCCACCCAGAGACCTTCTAGGGAGATTATTAAGGGCACGCTGCACGCTATTGAGGTGGGCCAGCCAGTTCCGGCCAGTGCCTATAACCCTAGCTGTCAAAGACTGCTTTAAATCTCGGTTCATTGGTTCCACAACACTATTACCCTCAGGTCTGTATGGAGACGAAAACTTGACTTGGACCCCCAACGAAGTCATGGCATCCCTATACGTCTTAGAGGCGAAAGCAGGACCCTGACCCGAACGGAAGGTCCCACTGGCAAAAATCCCTACAAAGACACGCAAGTCTCTTATGACAGTTCGTGAATCAGCGCTGCGGTGTGGCCACACCCACACAAAGCGTGTGCATGAATCAACTGCTACTAAGATGTACTTATACGCAGTATCAGAAGAAAAAGGACCACAGTGATCTAAGTAAACACAACCAAGTGGTTTATTAGAAATGTACAACTGTGTCTGGGGCGGACGCGCAGCAGTTGAAGGTTTAATCTGCTGGCAAATGTCACATTGAAAGACATAATCACGCGTCTGTTTGTGCAGTCCCCGCCACCAGAAACGTTGTTGTAACTGGATACAGTAGCTGAAACGCCCGCATGCGCAGACGCAACACCCTCATTGGCAGCCGTAATCAGTGTGGACCTGCGGTCCGCGTTGGGAATTAACCTTTCACCAACATCCATTATTTTCACATAAGGAACTTTATCAGGACTTACGTGGTATGAATACTTTGAAGGGAACTCCTTAGGATATTTACTTCCCTTCTCAGTCGCGGCTACAGCCGCTAAGATATCATCATCAATCTTATTTTTGGAATGTGTAACTGCTGCAACCAAATATGTCGATACTGCTGATTTTGCGGCCTCATCGGCCAAAGAATTGCCAACAGCGTAAACTCCCACGCGCTGATGACCGAGAGTGTGAATTACATACACAAGTGGCAACTGCTCTTTAAGCTCAGCCACTCCGACCCAGATCATTTTATGTTTTATTTTGCTACCTTTGGAGCCACGAAAATCATTCTGAATCCAAAAGAACAGGTTCTCATTGTAAGACTGGACACAGTAATAAGAATCACTCACAATAAGAGTCGTCACACTAGGATCAGCGTTGTCCAATGCAACCATCTGAGCACGGAGCTCTGTCAATTGTGCGGTACAGTCTCCTAAAGTCTGCATGTGCACGATTTTGGACTTGAATTCATCATTCACCATGGTACCTACCACAATGGCGCAAGCGGAAACGTATGTGTGCTTAGACCCATTTGCAAATTGTGATGAACCATCGGTGTAAATGACACAATGGAAATCCTCCAAAGGTCGCATAGTCAATGGAGCAGGATGAACGAATTCATACTGCAAAAACTCTTGAGACTGTAAGGGGGCATCAATATAAACGTGACATCCGGAGACGCCAAAGATGCTGCCCATTGTATCCACCGTGGGTGCAAAGCTTTAGAATTTGGTGAACTGGCCTTCGTCACTGCCTCTAGTGCAGGATACAGGGTAACAACCAACATGCGTTTTCCCTGCGACAGTGAGGTTCCGTGAGAATCGTAATGGCGTTTTTGACTTGCTCGAATATGGACGAGTTTGGTATCTATGAACCGCAAATGACGAGTTTAGTGAGTGTACGCGTTTTCGCTACGCTACCTTGAACCGTTCGTCTTATTCGTGGGTTTCTCCATCTGAACCCACGGGTTCCATTTTAGATACGGCATCCATTTTGTTTCTTGCCCTTAAGTAGTCAGCGAACGGACACTGTCCGCTTCGTGACCCTGGGATTCCCAAGCTCTTGCGGAAAACACATGTTCCTTTGAGGGTGTCTTTATGACGAGGGGGATGACACTGCAAATGCAGATGGCTCCACTTGAGGCTCATCTTGCCGTGCCGGTCTATTATTTCAATCGTGCATGCATTAGGCACGAATCCTTTGATCCTGCAATCATGCTTCCGATATTGCCCCTACACTCTTTTTCAATCTGTTGTCTATCTTTGTCTTCCTTGCACCTGTTTCTGTCTCTTTTCTTAAACTCGTTTACAGCCAGAATGGAATGTACTTAATGGTGGGATAACGTACTTTTACAGTTGGGAACCGGCGATGCTACTGTAATTATGTTCCGGGCTCCTGAAAACATGAAAGCAACCCTTTTGAAGTTTACTGTGGGAACTGAGTTGTAACCTTTTGTTCGCCATGTTGTGCTATGACGAAAATATGTATAAAAGGAGCGATCCACTGTTGCAATTCGAAGCAGTCTCTCAGAACCTACACATTGTGTACTTCTTGCGATCTCTGTATCCCTGCAGTAAATAAACGCTGATCTTTGACGCCGAAGGAAGTGTCCTGTGTCTCTGTGATTTGTACGCCGGAACAGGTAACCCACGAAGGTTTCAGGTGTTATCCCCTGGCACCGCTGGGCCTTAGAATAGCCCAGTCCTTCAGTTGGCGCCCAACGTGGGGCGACATCAGCGGTACCGGTCCAAAGCCCGACGATCGTGAGGAACTTCGTGTGAAATCTCCGAGGGAAGGTGCACCCCGCTTCATCGATCCTGTTGTCGAAATAAGTGGTCCGAAGACTTTTCCCGCGAAGATTCCCGCCTTCTGACGGCTGCGACGGACTGATGCCCTGACTGTCGACCTGTTTTGGCGCCTGGCGTAGTCCTTTGTACGGCGAGACGATAGACGGGTCTTCCTGGTGACGCCATTGTTCTTTCAGTTAAGTATTTGTGGGTCGCTCCCAGAATCCTTGGTAGTTGTTGTTGAAACTTGGTTGTTTGCATGGTTCCATTGCATTTGTGGTTCTTAGTTGTTGGTTCTTAGTTGTTGGGTTTTATTTGACGATTGCAATTGCCAAAAACCGAGGGACTTGCATTTTTGCGAGGACATCGTAATTCGATAACCCTTGAAGTTTGTAAACTCGGTTAGTGTGCACGATGCCTGGCCGTAGTACTTTGTTTGGTTTCCTTAAATGTTGCGGTACGGATTCCCGGTTGGAGGACTCATGTCCGATACCTCCAGTTGGAACTCCGATTTATGAGCTCTATAGTCGACACGGAGTGGGTCCTATCGTATATAATGAATATTGGATCCGTTACACTAAAGATGATGGTGTCCTTAGTTGGCCACCCCATGGTAGTTTCGAAACTGCAATTTTGGACAATCTCGAAGCAAAATTGTTTAAAAAGAAAGCTAGGCCGGCCATGTTTGATTCCTTTTGGTTATGGCGCAAAGAGGCCAAGCAGAAAGAAATCAAACAGATTAAGAAAAATAAGAGAGAAGGTATTTTTACGGTGATGCGAAATGCAGAGCAGTTTCAGCGAGACAAAGACGAGAAGGAAAAGGACGTTTTTGCTAGACTGCATCATATGGCGGTGGATAAATGTTATCCGGTTTTACCGTCAAGTTCTGATAAGAAGGGAGAAGAAGCGGTAGAGGACCCTTTGCTGTCCTATCTACTGAAGTCACCACCTCCATACGCACAGGATACTACAGCCCCTGTGGTTCCTCCTGTCCCTCAACCTGTTGTTCCGGCAGCTGCTGGTCAGCCTGCCGTTGGTCCTGTCCTTCCGAATCCTCTTGTTCCTCAAGTTGTTCCTGCTCCCTTACCTGCCCCTCTTCCTACTGCTCCACTGCCTATACCTTCTCAGTCTATTGTTCCTGCTACTTCTGCTCTCTTGGCTACTCCTACTGCTCCTACGTTCAGTCCTCATGTTGTTGCCCCTGTACTTCTCTCCTCTTCTCCTTCTGTCCGTAGTCGCATACCTAATGCTGTTGCTAATCTTTACTCTCCATTTGGACCAATACTTGGGTCCGATGTTTCTGACGTCTCCCAGAGACGAAGCCAAATTCCTGGTGGTAGGGAGAGTGAGACGTTAGTGAAAATGACGCGTAAATAGATTAGGCATCCTGCTAAGTACACCCCGCGCATAGTTTTCGACACGTTTTCTCAATTTAATGAGCCCACACAAAGATTTGTGTTTGACGAAATGTGTAAATCCTCACGAGAGGAGTGGGATAATGATGAGGTAGACAATGTACCACCCGAAATGACTGAACTCCAGAATCAGTTTTCAAACGGTATGATTGTGGGTGGTAATGTTCGACGTGCTTTAGAGCGTCTGTTATCTTTTCGATCTACAGTTCAACCTCGAGTATTGTTTAATGACGACACTGAGGAGTGGATGGCACAACCTGGTCAGTATCCCATGCAAGAAGTTCCCCCAGTGTGGATGCCAGGTAATCCTGCTGCTAACCCTGCCATTTTGCCACACTTCCAGAGAGTCTGGATACACCTCCCATGGAAGCGATCGGAAGTTTTATAGGTGAAACAATCTTTACCTGACCCCCGGAAAAATCCGGCAGATTATTATAAGGAGTTATCCCAACTTGTGGATGCTACTATTATGAACCTTGCCGACATTGACATGTTGTTCGGTAACGTAGTACCTCAACCAATTTGGGCAAAAATCCGTCAAGAGAATCATGTAGCTGAGTTAGGTGGTGATTTGGCTGCTCTTGCGGCGGCTGACGGACGACAAGTTGGTGGGGCTAAGCCTGAACAGATCATTTCGGATCTGCCTCAAAGGATCATTACACTTATGAAGACACTTATGCCAGCAATGAGAGTTAACTGGGATAAATTGTCTGCATGCAAGCAAAAGAAAGACGAGAGTGTCTCCGATTTCTTTACCAGATTTGAGGAGGCATTTATCGATCACAGTGGTCAGGATATGAGCACTGAGGGAGGTCAGCGACTGTTTGTTGATAAATTTGTGTCGAATTTGTTGCCTGACCTAAGCAACAAATTGAAGAATTCCGAAAGTTTGTGGGCTGTTTCTACCACTGCTCAAATATTAGCCACGGCTCAATATTATGAAAATTGAGAAAAGGAAGAAAGTGAACGTGCAGACAAGAAGAAGAAGGAGCTTAAAACTAAGGTTTTGTTGCAGCAAGCGTATCCTCCGCGCTCGAATCAAAATGACTCACAACAGCAAAATCGATCGCAATCGCAGTCTTCTAGGACGCAGTCGCGTACTGACTCCTCTACACCAAGATCTATGCTTGGGTATAATCAATGCGCATATTGTAGGGGTGAGGGCCATTTGAAGTTTAATTGTCCGGTTTTACGTGACCGAAATAATGGCGTTTCGGCTCGAGGAGGTCGTAGTGGTCCTCAACAGGCATCTCGCGGTAGAGGTCGCGGTGTCACTCAAAATCAGAATGAGCGTTCTACCACTTCATCAGACTCGAACAATTGCTTTGATCAGCGCGATTCATCGTCTGGTAGATCTGCACAGTATCATGTGGATGACTATTACGTCGAGCATGACATTGATGCTGATGGTAATTACTAGGACAGCCATAGACAAAGAGAGGGAGTAGTATCAGTTCCGGTTGATCAGAAAGGGCCTTACGTCGCAGTTGCCACATCGGGCGTAGTTGAGCCTTTTCTGTTGGACACTGGTGCAGCGAAAAGTTCCATCATGCATTCGAAACTCCCTGGCGCACCTTTGTCTGGCTTAACGAATGTTTCCGTTGGATTCTCTGGTGCCCCCGTTAGCAATCCGGTTTCTAGCCCTTTGCCCCTTACAATTGGACCGCGTGAGCTAGAAGCTCTTTTGATTTTAACTACTGGTTGTGGTGAGAAACTTTTGGGCCTGGATTTGTTGAAGCGGTTATATGCGACTCTGTATTGTTCTCCTGCGGGAGTGAAGCTTACATTGGGTCAGAGAGTGATCTCTCCTATGTACTTGTCAACTGATAAGCTCCCACCGGAATTGAGTTATCTTCCCGAGTCTTTGTGGGCAACAGGTCCCAATGACGTGGGCCTGCTGGACATATCACCTTATGTTGTCCAATTGAAATCGAATGTGCGATTACCACGTATCCCCCAGTATTGTATCTCTCTTGATGGTGAACGAGCGCTATTAGCGATCATTTATGACTTGATCAAGAAGAATGTTATTGAGGAAACTCTGGGAAATGTGTGTAATATTCCTGTGTTACCTATTTTGAAACGAACTGATCCATCCAAGCCTCCTGTATACCGTTTTGTCATTGATTTAAGAGAGGTAAATAAAATTGTGATTCCACAATTTCCTGTGGTGCCTGACATTACAGCTTTGCTGACTCTGATTCCAGCCTCTGCCTCTTGGTTCTCGGTGATCGATCTGAAGAATGCTTTCTTTAGCATTCCGATTGCTGAGGAAAGCAGAGATCCATTCGGCTTCTCATTAGGTGGTCGCAGCTTCAGGTTTAAACGCGCTCCTCAGGGCTACTGTGAGAGTCCATCGATCTACAGCCAAGCCCTTAAGAGTCAACTTGATGCGTTTGTGTTACCGGCTGGTGCGGCCTTGATTCAGTACGTTGACGATCTGTTAGTGGCTGCTGACACTAAGCAGATTTGCAAAACTGCTACAGTATCGCTGTTACAGCATCTATGTGACTTACATCACAAGGTGTCACCTTCTAAGCTACAATATTGTTGTCAAGAAGTAACCTATTTAGGTCACTTATTGTCAAAGGAGGGAAGAAGGTTGACCCCAGAAAGAATTGCAGCAATTGCTCGAATGACTGTGCCAACAACTCAGAGAGATGTGTGTGCCTTTCTAGGTATCACGTCATACTGCAGGCAATGGATTCCAAATTTTTCATTGCTAGCGAAGCCATTGTTAGCCCTCACGTGCAAGGATGTTCCAACTCCTTTGCCATGGACTGAAGAATGTCAGAAAAGTTTTTCTGAATTGCGTGATGCGTTGTGTTCGGCTCCTGTGTTAGGTACTCCTGATTACAGTAAGCCGTTTACACTATACGTTCACGAGAGAGAGGGTTGTGCGTTGAGTGTTTTGACGCAACAATTTGGCGGTAAGCAGCGTCCATGTGCATATTTTTCCTCGACCTTGGACCCAGTATCTAGAGCATTGCCGAGTTGTCTAAGAGCGACAGCGGCAGCTGCGGTGTCCATCCGGCAATCTGCAGGACTGGTCATGGATAATATGCTTACGGTGATGGTTCCGCATGGAGTTGACACTCTCTTGAATCGAACGAAAACTCAACACTTGACGAGCGCAAGGTTGTCTGGTTACGAGTTGACACTTTTGGCAAGTCATATACAAATAAAGCGTTGTAATGTACTGAATCCGGCAACCTTGTTGCCGACTAATATGGAATCAGATGATGTACCACCACATGATTGTTATTTAAGAACTGAAGAAGAAACGAAGGGTCGTGTTGACCTAAAAAACACTCCATTGGCAGATCCCGATGGTACTCTGTATGTTGATGGTTCATGTTTTAAGTTGCCGAATGGTGATGTGACGACTGCGTATGCTGTAGTGACGTTGAGTACGGTTGTGGAAACTGCGAGATTGAGTCAGAATTCGGCGCAAGCGGCAGAGTTGATTGTGTTGATGAGAGCGTGTGTTTTGTCTAAAGGAAAGCGAGTGAATGTGTTTACTGATAGTCAATATGCATTTGGCGTTGCACATAGCTTTGGTCGATTGTGGAGAGAAAGAGGATTTATGACATCGCATGGTACAAAGATCCAACACGGACAGCTCGTGAACGATCTTTTGGATGCACTTACATTGCCTAAGCAGGTGGCAATCATTAAATGCAGCGCGCACCGAAAGGTTACGGATGATGTTGGTCGTGGTAACGCGTTTGCGGATGAGATTGCTAAGGAAACGGCTAAGAATCTTGCAACCCGAATGTACGTTACGAGTTCAGTGAGGTGGCCGGCGGAGACTGGTATGTGTGAGGACACTGTTGAGAGCGTGAAAGCGATTCAGAATGAGGCCACCGAAACTGAAAAGACTAAGTGGAAAGAAAGCACGGGAAAGTTAGACGCGCATGGATGTTGGGCTGATTTGTCGGAATGTCAGAGGTGGATGTTACCGGATGCATATGTACTAGCCGTTGTGACTATGGCTCACGGCTTGTCACATATTAGCGCGAAAGGTATATGTAAGTTGTTGTCCCCTGTATGGAAGAATGATGGTATTTCTAAGTGTGCTGAGAGAGTGGTTAAGAATTGTATGGTGTGTATGATGTATAATCCTGGCAAGGGCACCCCCACTCCACCTGGCCATTTTGCTCCTCCTACATGTCCCTTTGAGGTTATCCAATTGGACTTCATCCATATGGAGAGATGCAATAGCCTTAAATATGTTTTGGTTGTGGTTTGCACGTTCTCCAGATGGATTGAGGCCTACCCTCTTAAAGATAATACTGCCCTGTCCACAGCGAAAGTCCTACTGAAGGAATACTTTCCTCGGTATGGAATGCCACGGATTGTATGGTTGGATAACGGAAGTGAGTTTGTGGGGAGTGTAATGAAGAGTGTGTGTAAGGGCCTTGGAATACGGCAGAAGATCCATAGCGCCAATCATCCCCAGTCAGCAGGTTTAGTGGAAGGGTACAATGGCACTCTGAAACTGAAACTTGCTAAGATTCAAGCGACGACTGGTCTGTCATGGCCCGATGCCCTGCCTCTAGCTCTCTTGTCGACCAGGGCGACTGTGCACTCTCGAGTAGGGCTTAGCCCATATGAGATTGTGTTCGGCCGTCCTGCGAACATTTGGGGAGTTCCGAGGCCTAAGGCATTTGATAGTCTCGAATATCCAATGTTGATTGATTATCTTTATGATCTGACTGCTAAATTGAGGTTAATTAATCAACAGGTCTTTGAAGCTCTACCGGCACAGACAGAGGGTCCTGGACATCGGCTCCAACCGGGTGACTGGGTAGTCACCCGCAACTTTGGGAGAAAGCGTAATCTCGAGCCAAGATTTGTGGGACCCTTTCAAGTTCTGCTGGCGACAAGGACTGCAGTTCGGTTGGAAGGCAGAAAGAACTGGGTGCATGCCACCCACACCAAGAAAGTCCCAATCCCTTTGCCAGCAGATAACTGGGTCCGAACTGGTATTGCCACAACGGAAACCGAGACCCCTCTACGTTTTGTGCCGTTCAGTGATGCTCAACCTGTAGGAGACAATTCATTGCAGCCAGATACATCTGTTGAATCGTCAGCATTGGAGAATTCAAGGCCTGACCGGTCATCTGATCGATTGAACACTGTTTTGCAATCTGAACAATTATTTGAAGAGCAAACTCGACCTGGAAGAAGTCGATATTTTCTTCGTTCACGTGACAAAGACTAATAAAGAAATCCTTTTTGTTTTTCTTTTTGAATTCATATTACCCCTTACTGTTGCTACGAACATTATGAACAATTCCATTCTTTATTGATTTCTGAGTTCTTTTTCACGTGTATTCCTCTTTTTGTACAGCTAGGAGACTTGTATTAAATTGAATGTTTGTTTAAGAAAACCTTTCATCCGGGTTGACCGTAGGGCCGTGCGGGTACTTCCTTCTGTTTAGCAGGTTCCTGACACTAGGTCGGTTACTTTTTTCGATTCCTGGGAACTCCTGGGAATTGATAATCGCTACTCAGAACGAAGTGCGTCAAGAACGTTGCGTACGGTTTTTAGAGGATGGAGTTCTCTAAGCTGTCGGAAGTAGAGAGGATGTCGGCGCAAAGATCGAAATTGCATAAGGTTGTACGAACAAAATGTTTTCTGTTTCAGGTATTCCTGCTGTTTCTGACTGTTTCTATGCTATTGGTGGGTGGAGTGCATTTTGGAATACAGTCGTTATTGCCTCCCACTTCACCTACTTCTTCTTCTCCTGAACTGAATTCTATTCCCACTGTTTCTCCCCATTCCTTTCATCCTCTGCCCCAACATGAACAGGTTAGACGTGCGGAATTCGTGAACAACTCCTTTGTCCAGCTCCTACATCAGCATCAGTTGGTGATGACTACTACTAACTGTTGGGTGTGTGGGTTAATGCCACATACCATGGATAGGGGTATTCCGTATTTGGTTCTTCCTTACAGCTCCCAGGGGTCAGCTCGAGCATTCCAAACCATGTTCCGTAGTGCACTAGATTCCTACCCCCATCGAGAGCCACGCTCTGCAGATCTTGGTCCCGGCCCGTATCACAAGACTTTGGCAATAGCGATCGCTGACTTAGATAGAGATATTTTTGATGCATCGCTTATTCCGGAGGAAGAGGTGCGAGCACACAAGGATCTGAGTGAGGCTGAGTATAGCATGTCAGTGGGTGATAGACAGCTTAAGAGCTCGTCTCCGATCTGGATCGTACCCCACCTCGGTAATTTCTGTTTGCAAGGTCTTGGTCGAAATCCGCGAGCTCAGCTTGGGAAGAGTGCTTGCACTGAAACGTATGTTTTACCAATGCTCTCTTCCCCTGTTTTCCTGACTGCCAAGGGTACCTACTTCGTATGTTATGATCGCGCATATACATGGTTGCCCCGTGACTTCTCGGGCACCTGTTATATCGCAAATCTTTTGCCACCGACTTTCACAGTTGCCTCGGACTATCACAAGACTAGAGTTGTGAGAGGCGTTATTAGCAAAGAGGACACTGCCGGTCAAGAAGCAGGAGATTTCTTTAAGGGTTTCCTGCCGTTTTGGGGACCTATGGTTAATAGTAGGAACCTGAGACAATTGACTCGTGTGGTAGAATCAACTGCTAACATAACTGCAAGTGCTCTTGGTAATCTGACAGCAGAGCTTCAGGCGGATAGGCTTATGACGTTGCAGAACCGTATGGTTCTAGACGTTGTTCTTGCAGATAGAGGTGGTGTGTGCAAGGTGATCCATTCGAGTTGCTGTATTTTCATTCCTGATAACGCTCCAACTGTATGTCAAGCCATCTCGAAGTTGCATAAGATCTCCGAGTCCATACACGTGGACGTAGGTGATTGGACGCTACTAGGATGGTTTTGGGGCCTAATGTCGACTTGGGGTTGGAAGATTCTGATGATCATCGGGGTTGTTGTGACGTTTCTGTTCACGTGTTGCCTTTGCGTGCAGTGTGGTCCTGCCTTATGTGGCCTCTGTGCTACAACGTGTATAAAACGGCCATCTGTTACCAAAGAAGCATTGATGGATAGAATAATGTTGCAGCAACATCTGAACGATCTGATGAATATCGAGATCGATTCTGATATCGACTAGTGCTTGCCTACATGAGGGCAAAAGGAGCATCTGAGGTTCCGTGAGAATCGTAATGGCGTTTTTGACTTGTTCGAATATGGACGAGTTTGGTATCTATGAACCGCAAATGACGAGTTTAGTGGGTGTATGCGTTTTCGCTACGCTACCTTGAACCGTTCGTCTTATTCGTGGGTTTCTCCATCTGAACCCACGGGTTCCATTTTAGATACGGCATCCATTTTGTTTCTTGCCCTCAAGTAGTCAGCGAACGGACACTGTCCGCTTCGTGACCCTGGGATTCCCAAGCTCTTGCGGAAGACACATGTTCCTTTGAGGGTGTCTTTATGACGAGGGGGATGACACTGAAAAGGCAGATGGCTCCGCTTGAGGCTCATCTTGCCGTGCCGGTCTATTGTTTCAATCGTGCATGCATTAGGCACGAATCCTTTGATCCTGCAATCATGCTTCCGATATTGCCCCCTACACTCTTTTTCAATCTGTTGTCTATCTTTGTCTTCCTTTCACCTGTTTCTGTCTCTTTTCTTAAACTCGTTTACAGCCAGAATGGAATGTACTTAATGGTGGGATAACGTACTTTTACAGTTGGGAACCGGCGATGCTACTGTAATTATGTTCCGGGCTCCTGAAAACATGAAAGCAACCCTTTTGAAGTTTACTGTGGGAACTGAGTTGTAACCTTTTGTTCGCCATGTTGTGCTATGACGAAAATATGTATAAAAGGAGCGATCCACTGTTGCAATTCGAAGCAGTCTCTCAGAACCTACACATTGTGTACTTCTTGCGATCTCTGTATCCCTGCAGTAAATAAACGCTGATCTTTGACGCCGAAGGAAGTGTCCCGTGTCTCTGTGATTTGTACGCCGGAACAGGTAACCCACGAAGGTTTCAGGTGTTGTCCCCTGGCACCGCTGGGCCTTAGAATAGCCCAGTCCTTCAACAGTGCACGTTCCTAGAGAATCGCCATTTGCACTGCTGTCAAAACATTTTCCACAGTAGAAAACCGCATTTCAGCCCAAGTGTACAAGTGTGACTTGTAAGCAATAGGTATTGTGTCTCCTTCGTTAAAAGTAAGGTAAGTGAAACCCACCGCCCCAGGGATGATTCTTATCACCAGGTTGGTGTGGTCATCACGATTCAGTAAGAATATAGATTCTAGAAAATCAGCCTGCAAAGATTGGAAAATGGCTGAATGTTCAGGCAGCCAGCACGATTTGGTGAAAGTAGGTTGTATCAAAGCATACAAAGGCTTGATACGCTGGGCATATTCGGGAATGTAAGGACGCCCAAAATTAAAAAATCCCAGCAAGGACTGCAGTTTTTTCAGTGTTGTAGGAGCGCGCAGCTGTGCGCATTTCTCCAAGAAGTGAGGAGCTAATCCTCGACCTTCATTGTTGAGAACGTAGCCCAGGAACAACACTGTGTACTCTGCAATGTGAGACTTTGCAAAGTTGAATTTGTAACCGAAGTTCGCAAAGTTACAAATTATGCGATCTAAGCGACACAGATGCGCCCAAATTTCATCGTCTGTGAGATAGATGCCATCCACATACAAACACGCATCTGGGTCAACTCTCTCCAAGAGAGAGACGATACGGGCAGAGGACTATTCTTATAGCCCATAACCAGGCGTTTAAATTGGCGTTCTTTGCCGCCACAAGTGAAACTGGTCCATTGGGAAGTCAAACCATCCAAATTGTGGGCAAAATTTTTTTTGAATATGTCAAGTGTGGTTTTAAACCGTTTTCCCACAAGACCATCCACTAGAGAAGAGCCGTGGGTATTCTGTACTGCACAGGTACGGCAATGCGAGTTCAAATGCGGTAATCCAATACCAAAAGGTACGAACCATCAGGCTTGGTCACAGTAAAAAGTGGGTTATTCATCGGTGACAGACAAGTTTCAATCACTCCTTGATATTCCAATTGTTCAAGGATCTCCGCGCCTTAGCTTCACGCCTTGATGGGATATTGCGAATGAGGCTGTGGCATAGACCGTAAGGTAATCTCGTGGTGGGGGGAAAATGTATCCCAACCACAGTGCGTACGGTACAGGGCTGGTGCAAGGACCTTAGCCCACTCTTCTGCAAAATTCAGCGCACGCTCCTTGGACACTGTATGCGCAAAACTATGGAGGATTACCTTTTCCCCTCTCGGAGCCACGAGAACAAAGGGTGGGGGCCAGTCAGCCTCCACTAGAAAAATGTCACAGGTAGTTGTAAGATTTTCCCAAAATATCCCTTTTATGGTACGTTGTATGTCACCTTCAATTAAAAGGACTATTTCATAGAGCCTATCAGGGGGAGGTACTCTAGTATCACCTTCAGCTTCACCTTCAGTAGTGGGCGCAGGGCCGCTCGCACTATGGTAATCTCTGCCGCGCTGTCCAGCAACGTCAGCGCCCATGTCTGATTCTGAAACTGCGTTCTCACTATCTGTGGCATATCTCGCTGTTAAAGCAGCAACTTTCTTTTTCTGAAACTGGGGTCGGTTCTGTGAAGAATCGTCCTGCTTGCCTGTTCTGTCTTTCGGGCGGGGCTGGTTGCAACTCTGCTGGTCACCCCGACCTCTGCCGCTGCCTCCACCACCGGACGATGAGGCTGATGTGTCCTGTAAGAACGAGAAGAGCGTTGATCAGGAACCTGAAAGCGGTCAGGCGACTTAATCGTAGCGCGGTCGCGCAAATTATAAACGCGCTCAGTAGACTCAGGCAGTGGTGATGCGGGACGGGACTTCTGTTTCTGTTGCTGTTTTCCCTGTTTTTTATTTCTGTTCCAATTTTTCTTTGGAGCTGTGGGTTGAACGTCTGTTTCAGACTTCGCACCCTGGGTTTGCTTCTTTTCCTTAGCAGAAAAGGGATTGACACCTAAACTATTGCGGTCAATGGTTTTGTACGCAGCCGTAATCATTCTCGGTAACTGTCTGGGTTTGTCGGCATCAGGGACTTCGCGTAAGGCATTTGCCACCTGAAAGTTTACAGCATCTCCCTTTATATTCGAAAGGACTAGATCGGAAACTACATCAAATGAGCCCATGAGTCTCATTCCCAATTCAACTGCAGCCTCAGGTCCGTGTTCATCCTGAACATGCTTAATGACCGTCGGAAGGACAGCCATTGACGGAGTGCCAAAGCACCTCATGTACACTGCCGCAAAAATTCTACCCCATGACTCACAGTCACTGGCTTACGGTACCAAATCCTTTGGTAAACTAATTGTAAGAATCCTGTGTTTTTCCACGGGACTCGAATTAGGAAAAACAGCCCCCAGCTGGTCAAATTTCTCGGCAAGCCAAAAAGGCATATCATCCTTATCTTGGGGACGCTTGCCCATCACTGCATTGACCATCACAGTACTAAGCTTCATTCCGCTCTTTCCAGCTGGAGGGGCCGCAACACCAGGGGCCCGCCCTAGAAATTGCGGGTTACATATTGAAATAGGGCCCGAATGACACTAATAGAGGGGTCATACAGGGGCCGTAAGTCAGCAACAGGGACTTGCCCTGCACGAGGATGCGGGGTGAATCCTGCCAAAACAGGCCACGAAGCGCCTGGAATGGACAAAGGACCCAATCTATCCGCCGTTACACTGTGGGGAAGGGCGCCATCAAACCAAACACTGTGCTGCCATGTAGAAATCGGAATTTCCTGTGTCCTATAAGGGACGTAGTCCCGGGGCACAGCTGTGTGAGTGTAAGTGTGAAAAACCTGCGTAGCTGCTTCCACTGCAGGAAACGTCACCCAAGAGTAGAATATCTCAAACGGGTAAGCAATCTCAGCACTTACTACCAAAATCACTGCCATGCCCTCCAAACCAACATTGTACGCCTGCAAATGATTGCGTACTGCAATGCGACTATGCTGCGGTATAACAATGTCAGCAATAGTGACACAGAGAACAATAAGCTACAATGTAAAACTCAGTAGCACAACTGGGTAGTAACTCAAAAGGAAACCTTTTGAATAGATTCAAGCTTGAAAAGACCTATGTAACTATAGGTAGGTCGGTCCGACACCACTGTTATCTGAAAACAAGAGCGAAGGGGTTAAGGACTGAATGATGTACTACTCAAGTGTCATGTAATAAGACCACCAGCGTTGGGCGCCATGTAGCAGGAATTCTGCTCCTACACAGAACTGTGCATAGAGCCTTGGAACCTCAGTGAATTAGGGTGTGCCAAAACTTACCTTAGTAGCCAAAATCCCCTACCAGACTAGCAATCAGTGTCTCATTGGTTCTTCCATACCCCCAATGATTAGACAACCCAGAACATGGAACTTGGAATACCTCAGGCAATGCGGAACACATGAACACTCTTTCATTATACACTCATGTTAGTCCAAAATGGGGAGGAATGAGGACACGTGCAAGTTTGAAATATTTATTTCTAATGCCGTGTTCTCAACCGCAGTGTCTTAGCTAATACAAGCAGACATAATATAAGCAACAAGATTATCAGCATAGTTACTATACCATAAAGTACAAAAGGAGAAAGCTTGTTAAAATGCTAAATGGAAATAGACTAGATTACACCTAGATTTCACACTCCCTTGCTATTAGGTTATTTTATATCTACAGAAGGTCTCTTGGGTTTACAAGAACAGCCCCATACCTCTGGTCCTAGTAGAAATGGATCACATCATTTTCTACACCAGCTCTCTGCATGCAAATGTTCTCCAAAGTGTGTTTGAGCATGCCCACGCAGTGCATTATTAAACGCGCCAAAATCAGAGGTGGCCACAGCTGCATATATGTTATGTCTAGAACGTGCGCTGATCAGACCGAACAACAACCACTGTCTTGATATAACCTTGAAGGCCTCGGCACTCACTGTTCAGACAAAGCTTACCAAGCCAAGCTGTTATTATAGAAAAACATATTATTCTCGTGTGAAGCAAAACAGTCCTCTAGACGCTAAACATTTGTAATAAGATGTGCTGTGTGCAAAGGCAGCAGAAAGGAAAATGGCGTTTAAACTTCTAATAAGCTCATGCTAACTTAACACAGTGTAAATGCAAGGCCCAACCCCCATGACACACTGGCCAACCCAAACACATTCGCACTCAAAGCCATTGCAACCGTATGTTATACATCACTGTCTGGGGATGCAGTGTTTAGGGGTGCCCCCTAGCCTGGCTGTGAAGTTGTGTCTTGCAGATGACAAATGTGGAGATCCATATATAGTACATAGCACAAAACACACAGGAACTCACATATACACCATTGACAGGGGACACCTGGCAGTGAATGAAATGGACACACCAATATAGCTGACACTGTAGCATGGTCTCATTCACACTAGGTGCGGTTGTGAGCTGCATTCCACTCCTACATCGTTCTGCAACATATGCATCCTTCACACAACACACCACTCACTGTCATTGACACTGTAGACACAAGGTCTAACCTGGACTGCATTGGAGGAGAAATGCTACTGACAGCAGCAAAACCGCAACACACACATCACTGCCTATCACTGTTTTGAGCATGGAAAAGCCCAAGAGCTGCTGTGCTCAATCCATGTCACCATGGAGAACATTGACAAGATAAATCACTTTTGCACGTACAAAACTCAGCACCAACATCATTAGCTACGGTGACATCATCACTTCTATGAAATGAGATGGGAACTAGGAACACAGAAAAAGAAAACAGTTTCTCCCCAGAGATCTCAGGCATACCGGACTGTGACCATGTTGTACCGACACACCAATGTGACGCACAAAGACTAGCAAAAACTGCTACCACACATGCCCCAATCTTACAATATATCCTAAGTGAAATTGCACGTATGTCCTTGTCAAAGGTCAAATGTGAACAGGGATGACACACCTGTGTCAGCCACGTGATGGCCCTTGAGTAGCAATGGCCATGTACAGTCAAATATATACATGAGCTGGTCATGCACACACTTTGAGATGCACATTAAAATGCTTCATGTTGCACAATGTGCTGCAACAATATCAATCTATGTCCTTGACAACTTAGGACAATGCAGTGTACAGGCACGCATCCTGACGTACAGTTGCAAATGTCATGTATGTGAGCCATTGATGCCTGTAGAAACATAACTTACATTGTGTGTCTCTTCTAAACACAGGTGGTGCTGTGGACACAGCATCATATGAGGAGGAGTCCCTGTCCCAGACTCCGGTGGACCCTGAGCTCTCTGGTGTGGATCAGTCTCAGTCCTCTTAGAATGACGACAAACAACCTCATCTCCGGTGTGAGTCATCATGCAGCACCAGCAGAGCAAACATCTGCACCCCCTGTATCCACACCTCCAACATCTGGCAACAGACAGAGCACCACCGCCAACATGGACAGACCAAGGACACAGAATTCCTACAGCACAGGGACAGCCGCAACCCAGGAAGCGAGGGACAACACCACCAGCAACAACACCCAAGGGGGCCCAGGATCACCTGTGCGTGCCACCTTAGAGTGGCAGGCAGAGGTCACAGCTTGCAGAGGGGTCTGGACTGCATGATGACCCCCAACTGGTACGCATCATAGATGCATACTAGGACAGCACCGGAGGATTCGGCCAGGTAGTGGGGATCCTCAAAGAAATTCAACAGGAGCAGGCTCCCCATCATCCTCGCATGGAGTCCAAGTGGGATGAACTTACTGCAGTGCTTAGGGACATTGCTCTATCTTCACACATGTTTGTAAATAAACTCACTATTACACTACACTTGCCTCTGTTTTGATTCCAACTTGGTATATGTCATGGAGATGATGATCTGCTAAAGAACACAGTGTATGCTAACTACTATAGCAATGTGATCACTGTTATGTGAGTCATAGTGATGTGACACATATAAGGGAGACACACCACTAGGGCACCCCAACACATACTCACCACGGCCATGTAACTCACGCCTACAAAGAAGTTGACCAGAAATACAGTGGAATGCACAGACACCACACCTATCCACAGTCAGTGGTAACAAGCCCACAGGTGAGGTAATCAAATGTCAGTCAGATGTATGAAGACAGACAACGCACATAACAAAGTGAAGCACAGGTTCATTACACATCAGCAACATGTATATTCCACAACAGTTGCAACGTAATTCCACGTGACAGTGGGCACACAGTCACCAAGTGTCGAAGAATTGAGGTTCAGGGGTGTGTGGTACATCACTTGATGGGAATCAACAACTTCCACCCTGGGATTGGATTCTGGGTGTTGGGGGTCATAGTTAATTAAATAAACACAGAGACAGGCCACCTTAGAGTGACTAGTATGTCATGTAGTGTCTGTATTTAAAAGAACCCTCACACACCAACCTGGTTGGTGTCATGCTTCATCATTGGGTTTCCAGTCGGGCAGCCGAATGCCACCCAACTGTGCTGCGACACCTGATTACAGTGGAGCTGGTTTTTTGTGTGTGATGAAGTGGTGCGAGTGGTGATATTTAAAAATACCTCTGGGGGACTCACTATGCCAAACTTTATTCTTAGTGGCCCAGGGTATGGGTAAAAATAACATGAATAATAATCTGGAGCTATATTTAAGTGTCTAAATTATCCTTAGGTCAGATCGACATGTTTCAGTTCTATGAAAAAAATATTTGTGAGGTTTCTACAGGACCTTGTAAATGTGGTAAATGGTGAAAAAGGTGAGTAGTGAAAAATCAATGGCCACGTGTGTAGCGCATTTTTACACACTTGCTAAGGTGTGTTTACCATGCAAATAAAAACTAACCATAATTGTTGGTTCAGCTGTAAAAATCGTGTATCATGGGATTTCCATGCTTCAACGTGTCCAGGGTGAGCAGAGCTCCTACTCCGTGCTTGTGTTGTGGTGCTCCCCTGCTTCTAAACCTACTTCGGCGTCCCTTGGACCGGAATGGGGGTCAGAGTTGCCCAAACAACAGGCAAAGTACCCTGGAAAGGACAGACATAAGACACAGTCAAAAGCACAGCAGAACAGGATAGAAATTCAATACACATGTACAAAACATATCACAAGAAACCTACACAGAAACAAGTTAGCATGTCGACACTATTGTGGAGTACAGACTACCTGAAAGCACACATCACAGCACGCATCCAGTCAAGTAGCACATAGACGCACTCAAACAGCAACTTAGCAGCACCAAAACATTTCAGGCTAACTCAATACATTTTTGTAACCACAGAGATTCTATCAAAAAAGTGAATAAGTGATATTTTTATATATAATTTTTACCATTTGCAACAGGGTGCTAGGCTCTCTCTTACACATGGAAAGATGGGAGCACAATGTGCTTGTTAAAATACCCCTCACACTCTAAAAAACCAGGTAGAGTCATGCTTCATCATAGGGGTCTTCCCGCCCCTATAACGGGACGGGGCGTGCTACGACCAGACGAAATACGCGGGAGCACTAAGATGTGACAGAGGCTATGTGTGGGTGTATAGGAGTCAGTGAAAGTGTAGGGACCTAACACTAGTGAGTGTGCAAAAAGTGAGAAAAAATGAAAAAGATTTTAAAATTCCCTGGCTTGGTAGAAAAAAACAAATTTATTAGCTTCTCCAGCTGGGAACATTAAGAAGGGGTTGTGTGGTAGAGCATTAGCTACTACCTTGTCGACATGTTTCGTAAGCAGTCCCCTACTGCTTACTCACCAGGACCAAAAGAACAGTCCCTACTGTTATTTACTCAGTTTCTAACAAGTAATGCCTACTGTCCTATAAACAACCAACAAAAATAAGTTGGCTGTTTAGGCCTCAGGGCATGAGTTGGCCCCAGTGAGGCAGAAAAAATCGACCTAATATGGTCTCTGTAAGAAAAAAGGAAGAGAAAAACCAACATAAATTTATGCATGGACATTGTTTTCTGAATGGGGAAGAAAACAAACAAACAAACAGGTTTTTTTCTTTTCTTGTAGGGGACCACAATTTCAAATACTTAAAGCGGTTCTTTTTTCATACATGAAAATCAGCATGTAATCATGTGTCTCTCGGCATCACTGCCCTTTGTTGGAGACACCAATGGTACCGTTTTGTCGGGACCTTTATCATAGTATCACACACACACAACAACAATCGTGACTCAATGCACTTACAACAGACTAACAAAAGAGAGGGGAGGGGGACCTCCTTGCTAATGTTTCTGAAATGGTAATGGTGACATACTTATCTCAGCAGTTATCTATGCCCCATGAGGTTTGCAGGCGAGGGGTAATCTGCGCGGTTTACTATGAAAAACAAAGTTTCATTTTAGGTGTTTGTTTAAAAAAGCGCAGCGAGATATTAGTGCGTTTATCTGCCCCCGCGACCCGTTTATTAAAGACTCAAGGTCGGAGTCTATTACTTACGTCTCTGCTAGCAAAAAAGAAAGCATTGTTCCTACCCCCGTGCACCTCCGAGGATTGCCGGGCTCGAGTGGCTCGGTGTTTTAGAAAGCCTCTGTGCTTCCGCGTTTGTTACGCGCTGGGTGCCGCCCCTTTCCCTGTGCTAGAGCGTCAACCAGCTAATATGGCGGCCTGTTTTTGGCACGGCGGAGGGGCAAAGTAAGCGGAAGTCTTTTTTCGATGTCAATTAAACAGAATCCAAGTGAAGCGAAAATATTATAAACCCTTATTGCACACAAATTCCACGTACATTACAATTGGTACAGTATTTTAAGATGTATTTAAAAAAGATTTTGTTATTGATACAGCCTCGTGGTGGTAATTGATATTTCAAAAATAGGGGGGGTTAGGCTGGATACTTGTTATAGCAATATGTAAAAGAAGGTTTTCCTTGGGGCTTGATACTTATTACAGCAGTGGATCTGTATATATGACGTTTGCGCAGTATGCTTATGAAGTATATATAGACTTATCGCTGGTAAGATCTCATGGTGGCAATGACTGCTGAAGGGAGGTATAGTAGAACTGGCCTACAATTGGCTCCAGGGTATATCATCATTTAATCCATGTTTGTGTGACTGGATGCGAAAAACCCATCGTTGCTCTTTCTCCAGCAGGAATCTTTCGTTGCTTACTAGTTCTATTACTGTCCATTTAATTTCCTCGGGTTTGTGGTTCATTTCGAGGAAATGGTTGGTCAGTTTTGTACTTGTTTTTCTGCATTTGATTGTGCTCTCATGTTCACCAATCCTTACCTTGATTGCCCTGCTTGTCATGCCTACATATTCCAGGTGGCATGGGCAGGTAATCAGATATACAACATTCGCGCTTTTTTAAACAAACACCTAAAATGAAACTTTGTTTTTCATAGTAAACCGCGCAGATTACCCCTCGCCTGCAAACCTCATGGGGCATAGATAACTGCTGAGATAAGTATGTCACCATTACCATTTCAGAAACATTAGCAAGGAGGTCCCCCTCCCCTCTCTTTTGTTAGTCTGTTGTAAGTGCATTGAGTCACGATTGTTGTTGTGTGTGTGTGATACTATGATAAAGGTCCCGACAAAACGGTACCATTGGTGTCTCCAACAAAGGGCAGTGATGCCGAGAGACACATGATTACATGCTGATTTTCATGTATGAAAAAAGAACCGCTTTAAGTATTTGAAATTGTGGTCCCCTACAAGAAAAGAAAAAAACCTGTTCGTTTGTTTGTTTTCTTCCCCATTCAGAAAACAATGTCCATGCATAAATTTATGTTGGTTTTTCTCTTCCTTTTTTCTTACAGAGACCATATTAGGTCGATTTTTTCTGCCTCACTGGGGCCAACTCATGCCCTGAGGCCTAAACAGCCAACTTATTTTTGTTGGTTGTTTATAGGACAGTAGGCATTACTTGTTAGAAACTGAGTAAATAACAGTAGGGACTGTTCTTTTGGTCCTGGTGAGTAAGCAGTAGGGGACTGCTTACGAAACATGTCGACAAGGTAGTAGCTAATGCTCTACCACACAACCCCTTCTTAATGTTCCCAGCTGGAGAAGCTAATAAATTTGTTTTTTTCTACCAAGCCAGGGAATTTTTAAATCTTTTTCATTTTTTCTCACTTTTTGCACACTCACTAGTGTTAGGTCCCTACACTTTCACTGACTCCTATACACCCACACATAGCCTCTGTCACATCTTAGTGCTCCCGCGTATTTCGTCTGGTCGTAGCACGCCCCGTCCCGTTATAGGGGCGGGAAGACCCCTATGATGAAGCATGACTCTACCTGGTTTTTTAGAGTGTGAGGGGTATTTTAACAAGCACATTGTGCTCCCATCTTTCCATGTGTAAGAGAGAGCCTAGCACCCTGTTGCAAATGGTAAAAATTATATATAAAAATATCACTTATTCACTTTTTTGATAGAATCTCTGTGGTTACAAAAGCTTACTTTGGAGGGTGATTCTATCAGTACCTCTACGCTTCTCCTTTTTGGTTTGGGTTAACTCAATACATTCACATAACAACCCTGTAAACTCACATTCAGGTGAAGAAGTTGTTGATGAGCTGTGTGCGGACGTCACCCTCATCATCATCATCACTGGCATCGTGGCCCAGGCCAGGATCCTCCACAGGTGGCGGATGTAGGTCATCGTCATCCTGGATGAGAGGCAACTTCTCCCACACTGCCATGTTGTGTAGCATGCAGCATACTACAAAACGTTTGCACACCTTTGCAGGGTCATATGGGAGGGGCCCTCCGGTCTTGTCCAGGCAGCGGAAGCGGCTTTTCAGGAGACCAAATGTCCGCTCGATCACTCTCCTGGTCCTACCATGTGCCTCATTGTAACACATCTCGGCTGCTGTCACAGAATTCCTGAGGGGTGTCAGCAACCACGGCATGTTGGGGTATCCGGAGTCACCTACATACAAACAATTGCACATTAGATGGGTTTTTTGAAAGAGGGTGGGATACAACATTGCCAAACACACACAATGGTAAACAGTCAGTACACACCGACAAGCCAGACACACTGGTTTGGCATCTGTGATATCATCCTTGCAATGCAACTACTCCTCATGATGTAGGCATTGTGCGCAGAACCGCGGAAACGCCCACACACATGTATGATACACATGTCCGCTAGACATACCACCAAAGCATTGATGGAGTGGAAATGTTTCCTGTTCCGGCATGTCTGCTCATGTGCCCATGGTGGTACCAGGGCCACATGTGTACCATCAAAAGATCCGATGACGTTCGGCATCCTCCCCAGTGTATAAAAAACAGCAGTCTTTATTCAGTGAGTTGACTTGGGCTAGGAAACTTGCTGTACAGGTCAAGGAAATGCAACATCCCCTCCAAGACATCGTAAAGCACATGACTGAACATAGTTTGCGACATACCACGAGCAGTAGCCACAGTGTACTGGAAGGTACCGGTAGCAAAGAAGTGCAGGGCTGCCATCACATTCACCTTTGGGGTCAGTGCTGTAGGGTATGTCCGGCCAGGTAGCAGATGTGGCGCCAACTGCTCCGCCAACTCCTCAATCAGTAGCCTGGTGAAGCGGTACCGTCGGATGCAGTCACGTTCCACCATGGTTTCAAGGTCTGGGAATGGTCTATGGACAGTTGGTGCCCTGCAGTACAGAGATGGGCAAAGGAAGATTGCACATTTATCCACCCATGTGCCTATGACCAAGCAAAATATTACATGATACATCATGACAATACACAATGAACTGAGGTGTGTGCTGTTGGGTATGGATACATATGTCACCTTCATGCCCATCATCTCACATCTCAAGTCAACATATGTACATAAGTTCCATGTAGTGCAATGGCAAATCATTAGGCTGTGTCACAGTACCTATGTACTGCTGTCACATTCGAAACACACACCACAGTGACAAGTGAGGACTCCCAGGCATCACATCTCTTTGACGGGCAGATACCCAGGGTCCCTGTATTGCCACATGGACACTGGCATGACACGGCGTATCATGTACACCCCACAAAACAACCATGAGTCCCACAGATAGTGGCCCTTGTTGTCTCTGCAGGCCATACATGGACGTCTCTGAGACACACACACAACATCAATGTTGATGCACAAACCACATGGATGTGGAGACAGTCTCCCATTGGACACAAGGAATCAGAGACATCTGAGACACAACATGCACACAGACGGTGGGTGTACATCAGAATTGTGACTCTGGGTCTCGCTGTGATGTACATACCATCCCACTCAGGACTCAGGGTGTATGTGACATGTCATACACATATCCAACCTGCAACTGTGTCCATGACTCATGCCCATAACTGAACAATTGCACATCACAGTGGTTATGTGCACAACACACAAATGATTCTGTCCCCACGAACCCGTGCCCAGGCTGGGAGTGGCTGCACCAAAGTGGCACACAACAAACCAAATGTTGCCCCCATACACACAGGTAATGCAGGCTTACATGTCTTTGGATACAGTGTGGCACATGCTGTGGTGTTGTAGGTGTGCACCTGAGTCCCTGGCAAGTAATCGTGTGTGGAATCCATTAACAAGTCACACCAATGTTAACCGACGCAGGTGACTTCTACAGAGACGCATCGCACAGTTGTGGACCGAGCCGTACGCACGCCTTGGCCGTTGACCGCAATGTTAACCGACGTGGGTGACTTTTATGCATACGCGTCGTGCAGGCATGGAATGAGCCGTGCGCACTCCTTGGCCATTGACTGCAATGTTAACCGACGCGGGTGACTTTTATGCATACGTGTCATGCAGGCATGGACCGAGCCGTGTGCAAGCCTTGGCCATTGACTGCAATGTTAACCGGCGAGGGTGACTTTTATGCATACGCGTCGTGCAGGCATGGACCGAGCCGTGCACACACCTTGGCCATTGACTGCAATGTTAACCGACGCGGATGACTTTTATGCATACGCATTGTGCAGGCATGGACCGAGATGTCCACAGGCCTTGGCGATTGACTGCAATGTTAACCGACGCGGGTGACTTTTATGCATATGCATCATGCAGGCATGGACCGAGTCGTGCGCATGCATAGCCCATTGAATCGTATGGAGACAGGTGTGTGTGGATTTTCAAACTACGTGTCGTACAGTTAGTTGACCGAACTGTGCACACTCCTTGGCTATGGACTGTCATGGAGATGGACGCGGATTCAAAACTTGTACGAGCCGTGTGCTGGAAATTAAGTTGGCTGCCTGCGACAATGTTGCAAATCCTAGGGTGTCATGAAGGTGACATTTTGAACGATGGGGAAGACGTGTACAAGTCTTACAATTCCATGGATTGGCCAGATTCATAGGATGCAACCGTGTTGGACCTATCACTTAGGACACATGGCACAGATTCTGCCTCTGCAGCACAGATATAAGGCTGACTGGCCCCCAGAGAGCTCACTTGCCTTAACTACATGCTACAGGACCACATCTCTGCTACCACTGCTGCTGTCTCTGCATCCTCTGGCTACTGCTATGGCACTTTCTCTGGAGAGAGCCCCGGCCTTCCCAGAGGAGGAGAACCAAGCCCTGCTGGACGGGCTCCTTCCACAGTACTGCAAGCTGTATGGGAAACCAGGGGAGCAGGTGAGTGTGCATGTTGTCCGACTAGCAGTACTAGCAGTGTGTACACCAGTGGCAAGCATAATCACTGAGTACTTTCAACCCCCAAAGTGTGTAGGTACATCTGATGAACAGGTGTCCTGCTGCAAAAGTGCATTTGTGCAAGCTTTTACTTTCCAGGCAATGTCACCATTTCAGACATGCAGGACAATTGTCCATTTCCATGGGTGCACTACCTGTGTACCTCATTTACCTTTGTGATGACTACATGTATATCCAACTGTGCGCAGCACAAATATGTGGCATGAGTGGTAATGGCCTTTTCACTTTGCCATCCTCAGAGGTTGATGCCCACCAGAAGCAGGAGATCTGGCTGACCATCGCCTGGGCAGTTAGATAAGTGGGGGTCTACAAGCACTGGATCCGCATCTGCCAGAAGAGGTTGCAGGACCTTCGGGGCTGGACCCGGAGGATCACAAAGGTCCAGCTTAAGCTGTCGCCTCCTCGCAGGAGGCGCGGACACCGGACCCTGACTCCCCACATGATCAGAATTCTGGTGGTGGTCTTCCCGGACCTGGATGGGCAGCTGAAGGCTAGACAGCAGCAAGGAGGGGGTACGTCCATGCCTAATCTGTGAACTTTGTCTGACATGCTATTTGCAGTCTTTTGACCTGGTTACACTTCCACATTACGTTGGTCTTGTAGTCCAGGACTCATGTCCGTCAATTGTGTAATGCACCCTCCTCATCTGATCCACAGGTGTGTGTTGGACTTGGCCTTTCCCCTGAAATTTTTCGCTTTTGCCCCCCTAATTTGAAAATGTCTCCCCCATGGGTTTAAACCTGTATAGGCCATGAGTGGTGTGAGACACCTTGTTAAGATGTGAAGTCATGTAATGGTGTGAGCACTTGTAAATTCCCCCCATTGTAAAATGCACCTGACTGAAATGTACTGTGTTTAAAATGGATGCCATGGCCATGGGTTTTGCCACCGGACTGGCATAGGTCAGCGGTCTAGATAATATTACCCAGCCACCCCTAGCTTTTGGAGGGAAAGCCTGGCACCCAGGGTGCTCACCCCCTCCCCTTGAGCCAGTTTAGGCCAGCTTTGCCAACATTCTAGAAGGTTCTGGCACTGCCTGGGAGGAGGGTATAAGTAAGGGGGATGTGCCACCAGAGAGTCAGTCAGAGCTGGGACAAGGAAGAGAGGGGACCTGCTGTGAGGTGCTACTGCCACATGGGCCTGTGAGCTGGGCCCTGCATCCCTAACCCCCCCCCCTCTGCTGTCCCCTGGGCCCCTGTCGAAGAAGGGCCCTACCCAGGTCCCTGGCACTGTGGGGACCGGGAATTACGCAAGCGCTGCGAGTAAGAAGCGCCCAGGAGGTAGGAGTGGGACTGTCTACCCCCCTTGGGAAGCTGTGGCCCCTTCGAAGCACCGCATGGGGAAGATTGTGCCCCCAACAGAACTGTTGCTAGCTGAGTTGCTGTGAGGCTGGGCCATGGGACTGTTGTGGCCCCTAAGTGCTGTAAGGCCCTGTCTGTCAGGCACTGTAATTTGGAAGAAGTGCTATAATTTGGAAGCGCTATAATTGCGAAGCGCTGGAGAAGAGATAATTTCCTGCCCCCGCTGTGTGGCCCGAGGGAGGAGCGTTGCGCTGTGAATAGCGCCATATAAATAATTAAATAGAAGGGAGCCTACCCCTTATTGCCGCTGATATCACCGCCACAGCCCGAGGAGTGTTGGCGCTGCCTAGCGTCGGTGGTAAATTGCTGAAAATCACCGCCGCGGCCCGGCGCGCGTGGGTACCCCCCCCACTGGGGTGGTTATCGTTGTGGCGGCCCCCCGTGCCAGGAGAGGGCTGCCGAAGTGAAGAAGGCCCTGAGGCCGCCGGCACTCGCGTCACGTGACGGGGGCATCCGGCCGCATCATCGGCCCGCCCCCGCCAACGCCCCGCACGGATTGGCCTGCGCGGTCAGGCCTCCAGAAGGCAGCGCAGGGATTGGCTGCCGGCCGGCAGCCCGGGAAGTGGAGCGACGCGAAGCCCTGGGTCCCCGTGAGGGAGGAGGACCCAGGTGAAGTGTCGTGCGGGCCCCCATGGTCAAGGGGGAGCCCCGATTGCAAGCGACCGGAGCGGGAGGTGCTAACCCCACCGGCACAGAGGAAGCGACCCGACTGGCCCCGAGAAGCGTCGCTGCCGTAAGGAGAGAGCGGAGGGAAGGAGCCTACCCCGCCTCCGCCTGGGAGAAGTGCCCCGAGTGTTGCGGTCAGAGGCTTGAGGGGAGGGGGGCCTCGAGGCACATTGCCGGTGCCTGCCCCTCCTCCTTGAAGCTGAAGAGAGCCCCGTTTGGGGCTTGAAGCCTCGCGGAGGCTGCCTTTAAGTCCCGGGCCCCCGTGAGGAAGGAGGGGCCCGGCTGTCATCGTGAGAGAGGAGGGGGCATTGAGGCACATTGTCAGTGCCTGCCCTTCCCCTGGTGAAGCCCCGCGCCTGCTGAGGTTCCCGAGAGAAAAGAGGCTGGGAGCAGCCGGTGAGTGGGGCCTTAAGTATACTGAGTGGAGGGTGGAGAGGGCAATGGGACACAGGGTCGGTGTCCGCCCCTCGCCCGGTTAACTGGCAAGGGTCCGAGTGCCCAGAGCCCGAGTAAAGGCCGCCGTCGTCAGTGCTAAGAAGTACTTTGCACTGGGCCAGGATTCTACCTATGCCCCTTTGGAACTGCCGACAGAGACACCTGCTTATCCATAAGGCGAAGGGGGAAATATAAGATATCCTAGTGGCCCCCCAAGGAAAAGTTGTACCCCCTGAGGGAGTGTTATTCGCCCGAGGAGAGATTTAGGTTTGCCCTAATGAAATGTTTTACTCCTGCTTAGGGTGCTACTAATGACAAGCACATTTTTACTTGTTGCCTGATGTTCCCTGAAATGTTTATGCCTGACATCCAAACTATATGTTCATGCCCAGGTGCTCAGGACTAGGTTGGTGACCCCGGGTGGATGGGATTAGACCAGCCCGGACCCTGCTGAATGAAGTGTTTATACACACCAGATGAGATGGTTACCTTCCGGGCTTAATGTGATGTCTAGTGATATGTGCATTCGGGATTGATGGGTTTCTGCCCCTTGATTTAGGCCTGCTCCGCCTGAGGTTTGATACCCCTAGGTTTATGGTAGAGGAAGCCTTGCTGTTTTATTACAGGTGTTCCTGATCCAGAAGTATGGCCCCTACCTGATGTTAATGCTGGGCGATTTATGTTCTGCTCACAGGGGACACCAATGCAGGTGTCCTGCCCCATGATTTAGGCCTATGGCTGCCGTCATGTAAGATGGGTAATGTTCCTTCAACAAGAGATGCTGATGCAGGCCGTACTGGGTGTTCTGCCTAATGTTGGTCTATAGGTTGGCCTGACGTGTCATTCCAGGCCCCTGGTTATATCCCACTGCTGATTTATTACAGGTGTTCCTGTTTGTTGGGATTTACTGTGATGCCCTGAAGTTTTCCTTTACAGGGGTTGGGTTGGTGTTAAACTGCCAAGGATGAGAGCCTGAGTTTGCCCCGCCATTGTGACCCCAGGTTTAATGACAATGTAAACCTTCTTCTTTATTTTCAGCTATGGACTTACAGACTCAGCCCTTACTTCCCATGTAAATAATCCCCCCTTGATACACTTGGCTCTGGTGCCAGTTGGCGCTGTGTTGTGATACCACTGTTGATGCATTTTTGCCTTGCAGGTTGGAGATACTAAACTTCTTAATTTTCCAACTCAAACTGGTGTCCGGCCTCTTTTGTGGTGTGCCTGGTGTGTTGACTGTGGGTACTGCGTGAGTGCTTCACATGTCCTCCGAAGTTTGGCCTGCCCACTTGGTTCCATGCTACCCCCTGGAGATTTGGTAACCCCATTTCTTACAGTGTGGCTCCTACAGTCTGTGACTTGTTTCACTTGGGCACTGTATCCCTGCTGTCAGCTATGCTTAAGGTTCCGGACAGCATCTGTTACCGGGACTCTGTTGTGTTCTTCGTGAGTGGGTCAATTGTTTACATAATGCCTGATATCTGACATCTGATCTGTGTGTGCCTTTGATATGTGTTCCAATTGCTGGTCTGACTCGCCATATGTTCCTGTGGTATTTAAAACACACCCATGCAGCAGGTGAGTCCACTTTTCTGGCCTCAGGAGTATGGATATCAAGTGTGTCACACTTGCTTAGTCACCTGCCTTCTGTCTAGGACTATACACTGTTTCACGTTGACCTGGACAGTCATGCCTACTCCAGGGCATTAAAACACTCTGTACTCCCACTCCCGTGTATCAACGTACAGATTGTACTTACTGAAATATGCCCTCAGGTGTCTGCCTCTGTGTCATTGTGGTGTGGCTTCCTTTTTAGGACAACTGGGGTGTTCATAAGTTTTAGGGTCAGCAGGACATCTGAGATGTAACTATAGGAGACAAGACCTGTGTGACATATAGGTGTGTGATCACTTGACTGTGCACAATGATGTTTGCAAATGTGAAGTTTAGACAGCTGTGTTTCATTCACAGCAGACTGTTGAGGTGCTCATGTTCAGGAAGTTGTGATCGCAGTCACTCATATGTCTGATTTGTATGATCTGGGGTCATCAGAGTCCGGAACATGCAGGGGATGGACGTGTGCACTTTTCAGCTGCAGAGTTTGCTTTACCCATGACCTATGATTGTGACACAGTGCAGACTGTTGTTGTCCGGATGCCCTGCCCCTGTGACAGGAGACAATGATGCCTGACTTTCCAGGCATGCCTGTGCCATGGCATTAAACTTGCTAGAGGGATCCTGCAGTGGAGTCAAATGTGCTCCATGCACCCCACTGTGGCATTGACTATCAGGACATGAGGACATCATTGTGTGTGGTGCTGGTATGCATCACAAGCAGGTAAAATGAGACTCTGGCCATCCCTTCATCCTGACACCAGTACTGAGTCAGTGGCAAGTGATGTAATGTGTGCATAGTAACAAACTTCTACATGGTCACTTGGATGTCCAACAACTGTGTAGGTGGTGCATGTGTGCACATTGGGGTATTAGCATTCAACATGCAATAAACACATGGGTGCAAGTCCAGGAGGGATATGAGTGCCATGGTTAATGGTCAGCCTGACAATTGGCTTATTCAAAACAGTGTGAGCACTTTGAGCAATGTTCAGCTGATGATGCCAGGGCTTACCCTGTGATGTGCTGTACTCACTTTGGTGTGTGCAGTCAGTGCAGGTGACTAATGATGGTCTTGATTTCCTAATTCTATCCAGATACATCCATGGCCACAGGAGGGGACAGCACCACCCACCAAGAGGAGCCGCAGAGCCAGACCGGGACAGCAACCGAGGAGTTGGAGGGCCCCAGTGGCACGGAGGGCGAGCTGAGCCACACTGAGAAGTCCTCAGCACCAAACACCTCAGCTAAGGACCACAGCAGCTCGGAGGATGACTCCCATGTGGAGGTGGGTGTCAGCAGCCACCAAACCCCAGCGAGTGAGGCTGTTCCCGCCACCATCACCACCCTCCCATCGGCTCCCATCCCTGAGGTTCGTGGAGGCTCCTGTGTGCGGGAGCATGTTTCCTTAATGCCAGGCACTGCACCCCCTGACCTGTGTCCCCTGCTGCCCTGAGCGTGGAGTCTGTGGACTCACTTCAACAGATCCATGTAGGTCAGACATCAATGCTGAGTGTCCTCCATGCACACACCCATTTGTTGACACAACTGGTGTCGTTCATGGAGGGCTGAGAGCACCTGCTTGGTTTGTTAGCCGGGGTGCCTCGTGTGTATTCGTAATTTGCACTGGTCCAGTGGTTAGTGAGTCTTGCGCCCGTCTCTTCCTTTAACCCTAACAAGCCTTGCTAACATATTGGGTAAATAAAGTATTGGGTTTTAAAGAGCGCTGGCTACCAGACCAGAGGCCTGCAATCTGAGGCCCACCCATTCACATTCAAATGGGGCCAGGCCATCAATGCTAGCCACCCATGGCCTCTGATCGATATAATTAATTAAGGGGCACAGTTATTGCCATTTAATATTTCTAATGCTGTCTTTCTTTTTTTTTTTTACACACAAGCTTTTCATGTGGGAAAGGTTTTCCATTAGCTGTACGCTTTCTGCCTAAGTATGTCATGGCGGAGGCACTGCTTTTAATAGATTTTAAGGTCATACATCAGATCGAAAAACGCTATGGTTTGTTTATCTTTGTGCTTCAGGAATTTTTGTTTTTTTATGCACCATACACCAAATGCCATAAGCCTTTAAAGAAACAAATAGATTTACCCCTAGTGCTCCATTCTTAAAACCACCCTTGGTTCCACAGATTGTACATGCGATCACTACAGAAAAGGTACTACAAGAGAAAGAAAGGGAAGCAATAAATAAACAGTATAATGAATTAATTCAGAAAATAACCCACTGAATGCAAGTCCTGAAGCTCTAACTATACCAGTAACTATAGGCCCATTGTTCCCGTATATAGAGATAAGCAACCTAGTCCTAAAACTCCCGATCTGAGTATTCCCATAGTGCAACCCAGAAAAGAAAATATAATAATTGATGACCAGGCAAGTGAGTGTGAGTCAGTAATTTCCCTGATGGATTTGCCTATAAGAGAACCAATTGTTGACTCGATCAGGAAAATTACTCCTCGATGCTCAAGAGAAGTACAGATTGAAACCTCCACAGGAATGAGACGTGCCACTGTAGTAATGCCTGAAGAAATAGAAAGATGGACACGAGATATGGAAAAGCCAAAATCTCAGCCAACAGTATCAGATATTTTTAAATTAAGGGTAGAATTGGAAGAAATGGTAGCTGGAAATGTAGGACTAGAAAGACTAAATTATTTTAGTGAAGAAGAGTTGTTGTTCATATGCAGAAGTACTACACGAAATACGAAAATATTCCATGAGAAATTAATGAAGTTGGCCTCAGAAATGGGAATTGACATAGGCAAATCAAAAGTATTGTAGAAGCCATATAGAGCTGAATTTTCTGGCAAAGATTTAGAAAACATGAATGTGTCTGGAAGAAAATTGCAGATAAAAGAATTATTGTCATTATTACAGAAATGGGGAGATTTGTATAGATGGAAAGCTAGATGAACAAAGAAAAAAGGAGAAGCACAAGCAAATAGAACAACATCTGAATATTTATTGAATGAAACAGAAAAGGTTGAAAGGTTGTGTCCGATGAGAGAAGTCCCAGGAGGAGGTTATGTACATGTCCCATGGTCTTGACAGGATAGTTTATCATTTACAAATGACTGCCCGAAGCTTAGAGAAAAACCAGTAGAATGGTACAGGCAAGTCGAAAGGTTTGTGAAAGTTTCGAAAGAACTGTTAAAAGATATAGATGGTTTATTTGACATAGTTGTTCCTGCTGACTTATGGACCGAATGCAAAATTTCAGTAGATTGGCCTAATGATGAATACCCTAGAGATCCAAAGACAGGAGCTACGTCAGATGATGTAATGAAAAAGTATAATCAGGTAATAAGCTACTTAAAGGGAAAAGTACCCCCAAAGGAAACAGATTGGACAAAAATAGACAGAACTACCCAAAATAATGATGAATCTGTACATGCACATTATACTGGTATTTAAACAATACAGTGGGTTAGAACACATAGATAATAAGGACCTGACACATTTCATTTATCATTTTGTGTCCGGACTAAAGCCAGAAATATCGCTTAACAATGAGCCCTTCGTCAGGGAAATCTACAAGATGATAATACGTGTATAAGTATACATTGCTGGCAAAAATATATATAGCACATCATGCCTAGAGAGCAAGAACTTATGCTCTAAACAACACTGTAAGGTTGAAGGATAGAACCAAAGAAGCCAACAGTGAAAGCCCATGTATCAATAAGTGGTTGGAAAGTGTATGAATCTAGAAGCCGATAAGTGCTGCACTACATGGTGGAATACAAGCAGAAACGTGAAGAGATAAAGATACCGTGCTGTTCGTGAAGAAAGTGGACACTTTTGTGTCTAACCGTGAGCAAAAACGCATGCTGACCTACATTGTGAAAAAGCCTGAAAACATATAAAAAAAGTGATGGCGCTGTAAGAGAATGAACGCTTACGTGTCTAGCCGGGAGTGTACGATCAAAGTTAGTGCAAGTCGATACTACGCTGCAGAAAGCGGAGCTGAAGGGAAAAAATTGCGCGGGTTATAAAAAAAGGGAATCTAATGGTCCATTGTGTGCGTGAAACATGAAATAAAGGTAGCTGCTCACCCGTAGTTGCGCGCGGGGGTAGATCGTATCGTGGGAGAAGCTTCCCTGTGTAAACGAAAATAATGTGTCAGTGCGTTGGCGGTAATCTCAGGAGACGAGATTAACCATCTCTAAAAATGTGAGAGATGTTACCGGGTGAAGGTTCACGGGTGCTCGGCAAGCAGACGAGTGATTCCGGCGTGTGAGTAGGAGACGAATGCGGAAGTGCTCAATTAAGTAATAAAGCGTAGTAGTAGAAAGAGGACTACGTTCGTGCTCGCCATGTTACAGTGAGAAACGGGGAATAGTATGAAGAAGCATTAGTGTGACAGTGTTGGATTCTAAATTGTGGTTAAAATAAAAAATGCGCTTCAGGACAGGTCCTAGTTATATCTGACTGGAATACAGTTATTCATAAATGAGAGCAAATGAGAATATACGAAACAGTATAAAACAAGGGCAATGTCCAAAAAATAAGGGCAATGTCCAAAAAATAACAATGATATACTGCCACTCAACGTGTGCACAATCTCCATGATGAAAAAAACAAAATCCATATGATAGTCATCGATGAGCCTAAAGCATGACTGCTTACATGAAACATGCTAATTCGAACTTGTCATTTAACCCTGTGAGGATCAGAGTTTGTAAATACCAAATCCAATGTGATTCACGCTGTGAGAGTGTTTGCGCTCGATCTCGTTCAGGGTTTGGTGTGATGACCTGCAGGATACCAAACTTTAATTGGGCAATGTTGTGTCTATGTGTAAGCCAATGTTGAGCGAGTGGGGAATTTGCATTCTGTGTACGTATTCTGCTCTTATGTTCTGTGATTCTAGTACGCACACTACGCTCGGTTTTGCCTACATAAAGTAGGTCACAAGGACATTTTATGTAGTACACTACAAAATTAGTATTGCAGGTTGCTGTGTATGCCAAAGAGATCAGTTTGCCTGATCTGGGGTGGTTCATGGTGGTTCCTGTAATTGCATTATTACAGTTGGAACAGTTCATGCATTTGAGTAAACCTTTGTGTTGAATTTTAGCAGCAGTGAAACGAGGGAGAACCTTTACCTGGCGCATAATTTCTGGCAAGGAGTATTTGGGAGCAAGCAGTCCTGCGGACCCACGCCACACTACGCCGGATACCACCGCCTTCGCCGACCGCAACCACCAGGCACGCCACCGCCGCTCCGGGACTCCAAATCCCGGCAGCCCTAGCGGCGGCGGCGCGTTCCCTGACGCACGAACAAGGCGCCAGGAGGGGCGTTCAAAAGAGCAAGCCCTCGGTGGAGCGGGGGGGAGCAGCAGTGAAACGAGGGAGAACCTTTACCTGGCGCATAATTTCTGGCAAGGAGTATTTGGGAGCAAGCAGTCCTGCGGACCCACGCCACACTACGCCGGATACCACCGCCTTCGCCGACCGCAACCACCAGGCACGCCACCGCTGCTCCGGGACTCCAAATCCCGGCAGCCCTAGCGGCGGCGGCGCGTTCCCTGATGCACGAACAAGGCGCCAGGAGGGGCGTTCAAAAGAGCAAGCCCTCGGTGGAGCGGGGGGGAGCAGCAGTGAAACGAGGGAGAACCTTTACCTGGCGCATAATTTCTGGCAAGGAGTATTTGGGAGCAAGCAGTCCTGCGGACCCACGCCACACTACGCCGGATACCACCGCCTTCGCCGACCGCAACCACCAGGCACGCCACCGCCGCTCCGGGACTCCAAATCCCGGCAGCCCTAGCGGCGGCGGCGCGTTCCCTGACGCACGAACAAGGCGCCAGGAGGGGCGTTCAAAAGAGCAAGCCCTCAACGTCGCGGGACGCGAGCGGGACGCCCGGGGCTAAGCCCGGGCAAAGGGCGGGCCCTCTGTGGCCCTCCGGGGACCGAGGAGCCGGGCCGGGGCCATCCCCTTTTCATCACCGTTCCTTGACAGATTCCAGTAAACTATACATGTGAGTGAGAAACTACTGTTCATAATCTACTTTTGTTTCCCACTTGAGACCGGAACTATCCTCCATTATGCCCTCCAATCTGGTCACTATGGACAATTATTTAATTAAAAAGGTTGCGCAAATCAACAGCAACAGAAGGGCGTCCTTGGGATTGGAGCATTCTCCTACAATTACACCGGAGCCTCCATTTACTGACACAGATACACCTTTGTCAGAGGTGCCCTCTGCCCCTGCAGGCAAAGTAACTACCGTTGTTGCCATGGTCCATGCGGGTCAGCATGACGAGGGTCCCCACGCTCAAGCCCTTATAGGGACAGGCATAGGTTCTCTTGAAATACATGAGCCTGCAGCAAAAGAATCGCCTAGAAGATTTAGGAAAGCCCGAGTGAGACGCAGGGGGAAGCAAAGGAAAACCAGCCATACAATTACACAAGGAGGGGGGGGTGAGTTTGGAACTTTACCACTACTTACAGAAACGAGATCATCTAATTTAGGAGAAATAGGGGATGCAATCTCGCCCAAACGTCTTAGAGATTCTTTGCTGCTTATCGATTTATCACACTCAGGGGTCACAGATAACATTGAAAGCTCTTCTGCTGACCCCACCATGAAAAGCAAACATCTCTTGTCTAGTACACCTGCTAGTTTATCCCTATTGGACTTACCTATTGGGAATGATAGTGTTAGGCTATCGGGCTCCCCAAAACTCCCTATTGAGCTGTCGCCCAAGCCTCCTACATCTCCCCTAATTACGAGAAACAGCAAAAAAGGGGGGGGGCGAGCCACTGGGTAACCGAGCACATAAAATAAGGAAAGGGGTAGTTCACTCTCCTCAGTCACAAATTGGCCAAACCCTAGTATGCGAGGCGGCCATGATGGCCAAAATTGTAGAACTCATCAGGGGTGTGACGCAACCACTTCTGGACAAGACTATTATGATGTGCACACACATAGATCAAATAGAGATGAAGGTCGAACAGAATTCCCTCCTCCTATCTGACCTGGTAAAGGGGCTAGATAAAGCTAAGACGAATTCTTCATTAAGCGCCAACCCACCTGTAAAATCCAAAGTAACAGTTCCCCCTCCAATACGAGCTCCTATAACACCAGCACCTATAATATCGGCACCTGTGCAAAAACAGAAATCTGTGCAAGAAGGGGTAAGATCGGGTAGTCCTGCGGTTACGTTATTAACTCCAACTCCACAATTGGCCACACCTCAACTCGTGGCTCCAGCAACCAAGGAGCAAACATCTAAACCAGGGGGAATTCAAAATCAAGGTGGTAGTAAGGACTTATTAACGACTAAGTCAAGTAAAGGGAATGTTCTGGCCATCGCTCCCGAAAAACCAAGTCGTATCATAGATTTATCCCCTGATTCTGCCCCTTATGTTATTGTAATGGCAGGGGTCCCAGAACTGCCCGCAGGTAAATGGGAAGATCATGGAGCACTACGGAACAAGGTTGCCTTTTGGCTTCGTGATAACAGACCGTTACCTGCATCAATAAATGGTGAAATTTTAAGTGTAAGGCGTGCCAACTGGGTGGGAGCCAGGCCAAAGGATAGAAATGGTGATGTTATAATCATCAATTTTAAGGATCATAGGGCAGTGAGGCATATTGGGGATTGGTTCGATGCTAGAAGCAGCGATTCCATCTCCACACATCTTCTATCCTATTTCTACCCCTATGCACCGCCAAAAAGCTTTAATAGCTGGGGCAGGGACAGGCAGCTTATTAAGAAGCCAGTCTACCAACATCGGGGGTTTGGAAATGCAAGATCATGGGATAGGGTTGGACCTGGGGGGGTACCACCTGTGCTGGGTAGTTCTGTTTATGCAAGTGGCCAAGACCCCTCTCTTTACACTCAGAGGCCGGAGGACTTTTATCCCAGAAATCAGCTTCAAGTCTATCAATACCCCCCTTTTAGTAATCAATACCCACCATACTTGGGACCCAACCTCACTCAAGGTAGACCATGGAAAAATAGAGGATTGCTTCCACACATGTATAACCTACCAATCCAAAATCGCTTCCAGATCTTCTCCTGTCTGGATGGGGTAGATTGACAGCAAGCCCAGATTCCTAGAGAAACTGTGGCTGGGAAAAACCCCTCTCCCCCAGTTTTTCAAGTTTCTACTAGGGGTAGGGTTCTGTCTAATAACATTGAGGCCCCCATTGAGTCATCTCAAGAATCGCCCACACTAAATAAGACCCTCACTCTCGAGAGGTTGACATCGTGTGACAGTGTTATCCTGAAGCAGACGCCACCTATCGCAGGTGATAACAATGGGAGCAGGGAAAAAATAGGAAATGGCCCGATACAGGTGAAGAGTGACCTTTGTGCACTGCTTTTCTGGAATGTAGCAGGGTTGAGGCAAAAAATTAGTAACCCAGTCTGGGAGTCTGTAATAAGTGGCCAGGATATAGTGGCCCTGCAAGAAACATGGACTCAGGACCCAATCCATGTAAATGGTTATAGAACCTTCTTTACCTCAGCAGTTGGAGGCCATTTTGGAAGGGCAAAGGGTGGTTTGACTACGTTTGTTTCAAATCAACTCAAAATTAAGCAGGTTCATTGTCACTTACATTCTAATTACTTTCAGCTCATAATTCTAAGAGATTTTAAAGGAGCGAAGGTGATTATTATTAACTTCTACAATAATGTCCCGAGGGATGAAATTGTGGCTACGATGAAGCAGCTCAAGGAGGTAGTTCAATTAGAGGTATATAAAAATGACAGAGAACTAGTAATTTTATGGGGGGGGGGATTTTAACTGTTCACTCTGTACCAAAGGGAGCCAGGGCCTATGTGGCCTAATGACAGAGAGAGATATGTATCTGACCCACTTTGATCACACTTTGATGGGGGACTTGTTGAACGAATTACTATTCATGTTTGACTTGGGGTTTGCAAATGAAACAGCTCTAAAACCCACACCCTTCGCCCCGACCTTTGTTGGTAGAGGTTTGGTGTCAACCATTGACTTTATTATCTCCTCCAGTAATCTTAATCATAGAGTGGTGGGGGTTACAAACATCCAATTGCCCATAAGTGACCATCTCCCCCAATGTCTCAAGGTAGCAGATTTGTTCCCAGACCCATCGACGGCCGCGCCTCTTGTTGAGGCAGCGGTTGATGTGGTTCTCGGGAGACAAAATGGGTACACACTCAATTGGAGCAAAGTAATCCCCGCAACATTCTTCAAGGAACTTTGGGAGGCGTGCTCCACTAGTTTTATGACCTGTTTGGGAGATAATTCTAGTAATGATCAAATAATTGAGCACTTTGGTATAATAGCTACAAATATAAAAAGTAGCTTAAGGGTGGAGGCAAAACGTAGAGGTAAGGGGTCCAAGAGTTGGTTCGACAACGCATGCACCAGGGCGCTGAAAAATTTAAAACATGCAGTACACAGAAGCCCCAGGGACACAGGTGAAATAAGAGCATGTAGGTCTGCGTATAACCAGGCCCTCAAAGTAAGGAAAACTGTGCTAAATAAGGAGGCAATAGATTCACTCTGCGAGGCTTCAAAAACTAAAAATTCCGCCGCATTCTGGAAAGTAATTAACACCCCTTTCCCTTACGAAACCCATACGGCGCGAATTGAGATCGCAATAAACGAGGATAATTGGGTGGATCATTTTTCTAACATCTACAAGGCAAAGGATGATATTTGCAGCGGAGGTCCTCATATTAGCTTGGACTTACAACCAGGCCCTAACTTGGTTGTAACACTAGATGAGGTATTGCTTGCCCTGAGAGCTACCAAAGGAGGCAAGGCAGCTGGGCCTGACGGGATCCCCGCGGACCTATTTAAAGTAAACACTGAAATCTGGGGCCCAATGCTGGTACAACTTTTTAATGCGGCTTTATCGAGGGGCTTGAAAGATTCCTGGTTTACCTCTGTCATCGTCCCAATTTATAAGAAGGGGGATAGAAACAGCTGTGCCTGTTACAGGCCAATCTCCCTTCTCGATTCTTCAATAAAAATCCTGGGACGAATAGTGCTGGCAAGACTCCAAAGCTGGGCGGAGGAAAATGAAGTCATGAGCGACTTGCAATTTGGTTTCAAAAAAGGGATTGGCACAATCGAGCAAGGCCTAAATTTAATGTTATTGCAACACAAATACATAAGGATAAAATCGGAACGCTTGTATTTTACCTTTGTGGACCTTTCATCAGCGTTCGACTGCGTGTCGCACACCAAATTGTGGGCAATAATGAAAAGTTTGG
The DNA here is from genome assembly GCF_964263255.1 of Lissotriton vulgaris. NCBI lineage: Eukaryota > Metazoa > Chordata > Amphibia > Caudata > Salamandridae > Lissotriton > Lissotriton vulgaris. Next base: position 787,622,930 of record NC_141695.1, read on the forward strand.
GAGTGGACAACACCATCATCTGTTTCCTGAGGGAACTTTATAGTGGAGCCACAGCTTCTGTTCGTTACGGTAGGGGGGGCGAATGCTCCAGACAATTTAGTGTGGGCCGTGGAGTGCGTCAAGGTTGTGTTTTAGCACCTTTTCTTTTCCTCCTCTACATTAATGGGCTTGAGCATCACCTGCTGCAGGAGTGCAGAGATATGCCCAGGGTGGGGAGGAGGGCAATCCCTGCGCTCTTGTATGCGGATGATGCCGTGCTTATGGCACGTACTCCTCAGGCTCTGCAAAAACTAGTAGTAAATTTTGAGAACTTTATGATGAATCTAGACCTACTAGTAAATTGTAGTAAAACTTTCACAATGAACTGTGGTCCAAAATCAGGTAAACCGATGAAACGGATGTTTTTAAATAATGTTCCATTAGACAACACCCCAACTTTTTCCTATTTGGGCATTTTATTCCATGAGTCAGGTTCTTGGACAAGTGCAATTAAGGCCAGAACTCTTTTATTTATGAAAACGATCATGGCCCTAAAGAATTTTGTTAGAAAATTGGGCAGGAAGCCGATAAAAGAAATGTTAACTATATATAAAGCAACATGCTTATCCGTGGCTATGTATGGCTCAGGCTTGTGGGGGTACGCAAATGTTGATCCAATCCAGGTGGTGGAAAACAAATTTATGAGGGAAGTCCTTGCAGTTCCACAGTGTGTTGCCACATTTAACTGTCACGCTGAACTTGCTCAACCCTACATAACAGACATTATTAAAATTCAACCTATCCTTTTGTGGCATAGGGTATGGACCACTAATGAATGTGTTATGAATCGGGCTCTATTACAGGATACCCTCAGCCTGGATCATGTGGATAGATCAGAATGGCTGGGATACGTAAAGTGTTTCCTGACTGAGATTGGGCGCTATTCTTATTACTCGGATCCATCTTCTATGGATAGCATCTCAAGGAGTACACTGAAAACCCTCTGCCTGGACCATCTTGAGGATAAGAGGAGGAGAGCTGAAACTCTGAAACATTCAGTACATTCCCACCTCCTTACTCTATGTGAGATTAAGTCTGTACAGCCAAACCTATCCCTGCCCATGACAAACTATGATCGCTTTCTTTTAACTCGTTTTAGATTTTGTATATTTTTTAGATTGGTGTCTTTTCCTAGTATGAACTCATGGATGCGTATATTGCCCACTTGCTCGTGTGATGGCATGTCACATCAATCGGATATTCATATCCTTTTCTTCTGCAGACTTTATAGTGCCTCTCGTAGAAAAATTATCGTCCCTTTTTTAAAAGAAATTAATTTAACCAGATGCCGCCCAGCTTTTTTAGAAGTCCAGAGAATGGATACGGTTTTTACTGTAACTGTGGTTTTAAGTTTTTTAAAAAGTGTTCTTAAATTACGGAAACAAATGGTAACTGAAATGGTTTAGAATTTCTTCTTAGTGAATAATTTTCTAATGATCTCCCTTAGTGAACTTACATTATGAGCTGTAATCATTGTAATCTGTTTTTATGTCTGTTACTTTTATGGTTACTTGTTTTAACCGAATAAAGTTCTTTGAATCTGAATCTGAATCCTTGACTACTGGGAGCCCTGGTCAAACGGACAACATCCGGACCAAGTAGTAGCTTTCAAAGTCCTTCACACACACTTTCTGACGGAAGAGAAAAGGTGACAATCAACCCCTCCCCATTTGCCACGGGAAGTCTTGAACTGTTTAAAGTCAATTCAATTCCTTGTATTGAAAATAAAACACCTTTTCACCTAATTAGTGTCCCTGTCTGCTTCTCCACCGCGCCACACTTGGTGACAGAAGTGGATACGACGTTCCTCCATAGACTGCAGGCATGGAGAACCTTATCCAACAATTAATACTTGGCCAAGAGAAGCTAGAATGGGCTGTTGAAAAGCAGATGTCTCTAACCCAAGCTGACGGGGAAATGTTTAATGATACCATAAGCAACCAGGATGAGTGTCTCTAGAAAACAGCAGACGACCGGTTGCAATTAGCGGCCCAACTACAGGCGCATCCAGGGTCCGGCCCGAATATCTCCCTACAGAAGTACATCTCAGGGGAAGACCCTGACACGTTCCTGTTAAACTTCAAAAGGGCAGCAAGAGCTTCAGGCTGGCCTAAAGCTAAATGGCCTTTCTTTTTGGCTCCCCTCCTCACCAGAGAAGCACAAGCTGCCTATCAGGTAGCCAATCCAAAAGGAAATACCCCTCATAAAGAAATAAGGAGTATCATCTTAGATCATTTAGGGATGGATTCCGAGGCTTATAGAGTGCGCTTCAGAAAAGAACGTGGAACCACAGCCAATAACCCCAAAACCCTGTTCTTTAAACCGAAAGCCGCCGTGAATAAATGGCTGAAGCCACAAACAAACACCAAAGAACAGATCATGTCATTGATCTACTTGGAACAGTACCTCAAAGCATTACCCCTCCCTACACAGAGGTGGCTGAAGCAACACACGAACCTCACGGTAGAGCAAGCGGTCGAGATGGCCACCACCTTTCATCAAGCCCAGCCACGTTCCTTGCCCTGGGACTTAGAAAGGCCTACACGCTCTTTGGGTCCCCCTGGTAAGACTGACAAAAAACCACCCAGACCCCTACCAGAACCGGTGAAATCTCGTGCCTTTCGCCCTGTTCTGACTCCCACAAAGGGACCTCAATGTTTCGAATGTGGAGAGTGGGGTCACCTGGCCAGGACCTGTCCTCATACGAAAACTCAGGAAGAACCCATGGACATAAGTTGTATACCCCGCTCAATTCTCTACTCCGCGGAAATGGGAGCCAGTTTCTATGTAAGTGTGCTTGTGAAAGGGGTAACATTATGGGCATTGCTGGATTCTGGCTGTCACCAATCAGTAATACTTCAGTCCGTAGTTGATCCATCAATCCCCTATATGGGAGAAACTGTGCCCATTAGGTGCGTCCATGGAGACATCTGTGTCTACCCCCTAGTACAGGTGCCCATCTCCTTGAAAAACGGCCAAACTCTTCAGGCTAAACTCGGCGTGCTATCTTTTCTCCCTGAACAACTTATATTAGGACAAGACAACCCAGTATTTCTTCCACTACTAAGGGATAGGCTTCATCCCCAAAACCCAGTGCGCCAGTGTTTCCTTACTCAAGCCCCTTGGCTTGCTGACAGGAGTTTTAGATACAGTCAGACACATGATCCCACCCTACAAACCACCTCGGAACATGCTAGACAGGTCCACCCTACCCCTGTCTATCCCCACTTTAAAATCCAAAAGGAGTTACTCTATAGGGTTGGGATTCTGCGGGATGCCCCTCTCAATTGGTAGTACCACAGGCCTTTAGACAACAGGTCTTGTTTTTTGCCCACTCACACTTATTGGCGGGACACAGAGGTGTGCAAAAGACAACGCAGATAATAATGCAACGCTTTTTACTGGCCTGGAATTTTTTCACATGTCACGAAGTTCTATTGTGAATGTGAGGTATGTCAAAAGAAAAATCATTATAAACCTCCAGCTTTTCCCCTACAACCACTCCCAGTCGTCGGAAGACCCTTTGAAAGGATAGGCATGGACCTCATTGGTCCCCTACCTCGGACCTAGAAGGGCAATTTATATGCTTTAGTCGTTGTAGACTATGCAACCCTTTACCCCGAAGCATTCCCATACGTGCTCCCACCACTTTTAACATCAGTGACAAGTTGTTAGAATTATTCTCCCGGGTCGGTTTCCCCTGTACAATCCTCACGGACGAAGGAACTCCCTTTGTTTCTAAATTAATGTCCAAGATTTGTAAGTCCCTTGACATATCACATATTAAAACATCAGTGTATCATCCACAAACCGATGGTTTGTGTGAGAGATACAACGCCAACCTTAAATTGACACTAAAAGAACTGTTGACTGTTGAGGGCAAGGAATGGGACATGCTTCTCCGTATAGCTCTGTATGTCATTTGGAGCCAAGTTCAGACTAGTCTAGGTTGTTCCCCTTTTAGGCTCCTTTATGGTCGGGAACCCCAAAGTCTGTTAGAGATAACCTAGGAGGTCTGAGAACAAGAGACGGAAGAAGAAACCAAGTCCTTCCTTGATTATACACAAGCCTTACGCACCAGACTCCACAAGTTAAGAGAATTCGCAGACACTAATCTAGAGCAGGCTCAGATTAGACAGCAAGTATTCTACAATAGAGGAAAGAAATGGAGACACCTAAAAGTAGGGGACTGGGTCTTAGTCCTTATGAAGTTGAAGTTGAAATTGAAGTTAAGGGTTTTATATAGCGCTCAATCACCGTACGGTTTCCTGGCGCTGAGGACGGAGAGAGGCCCAGGGAGGAAAAAGGAGGAGTTGCTTAGGGTGAAAAGGCGCGGGAGAAGAGGAAGGTCTTAAGGGCTTTCCGGAAATCAGAGTAAACGGATATGGATCTGATGGAAAAGGGAAGGGCATTCCAGAAGGGGGGAGCCAGGGTGGAGAACCTCATGCCTCCAAATTTTTTCCTCCTGAAGCGGTGACCACATAGGAGGAACTGCGAAAATGAGCGCAGGTCTCTAATGGGGGCATAAGCCTTAATTTTGGAGCTGACAAAGGCTGGAGCAGTACCAGCCAGAGTCAAAAAGATCGTGCAGCCCATCTTGAATAGAGATTGCTCAAGGATGGGCAGCCAGTGCAAGGTTTTTAGCAGGGGAGTGACGTGATGGAACTTAGGAAATTTGTAGATCAGTTGAGCAGCCTGATTTTGAATGAGTTGTACGCATCAGAGTTCATATGCTGGGACACCTACATGCAGGCCATTGCCATAGTCGAGGCGTGAGATGATCATGGCAAGGAGGATGATCTTCAGGGCAGGAAAAGTGAAAAAGCGAGAGATTTTTCATATGGTCCGTATGCCTAAAGCCCTTTCCAAAATCAGGTCCGAGTGGCAAGGCCCCTATAAAATTACGAGCAAGGTAGGTCTAACATCTTACTATGTACAGATCACCCCTAAAAGGACACAATTGTACCACATCAGTTTGTTAAAGAAATGGTTAGGGCCACTTCCTAGAGATCTTCGTACCACTATATCTATACAGAATACCGATACCACTCTTCACCAGTTGGTGATCAACAGGGAACTCTCTGTAGAACAGAGAAACACCCTGCAGGATATACTACGTCCTTACGCTTCTTTATTCTCTGATCTCCGAGGAAAAACTACCTTTGCAGAACACTCTAGACACACTCAACCTGACAAAATTATAAAACAAAAACCCTATTGCATTCCTGCTGCACGTAGAGAAGCCATACAACAGGAGGTCAATAAGATGCTTGCTATGGGAGTCGTACAGCCGTCTCAGAGCGAATGGTCCTCACCAATTGTTCTAGTGCCAAAACGCGACGGCTCTGTCTGGTTTTGCATCGATTTCAGGGCTGTCAATGCTATACCCAAATGCGACTCCTACCCTCTCCCTCGTGTAGATGAGCTCATTGAAAAACTCAGAGACGCCCAGTACATTACCACCCTTGACCTCACAAAAGGGTATTGGCAGGTGCCCTTTAGACCACAGGACCAGGAGAAAACAGCCTTTTCTACTCTCTCTGGCTTATATGAATTCACCGTCCTTCCCTTTGGCCTACATGGAGCACCTGCCACTTTCCAAAGACTCATGAACAGGGTGTTGTTAGACCATCAGGCCTATTCGTCCGCATACCTTGACGACATCGTCATATACAGTCCTACCTGGGAACATCACCTCAATCACTGTCAGCAGGTTCTCCAGGCCCTTCAAACAGCAGGGTTACACATAAATGCAAGCAAATCAAGAATAGGATTCCAAAAAGTAAAGTACTTGGGTTATCTCTTTGGGACCGGGCTAATAGAACCCCAACAAGAAAAAATAAAAGCAATTATCCACACGACTTTTCCCACCACAAAAAAAGAAGTGAGGGCTTTCCTAGGTCTTCTTGGATATTATCGAAGATTTATACCTCAGTATTCAGAATTGGCCGCACCCCTCACTGATTTGCTGAAAAAGGAAACCAAGGCAAAAGATCTACTACCCCCCCGAAGGCTATATCAGCCTTTGAGGCTCTGAAAACTTCTATCACATCTAGCCCCATCTTGCGCTCTCCTGACTTTTCCAAGCAGTTCCTTCTACAGACAGACACCTCTGATAATGGATTAGGGGCAGTCTTATCACAAGTATCTGAGACAGGTGTTGAACATCCCATATTGTTCATTAGTAGCAAACTCCATTCACGTGAACAACGCTACCCTACAATAGGGAAAGAGTGCCTTGCGGTTAAATGGGCTGTAGAGAAACTTCGTTACTACCTAGAGGGAACCCATTTCCTCTTGTACACTGACCATGCCCCACTCCTCTGGATGAGACTTAAACAAGGGATATAACCCACAAATCCTTCGATGGTTCCTCTCACTCCAACCTTTCTCTTTTGAGGTTAGACATTGCAAAGGTACCGACAACAGGAATGCGGACTTCCTCTCATGCATTCCCATGTTCCCCGATCGGGAACAGGCTGGGGTAGGGGTAGGAGTATGTGACGAAGTGCCATCACGATCCCAGGATGATGCCACAGACCATTACCCCCCTTACATTTCCCCACGTCCTCTCTCTGTTTTCAGGCAGGGACCACGGAACAAGGACTGGACTGTTCCTTTAAGAAATGCGCGGACTGGAACCTATAGCTATGAAAACGGAAGAGACGGGAAGAAGCCGGTGTCCGGGTTGAGGGAGAGAAACGACAGGCTGGGACCAGGAGGAAGAAGACAAGGGCGTATGAACTTTCCTCATCGTACCACGGAATTCAGGAGGGACGGATACCGGAGGCGAGGAAGAAGGAGCATCCGAGAAGCCGCCTCGAGAAACCACTGGTGTCGGAGAAGCCAAGAGGGAGCCGGACCCCATTCGGCATCGTGGAAAAGCCAGCCACGTTCCAGGAGGGACATGACTAGACAAGATACGGGCTGGTTTGGGTCTCTCTGGGGCACGGTGCTTAGAGCTCCCACGGGGCAGCCGGGTGGAGGGACTTAGATATGCGCTACACACCTCTTATCTCATTGCACAACATTCTCCTTCTCTTCATAAATAAGAAGGCACTGCTGGTGGAATAGGGTGTCTTCTCCCTTCACTCCTCATCCCGTGAGCATATTTTACGGTGTCAGAACCTCACCCTCATGTTTTGTTCTTTTTTTTGTTTTGCTTGTCTTTTGCCTTGACTACTGGGAGCCCTGGTGAAATGGACAACATCCGGACTAAGTAGAAGCGTTCGAAGTCCTCCACACACACTCTCTGACGGAAGAGAAAAGATGGCAATCAACCCCTCCCCATTTGCCACGGGAAGTCTTGAACTGTTTAAAGTCAATTCAATTCCTTGTATTGAAAATAAAACATCTTTTCACCTAATCAGTATCCCTGTCTGCTTCTCCACTGCACCACACTAATTCACATTTTGAAGAAGTAAGGAAGGAAGTCGGACATGATTGCATCGACCTCACTGAATACAGTACTAAACCACGCACAGACATACAGGAAGAACCTTATAAATGATCCCGAACATGAGCTATTTGTAGATGGTTGAAAAGGGTATGGCTGGACGCACTGCGTGGTTATTAGAAATATTGTAATTTGTAAGGAGCTCAGGAGTATCTCCCTCCGACCAGGGGAGTAATAAAATGCTGCGGGTAGCACTGCTCGATTTGAGAAGTGTCCTCCGGGCTCTACACAAGTCCTTTTATTAAGGATCCACCAATTTAAACAATAAGTTCAATTATTTTTCATCCATATGTGCTTTTTATTGATGTAGTCTCATCTTGTTGTATTCACAAGAAACTCTTTGATTCAGAAACATCTCTTAATTTCAAAAGCGCACTCAAATAAATCCCAATGCATTTCGGCATTAAATAAATGCCTTCTTCCGGGGGATGAATCTCTGTCAATGAAGAGAAAATGAAGTGTGTGTAAGAAAACAAACCGGAAATGAACCAGGTGCACGTTTGAAAACATGTGCTCGAAGAGATATTAAAAACGGTTAAAAGATGTGCTCCAACTAAACGTGTGCCAGTTATATAATGAATTACATCCATGCCGAGAGATATAAGTGGTAATGGGATAATACTCCCAAAGTGAAGTTTACCGGGTAAGTACGAGTGTGCAGCATGCGCGTGATGAACGTGCACGAAGATGGAGAATTAAAGTGCCCAAACATGCTTTACCGCCTAACCGAAGAAACAAACGATAGATGAAGCTTAGGAACGAGCTTACCGTAGCGTGCTGTTAGAGAGATTAAAGATTTCCGCGTTCGAATGCTGGGTTTGGGGGTGTGGTTAATTCCCGGAACCGGATAAACACTGTGTGTTGCTATGTTACGTAGGACGCTAGTGTTAGAGTCGTGCCTAGACACAAACGACAGACTACTCGCGAAGATAACCAGTGGTATAAGAAAAGATCCGGCAAGAGAAAATTACCAATGGTAAACAAACAAAATCCGAAAGTAATGGTGGAATGTCATCCATAATGTAAACCACAAGAATTAATATGGATAAGGCATGAATATAAACGTATGTAGAGTATACAGAGGATAATCGTGATGCATTCAGTGCAAAGTATATGTGCAGTGATACTTCTCAAAAAAGGATAAATGAACCATACATGAAACATAAACAAATGTATCATACAGGGCTAACCAGTGTTCGCACTCAGGAAAATCCCAATGGGGGTTACAGATAACATGTATATTCGACTCGGTCATTCATTCCAAATGGTTTCATGGTAGATAATGTAAAAATCCAATAGTTTTCACGTCTCAGACGCTCGTTGTGATTGTCTCTGCCTGGTTCTTTGGTGATGGTTTCCAGTGCGCAAAAGCGTAGTTGGCTGATACCATGGCCTGCTTCAAGAAAGTGCTGTGCTACTGTAGATTTGGCTTGTTTAGTTCTGATGGAAAGAGCATCTGAAAATTTTTGTCAGATTTATCGATGACATCTTTTTAATATGGCAGGGTCCAGAAGATATCTTGCTCAACGAGCTAACCCAACTGAACACCATTGATCCACGGGTACAATTTACACATGAAGTTCAACTACACTGTATCACTTATCTGGACGTCAAGATCACCAAGACCAACACAGGATTTGAAACAAGCTTGTTTAGGAAAAAAACTGACAGGAATAACACAGTTCATTATTCAAGCTTTCATCCTTTACCACTTAAAAACCACTTACCCTACAGTCAACTCATCCGTGCTAAAAGAATAACTTCCAATCCTGACAAATTCATTGAGGAAGTGGAGAATATAACATCACGTTTTAAAACCCGAGGGTTTCCTAACCTGATCCTTGAGCAGGCCAAACAACGATGCGAGACCAAATCCAGAGACGATCTCTTAAAACCGGCTATAATACCCAGTACCGACGTCATCACCATGGTTTCCAAATATTCCACGGCAAGCCGCAAAACCAAACAAATCATTAAAAAACATTGGAATATCTTGAGAGTTGAACCGGACTTCAACGGAATCTTTGAGAAAGAACCCATTTTTGCTTACTCTAGAGCCAAAAACTTGGGAGAACTCATTAAACATCCTAAGGAGCGGAACCAAGTTTTCAAAGGCACCAATCCATGTTGGAACTGTAGCCACTGCAGCAGTGTCATAAAAGGCACAACCATTAACCACCCTATGAAGGGACATCAAATTAAAATAAGAGCAACAGCTACGTGTGATACATCCAATGTCATTTACGGATTGAAATGCCCTTGCGGCAAAATGTACGTTGGACAGACCGAAAGAAAACTTAAAATAAGATTAACGGAACACAAGTCCAACATAAGAACTAAACAAGCCAAATCTACAGTAGCACAGCACTTTCTTGAAGCAGGCCATGGTATCAGCCAACTACGCTTTTGCGCACTGGAAACCATCACCAAAGAACCAGGCAGAGACAATCACAACGAGCGTCTGAGACGTGAAAACTATTGGATTTTTACATTATCTACCATGAAACCATTTGGAATGAATGACCGAGTCGAATATACATGTTATCTGTAACCCCCATTGGGATTTTCCTGAGTGCGAACACTGGTTAGCCCTGTATGATACATTTGTTTATGTTTCATGTATGGTTCATTTATCCTTTTTTGAGAAGTATCACTGCACATATACTTTGCACTGAATGCATCACGATTATCCTCTGTATACTCTACATACGTTTATATTCATGCCTTATCCATATTAATTCTTGTGGTTTACATTATGGATGACATTCCACCATTACTTTCGGATTTTGTTTGTTTACCATTGGTAATTTTCTCTTGCCGGATCTTTTCTTATACCACTGGTTATCTTCGCGAGTAGTCCGTCGTTTGTGTCTAGGCACGACTCTAACACTAGCGTCCTACGTAACATAGCAACACACAGTGTTTATCCGGTTCCGGGAATTAACCACACCCCCAAACCCGGCATTCGAACGCGGAAATCTTTAATCTCTCTAACAGCACGCTACGGTAAGCTCGTTCCTAAGCTTCATCTATCGTTTGTTTCTTCGGTTAGGCGGTAAAGCATGTTTGGGCACTTTAATTCTCCATCTTCGTGCACGTTCATCACGCGCATGCTGCACACTCGTACTTACCCGGTAAACTTCACTTTGGGAGTATTATCCCATTACCACTTATATCTCTCGGCATGGATGTAATTCATTATATAACTGGCACACGTTTAGTTGGAGCACATCTTTTAACCGTTTTTAATATCTCTTCGAGCACATGTTTTCAAACGTGCACCTGGTTCATTTCCGGTTTGTTTTCTTACACACACTTCATTTTCTCTTCATTGACAGAGATTCATCCCCCGGAAGAAGGCATTTATTTAATGCCGAAATGCATTGGGATTTATTTGAGTGCGCTTTTGAAATTAAGAGATGTTTCTGAATCAAAGAGTTTCTTGTGAATACAACAAGATGAGACTACAACAATAAAAAGCACATATGGATGAAAAATAATTGAACTTATTGTTTAAATTGGTGGATCCTTAATAAAAGGACTTGTGTAGAGCCCGGAGGACACTTCTCAAATCGAGCAGTGCTACCCGCAGCTATTTGTAGATGGCTCATGCATGCGTCATGAGGAAGGAGGATTGAGTGCTGCTTATGCTGTATGCACATTGTCTGTAGAGTCGAAGCATCCTATTTACCAGGAGTCAAGTCTGCACAAGTGGCCGAATTGATTATTTAATAAAAGCGTGCACAATTGGGAAAAATTGGAAAGTAAACATTTGTACTGATAGTATGGTTACGGGGTTGTGCATGACTATGGCCAGCTGTGGATGCAAAGGGAGTTCATGACTTCTTCAGGAACCCCTACTAAAATATGACATTTTGTAAAAGAGTTACTTGAAGCAATTCAATTGCCAAAAGAAGTGGCAGTGGTCAAATGTGCTGCTCACCAATCTGGAAATGACAAAGTGACAGCTGCTATTCATTATGCTGACCTGGTGGCCCAAAATTGGCAGTAAACAAGAAAATTGATGCATGTGGAATCAGCTGCCAACATATGCTGCTAGTGGGTGTAGGTACAAGGGAAGAAGTGAAAGATCTAAAAAATGAAGCAGAACCCAAAGGAAAGGAAGAACGGGAGAAAATAGGTTGTCAGAGAAGAACTGAAGATGGTGTGATAATTTACTTAGATGGGAGACCAGGGATACCTGATTGTATGCTTGTACCCATGGCCAGGTTGTATCATGTTGACAAACATATAGGCAGAGATGCTATGATAAGATTGTTTAGACAGGATTTGGTTTAATCCACGGTTCAGGAACATAGCAGAGAGTCTTTGTCAGAGATGCTTATTTTGTCAACAAATGAACCGTGGTAGGAAAACTGTGGTTTGCCCTGGGAAAATCGGAAAGGCAGAAGGTCCATTCATAAGACTACAAATTGACTTCAACTAGTTACCTGCATGTGGAGAATTAAAATATGTGTGTTTGTTCTCCAAATGGGTGGAGGCTTATCCGACCAGGAGGAATGACAGCCTAACAGTAGCCAAACTCCCTTTAAGAGAGCTCATTCCTAGGTTCGGTTTTCCAGTAACGATTGAATTAGACCGAGGGTCCCATTTTAATATTGAAATAATTCAATTAATTTATGAGGCATTCAAAATTGAGCAAAAGCTGCCCTGTGCATACCGCCCAGAGGCTTCTGGAGTGGTAGAACAACTGAATGGCACAATCAAATCAAGATTGGGAAAGATGTGTGATTCTACCCAATTGCAATGGCCTGATGCTTTACCTCTTGTCCTGATGGTACGCAGAAGCATACCAGACAAGAAGACATGCTTGAGTCCCCATGAGATACTCATGGGAAGGGCAATGAGGCAAGCATGTGTACTAGGACACAAGCTGTTACGTATATCTGATGATTTGGCATTGGAGTACTGCAAAGAGTTGGCTTATCAAGTGTGTTCTATCTCTCACCAGGTTAGGAAAGATGCTGTTGCCAGAAGTTCGACTCCAGCTCATGATTTGAATCCAGGAGATTGGGTAGTGATAAAAGATCACACCCAAGAATTATGCCTAGCACCTAGGTGGGGAAAACCACATCAAGTAATATTGGTTACCTCCACAGCTGTAAAGTGCAAAGGAATTCCAAACTGTATTCATGCCAGCCACACTAAAAGAGTAACTGAACTTGACAAAGTAGAGGCTGAAGGTTGTACAGCTGAAGGATCACAAGAACCTGATCCTGAAGTAGCTGATGAGGAAACACCTAGCACCAGTCAGGATGAGTGGATTCCCATAGTCGACATACCTGAAATAACAGTGCGAACCAGAAGTCAAACATATTTAGGTAGCCAGAGTGATAGTGAGGATGAGATAGGAATAGAAGAACGCACTCAGATTTCAGAAAACAAAATCAATATCAAATCTGAGGAGGACCAGATAAGGAAAGAACAATGTACTCAGACAGAAGAAAACAAATAATACTCCTGGGTCTGAGGAGGGACAGATAGGTACTAGAGAAAACGCCCAGGCAGAAGACAATCAAGAAATCACAAGACCTGAGCAGGATCAGACAGGTATGGAAAAACGTGTTCAGGAAGAAGAAGGAGAACAGCCAAAGTCAAAGCCAAATCCAACAAACTCCTGAACAGGGCCAGACTAGTATAGAAGAACCCATCCAGGCAGAAACAGCAGAGGTAAAAAGCACTGGACAAGGTCAGGGAGAGAGAAAAACTGAAAACGGAAATAAACAAAGTGTGCCACAGCGAAAGTAAAACAAAAGAGCATTTGAAGAAAATAAAAGTACAGTGCCAGCTAAAAGACTCAGAAAAGATGATACTTGGCCTAGTGTTATCAAGAGACTGAAATATCGCCGTAAACAATAGGTGAAGAACCAGACAAAGTAGATAAAATTACAAGTCAGTCAGAGAAACCCATAAGGAGAAGTCCACAGTTAAAAAGACTGAATAATAAGTTCAAGGGTCCTGAATGGACATATGTAATTTTCGAGGATTTTGAGAAACTGGAAATCAGTGATGAAAGTGATGAAGAAATAATTGCTGATCAAATTGATGAAGAAGTGAGACCAACTTGAAAAAAAATTCACAGTTTATATTTTGTGTAAAAGTTACAAAGAGGGGTTAAGTCTCCTTAGTCAGAAATGGCTGATAATACAGCTACTGGAAACCCGAAAAGAAATTGTATAAAGACATGTTGTAGAACATGCAAATGTAGTATACTGATAGTGCTCATAGCATGGCTAGGACTGACAATAGCAATACCTTACTTGAGGGCTGCTAATAAACAGAATGACACTAGTACACATGGAAAGGTAGCTAACCTTAAGCAAGACAGGGTAGAATTAGAAGCATCAGATGAGGTAGAATTATACCAAAGTGAAAATAGAAATGAGACGGATTTAAATGTATTTGCTAAACTGTTAGTGCATTATGTAGAAACAATGGAAGTTAGTGATTGCTACGTCTGTATGAAATTACCAACATCAGTAGCAGAAGGAGTAACATATCATCATTTACCACTGATATATGGTATTTCGTGTAGTATTTTAGCTACTTTATTTTAAAGAACCAGAAAGTTACAATATTATTATTCTAACATTGATGTGATTTTTTCTGAAATTCCTGTACGCAGAACATAAACCCTGTCCTTAGCAGTAGTGACTCACAGTTTATGGGTGAATATTTTCTAACAATGAAAGCAATAGATATAGCTGAAGCACACAAAGACAATTTAACATGTAGATTACATGAAGAAGAGAAAATATTTTTGAATTTAGTAGAGAAAAAGAGACAGGATTTCCATAGAAAGGCCTCTGAACCTAAACTCCAGATACCCAAATGGGCTGAAAGGGAAGAATTTATTGTAATTGGCAAGACTCATGCTGCTATGTCTCTGGATTTTGAAAAGAAGGGGAAAATCTGGCACCATAGGTTAAAAACAGAGTATAACAATGTATTCATTGGTACAGTAAATGTGAACACAATTTCCTGATAATCGGGGGTTGGGGACTAAAACGGGGAACTGATCCAGTTTTTCCTGGAGTGTATTTCATTTGTGGGAACAAAGCTTATTTTAAGCTGCCTGATCATTGGTTTGGGAGTTGTTATTTTGGAATAGTATTCCCAAAAGTATACCATGTAAAAAGAATCACTGGAAGCAATGAAGACAATTATGGACTAACACAACACAAAAGGGCTAGTTTTGCAGAAATTGTAGGTGACGTATGTAGTGCATTAATACCTTCAGTGGGAGTAATTCTGAATACACAAAGAATTTGTAAATTGTCTACAGTGGTTGATCGCTTATCAACTGACACTGCTGGTGGATTTTTATTGATTAATACCGAATTAGTTGCAGTAAGATCTATGGTTTTGCAAAATCGACTTGCTATTGACATATTATTGGCAAAAGAGGGCAGAGTCTGTAAAATGTTGAAAGGGCAACATTGTGGCTCTTACATACTGGACAAAAGTGTCGAAATTGGGAAATATGTAAAGAATATCACCCAATAGGAAGAAGAATTGAAACCACTGGAGGTTGACAGTATATGGAAGAGACTAACTAATGGTCTCTCCTCTGTAGGTAGTTGGTTTTCTAATGTAGGAAAAAGTATTGTAGATCGAATACTGATGCCAATAATGGAAATAGCCCTATTGATTTTAGTGATAATGATTTGGTGTAAATGCTGCAGAGACAGAAAGTGGTATGCAGTAAATGAGAAAGGAAAGAAGCGAAAATATAATGAAATATAACTTGAAGAAATGAAAGGGGATATTTACAAAAGAATGAAAGGTTTTCAAAATGAAAGGTTTTCAAAAGGAAAGGGAAAGGAGGAAATTCTAAAGTAATAGAAGAAATTGAACTGGGAAGCTTAAAGTTGGCATCTGATTTCAGTAATTAGTGATGGTATAGAATACCATCAAAGAGGGGATTGATGGAGCAAGGTTTCATACGTACAGAAACTTGCTCATATTCAATCATCTCGAAATAACATGTAACTTATTAACCAACATGTTTTGTGATTACTAAAACTGCACTACACAACATTTTCAGTATCCAGGGGAAGCTTTCCTATGTGCTTTAACTAACAGTAACCCGAGTGTCCTAATATGGCCACCGAAAACTCGGGAACCCTTTTGCGCATGCGTCTGCTACACCTATGTAGTGTGACATATCTATGCTTTTGGCGCGAACTCTTTACAGCTGCGCACTAGTGCCAAAGATGGCCGCTTCATGCTTCATATACTTATGCACATGCTCCTGCTCGAACTAAATTTGTATGTTCTGCTTAACTATTAATGCTATAGTTAAAATAAAGTAATAGGGATAGAGTAGAAATAAGTGGCATACAGTGCATCCATTTATGTTTGCATTCTAATGTGTCTTTCTTTGACTTTATTGATAGCTCGTATTTAGGCCTGGAGGTTGTCACAAACTCCATTTTTAATCTGCTGATCATGTGCAGTTGTCATTGAAAACCTCAAAGCTTTGTCATTGAACCACTGCCAATTCCCATCTTACCTGTGATGTTAATGGGAACCTCACCTTGTGACCTGAAGCAAGAGATAGAAATTGAATGTTTTTGAAATACATTGTATATGAATTGAAATAATATTGCTAGGTGGAATAAAAGCATGGGAAAATAAATTATGGGCGGGAACATTGATCAACTATATCGAATAGAAATTATCTCATACTGGTATGGTGTGATGACCTCTCCACGTCCTTCTGACCAATCAAATGAAGGAAACAAATAGAATATGCAACATTAAGGGGGTGGTACACACTCTGAAATGGTATAACTAAGGTAGGCTTAGTCAGTTAGATTGTCTGACTTGTCACAGACCTGTCATTGACCCAACGTATGCTGAAGGAGAATCTAGAGTAGAGTGCTAGTTGAGCACTTTGACAGAAGAATCAGGAGCTTTGCTGAGGGAGAAGAATCGATCTACCCAGTTGGGGTCCAAGAGTAGCCTTAGAGAGGGGTGTAATGCTGGTGTTGCACTTAGCGGAGGTTGCGTGACCTGTCCTGCACCTGTCCTGTCTTGTTGGCATCTGATTAGTCGGGAGCCTTTCTCTTGTCCCAGCCCAGGGCCAGGGTCGGTCTTCACACCATTCTAGGTAAATATAATCTGTGTGGTATGTCCTTGTACTGTTTTCCCTTTTTCAACTTCCCTGGTACCAATGTTTAAAAGTATTTTCTAAAAGTCCTCCACATTTTATGCTTTAATAGTTATTTTCTCACTCACAAAATTTTTAATCTCACTGTTATGGCAACTGGTTCATTCAATATTGCATAGATAAAGTGTTTAAAACTTTCCTGAGTCTGTGGTTATTTCCTTAAATGTTATTCTCTACCTATTATTGTAACTCCCTTAATCCTTAGATTTAGGATTTAGAAAACAAGTGACAAGGATTTGGTAAGTCATGGTGTACAGGCATAAGTCCTAAGGTGAATAAAACTCTAATAGGCAGGAAGTTAAGTTGGATTACCGGTTCAAAGTGTGAATGTTTATGGGCTCAGGTAAGTATGATAAACTGAGCTGGTAATCCAGTGCCATCAGGGATACCCAGCTTGGACAGGCTGGCATGTAGAAAAAGCTATTTAAGAGAATCAAATGCCTTTTCGGCATTAAATAGCACTACTGCTGATGGAACCTAAGGATAGATCTGATTGAGTGTAGCAAAAAGGGTAAGCAAATTAATGGAAGTGGATCTATGTAATATAAAACATAACCGCATCGCGAAATAATACGATCTATCAACAAAGAGAGACGGGTAACCAATATCTTGGCTAAAATATTGTTGTCTTGGTTAATGAGAGAGAGAGAGGGGCCTATAAGATGAACAAAGAGTTGGGGGCTTATTTGGCTTAAGTAAAAGAGTGATCACAGCTTCCTGCATTGTGGGCAGGAAGGCACCGTGTTAAAGGGATTCAGCATAGACTTCCAAAAGATAGGGAGCTAGAAGGTGTTTCTAAGCTTTGTAGAAGTTGCCTGTGAGTCCATCTAGCCCAGGGGCCATAGTGGCTTCCAAAGCGTCAATAGCCTGCGAAGTTTCCTCGCATGTAATCAGGAAAGCTAGGAATCGCTGGTGGCACGTCTCAAGCCAGACCATAGCAACATCAGATAAGTAATCAGCCAGCGCATCCCCGATGCCCATGGGACAGGCCATGTAAAGCATTTTGTAATAGTGCATAAAATCCGCCAATATGGTCCTACCGTCCATGACCTCAGTACCATCAGTGGTTCTGTCGGGTAGAAAGTATGTTACTTAGTGGTGTTCTGAATGTACTCGTTAAGATTGGGTAGCAACCTTTTCAAGCCCCTATAAAGTTAAACAATTTCCTTGAAGAATTGGAAACAGACATCTAGATGCGTTGTACTGTTTCTATTTATCAGAATTAGATCATTCATAGATAATCACAGTAAACGGTGGCTGTCAACATGAATTCAATATTTACATAGATAAGAAGTGATCGTGTAACATAGTTGCTCAGTGTTCAACAGATATGCAATATATACTAGGTGGTTGAGGTATTTATATACAGGTGAGAGATAGGCCAGATGATGCATTAACACCAATGACTCTTTTCACTACCAGTGTCCTTTTGTTATGTGTAGAGTTTTGGTTAGTCTGGGCCTGGAGTAATCATCGACGTTTCAACCCTATATGTGCCCCTGTCGGTGGACACACAAGGTCTTCATCAGGACAGGGTGTCGGGCAGGGGACGTGACAGCCCTAGATGTTGAATACTATACAGAGATGCAGGCAGCGGCCTGCATGCAGTGTGCACTGTTCCAAGGGAAAAAAAACTATATTTCAATATAGAATCAATCACTTAAATTAAAATAAACACTCTCATTTGTATTAGTTAATTTTTTATCCAGATTGTTTCAATCTTAAACGTTGCAATATCACATTTATCTTAACAATTATAACGTTGTGACTGTAAGTGTCATCCTACACTGTACATGTCTCTATACATTAGAAATCATCCTCAAGAAATGTTTACTCACAAACAATAAAGTCCTATTTACATCAACATCAAGTGAACTAGAAACACTTTATATCATGTGTTATCATATGACTGATGGTTTCAGGAGATGCGTAGCCCAATGCATTTCGGGCAATTATATTCCCTTCGTCAGGGGAAATGTCCTAGAAATACAAAAACATGCGTACATTTCAGTCATATATAGACACTGTAAAAAGTAGATAGACACTGGGGGGTATTTACTTGAAGTATCTGTACCTGAACTCATAAAAAACATCCTCTGTTTTAATTTGGTGATATATCTAAGAGAAAGGTCTGATTGACCATGTTAGAACTATGTTTAAATAAGATTCCAGCTGGCTACTTGTTCACCCTTGTATTGTGTAACATGTGCTGAAAAAAACTGACCTGTTCTATATTCAGCGATAGTGCCAATAAACGTCCAACAGTTTCTCTTGGTCAATATGAATATATGACCCACTGATTAGACATCTACGTAAAAAATGGACCATATATTAATATAAGCCTGTTCACGAACTGTTAGTAACTCTGAATTCTCAGTCGAACAATGAAATTCCACCTACCTAATGGTTAGCGTTTGCCTCATACGCTGTATTGTTGCTAGATCGCGTTGTATTAGTTGAGAAGTTCTAGATTGTTTTTCTGTAAACAAATGAAAATGTATGCAAACCGCTTAACTATGGTTGTATGCAAAAAATATGTCATGTTCAATATTAGAACATAATGTTAAGCGCATACCTGTGATGAAGAAATGTATCTCTGTTTCTGCGGGTAAACTGTCTAGAATTCAGCAGTCCATTAGGGATTACCGTGGAAGGATACCATACGCTGTTAAAAGAGTGCCGTACCTGAGAGTGAACGTCACTAGGAGAATGGATTTATGGGAATGGTAGTATGTTTAACTGTCGACAAATATTCACGCTTATTGAAAGAGTACCGAACCTCAGCATAGACGTCACTAAGTGAATGGATATATGAGAGTGGTAGTATACTTAACTATCGACAATTATTCACGTTGTTCATGCTATGAACTGTTTACACTTTTATCAAGCTCAGTATCCGCATGATGTTCCAAAAAGAATATATAACTGCTCGACAATTCAGAGTTCAGGTTTTGATGATATTAAAGTACCCACAAGGGTCTGTATCAGATGAAATGACTATATGCGAGTTACGTCCTACTGTCTGCCCCTTGCAGAAAACAGTATTATATGTCAGCCTATTCAGAAGATAATAAAATTGCGCTCTGTGTTAATGGTAACTGTAGGTGTGATGACTCTACCCGTTTGCTTTTACCAATGTTTCTAACGATAACTACGGGTGTGATGTCTCTAAACTTTTAACCTTACGAGTCTATCTTATGATTACCCATATGGTTTTCGGTGACCAGGATGTATAACTGATGACTGTCTCAGATATAGTAAAAATCTCAATAGCATATAACTAATGGTTATCATATACCTCATAACAATCTCAATGACATGATTACGTAGTTAATGATCAGAAATACAAAGTGTTCTTTTGCATGGTAAATCAACCCATGTTGTCATTATCCCCATAATAAGTTGACACGTTTTTTACAGCATAATCTAGGTACATACAAGGCAAAAACATATCATATTGTAGTTAACAATCCAGGAGGAGCGTTGTATACAAATGCTTAAATAGGTTAAATGTACAATCACCATTGGTATCTTATTGACCAATATATAAATTGCATGTATACAGCTAAACAAAGGTCACTATAGGGTGAATTCTCAATGGGAGCTGTTCTATTACTGTACTCTCATATACTGTAGCTCTTTACAAGAAGCAACTGAAGTCCAGCCTGTCATTAAGTCCTTGGGGTATCAATGTGTGTAGATAATCTATCCAAAACGCCTCTCTTTGCAGTAGTTTAGCGTTATTGTCCTAGCCTTCTATTTTCTCACTACTTCCACAATTTGTACTCTCAGTTGGGCAATATTGTGGTTCTCATCCAGCTAATGATTGGCTATTGCTGTAGATCTACTCTTAGTGCGAATAGTACTTTTATGTTCTGTTAATCTTACTTTGAGCTTGCGCTCAGTTTTGCCTATGTAGATTTTGCCACACGGGCATTTTAGACTGTAGACTAAATTTGTGGTGTTACAGTCAGCTGAGTGTTTCAACTGTATTTTTTTACCAGAGATAGGGTGCACTAGTGTATTGCCTGTAACTATATTATTGCAGTGTGTGCAGTTGTGGCATTTCAGAGTACCTCTATGAGTGTTTGGCTCTGGTGGTTTAACTGGTCTTCGTACAATATCCATTAGATTTTTGCCTCTTGTGTATGCAAATATTGGTTGTTCAGCATATATTCCATTAAACTCCTCTTCATTTTGTAAAAGCTCCCATCGCTTGAGAGTAACGCTTATGATTTGGTTAGATGCTGTCGAGAACTTCAATACAAATGTAAACGCAGTGCTCTGTTTCTTGGGTGACATGGTTAAAAGGGATTGTCGATCTCTGATCGCCAACCTGTCAATGCTTTGATCAAGGATATCTGGAGGATACCCTCTTTGCTCAAATCTGGTACGGTTTTTCTGTAGTTGTTTGCTGAAGGTCTCTTCATCTGTGCAAATTCTCTTGATTCTTAAAAAATGTGAATACGGTAAATTTGTAATCAAGCTTCTAGGGTGGAAACTTGTAAACAATAAAGTACTGTTGCGGTCGGTGGGCTTTGTATATATGTCTGTTATCAGCCTGTTCAGTATTTGGTCTTTTTTAACGGTCACATCCAAGAAATTGACTTGAGTCATGCTTATTGCATGTGTGAATTGAATCCTCGGATTCTTGGTGTTGAGTTGGTGTATCAAACTTTCAAGTTCCAGTTGATCTTTTGACCAAATTAGAAAAATGTCATCTATAAAACGACAGTATTGCACCAAACCTTCACACCATGTCTCTGTTGTTAGTATGTGTTCTTGTTCGAATTTGGACATAAAAATGTTAGCATACGCCGGTGCTCCCGAGAATCCCATGCTTGTGCCAGGTAGCTGTCCATAAAAATTGTCCTTCCATTGGAAATAACTGTTATTCAGACAGAAATGTATTAACTTCAATAAAAAAATGCTTTTATCTAGTGTCAATTCAAGTTGTGACAGCACCCATTCCGTTGCTTCCATCCCTTCCACATGATTAATGGAGGTAAATAAGACTGTGACAGCTATGGTACAAAGTACCCAGTCTTTATTGTAGAACTCTTGTATGGTTTCAATTGTATTCAAAAAGTGAGTGGTGTATTTGATATAGGTACACCATGATTGAACAAACTGTTGCAGATGTTGGTCAAGGTCTTTTCCTAGCGGATCAAATATTGAACTGCAGCCCGCCACTATGGGGCGAAATGGTGGATCTGTAGGATGTTTGTGTATCTTTGGTGTCATATACAGTTTGGGTCTTTTTGGGTTCTGTGTGGTAAGAAATAACTTCTGTTGGGTATTGATAATCCAATTTGTGACAGCTTCCTGGAGATTGAGATTGTTATGAGGTATATGATAACCATTAGTTATATGCTATTGAGATTTTTACTATATCTGAGAAAGTCATCAGTTATACATCCTGGTCACCGAAAACCATATAGGTAATCATAAGATAGACTCGTAAAGTTAAAAGTTTAGAGACATCACACCCGTAGTTATCATTAGAAACATTGGTAAAAGCAAATGGGTAGAGTCATCACACCTACAGTTACCATTAACACCGAGCGTAATTTTATTATCTTCTGAATAGGCTGACATATAATACTGTTTTTCTGCAAGGGGCAGACAGTAGGACGTAACTCGCATATAGTCATTTAATCTGATACAGACCCTTGTGGGTACTTTAATAAATATCATCAAAACCTGAACTCGGAACTGTCGAGCAGTTATATATTCTTTTTGGAACATCGCGCGGATACTGAGCTTGATAAAAGTGCAAACCGTTCATAGCATGAACAACGTGAATAATTGGCGATAGTTAAGTATACTACCACTCTCACATGTCCATTCACTTAGTGACGTCTATGCTGAGGTTCGGTACTCTTTCAATAAGCATGAATATTTGTCGACAGTTAAACATACTACCATTCCCATAAATCCATTCTCCTAGTGACGTTCACGCTCAGGTTCGGCACTCTTTTAACAGCGTATGGTATCCTTCCACTGTAATCCCTAATAGACTGCTGAATTCTAGACAGTTTACCGGCAGAAACGGAGATACATTTCATAATCACAGGTATGCGCTTAACATTATGTTCTAATATTGAACATGACATGTTTTTACATATAACCATAGTTAAGCGGTTTGCATACATTTTCATTTGTTTACAGAAAAACAATCTAGAACTTCTCAACTAATACAACGCAATCTAGCAACAATACAGCGATTGAGGCAACCGCTAACCATTAGGTAGGTGGAATAGCATTGTTCGACTGAGAATTCAGAGTACCAAACAATGAGATAACAATTCGTGAACAGGCTTATATTAATATACGGTCCATTTTTTACGTAGATGTCTAATCAGTGGGTCATATATTCATATTGACTAAGGGAAACCGTTGGACGTTTATTGGCACTATCGCTGATATAGAACTTCTACACGCCCTCCACTGAAAAAAGACACCCAAAGTACACTGTTCGGCCTTGGCCCAGTGAAAGGGCATCACAAATGCAGAACCTGCTCAGTCTGCAGTGCCACAATGGAAGGCTCCCTTTTTACCAATGGTAAAAAATTCTGGCGACATGATCAATTTACCAATTGCAAGTGCAAGTATGCTATCTATGCGATCTTGTGTCCATGTCAAAAAATCTATATTGGCAAAACTACACAGGAAGTGCGTCAACGAATTATCCAACATCGCTCAAGGATCAAGAACAAAGTCCTGACGGCCCGCTGGTATCTCACTTCCTACAAATGAATCACACCCCAAACGATTTTAAGTGGACAATCTTGGCAGTGGTAAAAACGTCTGCAGGAGGGGGTGGAGATCCGGATTTGCAGTTGGCCCAAAAAGAAGCCTTTTTGATCATGAAATTCGACACAGCCATGACAGGATTGAACAAACTTTCCGAACTGAGCAATTTACGATAGGTCTCTATCTGCATCCAACTTGGCACGATAATTTAAAGAAATCCTGGCTATCAACTGTGGTGCCAGCTTGTCATGCTGTTACACACAAACCTATGTTGTACTCTATTTACACACTCCAAGTACCATAATCCTTTCAGATCACAATCGGTGTCTGACAAACAACTGTTCCTTTAAATATACGTAACCGCACATATGTCAGGAACACAAGACGCGCGCCGGTTTGGGAAACAAGGAGTAGAAGACTCGGAAGTCGGAGAAGGGATTGTGTTATGTTGTGCTTTCTTTTATTACTTGTATATGGCTTTAAGGCTCGCGTTAGAGCGTGCCACCATGTAGAATGTCAATTACTGTTCTTGCATTCTTGTTCCATGAAAGGCCAGTTGAAGCCTTCCTCTGCTGCTGTTAGTTGTGTTTCCTGGCTCCACCTGTTTTATCATTTATCTCAAATAAACCTTATGAGATACAACAGCCTCCTCCTCTACTTTACAATTGGCGACGATCGGGATCGACACCTGCAACTTATAACCTCGGATTATTATTTTTTTTTTAATTTTTCTTCGTTTAACAGGAAGAAAAGAGAATTGCTTTACAAAGAATTATTTTTTTCTCTCTACTATCACCTGAGCCATCTACATTCAACGGATTCAAACTGGTTCGTATATTTTCCTTTACTGTAAGGAGACTTACTGACTTGCAGGCTCCAGTTGGTCGCGCATGCCGGCATCTTTCAATCGGGAGCCGAGTTCCAAGCACGATCTTCCGACGCGCGAC
Organism: Lissotriton vulgaris; assembly: GCF_964263255.1. Lineage (NCBI taxonomy): Eukaryota > Metazoa > Chordata > Amphibia > Caudata > Salamandridae > Lissotriton > Lissotriton vulgaris. Next base: position 787,647,324 of record NC_141695.1, read on the forward strand.
CACGGAATGCCTTACGTCAATCACGCGCGCCTGGATTAATCGCGTGATGACATAATCGCGCTAGGTCACGTTGCGTGACCCTGCGTGGCGGCCATTTTAGGCTGGTCGAGGAAATCTCGGAGATTCAATTACCGAGGCTCAGTCACCGAGGCAGTTTCAAAAAAAAAAAAAAAAGGAACTTTATTGAACCAGCGCTAATCCATCATTGGCTCACACTAGTGAATAACGTTTCTTTCAACCAAGGAGGATAAAGATAAACAGGTGAGACTGTCGGGGGACTTGTTAATTGTTAATCAACCAAGTGTTGTGTTTTAAACGGGATTACTGCACAAAATCCTTGTAATTGCTTATATACATATATGGATTCTGGGGATCAACTCCAAAGTGAAGATAGTTCTGAAACAGTAATGGCTCAACAAAGCTTTGTCATTAGCCCCCCACAACCCTTTTGGGCTACTGGATCACAACCAGACATGAAGTGGGTGGAGTGGAAAGAGTATTTTAATAATTACATCTGTGCTATTGATGAAAATGCTAAAATGAAACCGGAGCAAAAGAAAAGAATACTTCTACATTCACTGGGTCCTAAAGGATTAAAAACATATTCACGTATGCAAAAGTTAGCTGACGCTGATTCAAGTGAATTTGATAATGCCATTGCTGATATGGATAGGTATTTCGCACCTAAAGTGTGTATAGGTGTTGTGAGACACAAATTCTTCCAAAGAAAACAAAAAAAGGATGAATTAGTAGATGAATGGGTTGATGACCTTAAAAAACTTGCTATTGATTGCAAATTTGGAGACTTACACGACGAACTTATTCGAGATCAGCTTGTGATGCACAATGATAATTCTCCTATTCAAGATCGCCTTTGGGTAAATGGCGATGCACCTCTCGACGATGTACTCGCAATAATGAGGAAATCAGAAATGTCGGGAAGATGCGCTACTGTAATTAAAGATACTGTTAAAGATTCTGACAAGGCGTCATCGGCTGTCTTCAAAATCCAAGGAACACCAAAATATCAGAATAAACAGTCTTATAACAAAAGTTTTAGTCAACCTTACAAGAACCAAGGAATGGATAACAAGTTGGAAGATAAAAAGTGTTACCGTTGTGGTAGCAAAGAACATATGGCTTACTACAAGTCATGCCCTGCTTTACGAAAAAAGTGTAGCGTTTGTGGTCTCATTGGCCATTTTAGCAAAATGTGCCGCAGGCGTACTAATATCAAATGTATTTGGAATGAGGATGAGTGTGTTGATGGAAGTAGTGATGATGAGGGTGGTTGTGTAAAGAATGTGAGAGGGAATTACATGTTGAATATTACTGAGGAAGGCAATTATATGTTAAACATTACCGATGAAGCAATGGAGGGCAAACCTATCTGTGAAGTCTCTTTTGGCGGAGTTAAAGTTAAGGTATATGCAGATTCGGGGTCTCCATATACGATTGTCAACGAGGAGATATGGAATTCAGTTGATACTGGTCATGTGCATGACAACGTGCCTTCCCTTCCAATAGTAACTTCCTCTGCTGTTGATAATGATGCTGTTTCAGCACCCACACTACCCACTGTTAAGGTTTCTAATAGGACACGAGTGTTGCCTTGTTGGCTTAAGGATTATGTGAAGTAGTTTATTATTTCTCTTTTTGTTCCTTCCTCCCTTCCCTTGTTCCCTTGCCTTTCCCTTGCAGTTCCTTTTGCCTATTATTGTGAGGGGGGGGGATGTGTTATGTTGTGCTTTCTTTTATTACTTGTATATGGCTTTAAGGCTCGCGTTAGAGCGTGCCACCATGTAGAATGTCAATTACTGTTCTTGCATTCTTGTTCCATGAAAGGCCAGTTGAAGCCTTCCTCTGCTGCTGTTAGTTGTGTTTCCTGGCTCCACCTGTTTTATCATTTATCTCAAATAAACCTTATGAGATACAACAGCCTCCTCCTCTACTTTACAGATTGCTTCATGCAAGTAAGTTCTAACTGCAAGCCTGTGCTTGACTAAGCCGAATATTCGGGAAGAAACTTATGATAAATATTAAACTCGAGCCGTCTGTTTTTCGCAGAACAGCTGGAGAATGTGATCGAAACATAAACACGCAAACAAAAAGGCAGCTACGCCGAAACCTTCAGCAACCTGAACTCGCCGCAATTACCAGTATAGAGGTACCTCGATAGTTCAAAACAAGCAATTAACAGCTTAGTATCGAGCGCATTTGAACGTACAATAATTTATCAGTTATTCTAGCACAGCGCTTAAAACATCATACTTCAGTGCAACAATTGCCATAAAGAGACGGAATAAAACAACAAACGGTCCGAGGTAGGAGCTGGTCATATTTAAAAAATACCAGTAACGTAATTAATTGTAAAAACCAGATGCATTGATTGTCCCCCATCTCCTTACCCCACTACAGAGTCTTCTTGCATCCCCCGAATTAGACACAGCAGTTTTGGGAGGAACAAAAGACATACAGGTACATTTAGGTTAGGTGGCCAAGGTGGTGTCTGAGTTTAAAATAAGTATAATATGAAGGTCCCTAGTCACTTACACCAACTTGTATTAGGTTTTACAGCAAAGGCCATCTCCAGTCTACGTCCTGAGGAGAACCCTCAAACAAATTCAGGGTTCGAAATGCGTTGACCCTGTGCCTAAACAAGAATCACAACGGGTGTTACAGGGAATGAAGTATAGGAAAAATTCCCCCTTGCAACTTGACCCTGGCAAAAATAGTTTCCAGCACAGTAAACAACAGGCCTGTGTAAATGGTTCATTGGTCGCTTGTTTGTAAATATGATATTAGGACTGGTGCCCCAAAAATGAAGTAATTGGAGGCATCCCCCTTAGTATATGGTGTCTATATCAATGTTTTTCATTTTATTGTCTGTATCATGTCCTTTGAATTTTTTTGTATTGATGGTGTAAATTTTTGATAACAGTTTTTTGTTTTGGATATATTGAAATGTTTTGAAAACAATGTATGTTAATAAGTAAAAACGATCAAATGAAAACTTTGCCCGCTTAGGATTATTTGGCTAGGTGTGGAGCAAGACTGTCAAATGAACCTATCTGGCCATTTTGTTGTTCAATAAGTTAGAGTGGTCTAGGCCAGATAGTAATAAGACACAAGCCTTCTTTGGTCCCTCTTTCCTCTCTGGCGTCAATCCTTTGGCATATCTTTCATTAACATCTCCTGTGACAATGATCTGTCCCCTAGCAGAAGCTTTGTTCTCCATTTCGATCAGGAAGGCTACCAAGTCATAGGAATGGGCTAGATGGCATAGGTTTTTGATATTCTTTTCTTCATGTGTGGGCTGTATGCCCTGTGTTACATTTTTTTCGAGTTTCTTACAAGTTTTCCTTCCAGTGATCCAAGCCTAATACTTAGGGTGACCACCTGGCATGGAGGCAAATATGGATGGAACTGTAAAAAAATTCAGGACAAAGGGTCAAGATTCAGGGCAAAAATTCAGGACAAAGGTTGAAAATTCAAGACAAAAAATCAGGACAAAAGTAGGAGCGGCCATACCCCACTAATTTATCATTGCATTTATTTATTATTTTTATATTGTACTACTTATACACTGTACAGTGTATGACATTGCCTCCAAGTATGCTACACTCAGATGGCACATTATGTCCTTGTTTCAATAGTAAATTGATGCCCTTGAGCATGGTGTCAAGGGCATCACTCCTATCCAAATATACAGCAACATTTTGATTATGTGTCTAAACATTTCAATATGTATGGCAAACAGTTTAGGAAACATTAAGGTAAGCAACTATTTCACCTTCTGCTAGTTTAGGCAAGTTGAACAAACACATGTGGCTCACCTGACCCTCCACTAGACATCAAACCTAAAAAAAGTGTGAGGAAAGCAGATGGTGTAGTTAATAGTCTCATACCAAATGTCTGGATGTGAAGTATCCACAACTTGTCTGTAGTCTCAAATCACAAAGAAGGCCTTGCTGCTGCATTAGAGTGTGGCTCAGGAACTCGATCTTTATCTAGCAACTGGGAGCCTGGACCACCAGACATGGAATTAAAGAGCAGGATGAAGTCAAGATCAGATGGGAGATCTACAGCCACTGATTCAAATGGTCATTACTAAGAACCAGATAAATAAGAAAGAGAAGAAAAGGGCAGGACAATTCCTAAAATCGGATACCCCTTCATAAATATCGGAAAGTATTGCATACTTGCAGTGTAGTCTCAGCAGAGAGGCCAGAAACAGAAAAGGCACTGTCAAGTGGTTGAAAAAGCAGCACTCTCTCACCCTGTCAAACTGTGACAGGTGATGGTCCATTGGTAGTGCTTGTGGGCAGCAGGTAGGGGCCAGGCTCCTTGGAATGTTGGGCCCTGGACAATTGCCCTCTCTGTCCATGTCTTAAAATGGCTTTACAGTCGAGCCAAGCCTGAACTGGTGGTCTGGCTCATCCCTCAGTGCCAAAGAGAACACACAACCTTCAAAATATTTAGGATACAATCTCTCAGGCCCGGAAAGACCTCCACTGGCTTCCTGTCCAATCCAGAATCTCCTTTAAACTCCTCTGTCTGGCCCACGGGGCCTTCCATGGCTATTGCTCTAAAGGTGTCAGCTCCCTTCTTCAGCCTTACCGCCCAAGCAGAGAGCTACGATCTTCCTCTCATAGTCTTCTTATGATTCCGAGATTCTCAAAGGCCAGATGTGGAGGCAGAGCCTTTTCCACCCTGGCGCCCCACTCTGGAACTCCCTTCCTCCTGAACTGGTCTCTCAACCCTTGCCTAGGTGAAGTGAAGTAGTGTGGCTCACTGGTTAGAGGCGGCAGACCCGAGAGCAGAGGACGGCCCGGGACCAGGGTTCGATTCCCGGCGCGGCAGGTTTCTGGACCAGGGTCAGCGGACTCGATAATTCTCTCGCCACGGTGCCCACTCTGATCAGCGATCACACTCGGCAACTCTGGGCATTAGCTTGCCTCATCTTCACTAACGGCCCCACCAGACCGCCGGGGATGCCTGGTCTCACCCTGGAGATACCCATTAAGGGACCATCTCTCAGGGAAGCCAGGAAGGGTTTCGCAGCGGTCGAAGCGCCTTGGGACCCTCCGGGTAAGTAGTGCGCTATATAAATGCCTATACATTACATTACATTACATTACATTACATTACATAGGTTGTTCCGTAAACAACTGAAAACCTGGCTCTCTCGGGATGTTTATTCGTAGACCCTGTTCTTGGTGCTTAAAGACTTCTGTTCTCTGCGCCTAGTTCTATCCATTCTCGATAGAGCATAGCCTGATGGAATGGCAGCAACTAGGTCGGGCCAGAGGAATCCGAAGCCCAGGTCTCAGTGATAAAGACCAGGGACGGCTTCCTTTATGAAACAAAATCATGAAAGGCAATATTGTTCTTGCACAGTGACCTGGCATTAATAAGGAAGCCCAGCTCTTTATGCGCGACGGAACTCTTACAGACTATAGTAGCTCCCTGCAGCCTTTCCGGATGTTTTCTCTTTTTGAGCACAGGACTACAGCTAACGCAGGGCGGGAAATAATTTTCGGTAGGGTATAGGGTATGGTGGCAGGATTTAGACTGAGGTCTGAGGGAATGTACAATATTGGGTGAATATAAAGTACTCCCTACCGGAATGATGAAACTGGGAGCAGCCCGCCTGGCCCCTAGCGCGGACGGGTGCAGACGGGCTTAACTTTGGCGCAACTTCGGCGCGCGCCCGCTGTGCGCGTCCGCTGTGCGCGAAGAGAGCCATCACGCCCAAATAGGGTTGTGCCTAAAGGTGAAACCCCTCGTGACCCAGAGTAGAAAATGGGAGCGGGGACACCAATTTTATGCCGTCGCGCCCTCCACACAAACGGGAATCACCCGCGGTGGACCGGGACACAGGGCAAGAGGAGCGTCAGGTTAGTACAGATCTCAGAGCACCGTGCACAATAAAGAAAATAAAATGTTAAAAAGCGGCTATTTAAAAAGCATTTTAATCATGCAGCTAAACACAATGAAGATTCTTAGAGAAACGCTACTGCTGAGGCATCGCAATCATGCACTCGGTGTTAAAGAGCAAACAGACAAGATTCCAGACACCACACCTAAATAGGGTTGTGCCTAAAGGTGAAACCCCTCGTGACCCAGAGTAGCCAATGGGGGTGGGGACACCAATGTTATGCCGACGCGCCCTCCACACAAACGGGAAAAACCCGCGGTGGACCGGGGCACAGGGCAAGAGGAGCATCAGGTGAGTACAGATCTCAGCGCACAGAGCACAATAAAGGAAATAAAATGTTAACAAGCATTGGAAATGCAATAGGTCTCGCATTAGGAAAGTTTGAGCGATTGTTATTGTAAATGACACTTTTTTATTTATGTGTTGGTTTTGAAAATAGCAAAATGAATAGCTTTGTCAGTTACAATGTCAATAGTTTTAACTTTCGCAAATGTGACACCTATAGCATTTGTAATGCAATGTGTGTTGTATTTACGTGACTTAGATGTATTGATATTACAAATAACAATGGCTTTTAATTTTGTAAATAATTAATACTTAAAAGTTATTGTAATTTATAACGGCAAAAGCTTAAACGTTTGTAAATAACTTTTGTGAAGATTATGTTCAGTGTATTTTATTGTGACGAAAATCCAAGAACATTGCATTTGCACCTACACACACACAGAGCCACACACATACACACACACACACACACACATATAGATGTGGTGGTGGTGGATCTGGGGGATATGGTGGTGGTGGATGTGGTGGTGGATGTGGTGGTGGATGCGGTGGTGGATGTGGTGGTGGTGGTGGATGTGGTGTTGGTAGATGCGGTGGTGGTGGATGTGGTGGTGGTGGATGCAGTGGTGGATGTGGTGGTGGTGGATGCGGTGGTGGTGGAAGTGGCGGTGGATGTGTTGGATGTGGTGGTGGATGTGGTGGTGGTGGGTGTGGTGGTGGATGTGGTGGTGGTGGTGGATGTGGTGTTGGTGGATGTGGTGTTGGTGGATGCGGTGGTGGATGCGGTGGTGGTGGTGGATGTGGTGGTGGTGGATGTGGTGGTGGTGGATGTGGTGGTGGTGGATGCGGTGGTGGTGGAAGTGGTGGTGGATGTGTTGGATGTGGTGGTGGATGTGGTGGTGGTGGATGTGGTGGTGGTGGATGTGGTGGATGTGGTGGTGGATGTGGCGGTAGATGTCATGGTGGATGTGGAGGTGATGGTGGATGTGGTGGTGGATGTGGTGGTGATGGTGGATGTGGTGGTGGATGCGGTGGTGGTGGTGGATGGGGTGGTGGATGTAGTGGTGGTGGGTGTGGTTAAAGTGTTGGTGGATGTGGTGGTGGATGTGGTGGTGGATGTGGTGGTGTATGTGGTGGTGGTGGATGCGGTGGTAGATGTGGTGGTGGCGGATGTGGTGTTAGTGGATGCGGTGGTGGTGGTGGATGTGGTGGTGGTGGATGCGGTGGTGGATGTGGTGGTGGTGGATGCGGTGGTGGTGGAAGGGGTGGTGGACGTGTTAGATGTGGAGGTGGATGTGGTGGTGGTGAAAGTGGTGGTTGATGTGGTGGTGGATGTCATGGTGGATGTGGAGGTGATGGTGGATGTGGTGGTGGATGTGGTGGTGGATGTGGTGGTGGATGCAGTGGTGGTGGTGGATGCAGTGGTGGTGGTGGATGCAGTGGTGGTGGTGGATGGGGTGGTGGTGGATGGGGTGGTGGATGTAATGGTGGTGGTGTGGTGGATGTGGTGGTGGATGTGGTGGTGTATGTGGTGGTGGTGGATGCGGTGGTGGATGTGGTGGTAGTGGTGGATGTGGTGTTGGTGGATGCGGTGGTGGTGGATGCGGTGGTGGTGGATGCGGTGGTGGTGGATGTGGTGGTGGTGGATGCGGTGGTGGTGGAAGTGGTGGTGGACGTGTTAGATGTGGTGGTGGATGTGGTGGTGGTGGATGTGGTGAAAGTGGTGGTGGATGTGGTGGTGGTTGTGGATGTGGTGGTGGTGGATGTGGTGGTGGATGTGGCGGTGTATGTCATGGTGGATGTGGATGTGGTGGTGGATGTGGTGGTGATGGTGGATGTGGTGGTGGATGTGGTGGTGGTGGATGCGGTGGTGGATGCAGTGGTGGTGGTGGTGGTGGATGGGGTGGTGGTGGTGGTGGATGGGGTGGTGGATGTAGTGGTGGTGGGTGTGGTGGATGTGGTGGTGGTGGATGTGGTGGTGGATGTGGTGGTGTATGTGGTGGTGGTGGATGCGGTGGTGGATGTGGTGGTGGATGTGGTGTTGGTGGATGCAGTGGTGGTGGTGGATGTGGTGGTGGTGGATGTGGTGGTGGTGGTGGATGCGGTGGTGGTGGATGTGTTGGTGGATGTGGTGGTGGATGTGGTGGTGGTGGATGCGGTGAATGTGGATGTGGTGGATGTGGTGGTGGTGGATGATGTGGTGGATGTGGTGGTGGATGTGGTGGTGGATGTGGTGGTGGATTTGGTGGTGGATGTGGAGGTGGATTTGGAGTTGATGGTGGATGTGGTGGTGGATGGGGTGGTGATGGTGGATGTGGTGGTGGATGCGGTGGATGTGGTGGTGGTGGATGCGGTGGTGGTGGTGGTGGATGGGGTAGTGGTGGTGGTGGATGTAGTGGTGGTGGGTGTGGTGGATGTGGTGGTGGTGGGTGTGGTGGATGTGGATGTGGCGGTGGATGTGGCGGTGGATGTGATGGTGGATGTGATGGTGGATGTGGTGGTGGATGTGGTGGTGGATGTGGTGGTGGATGTGGTGGTGGATGTGGTGGTGGATGTGGAGGTGGATTTGGAGTTGATGGTGGATGTGGTGGTGGATGTGGTGATGGTGGATGCGGTGGTGGTGGTGGATGCAATGGTGGTGGTGGATGCAGTGGTGGTGGTGGATGGGGTGGTGGATGTAGTGGTGGAGGATGTGGTGGGTGTGGTGGATGATGTGGTGGATGATGTGGTGGTGGATGTGGCGGTGGATGTGGCGGTGGATGTGGCGGTGGATGTGGCGGCGGATGTGACGGCGGATGTGATGGCGGATGTGATGGCGGATGTGATGGCGGATGTGATGGCGGATGTGATGGCGGATGTGATGGCGGATGTGGTGGCGGATGTGGTGGCGGATGTGGTGGTGGATGTGGTGGTGGATGTGGTGGTACATGTGGAGGTGGATTTGGAGGTGATGGTGGATGGATGCACACATGGATGGATGCAAATGAGAATGGGTGGGTGAATGGATGCATGGATACGTTTATAGTTGATAGGTGTATACTTGGATAAATATATGGTTGGATGGGCCTGTCTGCATGCGAGGGTGGATGGGTAGGAGTGGCAGCACACGGAGATGGATGAAAGTGTGAATGGGTGGATTTATAGAAACTGGATAATTTCAGATACAATATATAATAAGAGGTGCTTTGCAGGCAGAGAAGGTAGCATTTTCAATTGCCTCTGAAGACATGGTTGACAAGTAGGTCCATCGCACTAGTGTAAAGATAATTTTGAGGCTTAATATTTTTTAATAGATCGGTTGGGAAATTCATCCATCTATAATACCATGGAACGGTGTAATCATTCTAAAATCTACAGTTCTTTTTTTAAGCTAACAAATCAGCCACTCATTAAAATGCACTTCCTGTACATTTTACATGTCTCCGCAATTCGAAATAGGAAGAAAGCCGGGTGGCAGAAAAAATGACTTTTTCTAGCCCAGAGTCTGTCTGTAAAGGTGTTAATTGTATAGCAAAAAGGCCCGACTACAGTTGCGAATTGCATTAGAAACCTGGTATGAAGAAGCCATCGGAGCAGTTCTCAAACGACCCTCCCAGAAAAAATTATATATACTTTCGAATTAATTGGTAAACACAACGTGTACACATGGCGGAAACAAAGTTATCGAGGTAAAGCTTTGTAAATAAAGGGTGCAGTCTGTAACACTTACCTCGAAAGAAACAAGACGGAGGGCATTGCAGGAAGAAAGCCGGGTGGCAGAAAAAAGACGTTTTCTAGCCCAGAGTCTGTCTGTAAAGGTGTTAATTGTATAGCAAAAACGCCCGACTACAGTTGCAAATTGCATTAGAAACCTGGTATGAAGAAGCCATCGGAGCAGTTCTCAAACGACCCTCCCAGAAAAAAATATATATACTTTCGAATTAAATGGTAAACACAACAAGCGTACACATGGAGGTAACAAAGTTATCGAGGTAAAGCTTTGTAAATAAAGGGTGCAGTCTGTAACACTTACCTCGAAAGAAACAACACGGAGGGCATTGCTGTGGGGAGGGGGGAGGAGAAATACGATACGGCCGCAGCAGGGGGCGGAGCAGGGAGAGCGGCCTTTGAAGTGCACTTTACACGGCCGGCCGGCCGTGAAACTGAAAGCACGGCCGGCCGTGAAAGCCTTTGATGACGCAGGGGGTGGAGCGGCACCAAGCTGGGCAACAGATGGCTGACAATTTGATGCTGTGCACGCGCATTTTAGGTCAATGCGCTTGCGCAATGACCTAAAAGCGCACGGGCACAGCACCAAATCGCCAGTTGGGTAAAGTCTGTTTAAAGCCCTATAGTCTCGCTCTGCTCAATGCGCATGCGCATTGAGAGGCGAGACCTAAAAAGTGGCTATTTAAAAAGCATCTTAATCATGCAGCTAAACACAATGAAGATTCTGGGAGAAACGCTACTGCCGAGGCATCGCAATCATGCACTCGGTGTTAAAGAGCAAACAGACAAGATTCCAGACACCACACCTAAATAGGGTTGTGCCTAAAGGTGAAACCCCTCGTGACCCAGAGTAGCCAATGGGAGCGGGGACACTAATTTTATGCCGTCGCGCCCTCCACACAAACGGGAAACACCCGCTGTGGACCGGAGCACAGGGCAAGAGGAGCGTCAGGTGAGTACAGATCTCAGCGCACAGTGCACAATAAAGAAAATAAAATGTTAAAAAGCGGCTATTTAAAAAGCATCTTAATCATGCAGCTAAACACAATGAAGATTCTGGGAGAAACGCTACTGCCGAGGCATCGCAATCATGCACTCGGTGTTAAAGAGCAAATGAGGCAGGGGTATATCATGTGCAGCCTTGCTGATGCCATATTCTGCCAAATAAAATGTTATTCTGCTAGGTTTCAGTGGGTATCATCAGGTTGAGGTCCTTGTCCCAATTCTCCATGCACGTCAAACATGTTTTTTCTTTTTCGAAGACCATAATGTCTCTGGAGCTTCGTAGTTTAAACAGAGAGATGAAAGACGTAATTCGTGTGTATACTTATAGCGCTTCTTTCTTCAAGTTAATGGCTTATGTATTTTGTATTTCAGTGATATTCCCGCTTTGCAATGTGTTAGGCATTTCATACCATCCAGCTTCCATTTGTTGGAATCTGTTTTGAGCTTTGCAGCAGTGAATTCAGGTTTAGTACCAGTAGGAGAACCGAGGGAAATGCAGAGTTGGCAAAGTTGTCTAGAGTGGTTAGTTTGATATGCAGTAAAATGGCAGTTACAGACCCGCTTGTTGTCGGGTACTAGAGGAGCATGCTTCAATGGTGACACTTTAAAGGGAGGTCCAATAATTATCTGCAAAACCATTGAAAATGCAATGACTGTGCTCAGTGTGGTAAAGTTAGCCAAGTCTTGCACCAGCCGGGTACCTTTTTTGACATTTTAATGAGTGCATCTGTAGATATCTTGGGTGTTTAAAAGCCCAGGTAAAATCACTAACGAGTCTTTGATTTTAATTTTGTTTTATGATTTGTATCAGGATGTGTATGAGTGGCAGGAGAAAGTTAATTTTAAGTGAGTTGATCCTTCCAGTTACGGATCTCTCTGGCTTGTCATCCCTAGTTTTTCCAAGAAGGAATGAGTTTCCATCAGGAATATATCTCAGAATTGTATCCTATTTGTGGCCCAGGTAAGCTTCATGTCTTCTGGTGCTCGCAGCTTGTGTGTCCAGTCCCTGTGATATTATGATCAATGGGGTTTTCTAGGTTTATCTTCAATCCAGTATTTCCTCAAATGCTTAGAGCCCTTTAATAATTTCAAAGGACAACAGTGAGAATATTAAATTGCCTCTTTTACTAACTGTATCTTGATCAGTGTCTTTCTGATATTATCTAAAGTACCTGGATTTCTAATACATTTATTTGATGCTGATGATCTAGGTTGTTGTCTTGTTCCGCCTTTCAGATAATACAGAATCTCCCACATGGTGGCTCAAACACGGGGAAGCAGGAGACATAAAACACAATAACACCTAGAAAAGGGTTTTATTGTACAAAATGCAAAGACTCTCGTTTTAGAATAAGGCTTGAAGGTTTTATTTATGCAATTTTCTCTAACAGAAAGGCTTTCCCAGATGCCAAAATGAATCACATTCAAATACACATAGAGATATATTTATATGCATGCAATAACACACTTGATGATTGCAAGAATTAAAAGCATGAATAATACTAATGAATAAACAAGCAGCAAATAATATGAGATAAAACTCAAGCAAAAAAATAAAATGGACGTCCTGCAAGAGATATAGACACTAGATACATCAAATTATTACTTTGGATGTGCACTCTGACTCATTTACACATCACAAAGAAAACACATTAAGCTATCAAAGCCACTGGCCACACATCACAATGGCAATAATCAAAATGTAACACTTCAAATGACCACAGCCACTAGAACCACTCATCACAATGGCACTAGTCAGAAACAAGTCACCTCTCCCGATCGTTCACTCGACAACCTTGCCAATTTACACTGCGGGGGGAGGTCCGTTCATAGCTGGGTTGGACTCTCACCTGGGACTCAGGTTCCGTTTGTCTTACAGCAGAACCTCTCCTCTGTAAATGAGCTCCTAACGCAGCTGTCAACAAACCTCAGCTTTATAGTCTCAATACACACACTAGAAGGTTTGAGAGTCTTCCTCCCTGCAAAAGGAAACTTACTGGGACTGGCCAGCTGACAAGCAAGCATCCCACGGCAGGAAGGAGTTCCCACATCTGAAAGCACCAATATAATTGAAGCATATGTTAAAACAGTGACATTGAAACTCATGTGCTTAACTGAATCCACAAATATAAATGAAACATGTTGAAACAGTGACATCATAAAAACATGTGCTTAAATGAAAGCACAAGTATAATTGAAGCGCTCATTAAAACAGTGACATTATTGACTCATGTGCTGAACTGAATGCAGACATACAATTGAAGCACTTATTGAAACAGTGACATTATAAAAACAATTGCTTAACTGAAAGCACAAATATGATTGAAGCACACACTAAAACAGTGAAATCATAAAAGCACGTAACAATCATTTTAAAACATGTAAAAATAGCTCATGCATATCTGAATAATAAATGTATGATGGATACACAAAATAAATGCACAAATAGATTCAAGCATATTAACTTGTTAATGCTCCTAATGTCACAAATGGCTAATTCTGGAACTTCTACTGTTAAAGCAGCCAAACTTATATATTTTGTCCTTAAAAATAAAGGCAACATCAACATCTTTCCACCTTTAAACTAAATAGCATCTCCGGAATAATTAATGTCCTTCTGTGTGAAATACACAGAGCCTTCTTGCATTCAAAATTGTAATTGTGAACATTTGACTTCAGTTTCACGCACTTAATTTATTAGTATCTTGTTGGGTTTATTCAGCCAAAGGATGTCAGCTTGCATCGTCCATTGATCACGCCAGGGTTGGAGGGGGGGTCCCACATCTTCACAGGCCCACTCACATAAAGGCACCCACTCGCAGGACAGGGACATCAGGTACACCAACACGTCGCAGTATGATCTGAAAAAGAAACAAGCAACATTCTTCTTGTAAAAAATATTTTTCAAAAAGTGCACTTTTTCCTTTTTAAATGGAGCCTAGCGCAGCGCACATGCGCTGCTCTAGATGATGCCCTTTAGAAATTGGTCAGCTCTTTTCCACACACTCGTGCATGTGGCGGCATCCACCTTGTGGGAGCGAGCAGCGGCGCACGCAGGGGCCATCTGTAATTAGAGACAGGCGCGCGCTTGTTTACATTAGCCTGCTCACTGTCGCCTTGTCGGCTCGACATCCTTGCAGGTTTACAAGTCAATCCGGTAGTTTGCCTCTTGTCTTGTTTGGGATCCTCTCCTCTTGTTTACGTCAGTTGAGTCTCAGGCACACAATGCCTGAAATAGCAAACACCACACAGGGCAGCTACATTTGAGGCATCTATGCAGGCGTTGACATTGGTCTTTATTAGCGACTCTCAAGTGTAATTAAGTATTAAATATAACCTTATTAAACGGTACACCCTCAAGGCTGCAGCCCCACCCATGAAACCATGTAAACAAGTGCCAGCACCTCACACACAAACTGTTCACATCGTCCCTCCACATCTGCGAGAGGGGCTTCTTGGCGGGTTGATCAACGCTTACAACAAACGTATTTATGGAGCGGGGGTATGCATGACATCCGAGGGGGCAGGTAAATCCAGCTATAATCAGCGAGTGCAAATACACCCCGGCATGAATAACATTTATGCCACGTACGTACTCCCGGTTTGCATCCGATTTATACTTGTGTGAATCTTGGCACACAGTATCTGTTTGCTTGTTATTACCCTGTAGTGCCCTCTTTACACAGACACTTTTCAACTGGTAGAACCTGGTGGTACTTGCCCCTGAAAACACAGGAGTGGGTGAAAGTTCCCTTAATCTTTTTTATAACACAAGAGAGACCACGCCAAACCCCGATCACTGCTCCCCCATCCAACGGTCGGCCGCCCCCGACGTCACGCCACATCCCCTTCCCAGAGCATCATGCCCCCCTTAACTCAGCTCCTTTCAATACACTAAAAAAAACAAAAAACAGGCTCCTTCGCCAGCGTAACAATCCCTGCACAAACCATACAGTCCTCTCAATCCGAACATCAGCATGTCTCCACCTTCCAGGTATCTTCACATGTGAAGAGCAATCATCACATTTAACTAGGTTCCCCAAGTCCAAGGCTGACTGTAAGTCTGTTGGTCTTCGAGAGTAGAGATATCTATATATGTTTTTTCTTTTTTGTTTCTTTTTTTTAGCATATTTTCATGTTTTTTTAAGTGTCCTTCCTCCTGTGTATTCATTTGCTGCATGGCTAAACACTTAAAAGGTTCCAAAGGCGAGACCTATTGGCTATGCTTGTTCTGTTTTGGGTCTGATGGCAAAATATTTTCATTCCTGTCTGCGTTGTTCTCTGCTGGCTCTGGGGAATTATCTGATAATCCTACACACACAATGACCTCTGAATGTTTGGTATTGGAATGAAACTCTCCTTATGCCTGCACAGTACGTAGGGCTGGGGCAATCTCTTTCCTGACTATTTCTCCACACCCTACTGAATACGTGCACCCTTTATCATTTGGTATGAGCCCAAAGCAATCCATTTGCCTTATCTGCTCTTGTAATTTTCCTTTCTTCAACTGGCTCCTCACCTTCTGTGGGACTGGTCTGCGCTGTGCATACTGACACATAGGAGTCACAGTTGTAAGTAAGTCTAGGGAGATATGCATCCCTTCATTCTCTGCCCACCTGTTAGTATGGTCTTTCTCTCCTAGGTGCTCACACTTGGTCTCCAAGATTTTAGCCTTTTAATCTGTAAGGTAATTAAAGGTTCTGTCTGGTGAATGTATAGGACCATGAGAATGCACAGTATATGCGCTTTGCATTAAAATAATGCAAAACCAACAGTTGCTCACCATGCCTTTCCAGTTTGAACCCAAAGATATGCAAATCAGTCTTGACCCTGTGCCCCATGAGAACAACCCAGCCCAAACTGCCAAGCCAGGTCCTCGCCCGGACTGGAAACAAGCATCCTAGGACCGGTTTCAGGCTTTCAGCCCTCATAAGCCAGGATAGCTTGATTCCAGTGGTATGGAGAGCTAGCCTGGCTGATGACGGCTGATTAGCCAGAAACCGGTCCCAGGATGCTTGTTTCCGGTCCAGGGAAGACATGGCTTGGCAGTTCGGGCTGGACTGTTCCCATGAGGCACAGGGTCAGACTGATTTGCATATGGCCATGTCTGAACTGGGGTGGCAGTGTGAGCTAAAGAATGATGATAGATTAAACCCAGATCAGTTGACTAGGGGTGAGTGCTTGCATTGTTCAACACTCCGTCCATCCTCCCCTTTGGTTTTGCTTTGTTCTCCCTAAGTTGGCAGGGTATGCCCAGAAGTGGGTCCCTTGCACACTTTGCCACTGAATTCAAGCTAGCCTAGCTGATGAGGGCTGATTAGCCGGAAACCAGTCCCAGGATGCTTGTTTCCGGTACAGGGAAGATATGGCTTGGCAGTTCGGGCTGAACTGTTCCCATGAGGCACATGGTCAGACTGATTTGCATATGGCAATGTCTGAACTGGGGTGGCGGAGTGAGCTAAAGAATGATGATAGATTAAACCCAGATCAGTTGACTGGGGGTGAGTTCTTGCATTGTTTAACACTCCGTCCATCATCCCCTTTGGTTTTGCTTTGCATTAAAATAAGGCACTTCACTGGGGAATCTTGTGTCTCGGGTACCTCCAACACCACCCCTGGGCTTTCTATCGGGACCTGCACCACTATTCATGCAAAACTGCAGTTTGTCTGTATGTACCACTTGATCACATCAGCTTCTTACCATTGCATTTTCAGAATAGCGTCTCTCCATGTAAAGCAAGGTTTGTAATTCACTAACATGTCTGATATATAACTGCAACCTACGATCGCTAATTCTAACAGGCTGGTTTGTTTATCTTCCTGCACGGTTACATTTTCTCTGTTCAACCTTACTTCGGAAGCTTCCAATTCAACCAAGACAACATTCATTTCTGGCTGAGGAACATCCTCAAAAGAATTCATTATAACCCCCTATGAAACCTGCAGATTAACTGGCAGCATCTCTACATCCAAATTTTTCCTGAATGAATCACCCTGGCTATCTGAACAGCCTAGCAAAATAAATGGCTTTGGAGAATGGAACATTTTCAACTTTCTTTTTAAAGATTTGTTTTCAAACTTAGCGTTAGCTAACTCTCGTTTCAGCTCACTACATTCTTTTTCCAATTGTTCACATTTTTGTTACATGCTAAGCAATGCATTCAAAATGACACCACTATTTATGTCTAAAATACCACATTGTTTTCCCTCTTTAACCCCTTCGATGCTCATGACGAGCTCAGCTCGTCATGAAGTATGCATCTTGTGTGCTCATGACGAGCTGGGGCCCAGCACAGGAGGGGAATCTTACACGCAGCGATGGTGTTAAGAGAAAAATCTTGTACACATCTAAATCCCTGTATTTTCCTCGCATCTGTTTAACCTGCATTAGAGGCAATCTCCCACTCAAATACCTCAGTTGGCATCTGAGACTCTGCAACTAAAAACATAGGCATTTTAGAGAGAATATTCCTCTTTTAAAATTGCACTTTTTTTTATCCTCGAGTGACACCAAATGTCTTGCTCCGCCTTTCACATAAAACAGAATCTCCCACACAGTGGCTCAAACAGGACGAAGCAGGAGACATAAAACACAACAACACCTAGAAAAAGGGTTTATTTTCCAATATGCAAAGTCTCTTGTTTTAGAATAAGGCTTGGGGTTTTTATTTATGAAATGCTCTCTAACAGAAAAGCTTTCCCAGATGCCAAAATGAATCACATTCAAATACATATAGAGATATATATTTATCTGCATGCAATAATAACACACTTGATAAATTCAAGAGTTAAATGCATGAACAATACTAATGAAAAAAACAGGCAGCAAAAATATGAGATAAAATTCTAGCAAAAAAATAGTGGACGTCCTGCAAGAGATATATACACTAGATACATCAAATTATTACTTTCGATGTGCACTCTGACTCATTTACACATCACAAAGTAAACACCTCAAATGATCAAAGCCACTGGCCACACATCACAATGGCAATAATCAAAACTCAACCCTTCAAATGACCACAGCAACTGGAACTATGCATCACAACAAGTCACCTCACCAGATCGTTCACTAGACATCCTTGTCAATTCAAGCTCTGGGCCGGTTTCACAGCTGGCTTGGACTCTCGGCCGGGACTCCGGTTCCGTTTGTCTTACAACAGTACCTCTACTCTGTAAGTTAGCTCCCAACTCAGCTGTCAAAAAACCTCAGCTTTATAGTCTCAAAACACACACTAGAAGGTTTGCGAGTCTTCCTCCCTGCACAAGGAAACTTACTAGGACTTGCCATCTTCCAAGCAAGCATTCCACGGCAGGAAGGACTTCCCACGTCCCCTCTACATTCTCGCATGTTTCAGTATTTATCTTAACAAAGCTCACAAATGCCTTCCAGTGTACATTAAACAATCTCTCACAAAAACAATCCATGAACGTGATTAACCCAAACAACTTGCAAGCGTGTCTGTGCGTACAGAGAAGCTGAAGCAAGGCATAGTCAGAATTCAGGATGACATGAGGCCATGTCAAAGTCAATAGTAAGAAATTATTAATTCTTCCCAGTGTACAACAGAGTGCACATTTGTGCATCACTGCTTATAGCATCACAAGCTTCACCTCTCGTTGTACAACGCAGTGCACATTTGTGCACCACTGCTCATAAAACTGCACTTCGAGACCAAAAAGTACATTCCACACCTCTGTCTCCTCTCATGCTTTCAAATGCATATCCCACGCATTCTGCTCTTGGCAAGGCGGTTCTACTCCGTGACACCTCCCGCCGAAAGACTGAAAGATTATAAGAAAGAAACCTTACAGAGAAACAAGGCATATGCAGGACGTCTTACATTCAGGCTAGGATGAAAAGAGGACACCAAAGTCAATTAAAATAATGGTAGTCAAAGGTCATCACAGGGTGTCAGACCACAAAAGTGCCTCTAGCACTACAGTTGTTTAGTATATCTTCCAAGCATATACCATTATTTTAAAGAATATTTTGACTTTGCATTTAAGAGCATTATTAGATAGTAGGGAAAAGCAGTGCATGGTTTCCGTGTTAGTTTATCAATTAAAGGTTGCATCCAACCCTTTTTGGTGAGTATTGACAATTATTTAGTCCCTTTGTATTTTTCAATTAACTTTCATCACAATTCTGTAATTTTAGCAGCTGAAAGTAAACACTTTGCATCCTCCGTGTTTGTTGCTCCTTGGTATTCTTTGATTTGTTTTAAGTGGAAAAGAGGCATGCTACTTTGCCACTTTATGTGGATGGACTGGCATAAGAGTGCCATGTAAAATAAGGGGGTTTGAGTGGAATATCCCTTTTTTTAGGTCTAGGTTATGACAGTAGAGCTCCAGAGCCCTCACAACGGGCTTTAAGCCACTCTCTTTCCGCCACTGGCTTCCTGCGAGCAACCTCTCACCAACTCGCTTGTGACTTTGTCAATCACTTGTTGGCTTAGCCCAGTGGGGTATTCTCTCTCACCTAATTCTACTTGCTGTTTGGGTGTTTCATTAACCTCCACTTGAGCACCAGCATTGAACTCCAGGAGGCACAACTTTCCATCAATAGCCCTCTCTGTACCCTTCTGTGTCTTGATCTAACATGATAATGCTGCATGTGTTAACACATCAAACCCAGACTTATTGGCTTTGCCAATGCTTGTTAGAGATTAGGCATTTCTTTGTATAATAGGTGTGTTTCCTGGAACAGGGAAACATTCGTATCACATCTGCTTAGAGCTTGTATCAGCTTCTTATCATTTACTGGGGAATTGAGATCTTGTATTTTAAACATTACACATGTAACGTCTCCTCCCCCAAACTCTAGGTTGGTTAAATACAATATTATGAAAAGGTAATCCTCGATAGCACATTTAATTTCAGTCCCTTATGCACATTTTTGTTCTAGTGAGTTGCTGTAGGAGAAATCGTGTGCTTGTGTTGGTTACTTTTATCAATAAAATGTATTATCCCTTTTAATCCGATATCTAAAAGATAGTACCAGTCTATACTGCATTTTGTGCTAGTCAGGGCTTTAATTTGGCCTCGAAATGGGTCTCTATCGGGCTCTGTTTTTTACCCTTTCCCCTAACAACCGGACGCTTCACTCATCCCCCGCCTTCCCCCAATTTAGAGGCTATATCCTCCGCTTCCTTGATTCATCCAGCTCCCCGTACCGTGGTACGATCCCTACCACGCGGTTTTGAAGCTGGCCCCATCCTGTATGCCCAGAGCTTTGCTCTCTTCATACAGGTCGTCACTGACCCGGATCTTGTGGAACCATTAATTGGCAGCTGCTTACCTCGCTCCGGTTTTTCAATCTATCTTGCTTTCTCACGCCGGACCTTCCGCTTATTTCCTACATTTGATTCCCCATGATTCGCTCCCTCGCATCTCTTGATTGCTTGAGCCGAACTTCTGCCATTACCTTTTTCTGCGGTACTCAGCGCTACTTTGGAATTAGTGACCTTTGTCCTGATGATGACCTGAAATTAATAATAATAAGGGATTTATAAAGCGTATGGTTACGCCATCCCAGCGTGTCCCCGCGCTGGGGTGAAAGAAGTGGTAACGGCCCAAACCGCGGTCCAAGGCGCCCGCTTGGCTATTCTGAGAACAAATACGTTTTAAGCGCCTTCCTAAACTTAGCTTTAGAGATCTCCATCCGGAGTTTTAAAGGGAGTTTGTTCCAGTACTGAGCGGCCAAAAACCGGAATGATCTGCCTCCAATTCTGGCCTTCTTTACCTTCGGCACTTCCAACAGGCCAGTCCCACTAGATCTAAGGGACCTTCCAGGCACATAGCTGGGAACAAGGTCCCTCAGATATGAAGGACCAACGTTCTGGGTGATGCGGTGGCAGGTGCATAATCCCTTAAACATCACTCTTTTCCTTACTTGAAACCAGTGCAGCGTATCCAGGGCTCTTTTAGAGGCAGCCCTCCTAGGTTGCATAACCTGCAATCTGCCAAGACATTTAGCAGTGGCGCCAAGACAGAGTACGCTGCCATAGTCTAGGCGAGATGTAATAAGGGCGTGCACCAACGTATTCCTAGCCTCTATCGGAAGAAGATCTAACATTTTACGTACATTTTTTAGGACTCCAAAACATTGTGCACATCATAAGAAATTGATCAGGTTGAAACACCGTCGACTACCCAGCACAAAACTTTAGCGCTGTTATGGTCAATCGATATATCCAAATCAAAAATACTGATGTTGTATATATCTGCACTGTATCATTGACCACATTATTATTTGTTCTTACCCTTTCGGCGTTCACACTGTTTTTTCATCCCAGTGTCACTGCGCTGTTCACTGTCACTAGCACGTTCAGTGCACATTTGTGTGGTATGGTCACTGTATATCAAATTGTACTACCTATACATTATTTTTCACCTTAACAATTCTGGTGTGATCTCCCTACCTTTGTTCCTTTTGCTTGTGATTTATACTATCATTCAACTTGCCCTCCTCGAATGACTTCCAGTTGAGACATTGTTGTTTTGTTTCAAACTCTACGCGGTCTCACCTGGGTTAACAGGTTTACTCCTGTATTTGGTTCTCTGTCTGCACCCTGGGCATAGGCGGTCCATTTTCTTCTGGACTGCAGTGACAGCAGGCCCATTGATGTGCGCATGCTCGCATTGCTCACTTCTCACAAGTGGAGAAGTTACAGCGTGACGTCATGCCAGGTTAGCGTTGTCGGGGAAGGGAAATTCTTTAAGAGAGTAATTTTCTCTCTGGATTTCCCTTCTCTTTTTGGAACTCAGGAGCAGCAACATTGATGTGGTGCTACCAGGGCTTTAAGTGGAAGCTTTTTCAATATTATATACAAACCATAGTTGCTGCTTATTTATCTCATGCAACAACCATTGACAAAGCCAATAGACCTGACTTGTAGTAAGTGTAATGTTACTTCTTGTATCATATATCTGGATGCAATGAAAGAATCAGCAAAATACAAGTCAGGTGGCACACTATGCTACACACAGATTTTTAGAGTATGTGTTTTTAATCCACGCCCTTAATTACATTGCCCACGCCCCTAGAGACCCCCCCCCCCCCCAGTTTTTTCATCCCACTTAAAGCCCTGGTGCTAGTATCACAAAGTATTCTGTTTTCAGGGGCGTAGTGTATCTATCATTAGTGCTGCAGGTGCAGTGGAGCCAGGGCCCATCAGTTTACCGGACCCGCTATAACCCAATTATGGTTATCATTTACTATCCACAGAGGGCACTTTATCCTTGCTTTCATTAGGGCCCATGGCACCCTTGCTATGCCGCTCTTCAAAAGCCTCCATCTTCCATTTTTTTCTAGAGACCCACTTATTCTCTGGGGATTTGGTCTTAAGGGATAACTCGCAGGTCCCTGAGCTCTTAGGACACAGTGCATTAGATAAGCTTCTCGAAATATACTGGTACAAGTGGCTAACAATTGAGAAAAATCAAGAAATACAATCAGTTGACAAACACAAAATCCTTCCTGTGCTTGGTCGCTCAAGCCATCACTAGTATCGAAAGAAAGGATATTGGTAGGCCAATGTGTTTTCATGACCACTGTGCCCCACGACGAGCAAAAGGCTGGGTTGGGCGTCTCGCAATGAATAAAGCGTACCTAAAGCTTGCATTGAGATCTGTCAGGCTGGTCATCAGGATCTGGACCAGCCTCCTCGATTACAATGCTGCTGTCTTGCATTGGCTTCCTCTCTGGCATCTTCTGTCACTCCTGCTGGTGATGGGGGAACCTTTGCATGTGAGGGCACAGGTATGCCACTCTTATCATCCAGCTCCAATACCTGCAGTTTCTTTCTTAGTGTTGGGAAGGCAGGTCATATTGTTCAGGTTGAACTCCAAGAAGCATGGGATTCCTCCAACAATGATGGGAATTTGTTGTTAAATGTTTCATATCTCTTCATTTTGCTTTGCCAGTGCGGTCTGAGCGATGTTTTGAAAGATCAAGATGCAGTCACCTTAGAATTCTTAATTGAGCAGTGGCGCGCTAAGGCGGAGGAGCGTCACCCAACTGCCAGGAAGCAGAAAAAGACGTAATGTTATTATCATTTTATTTAGTCCTGCTGCTACGGCAGCGTGCATGAGGGGGCGGGCTGCAGAGCAGGGAAGGAGTGGTAAAACACTTCTGTGTTCAATGACTCTTTGGTCAGCCATCTCCGGCTGCCCAAAACAGTCATGCGCACTTCCCTGTTCTCCATGCAGGCTGCATTATGGCCTGCATGGAGAATATGCCCAACCCTCCAGCCCCTTTCTGAGTGCTGTATCACAGCGCTCAGACAAATCATAATGCTGCATTGCAGTGTTGTGATTGGCTGCGGGGAGCGTGGGAGCCCTGGTGCTTCCTGCTTTCTCACAGGAAGAGGACGGGACGGGACATAGGAGAGACGGCAGCAGCGGCTAACCAGCTGGCCGGCCGGGATGTAATTGATTTTTTTTCTCCTGATTTGTGCCTTCCTACTCCTTTGCCACACTCACCCCACTGCTGCTTCTAGGCAGCAGCCGCGACTGCAATTGAGATGTTTGTCATGTATTTCAGGATACTATCTGCTGGTAGCAGGAGAAGACTAAGCGAGTCTGAGTCTTCTCTAGTTTTGCTTAAGGTACATCACTTTTCTCAAAGAAAGTCCATGAGTAGTGAATTCACATAGTTCTCAAGTTTCTCGTTGACAATTGTGAGAATATCTTGAATGCAGAGATCATTTCTGTCAACCTGTTTTCATGATCTTCCTGACTTCCTGATACCTTGGGCATATTTACAAGAGGTTATCGTCACCAGAATGGCACTTATTTTGACGTTCTGATGGGGATACCCTTTTCGCCTTTTTTACAAGGTTGCGTTAAGCCAGTTAATGCCGCCTTGTAAATAATGCCCCTATTTATGCAGCACTTAGCGTGAAAGGGGTGGGCAATGGGTGGTTTGCCGCAACACCTGTTACTTTTTAAGCTGTTCCCTATGTACAAGGCTGGTGTAGATGTGGGGCAGCTCCAAAAATAAGACCAGGGGAAATATGGTCTTAAACTGGTGCAACGGGGAGAAATGATTATTTTCTCCTAGTTTTAGCTGTTTCTAGGTGTGCTGCAATCTGCAGCACACATAGAAAGAACAAATCACCATTAGTGATTGTTCATGTGCAGGAAGGTGTCCCTTCTTGCACATAAACAATCATTAGATAATGATGAGTTTCAATTTCTATGTGCTGCATTCTGCAGCACAGATAGAAGTTACAAATCACTATCATTGATTGTTCATCTGCAGGATGAACAATCACTGGTGCTAAATTTATCATCAGCGCTAAGGGAAACACAGGGGTGCGCTGTATTATTGTAAATATGGAGCATCCCTTTGTTTTCAGAATGTCAGAGCACCTCCTTACCAATCGTGGCGTAACACCGCGCTCCGCCATTCTTTTGTGAATATACCCCTTTGTCTCTTCCTCATGTCTTGGAGTTTCTTCCAGCCTCATGCTGTTCTGAGACTTTTCTTCACTGTTGAAGAAAATCTGCTCACATGCCAATAGAAATCTGCAAATGTTTATGAACAAAAGAAAAATGAATCAGTGAATCACAGAATCAGGCGACAAAAGGATTCCTAAGCACTCCATGAGCACAAAAGCTATTCAACCAGAGACAAGATACACATGTATGTCTTTTCATATGGCGAGCTCCAGTGAAGACCAAGTGATGAGATCAAAACAAAGCGTTACACAGATGCGGGATTTAAATTCATGGGAATGCGCACAAGCTGCCTTGCAACTTTTCATTTTGTTTTTGTCCACATTACCAGGCATAAGAGCAATGCGATGGGTACACATTAGTAGCATTGGTTCGCATGAGCAGAAAGATGGCTAGAGCAATTCCAGTTATACTGAGACTCCGTTTTACATTTCACAATCTGCCACCTCCAGTCCACTATCCATCTCCCACTGAGGAGATGGTGTTTGTTATTTCTGACATGGATGTAGTCTGGTCCGCTCTGAGGGTCCGTATTTCATGCTTACATTTTGTTTTAGCAGTAATGACAAGTCCCCTTCTGTTACAAGGGCCTTAATGGCAGACCAAATTGGCTCATGTAATATAATCAGGCCAGACCCTTCTCCTTTCTCCCTTTGTGGCAGGTCTGAAATTGAAGACCAGGGTTGCAGCGTGTCTGTGATATCAGCAATGGTCTTTTTCCTTTGGCAGTTTTGTGGCCTTACAGCAAGATCAGATTGATCACTAGTCATGAACATACAACGGTGTTGTAAGTGCTCCAGCGCTCCGATTGAAAAACTGTCTCACAAACGCTATTTATCACCTCAATACTCACCATATACCTTTAAACACTTATACAGGCCCATAACACCAATGAGACAATTTTTGAGCAACTGAATCAAGTGGTTTGATTTAAAATCTATTCACATATTATTTACACTAATATATACAACTGCAGTTTTATCATTCATTGTCATAATTTTGAATCAATTATTAACCAGAAGTCAAACCACTAATGGTTGATGGATCAACTAATGGAAACCAGACCATGAATAAACAAGACCAGCTTCTCTTTTCGAATCTAATTTTATTTATTTTATTTCATAAAGAAATAGCATTTACGTTAAAGTATCTTTATTTCATAAGCAAATAGATTAGCGGCATTTTATTAAGGAAATGAAAATTAGAACTGACATTTCAAAGTAAGCTCAGAAACATGAAGAATTAGCAAAATAACAGTTTCCATTCCCTGAACCTATTTCCCTGTCTAAATCCCTCTTTACCTAGAAAATAATAAATTATTAAAGTCTGCTGTCCTTACATGCGCCAAAAGTCCAACAGCATGTCTCACCATTCAGGATTCGGAAAGTAAGAGTTTTTTCTCAGCTCATGGTGTCATAATTTATACCTTTCTTTCTAGCTAAACTCTCTACATTTTACATTCTTTCATAGAAATCCGAGCTTTTCATTGGCTGTCCTGTGGCAGTCCATGATAAAAATTTATTAGATCATTTGACTCTTGACCAAAAATCCGGGATTCATATAAGGCCCATTGTCTTTCATTTCCACATCCTCGATTTCCACAAGAATGATACTTTTACTCGAGCTCAGGACGTTCGTTTCCTAACCTTGGCAAACATATCAAATTATTGTCCTTGGCTGGCCTACGTGAACACTACAACACGACAAAGAATTTGCTCTCTGTTTCATAACAAGTTTGCAGCAAAATTCTTCACCGCTGCGCATGTGCAGGAAATCACTCTGGACAAGCTTTCATGTCTGGAGCTCTGTCAGCCATATTTCTGCATCATCTCTTAGGCCTTACTTCGGAAACTATTATTAAACAAACACAAGACATCAATTAATTAAAGAATTGAGACCCATTCTGTTACCCTCCCCCTTTGCTAATTAACCCTGTTAATCATGTTAGCTGGCTTAAGCACGAATATGCAGCATTTTATTTACCTGTCCTTTTCGAATGACAGGAACTCCAAGAGCTTTTGTCACAAGAGACATAACATAAGCACATAAAATAAGCACATGCCAATTAAATTAAACTGCTGCATTTAATACTGACAAAGACAATAGACAAGGTTAGTTTATTATTTTTCTTTGCGTTTGCAACAAAAAGCACATTAGTCCCGCGTGCATAATCGTGAATGCATCTTTTAAACTAAGTTGATGAATAATTTCACCACAAGCTTATTAGACTGTTTATTTTTGTTAGGAGAGATTAACTTCGCAAGTTTGAACAAAATGTTGTTCTTTACCTTGCTCCATCATAAGCATGAGACGTGGTCACAACAGCTGTTTTCACTGAAGAGAGTGCACATAAGAGAACAGCTAGGTACTTGAAGAAACTTATGCTTGTTATAGGGACTAGGTACTCTTCATGAATTTATGAATTTGACTTTCACTTTATGATAGCGAGTCTCAGCAAATCACAATGGGGAGACAGCTAGGAGGTTTCTGCTAAGGTAGTGAATGTGTGTGGATTTGTTTCGAGATAGGTTTGAAAAAAGAGCCCTGTGCGCAAGCATGCCGACCCACCAGAGTACAGTTCAAATCTGGTGGGGGCAGATATCTGTGACCAGTATCTGGAGATCTCTCAGCCCTCTGCTTGGGATTCACTAGGTCGACAATAGTAATGCAAGGTACAGTCAGTAAGGCAGAGGAGGTGAAGACGCTGATGGTGGGCAGCAGTGGCCCGTGGGGTTGCAGTCTGGGGACGGGGAATTGAGGTGAACCGTGGGAGGACCCAATAGAAGGCACCAAAATCTCAGCTGGCTTACCCCCCTCCACATCGGTTGTGATACCCAATGGGGCGTGGCTGGGGGACAAGAAGGATCAAGGCACCAAACAGAAGACGTACAATACACTAGTGGTGGCCCTTCTATCTCACTCACCATCCATTGTGATTCCTGGACGGGCCAGGCTGAGGGACAACAAAGTACCGTACAACCATATTAAGGGCAAGTAGCAAATAGTTGCTAGCAATTCTCCCTCTAATTTTCTTTCTTTGTGTACGGCAGTATAAGGTCTCTGGGAGCTGCAGCCCAGGCTATGTGCGCCAAGAACACAACCGCATGTGTGGGTGCAGCGACAAATATAATTGGAAATATCACTCAAACAAAGTGAATTTCTACACATGCAGCACCACATGAAGGGTCTTAAGGCAGGTTTGCAACATACAACAAACATAACAAGCACTGGCGTTGCCAATAGGTCTCGCAGTAGGAAAGTTGGAGCTATTGGTTTTGTAAATGACATTTTATATTTATATATCGTTATTGGCATTGCCAATAACAATCTATAAATATAAAATATCATTTACAAAACCAATAGCTCCAACTTTCCAAATGCGAAACCTATTGGCAACGCCAGTGCTTGTTCTTAGTTTAAAGCTTGGCAGTTTCTGTAGCAATACAGGGCATTTCGCGTGTACTTCATCTGTATCACTTTTCCCCCCATAATTGTGAGGCAGCTGTTTCATTTTGCAGCTGCGATAAAATGTGCCCTGGCACACGTATTAATGCGTGTTGGAGGCAGCAGCATTGGTTATTTGTACCTGCGGCTTACTATTAAGTCAAATGCCTTGAGCGGCTATAAATAGTGCCAAAGATTGTAGCGCGTTTTTTGGGCCTTTGCGTTATGTTATAGAGGGGCTATGTACTATATTTGATAGCCCCAGCCAACATTTTATGTTGTTGCTGGGGCCCCCTTTTCCAAATTCCAGTGTCTCTGCCTGTTCTCAGAGAGCATTAGAGGAATGCGCTCTTGGAGATAAGCTGATAATTTATGGGTGGGGGATGGCCTTCAACTCTGAAGAGTCCCTTGTGCCCGCTTTGAAGTGGAGTGGGGGGTTTTATGGCCCTTCCCTCCAGCTGCCGAGACGTGAGCAGCATATGGCGGCCCGCTCTAGGTGTTGTGTCCAGATAATTGCGGCTGTGGCTTCCGTTACTTAATGTTTTGTTACAGTTTTATATAGAGTGAACTCAACCCAAAGGTATTGGAGCGCCCAACATGAGCACCTTTAACACTACACTAGTTCACTATGTTATTTTAAAGGCACAGGGAGATTACTTGAATTGCCCAGAACCACAGGATGTTGAGCCAGCGCCGAGACTCGAACCCGGATCCCTAGTTGCGAAGTGGGCAGCTATGGAGTAACCACGTCCTCTCCGCATAACTTTTCAGGTTATGCTTTTCTCATGCGCGAGGAATTACTGCGGCAAAACGTTTTAGAGCTAAATGAGAACAATAAAGGACTAAGTGACCTCAAAAATGCCAGAAGCATCACATAAATCATTTCATATGTGTAAGAAAAACTCATTAATAATGAACACCTTACTGAGGCTGTGAATTTGGTGGACACGTTAAACACAGTGACACTTTTATGGTGTTGAGTTTGGCAAACCTGTAATGGGCATCCCATCCCTGACCGCCATGTGCTTCCTGGCTGCTACGCTCACTCCTGTCTCTAGCAGGAGCTTGCTCGGGCCTTTGGAGTCTGACGGTGGGGGCTGGGGCTCGGGCACCCCTTTTCACTGTGCTCAGTGCAGCATCACTGAGTTTGAAGCTGCCGGCATGAGCAAATATAGACATGGAGTGGCGAAAAGGGCTCAATCAATCATCCAGCAAACTCTGCAATAAAACAAGTGAACCGCGCGTATGTTTTTTTATTTTTACTTTTGAGTTTGTTCGCGTTTCACTTTTCTAGTTATTTTTTATTTTTACAGATTAGTATAGAATTATTTTAATGTTCCTTTGGTCTATTACACGCAACATCGAGAGGTAAGGAGGGGGTGAGGGCAGGAAAGCGAGGGAGTGAGTGGAAGGGGAATGTCTAGGGTGGGAGAGCAATAGAGACGGGAGTGAGTAGGTCAATGAGAGCGGTGCGGGAGAGACAGAGAGGCGAAGAGACAGTGTGGGTGACAACGAGTAATAGACAGAGAGGCACAGAAGGGACGCAGGAGAGGAAGCAATGGTCACAGGAAAAAGAAAGATAATTATGGTGTGTGTGCGAGAAAGTTTAGAGCGAAAGATGCGGGAAGAGAGAGAGCGGAACACAGGCGTTGAGAGATTGAGGGGTGACAATGAAAGAGTGCGTGAGAGACAGAAAGAGGAAACGTGAGGATGAGAGAGAGTCTAGAGAAAGAGAATGAGAGAAAGAATCAAGGGGGTAAGAATCCAATGAGATAGAGAACAAGAGAAGCAAATGAAGCAGAGAGGCGACTGAGGGAGAATGAATGATAGACGGAGATGAGGAGAAGAGGAGAGGAGAGAGAGGAGGGAGAAGTGGGCAGAAAAAGAAAGGGAAATAATGAGCGTGTGATAGAGACACATTGACCTAAGTGCAAGAGATAGGACCTAATGAACGAGAGGATAAAATTAAATAAATGCACGCACGGAGACAAATTGAAATAATGCGTCACCAACACGTACCTGATAATGCAGAGCGACCGGGAAACTGAAAGTACGGCCGGCCAGCCATGATTAATTAGGGGAGGAGAAGCCGCAGAGCGCACGCTGGGCGAAGCCCTTTGATGTGCTGTGCGGCCGTTAAAAAAAATGCAATTAGGAGGGAGGGAGGCTGATGCGCGTGCTTGTTTGGTCACGTGATTCACGTGAACTCAAAGAAAACCGCAGCAAGAAGCCCTTGGTTTGACGAGGATTTTGAGCACTTGAATTCTCGCTCCACTCAAAGCGCTTGCGCGCATTGATAGGTCGCGAGACCTAAAAAGGATACAGTATTCAAAAGCATATTCTCCATAAGTCTTTTAATGCCCCTTACTATCACTTGTGAAATGGGAATGCTAAATCCCTGAGAGGTGTCTGTGTTATTCAAGATCGCACCACAATGGAATCTGAGAAAATGCATTGTTGTGTCTCATCTTAGCCAACCACAGAACGTTCCTTCTGTGAGTTTTATCTCCTGCTGCATTTTTTGCATGCCTTTTGCAGCCCTCCTACTACCACGCATCAGGCTTAGACTAACACATTTTAGTGTGGTGGTCATCATCACCGCACTGAAATGCAAAGTCACGCATTTATAAATCCTCCTCCAATGTCAAGCCCAGTACCACCTGGTAATTAGCACCACTTACAGAAAGCTGGCACTGCGCGGTCAGCCCTGCCTGCACAGACTTGGGGGTATATGCAGTATATCTGAATGCATGAAAATTTAAAAGACATGGGGTTCTGGCCCTGGGCCCGGTCCCGGTTCAGACGGGCTAGCCTTAGGCACGCCCGCTGCGCGTCCGCCCCATCGGCCGTGTTATGCTTAGTTCCAAAGGATGACTCAACCGCGTCCCAACCGTATGTGACTTGTGGGCGGAAGTGAGAAGAATGTGTTAGTGGTTTGTCCGCCCTCTGCGCAATCGGCACAACAACCGTGGCAGACCGGGATTAGCACCCACTCATTGCTGAAAAGGCTAGCGTGCAGGCTATCGGTAAGAACAATATAGATTTTAAAATAGCAGCGATAAATGTCTAAAAGCAACAGCAACAGTAAACAATACACAATGCAACCCCAATAAAATCAATTAAAAATATGGCATGAGGCAGGCTAAAAAGAGCGAGGCGCCAGCAGAGCAAACTTGAGTCCCTTTGGTTGATCGCAAGTGTCTGTGGGTGAACCCAGTGAGTGGGAATATAACCCCAGGGGTTCTCATCCCTTATCCAGGAGCTGCATTCAGAGAACTGGACTCTGATGGAATGTGATGTCATTGGAGGCCACAGGGCTCTCGCCGCTATGGCCCCTGCGGAGAATGCACTAAACATGGCTGTGTCCGGCACGGTGCAGTATAGATTCTACCTAGTGAACCTCCTAGTGACGTAGGCAGTTACAACCTCATTTTCCCAAAAGATGTGGACGCGATGATTGTCGCGCTTACGTTACATGAATGATCTTGTTAATGCTGATTACTGTCTGGTGTGACTACATGTTTAGCTCTGTATCATTACTGTAGAGAACATTAGCTAGTAATTAATTCTGACTTAACTACACCCATCCCAGTCTGGCTTCAGGGCTGGATTCTCCACTGAATCCACCCTTTTAGGTGTCACAGAGACTATTAGACAGCAGGTGGACAGAGGGGAGACGGTGGCGCTTATCCTGTTGGACTTGAGCGCTGCGTTTGACACCGTCTCCCATGACATCCTCCTCTCCACCCTAAAGGCTGCTGGTATCCACGGCACGGCTCTAGCCTGGATCGCTAGTTTTCTGTCCGCACGCACTTTTCAGGTCTTTTCCTCCACTTCTGCCTCCACTGCCCTCCCGTCCCCACACGGTGTACGCCAAGGCTCTATCTTAAGCCCCCTTTTCTTCAATATTTATGTCAGTCCTCTTGCCTCTTTGGCAGAACAATCTGGTCTCTCTATATTTTCATACGCGGACGACACCCAAATCATTTTTTCTATCTCCTCTAATAAACACGCCCCCATTTCATCTCTTCGATCTGGGCTCACTAATATTGCCAACTGGATGCAAACCAATAAATTAAAACTAAACGGCGACAAAACCGAACTCTTTTTATTCGGTCCTGACACCTCTCTCTGGGGCCCTAAGCACTGGCCTCAGCAAATGGGTCCCCTGCCGATTCCATCCACCAAGGCTCGCAACCTGGGAGTTACATTTGATAACCAACTGTCCATGAAGCAGCATGTTGTGAAAGTCTCAGCCACCTGTACTAATATCATGCGGTGGCTGAGAAAAATAGCATGGATGCTTCCGCCAGACACCCAAAGAACTGTGGTCCAGGCTTTAGTAACCTCCAGGTTAGATTACGGCAACGTGCTCCTCCTTGGGGCTAGCAAGGAGGTAATACGTAAACTACAGGTGGTGCAAAATATGGCAGCTCGCCTGCTCTGCAACCTGCCCAGAACTGCCTCTGCCACTGTTTCCCTGCGCAGCCTTCACTGGCTGCGCATCGAATCAAGAGCAAAATTCAAAGCCCTCTGCTATATGCACCGGATTAAAACAGGCAACTCCCCCCCCCCCTACCTCTCCAGTTTAGTTCACCCGTACTGTCCAGTGCGTACCCTCAGATCCTCCTCTCTTGGCACCTTCTCCGTGCCCCGTTTCAAACGCACCAGAGCTGGTGGTCGCTCCTTTTCTTATCTGGCGCCATCACTCTGGAACACACTCCCCATCTCTTTGCGCTTTGAAACTTGCTACCTGAAATTCAGGAAAGGCCTGAAAACCTGGCTTTTCTCTGTCTAATCGTCTCCCACCTTTTGTCTCCCTGCCTCTTTTTCTCTGTTAGCGCCGGGAAACCCCTGGGTATCTGTGCGCTCTACAAACCCAAATATAATAACACAGACTTTGATATCTGCTAAGAAGGCTTGTGGAATGTATAGCTAGAACACGTGCCAGTTTATAAATATATTGGTCCTGCTTCTCTTCTGATATGAACTGGGATATTGATCTTGCCAGAAATTCAAACAAAAATTCAATGATAAATGAACTTTATAATTTTGATTAAAAGTATTGTCTTTTCCTTAGCTCTACTGATAAAGGCATCAGAACGCATGCACGCATCAGTGGAATGACTTTAGCGCTATTTGTTTTAATTTTGTATTCACCAATCCAAGATGGTGGACACCACTTCTATCAGTAAATTTTAAAAAATTTATTTTTTTGCTTGAAAGCATCAATTAAAAAATAAAAGGGCCACATGTGTTGGGTGATAACAGAGGAGCAGGTGTGAGGGGAGGAAGGGGAAAAGCAGCGCACAGAGGGCTGGGGAGAAGCACATCAGAGAGTACACAACAGAAGCACACAAGCAAAATAACAAAACGAAGCATGGGGTAGAGGATAGAAGTAAGTGGACGAGAGAACACGGAGCGGGAGGGAGAGAATTGCAGACGAGGTAGAGACAACTGGAAAACACATGCGCTCTCATGCAGTGATTAATCAAGAAGTAAAAAAGTAGTAACCTAAATGTGAGCAGCGGAAGGACACAAGTAAAGAGGCCATGCTCAGATGAGGTACAAACATAGGAAGAGGAAGAAACGCTATTGAATAAGAAAGCTAGCAAAAGAGAGGGACAATAAAACTGTGGACGCATTGACGCCATCAATTACATAATCTACATGATAGTGGCGACCAGATTGCGCGGTTGACAAGATTCAAAACAACATTATAAATATACAGCCAAAAGGAAGAAAGAAAAGGACTGACTCGAAAAGTGAATTTGAGATCAGTAATTTCAGGATAACCACAAGGGTTTATTAAAATATTAAAGTAAAATATGAACTACAAAAATAAAGCTCAGTTCAATAAATCAATCATAGGACATGGAAAATGAATTGCCATTAATGCTCGCAGCATTAATAATAGATGCAGTGATGAGCAAAGTCAGAGAAGAGGAACAGCCCAAGTTGTAAATGTGCAGCCGATCGAGAGAGAAATGAGCAGCATCGCCAGTAGGAACCCCTTCTCTGGCTCACCCTAACTTTTGACGGCTCATCTATTGCCTTCCAGCATAGAAAGCAAAGAATGTCTCCACAGTCCGCAATGGGTGAGCAAATTAATCATTTCAATGACAATCACAGTACAGTGCTATAAAACTTCAAATGAACCCATTATTTTAGCACTTCCCTGTAATACAGAACTTCCCTAACTGTGGGTCATGAGCCCTGACCCACAGTTTGGGAAGTTCAAAACCAGACGAATATGCTCCAAAGAGCCAGGCTGGAAGAGCGAAAAGTAAAAAAGTGCCCTTACCTCCTGCACATAGTATTCATGTTAATTGCAGCGTCCGTGTGCGCTGCAATTAACATGAATACTATTTCAAAGGCCCACAATCAGCCCAGCCGCTGTGCCCTATTAATAAAAGAAATGTAGAGTCTAAAGCAGGACGTGTGCTTTTAGACTCTGAAAGCACACATCCTGTTGGAGACTCTGCATTTCTTTCCTTAATAGTGCTTAAGTGCGGGCTGATTGAGCTCCTTTGAGATAGCATTCATGCTACTTGCAGCACATGGCAGCGCTGCGATTAACACAAATACTTTCACAAAGGCCCTCAATCAGCCCCGCACTTAATCACTATTAAGGAAAGAAAAGCATAGTCTCCAACACAACGTGTACTTTCCGAGTCTGAAAGCACACGTTCTGCTTTACATTTGCCGCATTCTTCTTCTTAAGAGTGCCTAGCTGCGGGGCTGATTGAGGTCCTTTAAGATAATTTTCATGTTAATTGTAGCACTTGAAGGCACTGCGATTAACACGACTACTTTCACAAAGGCCCTCAATGAGCCCTGCAGCTACGCACTATTATGAAAAGAAATTGAGCAAGTGTCAATTCCACTTGCTGGTGAACGGGAACCCTACAGAACTCCACAGACACTTGCCACTCCCGGGATGTGCTGTGTGCACGCAAAATATTGGACACTGCGCGCTCGGGGCGACTTCAGTGGGCGCGCGCGCACGTTAATGGGAACAGTGGTTGCTGGCCCCTATTTTCCCCCAGGTTCTGAAGGAGACAACCATGGCTCACCAGAAAAACAAGTCAACATTGTCCACGAGAAAGGAGACAAACAGACACAGGTAAACCGCCTGGAAAAATATGCATACCGGACTTCCCCAGAAGTTTGAGATGGGCACCCCCTGCGGGAGGAGGAGGGCACAAGGGTATTGGATCTGGGTCCCACACTCACAGAGCTGCTTTAGGCTACCAAAGATTCATTGAGGGCTTTGAGATCTCCAGGTTGTCCACCAACGATCAATCCTCACACTTTGCAGTTGAAAGAGCCAACTGCATGCCCGGACCTCCACCCAAGCAGGGAGCGCGTCCAAGGCTTATCATAACCAGATTCCTGGCCTTCAAAGACCGATATGCGGTTCTGCAGGTGGCAAGGCAGAAAGGGCCACTACTTTTTGAAAATCAAATGATCATTGTGTTTCCTGACTTTACCCGAGATTTTGAAGTGCAAAGACGTTCCTTTGATAAGGTTAAACAGGAACTCAGGAAATGGAATCTCCAATTATCAATGCAATTCCGGGTGAATCTACAGATCCTTGTAACTTCCAATACTCAGAGTAATTCCCTGCAAAACTACGGAACCTCAACTATAGGAAATCCTGGTACTATTAATCCCAGGAGGAGGCTTGGGACTGGCTGGAGGGATGGCACCCATCGGGCAGGGTGAACAGGGCAGGGGAACACCCCATGGGATGCCAGCAATGAGGAACCAAAGATGATGAAACAGCAATAGGTGATCAACATGTGGAACAAATGCTGTTGTGGCAGGTGGCAAGGGTCGAGCAGGGCCTGTGGCAGTAGGACCTTAACTAATCCTGGTACCCCCAATCACTAGGAGCATAATACTGGTGACTGCAAAGATTTAAACAGGTAATTGTTTGGGAACGGTAGGGCGATAGATACCACAGGCATTGGGGAAGCTAGTAGTTTTAAACTTTCGTCCGGGGGGACTGGGGCAGGGGAGGTTGTTAGGGGGGTTACTGACACTTTAGCGGATACACACATGGACACAGCACAACACAATTCGAGACAGGCTCACTTGTTATCATGGAACCGCCTTGGGCCGGTTGACAGGGGCTAAAATTTCTCTCCTGAAATCCGAATGGGATGGGTAACAAACTTAAAAGAAGGGTGGTGGCCTGCTTTCCCCTCAGATGCAACCAGACATATTACTACAAGAAATGCTGTCATGTCATTTAGGCTAGTCCTGTCATGTATACCCCTTTTTACATTGTCTTATACACACGACAATAATGGTTCTGAACAGGTGACCTTTTACCTAGTAGCTTGCTCCTGTCTCTTCAACACCAGGCTCTTCGTATTCTATCATAATCCCTGTACCTGATGTACATAAACATGTTCTCAGGCATTGCATAATTATTTAGCATAAAGGTCATCACTTTTTTCATCCTTGGCCAACAGGCCTGCTGTGCATAATTGCATTTGTTTGGAAAAACATTTATGATTGTTTTCAAAACATTTATGATTGGTTTCAAAACATATTTATTCAAGAAGAAACCCTGGAATCACCACTCTAGTATAAAAGACCTTTTTCCCCCTGCAAATTAGAGAACGTCTTCCACGCTGACACAGGGTCCTGCATTCTGAATATTCGACACGCAGCTGTCTGATATACCTTCCAGGGTATCATCCTTGGAACAGAGACTGTGTCCTTCATTTTCTACCATCAGGTGAGGGGTTTGGTTCTTCCCTAGGAGATTCTTGACTATATATATATATATATATATATATATATATATATATATATATATATAATCATACAACACCAACTGATACTTCTCCGTTGTAGGAAAAACAGCCACCACGAACTTCTATATGCTCAAAGCGATGTTTTATTGGCAAAACTCCGACAAAATCACCCAACGCGTTTCGAGACTAGAGTCTCTTGGCCACGAGTGCTTAGACAAAGATTTGATTGGTTTACATACACGTGAAATTCATTAAACAGTGAAGACAGATTTCATTAACCGCTTCGATGTTCGGAAGGAAGCATTAAACTTTACAAAGCATTGCATCAAAGTTTTACAATTACATTCATTGTTAAAACTCTCGCCAGATAAATGTTTCTTAAAACAAATGATAATGCGCATAAAAAATATAAAGAACAATTGCTGTTTGTTACCTTGCCTTATTTCTGTTAGCCAATGTTGATTTGCTGGCACATGCGTAAACATTGCCCCTGTGGGCTTTTGAAAAAGTAAATCGGCACATTTCTGGCCCATAACATTTTATGCACTGAGTTTCTGATGCTGAATAAAATCAGACTGAAAACCTATTCCGCCCAAGTAGGCTGTCAGAAAAACATATAATGGGATTAATCTCTTCTATAATTGCTCCTAAAGGCCTTCAGAAACTTTATCGGCAAATTGTTGACACAAAACATTTTGCGCAATGCATATTTTAAGGCTGAACTAATCCAGACTAAAAGAATCACATCCAGCCCATGTGGGCTTATCAGAAAACATCAGATTGGCTTCTCTCGAGGTTTCAACATGATTCCAAAAAATCTTGACATACTTAATGCTTTTGCTCTTCGACATTTCTTCCTTTACCCTGAATCCTGGAATCTTTCACAAAATAAACACAAAAAACACAAAAATAAATATATTCTTATCAGTCAAAAAAGAAGAATTAGAAACAAGCTAGGTACGAATCACTCCTGTAAAGGGTTACAGCTATTACAGTACATGAAAACACCGCTAGCTCCTCATCGCAATTGTGTCCTATTGGGGCTAGTGTTTTATACTGTACTAGCAGCCCGCCCAGGCGTTGCCCTGGGGCAGAAGGGGGCTGGGGGCTGCATTTTGAGCATTTGCTTAGTCCCGGCCGGGCCCCCCGCCGGCCCCGACATTGCGTATACCGCTGCCCGCCCGGCTCCCGCCTCCCGCCTCACGCCTCTGCCTTACCTCAGCCGCGCTCCGGACTTAGCCCCCACTCCCAGGCCCCCGCCCGCACCGACATTGCCCGGACCTGCTCCCGCCTCGCCTTACCTGAGGTGCCGCGCCACTCCTCGCCGCACGTCACTCGTCCCCGCTCCTCCCCGCCTGTCGTCATCACGCAGGTGTAGGTCGTGGTTAGCGCTACGTCGCGGCCGGCGCTTGTTTTAAAGGACTACTTTGTTTTGAAACTTTTATTTTTTAATTTACGTTTTTTTTAAATTTTATGCAGCCTATGTCCATCTACACACCCTAAGGATTACAACAGTGTATTGGGTGTGTGGATTGGCGCTGTGGTTCCCGAGTTTACCTTGCCAAAAGGTGTCTGTTCTCTCTTTATAATAGTAGTATAGATAATAAGTCTTGACTCCAGGCGGCGTAGACATTGAACAGAGGTGGGGACATGGCGTTCTCGGCGGCAGCCGAGAGTTACTGTTTGGATATATATATATATATATATATATATATATATATATATATATATATATATATATATATATATATATATATATATATTATACACACACCAATGAAAGTTGCTCCTTCTGGTAATCCTTTGCTGGGGTGGCTCACCGCCGGCGAAGCAGCCGGTAATAATATGCACAAAAAACGTGATACCGCCAAGCACTCGGTTCGTATAACAGAACACAGGATCCGGGTTCTTTATGCCA
The DNA here is from genome assembly GCF_964263255.1 of Lissotriton vulgaris. Classification (NCBI taxonomy): domain Eukaryota; kingdom Metazoa; phylum Chordata; class Amphibia; order Caudata; family Salamandridae; genus Lissotriton; species Lissotriton vulgaris. The sequence continues at coordinate 787,685,860 of NC_141695.1, forward strand.
AAATAACGAGGTTTATTGATTTCATAAACCTTGTGACGCATTTCGCGCTCCACAGAGTGATTCATAACAAAGTTGCACGGATCAATATATGTATTTGCATATTCAACTGTTTAATATGGTAATGTTTTGAGCACGTAGTTTGAATGCATTATGGGAGTTGGAGTGCTTTAGGCAGGTTTTGACAATGACTATTGGTTCAGGTGTAAAATGTCACGTGGTAGAAGGGGGAGGGAAGGATGATCGAGTTCAAAGTTGGGAGGCGGGAAAGGCAAAGTTAAATCTTTTTGATGCAGGAAGTGAGGAGGATGACCACTTAGCAGGTACGCAAGCAATGAAAACAGGACAGGCTGTTTGTAATGCGAGAGGGGTGATTGAGAAAGTCCGGTTAGGGCAGAGAAGTAAGATATCTTTAGGTAGTGTGATAACTGACAACTACGAGTAAGAAGGAAGATAGTGGGGTAGAAAGTAGATCTGAACGAGGGTTGTTAAGCAAGGGCAAGCAGGAGGAGGAGATGAGTGAAGCATGTACTGGGAGGGTCTTGCACCAGCAAAATGGAAGTATTAGTGGAATAGAGATGGGGGTTGAATTGGGCGATGGGGTTACTGGAGGGGAGTCATTGATCGTGGGAGTAACGTACTAATAGGAAGGGTGAAGGAATGCTGATTAAATGAAAAGAATCAGCTGGTTTTGAACAGGGCAGATAACACTACGGAGGGCTCAAGATGTCATATTTAGAGGTGTGCAACTTGTACCATAAGCACAGTATCATGAGATTGAGTGTACATATATTGGAGGTTTTTAATATGTCTTATTGTCATTTTCAGTTACCCCCTGAGGAAGGGCCCCCAGAGGCCCGAAATGCATTGGGAGTTAATAAACTGCTTTTGATGAATTTAGCCTTTGTACTAGGTTCGGATGACCCACTTAAACATGAGAAACGCAGAAAATTGCATCTCCCTGCATGTGGATTTGAATGGTTTATAGTGAAAAAGAAGAGGAAACATGGAATGCAAAGAAGTATAAATGTTAAAGAAATGAGAACATTAGCAAAAGCAACATTGGCTGTGCCACTGGTTTTGGGGTTAAAAGATAGCCCCATGTTGATGATGTTTAGTTTATACGTGCGTTTGGGCTAGGCACGTCACCCAAAGCACACATAAGATGGATTCGGACATTTAGATACGAGGAACAATCGTTTAATACAAGGTGTGCAAGCCATTCATATATGATGTCAAAGACTGTACACTACCTAGATATATGCTTCTGTTCCTCAATGTGGCACTCATAGGGACGGGAAGGAAAATAACCCGCTCCTAAGGGAGTGGGGAACCTCCTACTGTGGCGCAGTGGAAAAGGGGAGTAGACTGGTGCATGAAGGCTTAACGAACAGTATATAAGGCATGAGGCTGTCCCTGGAATTTTGAGAAAGTGAGGGAAATGTGAGGGACTACCAAGATTTGGACTGAAATTGAAGGGGACAGGATGTTACTGAAGGTACGCAAACTGGGGACTCTCAAGAAATTGTATTTCGCAAGTGTCACATTTTAGAACTTTTATTTGTGTTGTTCAGTTCTTAAAATGCTATAAAAAGATTTTATTTTTAAATTAATGCTGATCAGAGAATTAACATCAAGACCAACTCGACAACCACAGACCAGCTCTCTGCCTTTGCTACTTTTCCTTTAACAGTGGAAGAGACAACAGGGCCTCTGGTGCATGTTGTACAACAGCCTTCACCAGTGTCAAGAGCTGGTTGCAGTTCACTCCCCATTCTTATTCAGTCCCAGGATCCTTGGAGACCAGCAGACAAATGGGACACTCTGAGCCCCAGCGCTTCTTCACATATCTGACAATGGCACCTCATTAGTTTTGGGTTTGGTGCCAATTTGATTCTACAGTAAGTGACCACTGAATGCAGTTTCAAAGGCTTATGTGGTTCAGGCCACCATCTTTTCTCATCAGAGTTGCACCTGGTAGGCATTCGACTTCCTTACATCCATGGCACTACTTCGAACTTTGACGGTAGTGCTTTTTCTGAGTGTTTTAGTCCGTCTTTTCCCATGGCACAAGATGGAGGATGAAGTACAGCTTCAACAGACAGTGGAAGTGTATTGCGCACATTCCTAGATCTGAAGGGAGGGGCTATCTGATGTATGAGAGGAGACAGAGCCTTCACCCCGTCCAAGACTGTTTTTACACTGCAACCACAAAATTACATTTGAAAAGGAACCGCCCCAAACGAGTTCCTGGAGTTTACACCATGGATCAACATCACCTATGTGAAGAATCAGTATAAAGGTGAGGTCCAAATCACCCCACTTTCTTCCAGTTCCAAGTTCTTCTTGACTAAGGAAGAACTGCTCTGTAGACTACTCAAAGAGCTGCTGTGATCCTGGACTGGTGTCTGTATTACAGTCAGTGTTCCACAGGTGAGGGGACATCACCTGAAGTCTGTGCAACTTGCTGGAGAGCTGTTGGTGCACATAGCGCCTAGAATCCTGCTTGCCTGCTATGAGGAGGAAGGAGTGTGGGTGGCATATCAGGAGGAGTGGCTATCCAGTAGGAGAAGCCCAGCCATGTTCTAGGTGTGTAGAGCACCCAGAACAGCCGACTTGTACTGGAAATGTAAGCTGCACCAACACAAATGGAGAATCAACCCCAAAAGTGACAGCATGCTGTCTAGCATAATTTCCACATGACCAAAGAGACCTGCTCTGCCACTGCCGTGATGTGCTACGAGCCCTGCAAAGCCTGACCCGCACTGCTTGAGAAGAGGCCCTCCACCAGCCTGGAAGCCACAACTGTCATAGATAAGTTACTGCTGCTGAGGCTTGTTCTGCTGTTTGTCTCCAGCAGCAACACCTGTGAGGCGGTTGCACCACTAATTCCATCTTGGACCACACCCCACAGAGAGTTAATACAAGGCCTGTAATGAAAGACTGAGAGAGGGTCAAAGATAGCTAGGCATATTAGAAGAAGTAATGAATTCCATTGTGAACTATTTGGCAAGATATCGATTGAAATGACCAATAGGGTACCTGACTTAGTAGCTGCTTGCCAAAGCGAATTAGTAAACTCGCACCTGTGCCAATTCCTTCCCATGATCTTTCCATTGCTGCTAGAACCGAGTAGTGGTGCGGGAACGGTCGTTATTGTGTTAGGGCGCTCTGGTTGGTGTGTGAACGATATAAATTCGCTAGAGCCCTGTCAGTCTTATTTAGTTGAGTCCTGTACCTTAATCTCTAATTAATGTGTATTGTACCTCATTTCGCTGTGGCATCACATTACTTCTCCTTTACTAAGACATGCACATTAAGTTATTCTGTCTGTTGTTTTACTGTTTGAGTTCTGAGATTCCACCCCACAGTATCTCTCTAAGAAGCATTTGACTACTCTCTCTCGCTACCCCAAGGGTCAATTGCGGAAGAGGTGTTTTTATTCCAGTTTGCAGGACCATAGTAAGACGGACCCTGAAACACCAGAGGAAAATGGTCCCACCCATCATGGCTGGGACGCTGTAGCCTTTGACTACACTGTGACCTCCATGAAAGGTGCCTGGCAGTCACTCAATAGCAGTTAGGATCATTAATTGTAGATTGGATACAGGCATTGTAATTGACTTGTACTGATGTAGGAGTAGGTGAATCAACTAAAAATGATAAATAAAATGCTGTAGCGTCTTTGTAAAAGTTCATAAACTCCATGGTACAGATTGGGACAAACAGAGGGAGGACATACACAATAAGTTAAACATGGATTAGCAATTCATTATGTTGAACCGTAGAGTGGGAGGAGGAGTTGTTGAATAGTCTTTAACTGCTGACTTTTCAGTCGAGGATGGGGGACAGAAGAATGAAACTTAGAACCGGAAGGATTTCAAGTCTTTCCTGAATTGGTAATATTAATATCCTTCTTGATTTCTCATTGCAAGTGGCAGGATATTTCAAAGGCATGGTCCCAGAACTTGAAATGACTTCTCTACAATTTTCAGTATTTTGGGGCATATTTTCAATGAATGGGAAGTGTTGATGAGCTCAGACTCCTTGTTGGTTGGTATTGTAAAGACACTGGTTGAAGGTACTAACGTCAGATTTGTTAATAGATATTTGCTTTCTACATGACACAATAGTTATATTGTATTGTATTTCAGCATTTATATAGCTCTTACTGCCCCTACATCGGGCGCTGAAGCGCTTGCCTACATGAGTTAGCACGCTGCACCATGTAGGCTGTTTGGTTGGAAGGACGCTGCCATTGTTTTGATGCTGTGTAGGAAGTGTTTTAATGTAATGCGTGATGACGACTGAGATGTGGTTACCATGTTATGGGCTGCAGTGCAGTATGGTGGATGAAGAAGTAGGAGATTTGGACACGCAGTTTTAAGGTTTTCAATATGTCAGGAGCTTTGAAAAGCTCTATAGTTCTCTTTATGGTATTTCTTATGATATAGTCTTCTTAGCTGGTTACTACACTGGAATGTCCAGTTGGAGATTTATGGTATAGCTGTGGTCATGAGCTGGCATGGTTAGAGGAATCCAAAAATGTTGTGTGCAGTTATGGTCCTGAGCTCATATGGCTAGAGGCAGAGAGAAGTGGACAGATCTGTTGGGATGGGCTCTTTGTGATGTTGTTAACCTGTGCTGTATATCAAGGATACGTCTGAATTCATGGTTACTCCTAGGTTTCTAACTTCTCTTGATGTTGTTGGAGGGGCTTCAAATTCCTAATGGCATATGGTGGTAAGTTTGTACTTTTGCTATTGTCTGCAGGCCATACCCTCTGTTTTTGTGGTATTGAGCTTTAGATGGTTCTTCATCATTCATGTGTTTGTGGCACGGAGGCAGTAATCAAGTTGTGAATTGTAGAGGTCTTCCGATCTATTCTTAAAATTATTTGGTTATTACCTGCATAGTTGTAACAGGTGAAGTTGTATGATGTTCCCATATTTGGTGATGGGGTTAGATAGTTGTTGAATAATAAAGGGGATATGATGGTCCCCTGACGAGCACCACAGTTTTGTGCGTGAGGAAGTGATGTGAAATGTGACACCTTGTCTGTCTGTGAGATAAGAAGCAAACCATTTCAGAGCATTTTCACGGATTCCAAGATCGTGAAGTCTTTGTAGTAGTGTGTGGTGGTGGACAGTGTCAAATACAGCTGATAAAACCAGAAACAATAAGACAGCCACTCCGATCTTGACCTCAATGAGTTTTAGATCATCCCAGACGGATATGATTGCTGACTCTGTGCCTCTGCCTGAACTGAAGCCGGACTGTTGGTCTGACATTTAGACATAATGTTCTACAGATTAGAGTTGAGAAAACACTGCTCTCTCAACATTTTTTCCTACGAATGATCCATTTGAGATGGGTGTGTAGTTTGCTGGGTCAGATGGATCGACGTTTTTCTATTTGAAGAGAGGTCCTAAAGTAACAGGTTTCAGCTCAGGTGAAAATAAACCTAGTTTCAGGGACTTGATGCCTTCCTCACCTGCAGAGGTTGAGCGAAGGATATCTTTAAAGATCTTTTGCAGCGCTGGGTCTGAAAGGAATGTATGACGTTACAACTCATACATTTACAATGCATGCCTTTACAGCGCAGTTTTTACATCACAACATCCTTTACAATGCATACATTTACATCGCATACCACTACAACAATTTGTTTTAAACTACACTTACAGCGCATTCCATTACATCACATTATACCTTTACAACGCATACCATTACAACACATACCATTACATTGCATTTAAGGTAAGTAGATAGTGTAGCGTTAAAAATTACTAATCTAACTCCAGAGGGTGCAACAGTATGGTAAGTGTTGGACAGTGTAGGGGTAAAAATTACTATTCTAACTCCAGGGGGTGTAACAGTAGGGTAAGTGTTGGATAGTGTAGGGGTAAAAATACCTATTCTAACTTCAGGGGGTGCAACAGTAGGGTAAGTGTTAGATAGTGTAGGGGTACTATGCATTGTAATGGTATGCGTTATAATGACATGCGATGTACTGCCTACGTTGTAGTGACATGCGAAGTAATGTCATGCGTTGTAGTGACATGCAATGTAATGGATGCATTGTAGTGACATGCGTTGTAAAGGATGTTGCGATGTAATGCATGTGTTGTAAATGTAGTGCGATGTAATGGTTGTGTTGTAAAGGTTGTTTCCCGTCTGAAAGTGATCCTGATGGTCTAGTTGCAATGATAATATTGAGGAAATCTTTTTGTTAAAGGGTATTGCAACTATGCATTATTGGATGATTATTGTTCTCTCTTTCTATGATGGTTGGCTCATCTGTGGTATTGTCCTCATTCTCCTTATGGCAATTTCGAGTCTTTTACATTTTTGAGATTAGTTAATTGGAGATTTTGTCATACACGTTTTGTGTTCGTGATGTTTTGTGTTTTGGCACTCTGGAATACGGAATTTTTTTAGAACTTTATTGAGTTCTTTAAAAGGGCAGGCTGTTTCAGTTATGCTTTTAGAGTAGCAGCGTCTTTTTGTGGCTCTGATAGCTCTTTTGTAGTCTCTGGAATAGTGGCATAATGTGCTGCTGTCTGTTTCCTCTCCTGATTTTCTCCATTTGCATTGTAACATGTTGAGTTGTGTTTTCATTATTTTGATGTTGTCATTAACCCACATGATGCTCTTTTTGTGGTGAGCCTGGATGTGGTTTTTGTTGGTATCTGTTTGTCAGGTTCAGTACATTTTCAATTATTATTTGTAGAGATTTTATGGATGATAACCAGGTCTCCTCCAATTGTGCTAGTACAATTATTGTTCATGATGAGAAAATCAGGTGGGGTGGCGTTGTGGCATGTGGGAGTCAAATCTTCACTGAGCCATATTTCTATAATGAAGGTGAGGTCTGGTATTGTTTCTGAGAATAGGTCAAACTTATTAAATCTATATTTGTTCATCAATCTTGTATTGAAGAGCAAGCATTTTAGTTGTTAGGTTCCTTTTTTATTCATGTATTGGTGCTTTGAGGGTGTTGTGCTGTGTAGTATCAACAGAGGGGCATAGGGCATTTTGATGTGGCTGGTTGTGGGGTATATTGCAGTTGTGGCTTTTGGTGAAGGTGGAAGGAGGTGTTGTAACTGCTGTTGTGGAATTTTAGTCTGCGGACTGAACATCATCTGCGCCATCTTGTCACTCACGTACAACATGCACGGCAGCCATTTTAGGTACCATGGTCTCCCTGTTCACGATCGATCGCCAGCGCGCTCCCCTGACCCTGCAAGCATCCCCCGCGCACCCTGGCTGCCCCCACTCTCACATGCACAAGTCATAAACCCTCTCCTTCCGCATGACTCTGTCCCTGGGAGTCACACCCGCGCTTGACCAACACCTCCTTTCCTTTCATGAATACCCCTCTTTTGATGAACCCTTCCTCTACGCTCAATTGTCCACGCGGACCATTCCTTTCATGAATACCTCTCCTTTGACGACCCCTTCCTCTGAGCCCGATTGTCTGCACGGGTCCCAGGCCAGCACCTAGCCGGAGGATACAGTTTATTGCCCCCCCCTGCTGTATGGAGTCGCTCCTCTTCAAAGGAGCTATTATTGATCATGGCCTCCCCACCCCCTGAGATCCGATCAGGCGCTCACACTCTAAGAATCGGCAGAACATCCAGCTGCGAGATAGCCCCCTCCCATTGTATGTGGGGGGGGGGGGGGATCTCTACTGTAGATACGTGTGGGAAGGGGCCTGAAACGGGGATTTCGGGGATGTCTTTCATACTTCAAAGTGTCTTTTATTACAATAAAGAATGCTCACATGTCATAAACCAGGGTATAAGAGGCCGGGCCTCAGAGAGGCTGTTAGAGCACCTCGAAACGATACCTTGTTGTCTGATCTGATGTGTCCTGCTCCGTCGGAATAAAACTTCTGCTTCCTGCCTTCCAGTCTCCAGCGCCTGCCTCTTTGTTTGGTAACTAGAATGGTATAGAGGTGGTTAGCGCCGGGCAACTTTGAAAAAGGCCATCAGCCCTACCTTTTTCTACACTGTGTTGTCTGGTAATTTGGGTAGAGTGCAAGGGGATATGGTGGATAGGTACGATTTGGGATGCCTTGTGATCACACGCTTGCTATTCTCTTGATTTTTGGTTTCCTTCTGGCAAGTGACATTGTGTTTGTAAGTTATCTAGGTTGTGGTTATTGAATTGTTGTATTGGTTGTGATACATTGTGTGGTGTTGGTGTTTTGGTTGAATTTGTTTTTGAATAATTCGGAGGTTGATGGAGAGAATTATTAGTTGTTAAAGTCACGCAGTGATTGTATATGAGGGATGTAAATTTTGTATAAGTGGAGTTTAGGGAGTATTAATTGATAACAAATCTAGCTGCAGTCAAGTCAATATTCAGCCAGAGGTATATGTAGCTTTTGTCTTTAATACGTATTAAGCTATAGAGGACAGTTATCAGTATGAACTTCAGAGAAACATTATTCAGGAATTTACAAATAGCGTTTAACTTACAAAAACTGACTATATACTTGAATTACGAATAAGTTGAATGCCACAAAGTTTTGGCTTTTTTAGACACAACGGAGAGGAGTAAACATCGTAAATCAGGCGAGCACTGAGATAAACTAAATTCAAAGCGAACCACTAAAATGTAATATTTACTTGAAAATGTTTCACAAAATCACCTATTGTTACTTTAATAATGGGTACAAAAGTTCCTTTTAACACAGTAGGTGGTCAAGATAGTGCCCTTGGAGGTCTCGTTTATTTTCTTGAAATTGGGGGAGGGTATTTCAGATGTTGTTATGGTCGGAGGTACCAAACAGCTGGGAAAAACTGCCTATCATTTTTCTGGGTTACATACAGGATTTTCTTGCTGTCCAAAAATCGCTTCTACCATCAACCTTGCTCAACCACTGAACGTGGACTGGTGGACATCAGAGATTATCACAAGTAAAGTCCGACTGTCTCTGATCAAGTGTTCCAGTGCACATAAAATAATTATCAGTCTTGGACCTCAGTGATGCTGGTAGGTCTCAAATGTGTAAGGCTAGTGTGGTTTGGCTCACACGTGCAACACATGTGATTGGTATTTCTTTCATTAGAGATGAGAATCCCATGAACCTGTATGGATTGCGAATATATACATAAAAAGCTAGAATGCATTGATAAATGATTAGAAGTAAAAATAAGTATTGTGATGCACCAAAGGAGGATTAGAATTTAGCCTTGTAGAGAGTAAAAGGCTATTCTACAGGGCTAGAATTCACTAACAGGGAGTTGGGATTCACAGATAAAGGGATATAATGCTTTGAAGGAGAGTTCGAATTCACTACTTGATTCACTATTTGAGGGCAAAGATACACATATAAATGTACATTACGCTGACAAAGGGTTTGAATGCACTGATAGAGTGTAAGAATTCCTTGTTAAAGTGTTATGATGCAATGATGCAATAATGCACTGAAAGGGTTAGAATGCACTGATAGAAGGTTATGATGCAATTCATATGTATATTAATATTTCCAAGAACGAGACAATGAGACGTTGCCCCCAGCCCTGGGCTTGAACAATGGAAGACAGACGTGCAATGTTGTATACTGGCTGAAAAGTAAACATAGAAAGCAAGAGGATGCCCAAAAAGTACGAAACAATATGGATGTCAATGGAAGACCTTCAGGAGCTTGGTGTAAACTTTGTGGGATTCAATGATTTGTAACTGATTGGAGGTGAGCCAAGGGTGCAGATATATGCACTGACAAAGTATACAGTTAATGTCAGCCACATCTGTTATACATAGTTTACAATGATACAATATTGTGTTGGTGCTAATTTTGTCTGCATTTTCAGTAAAAAGATGTGTTTTTTAAATGTTTACAGGAATAAGACTGATATCTTTCACAAAAAACAGGGAGGCTTCAATGGGAGGGTTATATATGACTGAGATACTGTTATCATGAACAAATCTGTGGAGAGGTGGTAAAATTTACAGATGAATGGTTAGAATTCACTGACACTGTTATTAAGAGTGTACTGAAAATTGTTTAGAATTCATTAATAATATCACAGCTCAATTAAATGGAAGCTGCAGGGTCATTAAACACCGCTGGCCCAAACTTTCCACCCAGAAAGGTAAATTAGCATTACATTTGTTGGTGCAATGATCTTCAATTGAGAGTACTAATTTCCTGAGATAATAAGAGAAAAATCATTTTATGAAATACATGGCGGCTTATGACACATGCTTATCCATTTTAATTACACTCCTACAATAGCATTACAGAAGTAAAAGAATTTAGAATAAATTTTAATTGGGGTTATTAAGCAGAATAAACTCATTAAGGTTCCAGAACCACCCTCTTTTGTGCATTTCTGAAAAAAACATAGAAACAAAGTTAAGCAAACTGAAAAACATATTGATAGACAACAGTCTTAGGAAAAAACAGAAACATTTTGAAGTATCTGAAGGCCCTCCTTAAACAGTGCATAGAACCAATTGAAAGCATATGGCAGGCACAATAAATGCAAATCTGAAAACCCTCTTATCCCATTATGAATGTCCTTGTCAATGTATTGGAAAATCAATTTAATGTTCTTCTTTATTAAAGAAAAGAAAAGAGGTACACTAGTAAAACTGGTTACACCTCGGTTCCAGGCACATTGCTTTTATCATAAGATAAAACCTCTGTAAAGTGTAAGCATACCAATTAGTATTACTATTCATACATGTCAACCTTCTAACGGAAGCACATTATTTAGAACCGAGCTGTAAAATCACAAAAGCCTTTTACCACTACAGTCACAGTATTACAGCTTTGAATTGGTAAAATAGCAACCAAGCAGACATTTGAGGTGAGCAAATTTAAAGTGTCGCTAGTATTGAGAGTGCTCTATACAGGAGCTGCTTTCCACCTAAACTTGAGAACTACCTAGAGTTCTCTGCTTCTTTTTTGCATAATTTATGTGTCACTCTGTGCCTGAAAGGGTATTAATTTGACTTATACTGGGTACTCCCTTGCGTCTGGACAAAGCTGAACCTCTCTGAAGAGCTCTAATGAGAGAGAAAAACGTGTCTGGGGTTGCTTTTATTCATTTCTGGTTGGCATGGTTGGTGTTTCACTAATTCAAAGCTGTAATACTGTGCATGGAGCGGTAAAATGCTCTTGTCATTATACAGCTTGGTATGGATGGCACTGTACTAGTCCTATGCTTAAAAACGTTGCTGTTGAGAAGGCGAAAGACTTTGTCCCTTTCTTTCTTGGCGTGGATGTCACTGTGCTAATCCTAAGCTTAAAGACTTTGATAGAAGAGCAGAAGTTTGTGGTGAGCACATTATTTAGAACCGAGCTGTAAAATGACAAAAGCCTTTCACCACTACAGGCACAGTATTACAGCTTTGAATTGGTAAAATACCAACCAATCAGACATTTGAGGTAAGCAAATTTAGAGTGTCGATGGTGTTGAGAGTGCTCTATACAGGAGCTGCTTTCTACCTAAACTTGAGAATTACCCAGAGTTCTCTGCTTCTTTTTTGCATAATTTATGTGTACCTCTATGCCTGAAAGGGTATTTTCTTGATGTATAAATATATATAAAATCGAGGCATTTGAGAGCTGGAAGGCACGGCGTGCTATGTGTGCCTGCTGGAAGCACAGGTGTGCTCTTTGCTCGATATATATATATATATATGCTCTACCCCTCCTGGTCCCGGGTGGGAAATAAAGACTGCACACACGGGAATCTTCAATTCAAGGCAACGCTCTACCCCTCCTGGTCCCGGGTGGGAAATAAAGACTGCACACACGGGAATCTTCAATTCAAGGCAACTTTACTTGCACAGACGCGTTTCGGAAGCCACGCTTCCTTCCTCAATGTTGTTACATCGCAACGCGCGCCAGAGCGCCATTTTATTTCAAATGCACACATAGGTTTTGATGTGGGACATAGAGAGAGGACTGACGCGTGAGCGCCATGTTGCTAGTGTATGTCAGATAACAATAACATAGCAATAAATCAACATTCTCCACATAATTTCTATGGCAATATTAAAGTAGGAGCAAATCTTTAAAAATTAGAAAAGTTGCTCACAATGAAATATAGCCGTGGATCGGCATAAAACCTCTCAATTAACATTACGAAGGGGCAGGGAATAAGATCTCGCCGTGGATCGGCATGTGGCAACCAGCCAGGTTGCCTCTTTAATCTCCAAAGCCCAATACATTTAATTGCCCCAGAGCTACCCTGTGTTATCAATTGCATGTTGTTATAAAGTTGCTATATGCTTATCAAAATCCTGCAAATACCTAAAAATCTACATTAATCGATCTTTAGACTAATAGTTCTCATCAGTTCATTCAATAATAAAAAACACCATCAATGACCGAAGGAATTCATAGCAATTAACACCCCATATAGCTATTTTTATGTGCATATGTGACTTATACAGGATTGATCGCTACATTCTATTACTCCTGCTCTATCACTTTAGCTGCCTAGGTGTACTGTTAATTCTTCCCCACAGTTCAATCCCAGAGGGGCCTTTGTCTGGCAGTCTATGATATATCGAGATTCTAACCTACGGAGTTTTTGTAGTCTGTCTCCTCCCCTGATGTTATCAGCAATTGCGTCCAGGCAGTGATATTGTAACAGACTTCTGTCGCTCTTGTGTTTGATGGAAAAGTGTCTTGCGACAGGATATGTGAAATCTCTGTTAGCGATGGCCCGCATGTGCTCCAAAATACGCAATTTTACGGGGTTTATAGTACTGCCTATGTACTTAAGCCCACATGGGCATAGGAGGCAGTAAACTGCAAATGGCGTGGTACAGGTTAGGAACTGGTTGATTTTCTTTTTCATTTTGCACCCTGTGATCTCATATGAGTAAACCCTTTTACTACTGGCACAGGCCTTACAGCGTCCGCAAGGGAAAAAGCCCTTCACATCCTTCAGCTTTCCTGTCTTCGTGGGAATAGGTGACAGATGACTCTGTACTAGAGTGTCCCTCAAAGATCGAACCCTCTTGAAAGTGATTAGGGGGTTATCAGGTATATCACTCCCTATGATATTGTCGTTTTTCAGAATATGCCAATACCTCTTCAATATTGTTCTGAGTTGTTGGCAGTCCTGAGAAAACGGGGTGATCATTCTGAATTTCTCTGTGTCAGTTAAGGGTTTATTCTTTTTAATGAATAGGGTGTTTCTCTGTGGTATCCTCACCCTGTCTAGAGTGTTCTGTAGTAGTTGCTTGCTGTACCCCCTGGCCTCAAATCTCTCATTGCTCTCCTTTGCCGCGAGTTCAAAGTCTTCATTGGTAGAACAATTACGTTTCAACCGTAGAAGCTCGCCGTAAGGTATACTTTTGATACGTTTTTGGGGATGGTTGCTTGACGCATGTAGCGTACTGTTTCCTGCCGTTGGCTTTCTGTAGAGGGAAGTTTTAATCTTATTGGCCATCACCTCCACTTTTAAATCTAGGTACACTGCCTCACTTGTACTGGCCTGGCCAGTGAAAATCAGATTACAATCGTTCTTATTTAGCACTTTGATATATTGCCAAGCTGTCTCAACGGAGCCATTCCATACTATGCACAAATCGTCTATATAACGATACCATGAGACGATGCAATTAGACCATTGCTCTTTTTCCGGGGCCCAGGCTTCCTGCTCCTCCCACCAGCCCACGAATAACTTCGCGTAGCTGGGGGCGAAGCAGGAACCCATAGCTGTACCGGAGAGCTGCCTGAATAGGGCATCCTGAAATAAGACGATGTTATTATGGAGACAAAATGCAATTAGCTCCATCAACATGCTGTTGTGTTGAGCATATTTCAAGGGTCTTTTCCCTAAAAAATAGTCAACCGCCTTCATCCCTTGTGCATGTTCAATGCTCGTATAGAGGCTGGTGATATCAAGTGTCAGTAGGCAGTACCCTGGATGCCAGTCAATTGATTCAATCTTTTCGATGAAATCGGCAGTGTCCCGAATGTATGATTTCAATCCCAAAACCATTTCAAATAAAAAATGGTCTAAAAATTTTGAGAGATTCTCGGTGAGGCTGCCCATAGATGAAATAATAGGGCGCCCTGGTGGTTTGTCCATCCTCTTATGTACTTTGGGCAAGTAATAGAAGGTAGGGGTGACTGGATGTGTTGTTTTAAGAAAGATATATTCTTCAGTCTCAAGCATCTGTTTATCACGCCATTTTGTGAGTAATCCATGCAGCTCATCAATGCTGGATTGGTATCGTTGTTTAGTGGTTAGTTCATAGCAGGTTTCGTCTTGTATTTGTCGCATGGCTTCCTGGACGTATTCCTCTCGTGACAGTATGACCCCGTTACCACCTTTGTCTGAAGGTTTACAGACTATGGATGTATCAGCGGCCAATGTTTTCAATGCTGTCCGCTGTTTTTCGGTCAGGTTATTCCTGCGCCCAGATGTTTTTTTGTGCATGCGCATTTTCCTTAGATCCTTAATCACGAGTTCTGAGAAAGTGTCTATCATGTCCGTTTGTGTTGGGGGCACAAACTTGGACTTCAATTTAAGACCACTGTTGGGAACCTCCTGTTCTATATCCACCGACCTTAATCTCTGAGTCAGGGTTTCTGTCGGTTTTGGCGTTGTCGCTGCCGCGCTTTCAAGTCGTAGTTCTTCCAGCAGTTCCAAGGAGGTCAAATCACTTACTTTCAAGAGATCAGTGTCTTTAAAACGTGATCGGATCAATTTTGCTTCATCTGTGGTTGGTTTAGTTTTGAAGTATTTATGCAGACGAAGCCTTCTGATGAACTGAAATAGATCGATTCTGGTCTGAGTGTACTCAAGATTATTATCAGGGCAGAAGGTTCCCAACAGTGGTCTTAAATTGAAGTCCAAGTTTGTGCCCCCAACACAAACGGACATGATAGACACTTTCTCAGAACTCGTGATTAAGGATCTAAGGAAAATGCGCATGCACAAAAAAAATCTGGACGCAGGAATAACCTGACCGAAAAACAGCGGACAGCATTGAAAACATTGGCCGCTGATACATCCATAGTCTGTAAACCTTCAGACAAAGGTGGTAACGTGGTCATACTGTCACGAGAGGAATACGTCCAGGAAGCCATGCGACAATTACAAGACGAAACCTGCTATGAACTAACCACTAAACAACGATACCAATCCAGCATTGATGAGCTGCATGGATTACTCACAAAATGGCGTGATAAACAGATGCTGGAGACTGAAGAATATTTCTTTCTTAAAACAACACATCCAGTCACCCCCACCTTCTATTACTTGCCCAAAGTACATAAGAGGATGGACAAACCACCAGGGCGCCCTATTATTTCATCTATGGGCAGCCTCACTGAGAATCTCTCAATTTTTAGACCATTTTTTATTTGAAATGGTTTTGGGATTGAAATCATACATTCGGGACACTGCCGATTTCATCGAAAAGATCGAATCAATTGACTGGCATCCAGGGTACTGCCTACTGACACTTGATATCACCAGCCTCTATACGAGCATTGAGCATGCACAAGGGATGAAGGCGGTTGACTATTTTTTAGGGAAAAGACCCTTGAAATATGCTCAGCACAACAGCATGTTGATGGAGCTAATTGCATTTTGTCTCCATAATAACATCTTCTTATTTCAGGATGCCCTATTCAGGCAGCTCTCCGGTACAGCTATGGGTTCCTGCTTCGCCCCCAGCTACGCGAATTTATTAGTGGGCTGGTGGGAGGAGCAGGAAGCCTGGGCCTCGGAAAAAGAGCAATGGTCTAATTGCATCGTCTCATGGTATCGTTATATAGACGATTTGTGCATAGTATGGAATGGCTCAGTTGAGACAGCTTGGCAATATATCAAAGTGCTAAATAAGAACGATTGTAATCTGATTTTCACTGGCCAGGCCAGTACAAGTGAGGCAGTGTACCTAGATTTAAAAGTGGAGGTGATGGCCAATAAGATTAAAACTTCCCTCTACAGAAAGCCAACGGCAGGAAACAGTACGCTACATGCGTCAAGCAACCATCCCCAAAAACTTATCAAAAGTATACCTTACGGTGAGCTTCTATGGTTGAAACGTAATTGTTCTACCAATGAAGACTTTGAACTTGCGGCAAAGGAGAGCAATGAGAGATTTGAGGCCAGGGGGTACAGCAAGCAACTACTACAGAACACTCTAGACAGGGTGAGGATACCACCGAGAAACACCCTATTCATTAAAAAGAATAAACCCTTAACTGACACAGAGAAATTCAGAATGATCACCCCGTTTTCTCAGGACTGCCAACAACTCAGAACAATATTGAAGAGGTATTGGCATATTCTGAAAAACGACAATATCATAGGGAGTGATATACCTGATAACCTCCTAATCACTTTCAAGAGGGCTCGATCTTTGAGGGACACTCTAGTACAGAGTCATCTGTCACCTATTCCCACGAAGACAGGAAAGCTGAAGGATGTGAAGGGCTTTTTCCCTTGCGGACGCTGTAAGGCCTGTGCCAGTAGTAAAAGGGTTTACTCATATGAGATCACAGGGTGCAAAATGAAAAAGAAAATCAACCAGTTCCTAACCTGTACCACGCCATTTGCAGTTTACTGCCTCCTATGCCCATGTGGGCTTAAGTACATAGGCAGTACTATAAACCCCATAAAATTGCGTATTTTGGAGCACATGCGGGCCATCGCTAACAGAGATTTCACATATCTTGTCGCAAGACACTTTTCCATCAAACACAAGAGCGACAGAAGTCTGTTACAATATCACTGCCTGGACGCAATTGCTGATAACATCAGGGGAGGAGACAGACTACAAAAACTCCGTAGGTTAGAATCTCAATATATCATAGACTGCCAGACAAAGGCCCCTCTGGGATTGAACTGTGGGGAAGAATTAACAGTACACCTAGGCAGCTAAATTGATAGAGCAGGAGTAATAGAATGTAGCGATCAATCCTGTATAAGTCACATATGCACATAAAAATAGCTATATGGGGGTGTTAATTGCTATGAATTCCTTCGGTCATTGATGGTGTTTTTTATTATTGAATGAACTGATGAGAACTATTAATCTAAAGATCGATTAATGTAGATTTTTAGGTATTTGCAGGATTTTGTTAAGCATATAGCAACTTTATAACAACATGCAATTGATAACACAGGGTAGCTCTGGGACAATTAAGTGTATTGGGCTTTGGAGATTAAAGAGGCAACCTGGCTGGTTGCCACATGCCGATCCACGGCGAGATCTTATTCCCTGCCCCTTCGTAATGTTAATTGAGAGGTTTTATGCCGACCCACGGCTATATTTCATTGTGAGCAACTTTTCTAATTTTTAAAGATTTGCTCCTACTTTAATATTGCCATAGAAATTATGTGGAGAACGTTGATTTATTGCTATGCTATTGTTATCTGACATACACTAGCAACATGGCGCTCACGCGTCAGTCCTCTCTCTATGTCCCACATCAAAACCTATGTGTGCATTTGAAATAAAATGGCGCTCTGGCGCGCGTTGCGATGTAACAACATTGAGGAAGGAAGCGTGGCTTCCGAAACGCGTCTGTGCAAGTAAAGTTGCCTTGAATTGAAGATTCCCGTGTGTGCAGTCTTTATTTCCCACCCGGGACCGGGAGGGGTAGAGCTTGTCTATTGGAAGCGCGAGGCTACGACGCGCTTGGACTGCACCCGCTGTAAAGAGTGCCACGTACCTTGGAGCAGAGAGCGAGGATATATATATATATATCACGGAGAAGTGTTGAAGGATATATATATTCATTGAAAAAACCATAGGTTTCAGGGACGTTATAGTAGGATGTATGGCAATTTTTTGAATTACTATCACAGGTAGCAACATGTGGACAGTATTTTTGTATGATGCAGATATTTTATACTGTTTTAGGCTGTACTGTTTCAAACATTTTCTCCAAAGATTTATTTATATATCAAATAGTGTTTTTAAAAAATCAAAGATGTGATAAAAAAAAAAAAATTTGAGCATGAATTTTAGAGATTGTATTTGGAATATTTAATATTTATATGTACAGGCCCTGTGTAACACAACGATGGGAGGTTACCAACAGCTATCAAAAATTGTAGTATTTCTTTCATTTTCTTGCCTACTACGCTCTGATTGATTTGCACTAGCACTTTAAATAATGGTCCTGACCTCCCGCAACATGTCATGTGATCAAGATTCAGGGGAAGCGAAACGCGTTATGGCGGACAGGCTGGGCGTTAATAAAGCACTTTAAATTTGCACAAAGGATTGGGTCTGCTCTTCGTCATTTTCTGTGTGGAGAGAAGCTAGTGGTGACAACTTACTTCAAATTTGAGTACCGGAGAGCTTCCAAGGTACGAGCAGAACCCCTCCTGGTGTTTTGGGCGACGCAGCAGGAAGCAAGTCTGAATCTGGTAATCCGGAAACAGAAATTACGTACTCCAGCAAGGAGCAAGCCGCAAGAGCCCCCGGATGCCGCTGATTGACCTACCCGATTGCCGAAGCCGGCGTGTTCCGTGTCGGCCGACAGGGCGAAGTGCCGGTAGTCTGACTGAGGAAGGATCCTCGCGGAGGTTTCCGGTAAGGAGTGTGCACGACAGTTTGGCTGCAAAACAATACAGCGTGCAAGCGGCCGTTTTTAGAGTGCAGAGCTACATTTGCTTAAAGCCACATAGCCAAGATGTCCATGAATGTGTTGCGAGACCGGGAGGAGGCGGCGGAGACCATGTTCATTGATTCCCCGGCGGGAGGGTCATCATCCGCATTGCATATTAGTGCAGTTACCGGCAACCCCACCACTAGGGACTTGTTCAAGAAGCTAGAAAGATTAATGCGCTCCGAACAGTCCAATTGGTGGAAGCACCGGTCTTTGTTCCGCTATTTACAAGTTGGATAAGTGCCTCGGGGGTCACGTATTACCCTCGCCCGCAGTTATGGCAATCCTGACCCGGCAATGTTAGCGGAATGGGCCGAATCGAACCTCAAATCCTCTAGTAAATTAATTGCAATACTAGTAAAATACGCCGAGAGTGACCGTGTAAGAATTCAAATGGAAATCGAGTCACTAGAATTTGAAATCGGCAAATTGGAAATGAGTGACCAAATAAAGAAAATGAGAGAGGACATGATGGCTAGGTTAAGGAAAGATGAGGAAGTAATCAAAAAAAGAAAAGTTATCAAATTTGAGAGAGACCGCACTGACTAGCTTAATGGACAAGTTTTCACTTTTGCTCGCCGGTACGATGCGGTAAAGGCGAGAACCAACAAACTACAACAAAGAACAACAAAAGATATGATGGCGATGTCCATGTCAGGTTCGGACCTCAGCTCAGCAGCTGAAACTGATCCTGAGGGGGATGTTGCCACAATTTAACAGCTGGGGTTTACCAAGTTATCTCTGGCAGAGGAAGTGAATTGCCTCTGCCAGGATCGGAGAGATACCCTGCGTCCCAGAGTGCCGGCTGGATATCCAACCAAAGAAAAAATTATAAGCGCGGCCAAAGGCACAGAAGCTGCAAAGGAAGGTGGAACCGGGAGAAAGAAAGCGGCAAGGGTCCGCTGGAACCGATTTCAAAACCCCAACACGGCAAAGGTAACAACCCCAACGCAGTAATAAACTTAAGAGATCTAAAGTTGACTTCAGGAGAGGAATCAGTCCTAGGCTTAGGACTATCCAATTGTCCTCCCTGCAACTTTAATTACGTAGATACTAGAATGGACACTTTTAGATTTGTTAGGAAACTAAAATTTAGCCAATTTCATCGTTTGTTACCAAAATAAAAACAACCATCTGAAGCCTTCAGAAGTCCGTCACTTTTACCTGTTGGTGATCGAGAAGTGTTTGAAGAAATATGGTCGTTACAAAAGGAGCAGGGGGAAAGTACCAATGTGGCAGAAAGTTCGCTGATGGATGACATGAGCAAATGTTAATCCCCCTTCAAGCCAAAATCAGTTTTCCAGCCTGTAATGGTACATGACAATATAGATGTCTACCAGGACTTGGTCATACAAGATATAAAAAAACTATATATTGCCACTAATAAAAAGCGGTTTGCCATCAGTAATCAAAATCGGTACTATACACACTGGTTGGCAAGCTTGAATCTGACTGTAACATCATAGTCAGACAAGCGGATAAAGGTGGAAATGTACTTTTGTAGCCGCGTCAACTATACCTGGCGGAAGCTGAACTGCAATTGGGGGATACTTTGTGTTACAGAAAAAGCAACATCCAAATAGTAAAGTCTACTTGGATGAATCAGTATGCAAAACTCCAGGCTTGGCGAAGTGGGGGATTGATTTCTGAGGAGGAGTTTCATTTAAAAAAAAAAAGAACATCCGGTCATCCCTACTTTTTATCTGATCCCAAAAATACATAAAAACATTAACAAACCCCCTGGAAGACCGATCATTTCGGCCATCAATAGCTCATTGGAGAATGTCTCTAAATACATTGATTACTTTTTACAAGACTGGGTCAGAGGACTAAGGTCATATGTTCAAGATACCTCTGATTTTATTCGGAAGATAGAGCATGTAAAGTGGGGTCCAGATATGTTCTTAATGACTTTGGATGTGTCAGCCCTCTATACATCGATCAGACATCATGATGGGCTGAAAGCTACTGAACATTTCCTTAACAAACGTCAAATGAATTTTGCAGCACACAACAAAATGTTGAATAAAATGGTGCAAATGTGCTTGGAACAGAATTTTTTCCTCTTCAACAATCACATTTTTCTACAAATCAGGGGAGTTGCGATGGGGGCCTGTTTCCCCCCAATTACGCATGTCTACACATGGGGCTGTGGGAGGAACAGGTCCTCATGTGACAACTCAAAGGTACTATGGAACATAATATTATTCTGTACCTACGTTACATTGACGATTTGTTTTTTGTTTGGAGGGGTCCAGAAGAGGGTGCCTGGGAGTTTGTTAGGGAACTGAATAACAACAATCTAAATCTTGAATTTACATCCAGAATTGATGCTACTACTATTTGTTTCCTAGATATGGAGGTTTATGTAGATAACAACATCTTAGCAACTAAATTATGTAGGAAACCGACTGGCGGCAACACGATCCTGCATGCGGCGAATCATCATCCGCACCACCTCATCTGCAGCATCCCCTACGGGGAGATGCTGCGCATTAGGAGGATTTGCAGTTCGGATGCCGAATGTGCGGCTGCACAGGAGGCAAGCAGATTAAGATTTATAGCTAGGGGATACTCTAATGAAATCCTTGAGTCTGCCATTACTCGGACTCAGAATATGCCCCAAGTAACATTAATTTCAAAATCTAAGGATAGATTAGATGCCCCCAAAGATTCTGACATTCAATCCCGCATTATTCTATCTTACAGTAGGCAACACTCAGACTTAAGGAAAATATTTTACAGGAATTGGAATCTCATTAGAGGAGATCCAATTATAGGTCTGAATGTGCCAGATAAACCAGTGCTTACTTTCAGGAGGTCACTGTCAATGGCCAAGGCTTTGGTCAAAAATAGTTTAGAGCCTCAAACCTCCAGTACATGAATGTCGCTAAGCAAGGGGTTTAAGAAGTGTCCTCAGTGTAAGGCCTGTCGTCATGGTTGCAACAAAACTATCAACAGCAGCCCTTTTAAACAGCAACCAACTGAAATTACCAAAAGACTGACTTGCAAAACGGACTTCGCGGTCTATGTGCTGGAGTGTCCGTGTGGGTTGAGGTATTATGGTAGTACCAGGTTGCCCGCCCACAAACGGATACTCCAGCACATAAGGGCCATAGTAGGCAAGGATCAGGCTTACCCAGTAGCTAGACACTTCGAAACTACACATGAAGCCAATCCAGCCCATCTCCAGTATTATGTGGTAAACACGGTGCTACCTTTAAAACGAGGAGGGGATTAGGAAGCCAGATTACGCCTCCTCGAAACTCGGTATATACTGGAATTGGATAGTAAAAATCCAAATGGACTGAACGCTAGAGAAGACCTATATACATGTCTGTGAGATATAATATCTGTGAGGGCTCTTTCATCTCAATATGTATTTTCATCAGGGGCCTTAAAACTGCACAAAGATACCAACATTATGACTATTATGAAAATTGCACAATTTCAAATGATTCGCCTTGGGTCTTTTTATGGTTTTAATGTGTGTTTATATGTTATGAAATTGGAATTATGATATGGTAGATATTTGCACTTACATTCTTGCACTTTGGGTTCAGTAGTCACACATTGATCATTCAAGACCAGTTATATAAAAATGGTTTTTCAACAGAGTTGATCGACAGCGCAATTTATTTTTTGCCCATTGGGGCTATATTAGGATGTTTGGCAATTTTTTAAATTACTATCACAGGTAGCAACATGTGGACAGTATTTCTGTATGATGCAGATATTTTATACTGTTTTGGGCTGTACTGTTTCAAACATTTTCTCCAAAGATTTATTTATATATCAAATGGTCTTTTAAAAAAATCAAAGATGTGATTTAAAAAAAAAAATATTTTGAGCATGAATTTTAGAGATTGTATTTGGAATATTTAATATTTTTATGTACAGGCCCTGTGTAACACAACAATGGGAGGTTACCAACAGCTATCAAAAATTTTAGTATTTCTTTCATTTTCTTGCCTACTACGCTCTGATTGATTTGCACTAGCACTTTAAATAATGGTCCTGACCTCCTGCAACATGTCATGTGATCAAGCTTCAGGGGAAGCGAAACGCGTTATGGTGGCAGGATGGGCGTTAATAAAGCACTTTAAATTTGCACAAAGGTTTGGGTCTGCTCTTCGTTATTTTCTGTGTGGAGAGCAGCTGGTGGTGACGACTTACTTCATATATATATATATATATATATATATATATATATATATATATATATATATATATATTCACTGAAAAAACCATAGGTTTCAGGGACGTTATAGTTAGTTGGAGATTTCTCTCGTATAAAACCATAGAAATTCGGCCGTTATAGTTAGTAGACCTAACTATAACTCGCGCCCCCGCAATGCACTGCTGATGATGTCACATATTACATCACTCATGACATTCTCAGTGACATCACTGATGACATCACTGATGACATCTCAAATGACATCACTGATGACATCATCCAGTGAATGTGTGTTTCTATAAAGTATAAAAATATGTTTTATATATATATATATATATATATATATATATTACCTACTGGCGGTCGCCAGTAGGTAGTTATAGTTAGGACCTAGTTTCCATAGGAAATCCTCAACATTCTATTTGGATTAACTTTGGCCCTGGTGGATGAATCTTTGCGAATTTCTCGAAGAAGATGGCTCGGTCCGCTGCGCTCCTTCCCTGAAAGTTTGGGGGGGATTGGTCAAGTGGGGGCTGAGATAAAAGGGGGGTCCCAAAACGTGTTTTCTCCATGTTATTTTCCATAGGACCTTTAGACTCGGCTACAGGTCGAACGGCTGAATGGATTTATAAGAAATTTGGCAAAACTGTACAGTCCGGCTCGCAGATTACGCCTTTTTTGGAATGGTCTAAATCCGTTGAGTAGTTGCTGAGGAAATTAAAGTTAAAGTCAATTATATATCTATACGCGCGGACGGGTGCGCGCACTCAAGCGGCTGCGCGCGCGAGCGGAATTTTGCTGCGTGACGTCTGTTAACGTTCGATTCGAAGGAAATCAGGAAGTGTTGACCGCCATTTTGTCATTGCGAGTAAATATATTGTTGATTTCAAAGCGTTGGAACATGGAAAGGGGAGAAGGTAGAGATTGTTTTGCTGCGTAGGTTTTCTCAGGGTGTGCAGTAAGGCCCTTAAAGGCGAAAATATATATATATTTTTTTTTTTTTAAGTTGCGTGGTGCGCGTACTCGGTCGCGCACACCTATTTACAAGAGTGTGAAAATGGAGATAAATCAGAAGTTTGAGTGCTTTGATATAAGGTGGCTTTGAAAAGAGCCCTTGTGTTAATTGAGTTTTTTCTGCATTTATAAGTAAGTACCGATGCAGAGCTTGATGTTGCAGAGGAAGATTCTGTTTCCCTCATCCGTGAAATGAACACCATCTCTCCTATACATGTCTTGCATGTGGTAACGCAAGTCGTTGTGGTAAATAGAACCCATGCTATAATCTCTGCATGTTTATGTTATGTAAAACTAAAAGTACTATTGGGTGTGAAAAAAATGACATGTAACAGAGCTGTGGATAGGCAGGTGTTTCTGGAGGGAAAACAGTGTTGTTACTTTGCTGTAGAACGTTGAGATATGAACTTTTGACCTGTGCCTTCAGCCAGGTGCGGAATGATGTGTTACTATGGAAACAGCCAGAGATGGCAGTGGGTGATGGGTGACTTTTATGTGACATTGAAAATATTGTGAGGGAGAACCAACTGAAATGTTACGCGCTCCGCGCCGCGCCCCGGATTGCTTCGCGCCTCGCGCACCGGAGCACTTCCGGGTGCGCTAACGCGGCGCGTCATATGACGCATTACGCAACAACGCGATACGTCGTTGGGGCTCCACCGGAACTGATCGAATTGGTAGTCTACAGTGTTTCTGGATGTTTCAGACTGAAGCTGGCGTCAGCATGAGAGCACCCCGTGGCTACGTCGTGGCCATTCCGCGAGCAATCATGGCAGTCGCTCCCCACCGGAAGTCTGCAGGAGTCGGGGGCCTCGGTGACTCTTGTAGAATCTTCAAGGCTGAGGGGACGCTTTTGGGAATGGGGCTCATGCCCTAGCAGTCAAGCGTCCGAGTTCCAGGGTTGTCCAGAGCCATCCTTGCAGTCCAGGCCCAAGGCTGTGGAGCCGACCGCCATTTCCTGAGCTCCGTGGCAGCCGCCTGTCGCTGTATCGCAAGAGTGGGTGCAATTCAGCCGGATGGCGGGTGAGACGCTGTAATAGCAAGAGCAGGCGTAATTCAGCTGGCCGAGCGAGGCACTGTGCCGCAGGAGTAGGCGCAACTCAGCTTGTCGAGTGAAGCGCTGGGGTGTAGCTGAGAAACCTCCACCTTGGGAGGTGGGGGAGGCTCGTTCGCGCCGCCTCTCCCTTCCAGTGCACCCCACGCCGTCTCCTGGCGCAGGTATATGTGATGGTCGGACCAGGGCACCGCAGGACGTGTCTTCAGGTCAAACGGATTGTGGGACAAGGTCCAGAATGGAAGAGGCATCAAAAGGCAACAAGTTCCGCCTGACCCCGGGAGCCGGCCGCCTATGTCGGGGGCGATCTCAGGCCATACCAGGGGAACAAGACTTGGGGAGGGGGCCGCCTCTCCTTTCTAGTGCACCCCACGCCGTTTCTTGGACCCTGAAGTATGGCACTCAACATCCAGAACTTATGACATTTGTGCAAGGCAGGGACATCGAAGCATCTCAGGGACCAAGCATATCCAGAGTCCTTCCTACAGCCTCTGCGTTCCTTGTTACCTAGTTATGGTTTTTTCACTCCCACTCCAGGCTTTTAGTCTGTGGATGGAAAACTATGAACCTACACTCAGCTATAAAAATGTAAAGAGTGCATGAGTCTCATGCTCGATCGAGTGAGCTGGCCAGATCAGGCAACTAGAAGGTGGTGGGGGTGGCGGCATCAGCAAGGCACCCCCCCACACAACTTGTCGGACCTCTGGATGTACTGGGTGTTGAATTGCAGAATTGAAACTACTAAGAAGCAATTAGAAGTGTTGTTTTCATGTTGCAGCAGGCTGCCATGTAAATAGTTATTTAATAAAACGTTTTACCCTGTTACTTTGCTGGTGTGTTGTTTATATTTATATTATTTGCATAGTGTTTGTCGTTATTTTGGGCGGGGTGGGCGGCGGAGCCGAGCTGTCTAGCAGCCATCATGGCGTCGAGCTCGGTTCCTCTCACTAGTTTCATGTTTTTTCTAACGATTTATATGTTATAGTTTGCTAGCACGATACAGCGGATAGTCCGCATTTTATATATATGTCCTTTTTATTAGGGGGGTCCTCCGGTGGAGTCGGACGATCTACCTCTAATAAACGGTCCGGGTTGAACCAACTACCAACAAACGGGGCAGAGATAGGCATGACGGGTTACAAAGGGGACAAAAGTCTGCACTACCTATCCTTCACTATCTGCAAAAACTAAACAGAGTATTGCGACTCTGTGCTTATTTGTGAACAGAGAATGACCCAAAGAGAATCAATTTCGAACAATCATAGGCTATTGGCAGTGGGCAGAGAGGCCATGACACACAAAATGGCTGTTACTTACGTGCATGATGGGGCCTAAAAGGGACTAGATGGCGTGGCCACTGTTTCGCGACTTTCACTTTACTTTTAACAGTGGCTGTGGTGAACATAAATGAACGTTGCTTATGTATATCTAATTTTAGTCATTTTCCACAAAAAAGCTTTTGATATTTGCTATTAAAAAACCAAAGAAATTCACTGAAAAAATCATAGGTTATAGACCATATATAGTTAGGAATTAGCATTTACAAAACCTTGAAAAATCACTGAAAAAACCATAGGTTATAGACCATATATAGTTAAATATCTCAAGTCCATCTCTGCACTCGATGGAGATACAGGTCGTCGATCAGAAGATGTGCTGGCCACCTCTAATGGTAATAGCGTGGCCAGGGCTCTTGTCGTTGCCTCTGCAAATTGCACAGGGTGCACTTGTTTGACATGCCGCACCATGGTATGTATGGAAAAGGAATATTTTTTTGCTGGATTTCTTTTTGAGAGAACCAAGTCACATATCGTGCAGGTTACTTTTGGTGCATTCACTTTCTTTTGATCTTCAGGATAAGTGAAAAATTGGCAGATGAAAGATTTATTTTTTCTTATTAAAGGTAGTCGATCATTTTGGTCAGATTCGGAAGATGAATGAGATACGGTAGCCATTTCACCAAAGTCTTCCGAAAGATGTAGGACGTTGTTCTCTCTTGAGAGTAGAAAAGATAGTGAGGGAAGTGGGTGGAGTGCTGCGTGTAAATTCCAGAATTGAAACTATTAAGAACCAATTGAAAGTGTTGTTTTCATGTTGCAGCAGGCTGCCATGTAAATAGTTATTTAATAAAACGTTTTACCCTGTTACTTTGCTGGTGTGTTGTATATATTTATAATATTTGCATAGTGTTTGTCGTTATTTTGGGTGGGGTGGGCGGCGGAGCCGAGCTGTCTTGCAGCCATCATGGCGTGAGTGATGTCACTGACCATGTCATGAGTGATGTAATATGTGACGTCATCAGCAGTGCATTGCACGCGCAAGTTATAGTGAGTCCAACTAACTATAACGTGGAATTTCATTGGTTTTATATCAGTAAAATTTCCAGCTAACTATAACATGTGTCAAACCTATGGTTTTTTCACTGAATTTCATAGGTTTTTTAAATGCTACTTCCTAACTATAACGTGTGTAAAACCTATGGTTTTTTCTGTGAATATATATATATATATATATATATATATATATATATATATATATATATATATATATATATATATATATGTGTATGTATGTGTATATATATATATATATATATATATATATATATATATATATGTGTATGTATGTATATATATATATATATATTACCTACTGGCAGTCGCCAGTAGGTATTTATAGTTAAGACCTAGTTTCCATAGGAAATCCGCAACATTCTATTGGCAATAACTTTGGCGCCGGTTGATGAATCTTTACGAATTTCTCAAAGAAGATGGCCCGCTCCGCTCCTTCCCTGAAAGTTTTGGGGGGATTCGTCAAGTGGGGGCTGAGAAAAAAGGGGGCCCCAAAACGTGTTTTCCCCATGTTATTTTCCATAGGACGATTAGACACGGCTACAGCCCGAACGGCTGAACAGAATTACAAGACATTTGTCAAAATGGTAGAGTCTGATTCGCAGATCACACTTTTGCTTAAATGGTATAAATCCCTCCAGTAGTTCCTGAGAAAATCAAAAGAGAAAAAATATATATATCTATAAGCGCGCACCGTATG
This sequence comes from Lissotriton vulgaris, assembly GCF_964263255.1. Lineage (NCBI taxonomy): Eukaryota > Metazoa > Chordata > Amphibia > Caudata > Salamandridae > Lissotriton > Lissotriton vulgaris. Next base: position 787,713,775 of record NC_141695.1, read on the forward strand.
CGTACCGTACGCCTGGGGCGGCTTTAGGCATGTGCAAGCTGTGCACCTGCACAGGGCCACCACACCCCAGGGGCCACCAAGCCAATATATATCCTTAATATAATAATCTTCTGAGGATGGATACATATTTGTGTGGCAGCCCCTGGCAAGGATTTGGCGGCCTCCGGCTCTGTTCCACTTCCAAAAACCCTGACCCCCCCTCTTCACTGGCCTCCACGCTCCATCACGCCCGGACCCCCTCTTCCGGGGCCCCCTCCCTACGCTCCCTGCCCAAGGCCATCATGAGCCGCCCCTGCGTACGCGTACGGTACGTGCACAGTACGAGTACCTTCACGTGCACGAGCTGCATGCTGATTGGCTGCCACTGTCTGTCAACACTCCAAAACAGAAATTGTTGGCAGCCATCTTCTGCCTCGGTAGACTGAGGCACAAGAAAGCAGAAAAACAAACGTGTAGAACTCAAAAAGGGGGCAGGGTAGAAGTACCCTGACCCCCTAGGCCTGCTCAGGGGGTCCCACAAAGACCCCCAAGGCCCCAAAAAATGTTTTTTTTTTTAAAATCGCGGGGTACGCGTATCCTATGCGTACCGTACAGGAACACCGCAATTTTAAAAAAAATTGTTTGGGGGGGGCCTTGGGAGTCCTTGTGGGACCCCCTGAGCAGGATTAGGGGGTCAGGGTGCTTTTACCCTGCCCCCTTTTTGAGTTCTGAACCTTTCCAAGCACGAGTTGCATGCACATTGGCTTTCAACACTTCAAACCAGGAAGTGTTGGCAGCCATCTTGTGCTCGGTAGACCGAGGCACAAGAAATCAGAAAAACAAACGTGTAGAACACAAAAAGGGGGCAGGGTAGAAACACCCTGATCCCCTAGGCCTGCCCAGGTGGTCCCACAAAACCTGGTCTGTTTTTTTTCAAATTACCCCCCGGGGGGACCAAATTGCGGGGGCATAGTGATAAAGAAGTGTGGGGGGGGCCCCAATCCCCCCCCCACACTGCCCCGGAGACCAACGCCCCCCGGGGCAAAGCAACGCAGCCCCCTGGCGCATACTGGAGGCTCCTGGTGGGCTAGTTGGCCCCCAGGGACCCCCAGTATGCAAGTGGAATTAGTTCCCCCTCTGCAAACGCGCCAGGGGGCTGTGTTGCAGAGAGGTGTAAAAAGGGGCATAGCCTCATTACACCTCTCTGCAATGCAGCCCCCTGGCGCATACTGGAGGTTCCAGGTGGGCTAGTTGGCCCCCAGGGACCCCCAGTATGCAAGGGGAATTAGTTCCCCCTCTGCAAACGCGCCCGGGGGCTGTGTTGCAGAGAGGTGTAGAAAAGGGTATGGCCTCATTACACCTCTCTGCAATGCAGCCCCCTGGCGCATACTGGAGGTTCCAGGTGGGCTAGTTGGCCCCCAGGGACCCCCAGTATGCAAGGGGAATTAGTTCCCCCTCTGCAAACACACCGGGGGGCTGCGTTGCAGAGAGGTGTAAAAAGGGGCATAGCCTCATTACACCTTTCTGCAATGCAGCCCCCTGGCGCATACTGGAGGTTCCAGGTGGGCTAGTTGGCCCCAGGGACCCCTAGTATGCAAGGGGAATTAGTTCCCCCATTGCAAACGCGCCCGAGGGCTGCGCTGCAGAGAGGTGTAAAAAAGGGTGTGGCCTCATTACACCTCTCTGCAATGCAGCCCCCTGGTGCATACTGGAGGTTCCTGGTGGGCTAGTTGGCCCCCAGGGACCCCCAGTATGCAAGGGGTATTAGTTCCCCCTCTGCAAACGTGCTAGGGGGCTGCGTTGCAGAGAGGTGTAAACACATTTTTTTTTCAATTTATATTAAAAATATGTAATGTAATTTAAAAAATAAAATATCTAAAAATAAATAATTTAAAATAATGTAGTAAATCAGTATAAAAAATATAACAATTAATACATTTAAAGATTATCATTTACAAAACCATTGAAATTCACTGAAAAAACCATAGGTTTTAGCCACGTTATAGTTAGGAATTACCATTTAAAAAACCTTTGAAATTCACTGAAAAAACCATAGGTTTCACACACGTTCTAGTTAGGAATTAGCATTTTAAAAACCTTTGAAATTCACTGAAAAAACCATAGGTTTCACACACGTTATAGTTAGGAATTAGCATTTTAAAAACCTTTGAAATTCACTGAAAAAACCATAGGTTTCACACCAGTTATAGTTAGCTGGTCATTTTACTCATACAAAACCTTTGAAATTCCCCTGTTCTAGTTAGTTCAGCCAACTATAACTCGCGCACCCGCAATGCACTGCTGATGATGTCACATATTACATCACTCATGACATGATCAGTGACATCACTCATGACATCACTGATGACATCTCAAATGACATCACTGATGACATCATCCTTGTGAAAGAGTGGCAGACCTCCTCTCACTCTAATATTACCTTTGATACACACATTCAAAAATAGAAACTAAAGTTTTCAAGAAAACATCCATTTACTTGCATATACAGCTATACACACAAACATACACATACTGTCTCTCTTAAACGATCACTTATAGAAACACATACTTAGTTAAACAGGAACTCTTCAAAACTCTAACTCTCATATATACTGATTTATATACACCAATACTCACATATAGTAGTTTAACACATATGTACTTAGTCATAAAGACAGTATTGAGAGTCATTCACTCACTAACACACCTATACACACACTCATCCACCCATACAGTCCTGCACACATGCTGTCTTCAAAACACATATAAACAGTGAGTCACTCATTAATGCATCTATGTGCTAAGCAATATCCCCCAACAAACCATATAAACACTCAGACACTCATACTGATACTCAAAAAACCAACTAGTAACCTATATAGACACTCATGTAGTTACTCACCAACCCATGCAGCCACTTACTCAAAAAATGTGTGAGACTGATACAGATATTTACATATTTAAACATTACTCACTAACCCATGTATTCACTAAGATACAATTAATCAGTCAGTTATACAATCAATTTTACAAAAAAGTCATCCATTTAGACACTTACTTACCCATTTATTCTTCCATCGACTTTTAGATATACATATATAAAAAATATTTATTTTTCAGAAAGACACGTATCCACTGGATGATGTCATCAGTGATGTCATTTGAGATGTCATCAGTGATGTCATGAGTGATGTCACTGACCATGTCATGAGTGAGGTAATATGTGACGTCATCAGCAGTGCATTGCGGGCGCGCAAGTTATAGTTAGCTGAACTAACTATAACGGGGAATTTCAAAGGTCTTGTATGAGTGAAATGACCAGCTAACTATAACTGATGTGAAACGTATGTTTTTTTCAGTGAATTTCAAAGGTGACTAAGGGGCATATGCATCATTGCAAATTGCATTCGCAAATGGTGAGATTCGCAAAAATCTGCTGTTTGCGAATGCAATTTGAATTTTTGGGATGCATGAAGGGTGAAGGCCCTCGCAATTTGAGAATTCGCAAATATTTGCGAATTTTCAAATTGCGATTGCATTTAAGGAATCGCATTGTGCGATTTCTTAAATGCAATGCATGAAATTTTAAAAAATTGCGAATTCGCACTTAGGGGGAGCAAATTACCATGAGGTTGAACCTCATGGCAATTTGCGAAAACTTTGAAAAATGCACTTTTGTCAAAGTTTCATGTTGTGCACACACATGCCCTTAGGGCATGTGTGTGCACAACACATGTGCACAGATTGATTTCAGGGGTGCAACAGGGTGTCCTTTGGACACCCCTGCACCCTTGAAATCGCATTCTCAATTTGCGATTCGCTAATTGCTAATCGCAAATTGAGAATTTCTTACCATTCATTCCTATGGGCCTCTAGGCCCATAGGAATGAATGGGGAGGTATTCATTAATTGCGATTTGCAATTTGCGAGTCGCAATTAAGGAATAATAAGAAATCGCAATTTATTTAGCAATTTCTTCATGCATAGCCATTTGCGATTCCTTATTAGCGATTCCTTATTTTTCGCTAATAAGGAATCGCAAATGGTAATGTTGATGCATGTCAGCCTAAACTCTGTGAATGTCTTTATTAGTCTGTTAGTTAGTGTGTAAGCAGCTGCATGGCTTAGTGAGTAGCTACAAGAGTGTCTATATGGGTTAATTATTGGTTGTCTGAGTATCTGTATGGGTGCCTGAGTTTCTCTGTGGGTGGGTGGGGGTGTGTGACTCTATGCATAGATATGTGAGTGGTTGTTTCAATGGGTGTATAGGTTCAAGAGTGCATATGGAAACACCTGTATGGGTGGGTGAGTGTGTGTATAAGTGTGTTGGTGAGTAAATGGATGTCTCAGTTGTGCATGTGTGAGTAACTACATATGTTTTAAAGCAGTATATGTGAGTGTAGGAGTATATAAATGACTAAATGTGAGAGTAAGTGATTGCAAGAGTATCTGTATGGATGAGTGTGTGTTTCTATGAGTGAGTGTTTAAGAGAGTAAGTATGTGTTAGTATCTCTATAAATAAGTGTGGTGGTGTGTGTATGACTTTATAAGCAAGGAAATGTGTATGTGATAGTTTATTTGCATGACTGACCAGGTGTATGAGTAACTCTTTGGGTGAGTGGCAGTGTGTGAGTGTCTATATGGGTTTATGAGTGGATATATCAGTGGCTGTATAGATGAATGACTGTGTGTATGAGTGACTATATGAGTTAGCGAGGGGATGTGTGTGTAGATGTATGAATCACTGAGCAGGTATATACTAACTGCTATTGGTCTGTCTATGGTTTCAATATTGGTGATCTGTATTTTAGAGTGGGTGTATGAAAGGTTTTATTAGGGTATGAGGAGGTGCATCAGATGATCACGTGGATGATGTCATCAGTGATGTAATCAGTGATGTCATTTGAGATGTCATCAAATATGTCACTGAGCATGCCATGAGTGATGTAATATGTGACGTCATCAGCAGTGCATTGCGGGGGCGCAAGTTATAGTTAGGTCTAATATAATGGCCGAATTTCTATGGTTTCATACAAGTGAAATCTCCAACTAACTATAATATCCCTGAAACCTATGGTTTTTTCAGTGAATTTCTAAGGTTTTTTAAATGCTAATTTCTAGCTTTGCCTATAAAGGTAGGACATGTGAAGAAAGAGGAAGAAAAGCGCAGAAAGAAGCAAGACAAATGCAGAAAGAGGCAACAGAAGTCCAGAAAGACCAAGAAAAGTGCAGGAAGTAGAAGAGATGTGCAGAAAGAACCAACAGAGGAGCAGAAAGAGGCCTTGTTGCAACATCATCCTGTGCCTACAACTTTTTCAGACGGGTACTGGTGGTAACTGACTCTGACTAACCAGGCCTAGAGCCAGTGCTATGCTAAAAGTTACTTATAATACAGTGAAAACACCTACATACACTAGGGAACACTATGCGTTGGGGTACCCCTGTGATTAGCATGACCTCCTCTGTAAGGCCCTAGTATATAAAAGGTCAGGGGGATTAAAACTACCTCTAAGTCAGTCAAAGGTGCAGAAATATGCTACTTTAACTAGTAGTCACATTTGCAGAGTGGTGGAGAAAGGGTGCTGGGCGTCCAACCAACACTCAGGAATTCCGTTGCGTCTGACTTACAGGAGGTACCAGCAGGGATTCTTGCCCCCAAAACTCACTCAGGACTACATTGGACTGCATCCTCCATCCAATAGTCTGCCACGAGGCACGTTTGCAGAGTGGTAGTGATAGGGGGCCATGGCCTCCGAAGACGTCTTAGTAATCCCACTGTGTGGGACTTACTGGAGGTAACAAGAGGGGTAGTTGGCCCCCTAGCACATCCTTGGGGGCCAACTTCCCAAATTATTACCCCCAGTCAGTCACACAGCAGCATTGGTAAGTACTCGTACCAGGCCATGCCCACTTTGCCCACCACTCTACAAACGCGCTCCCTGGCACGCTCTTGGATGGGGAATGAAGTCCCCTTCACTGCTGGGGGTCCTTTAGGGGCCAACTAGCCTACCTTTTACCTCCAGTAAGCACCACGCAGTGGGATTGGTGAGAGGTAGACAAAGGCCATGCTCCCTTTCTCCACGACTATGCAAACACGCCCCCTGGCGTGTTGTAAATTGAGGGATTAAGGGTCCTTGAATCTTGAGGGTCACTGGGGTCCAACTAGCCCACTAGGTACCCCCAGTAAGCACCACAGAGCTGCATTGTAGAGAGGTGTAAAAAGGGGCATGGCCTGGACCACCTCTCTGCTGCGCAGGCATAGGGGAACTTACTAGAGGCACCTGATGGGCTAGTTGGCCCCCAGGAGCCCTCAGGATTGAAGGGGAATTAATTCCCTAACTTAAAACGCGCCACAGGGTGTGTTTGCACATATGTCACCTCAGGCCCCGCCCCCTCCCTTCAACACTGTGCAAAAGCACCCCGCTGCGTGTTTTAATTTGGGGGATTAAGTCCCCTTGAAGCCTGAGGGCCCTTGGGGTCCAAGTAGCCCACCAGGTACCCCCAGTAAGCACCACAGAGCTGCATTGTAGAGAGGTGTAAAAAGGGGCGTGGCCTGGACCACCTCTCTGCTGCGCAGGCCTGTGGCGCTTACTGGAGGTACCTGGTGGGCTAGTTGGCCCCCAGGGGCCCTCAGGATTGAAGGAGAATTAATTCCCTAACTTAAAACGCAGCACAGGGTGTGTTTGCACATAAGTCACCTCAAGCCCCACCCCCTACATGCACCACTGTGCAAACACGCCCTGTGGTGCGTTTTAATTTGGGGGATTAAGTCCCTTTGAACCCTGAGGGTCCCTGGGGTCCAAAAATTTCACCAGGTACCTCCAGTAAGCGCCACAGAGCTGTGTTGCAGATAAGCATGAGCGAATTTTGCGGATCTCGCGTTCGCGAATTTTGCGGATTTGCGGATTCGCAATCCGCAAAATCCGCGAATTTCCGCGAATTTGCGGATTTTTTTTTTTTGTGTGTTTGCGCGGGTTTCTGCCAGTTCGCGAGGGTTTTGTACAATGTCGCAAATTGCGAACTTACCTGTCGGGTCGCAAGTTTCGCGAACTTGTTGTTTCTACGTGTCCAGCCTGTTTGGGACACTCTTCTTCATCACTGCCACTCTCTGTCACCACTGCCACTCTCTGACTACTCATGCCACCCTCTGGCCCACCCATGCCACCCTCTGTTTCATCACAGCACCCTCTGGTTGTCCAGTCAGTGTACATTATTGTGGCAACAAGCACACCTTCCCTGCCTCAAGTGACCTGAATTAATTTGGGGCTGATTAATGTGTCACAGAATATTTTTTTAGCTGGCACCTGCTTCCTTAGTGCTTCCTGATTAGTGATCTTTTGAACTTGCTAAGTGCTTTCATTGTTGCAAAATTAGTTACAACACCTGCCCTGCCCCAACTGACAATAATGAATTAGGGGCTGAATAATGGATTTGAACCTCCAGCCTGGCTCCTGCTTGTCTCCCTTAGCTGTAATTCAGGACCTTTGTGGCATATATGTAACTATTCTGAGGTTCAGAGCAGGGTCACATAATAGTTGCAACCTGCAACTGAACTCTGGAGGGGCCCCTCAGGAAGCACTACAGAAAATGGCTACTAATGATGAGCCTGAACTTTTGAACCTGGTAAGTAGTTACTTTCAGTTTTGCTAAGAGCGTATTTCTGCAATTTTGCACTTATTCGCACTTATTCGCGGGGCGCGAACTCACGCGAACAGTGCGAGCAGTGCGAGCCAAATCCGCTGCTCGCGGATTTGCGGATTTTGCGGGAGATTCGCGAATCTCGCGGATTGCGGATTTCCCGAAAATCCGCAAAATCCGCGAGCGGAACGGATTTTCCGCCCACCCCTAGTTGCAGAGAGGTTTAAAAATGGGGGTGGCCTTGACCTCTCTGCAACGCAGCCCTATGGCGTTTACTGAAAGTACCTGGTGGTCTAGGTGGCCCCCAGGGACCCCCAGTGTTGAAGGGGAATTAATTCCCCAATTTAAAACGTGCCACTGGGCGCGTTCGCAAAAGGTTCGCTGGGAGGGGTCGGGGCCTCCGGCACGATCGCTGTCTTTTTTTTCATAAGGGGGCTGTGTGGCCCCCCCCCCCTTCTTTTCCTTTTTTTGGGCCCTGGGGACCCCATCCCCCGGGGCATGGCCACATTTTTTTTTGTTTTTTTTTATGGAGGGGGCTGCGTGGCCCCCCTCCTGAGGCATCTATTGGCCCCGGACCCCGGCCTTTATTTTTTTTTAAATATATATTTTTATTTTGGGGATTGGGCCGTTTGGCACCCTCCCGGGCCACTCTAGCCCCGGGGGACCCCATCCTCCGGGACAGGCTCTATCCATTGGGGTTTCCCTGCTCTCGCTTCAATGAAGCAAAGCAGTTTGCAAAGACAGGGGGGGAACCGCACGGTTCCTGCCCTGTCATTGCAAACAGCAGTGTCCTGGAGTGGGCACCCCGGGACACTGCAGGAGCCGGCCCTTGGGGGGTGGCGTTCCCCGGGCCATCAAGGGCTCCTGGAGGGGGCTGCTCGGCCCCCCTCCCAACATTGGCAAAGCCCCTGGAGGTGGTGGTCCCTGGTGCCGGGGTCCGTAATGGACCCCCAAATTTACATGGTTAGTGCCCTGGGGAGGTGGCAGTACCTGGGGCGTGCGGGGGGGGCTTGAGACCCCCACACAGGTTGTTTATTAAAAAAAACAAGCCCTGCTCGGTGGCGGTCCCTGGGGCTGCGGGAGGGCTATGTGCCCCCACAAATATTTAATGAAAACCCCGGGGGTGGCGGTCCACAGGGCTGAGGGGGCTCCCCTGAGCCCCTGCAATCACAATATTGCATGCCCCGGGGACTTGGCCCTCCCGGGGGCTAAATATTAGCAAAGCGCGGGAGCCCGCACTTCATTTTTTAAAATTTTCACGGCAGGATCCGCGGATCCTCCGCGACTTTTGCCAATTGTTTTTAAAAAAAAAAAGATTTTTATTGCCCTGGGGGTCCTTGTGGGACACCCTAAGCAGGCCTAGGGGGTCAGGGTGTTTCTACCCTGCCCCCTTTTCTTGTTTTATGCATTTGTTTTTCAGTTTTTTTGTGACTCGGTTCTACCGAGTCACAAGATGGCTGCCAACCCTTCCTGGTTTGGAGTGGTGATAGCCAATTAGAATAAAGCTTGTGGTCGGGAGGGCCTGCGGATCCACCGCACCTCTATATATCGAAACTTTAATTTTTTGATTTTCTCAGTAACTACTGAACGGATTTGCACCATAAGGGCTACCTTTCTGCCAAATTTGGTGTAATTCCATTCAGCAGTTCGAGCTGTAGCAATGTCTAAAGTTTCCTATGGGAAATTGATTTTCCTACCTCTATTTTTTAAATTTCTCAGGAACTACTGAACGGATTTACACCATTTAACAAAAAGGTCTCTTTCAGAACCAAGGGGTACCTTTTTGCCAAATTTGGAGTAATTCCGTTCAGCAGTTCCAGCTGTAACCTTGTAACATGACATGACATGACAATGTATGGAAAATGACATGGAGGAAACTCACTTTTGGGACCCCCCTTTTTTCTCGGCCCTGCTTGCTGAATCAACCCGAAACGTTCAAGACAGGAGCTGACCAGAGCGCCCCACGAGTTTTGAAAATTTTGCAATGATTCGTCATCTGGCGCCAAAGTTATTAGGAAAACAAAAAACGCTTTTCCTATGGAAAATAGGTCCTAACTTATGTGTGTATCTATCTATCTATCTATCTATCTATCTATCTATCTATCTATCTATCTATCTATCTATCTATCTATCTATACCCGGGGTCTCCAACCAGTCGATCGCGAGCTACTGGTAGCTCGCCGAGACCCTGCCAGTAGCTCGCGCTGCATTGTGCTAAATGTGCCTTGTCATGTAGCAATTATTCCAAAGCCATTGTAATTACCCCATAAAATGTATTGCCGTTAATATTGTGGATTATAATTATTTACGCAAGACTAAGCGCTTAATTTGCTTGTTGTTTATAACCCGACCGCCCCGAACAGTCCCTGCACGTTTACAGAACCCGCCCTCACCCAAAGCAGCTGCTAAGATTGGCCGGCAGCTTCGCTGCGGTGGGCGGGGTGAAGAGCATGATGACGTTCCCCCTACGTGATTGGGGTCTCGTGACCCTCTGTAAGTGTCCCCTGCCTCTTCCTCGCAGGCACCACGCTGATCAGTCACCAGTGCGGCACTGCATCAGGCGTGGCAGGGCAAAGCAGCAGGTCACGCAAGCAGTAGATTAGAACTGCTGGGACCCGCACCATCTGCCTTCAGCTCAGCCTGCCGCCTTCTATCAACCGAGCAGCAGGTAGGTCTCTCGGAGGTGTAACTTTTAATTCACATCTAGTGATAGCTTTTACTTGTCACACTGGAGGCGGGCACGCGTTGCAGGGTGTGTACCCGCTCCATGAACCCTTCTCTGGCTCAATCCGTCTCTGCGAGCCAACGCATTGTGTGCTGAAATGTGGGCCCCAAATCGTTGCCTGCAGAGTCAGCCAGGGTCAGGGGTGCTAATTAATTTCTGTGCAGCTGGTTAGTCATGTAATGAAGTGTTAAGTTGTAAATGAGTGAGTGTTGCACCCCAAAGCTCTGTTCCGGTGGTGCATTTAGGTCGGATATCTGTTCCTGAATACCAAGGCTGGGTGGTGCTGAAATGAATCCACCCTGCCTCAGATCGGCAAGTCGGGTCTTTGGCTGAGGCCAGTTGGTGAGCCGTGTTTTTTTTGTCTGCTCAATCTGTCCCAGCACGAGGTGTGCCCGCCCTTGGCTCCCTCCAGGTGTGACAGGCCAGAAGGAGCGGATGTAGACAGAGGGTTCTTGTTCAGGCCAGTGATGCTTGAATTGAGTGGAGGGGAAAGACCGTCCTAGAGTGGCATAATTTGTACCTGGGTCAACAGTGATTGTGCAAGACTCAGTTTCCTTTCCTTCAGGTGTGACGTGTGCAAAACAGTGTTTCCATCAGCGGTTTTAATTTCATAAGCCACTTCATCACCGGTAAAAGCTCGGCCCTGAGCAATTCCTTAATTTTTCTCACAACATATCTACAAATGTTTCCCCATTAACAGGCACGGACACGAACCCTCCACCTCGTGTACAAAAGCAGAGGGACTCAGAGTAAAAAGGCTGCCTCTGTGGTGGGCAGATATTGTGGCACAGAGGGCAGAAGGGCACAAAAAACCGAGTGGGACAGAGAGCAGAAGGGCACAAAAAACGAGTGGAACAGAGGGTAAACGGGGCACAAAGGCAAGGGAAAAACGAGTGGGACAGAGGGCAGAAGGGCACAAAAAACGAGTGGAACAGAAGGCAAAAGGGGCAAAAAAACGAGGGAAAAACGAGCGGCACAGAAGGTAGACGAGCAGAAAAACGAGTAGAACAGAAGACAAAGGGGCACAAAAACGAGGGAAAAACGAGTGGCACAGAAGGCAAAAAGGGCACAGAAATACTGGAAAAACGAGTGGCATAGGGGGCAGCGAGGGGAACAGAAGGGAAAACCGGGCAGAGACACTGGGGCAGAGAGGGGTACAGAAGGAAAGACCGGGCAGAGAGAGCACAGGCCAGCGAGGGGAACAGAGGGAAGAAAAAGGGGCACGGAACACGTTGATTTTGAAGCTATTATTGTGAAACATCGTAAAGTGGTTTGACAACACAAATGCAAAGTCAATCCTTTCAGTGTTTCTAGGGAACTTTTAAGTATTGTGTTCAAACCACAGTATGGTGGGCTTAGAAGAAAATAGGTTTTTTAACCTTAACGTCAATGAAACTGGGCGTGGGAGGTTTCTCGGAAAAATGCGCGAGTTGCTTGGGGTTTGGTAGCTCACGACGATTTTCACTGACCAGAAGTAGCTCTCACTACACAAAAGGTTGGAGACCCCTGATCTATACACACACACACACGCATGTATGAGAGGGTGTCTGAGTGACTGTATGGGTGTGTGAGTGAGTGTGTGATTTGGTGTATGGATGCGTTTTTTTAATTGGGCTCTTGATCCACCGCAGATTCACATGGGACTGCACTGACCACTGCAGTGGATCTGTGGATCTCTGTGAACCCAAAAACAACATTTATGAACAATTTCTTGCCCATGAGGGGTGCCTCACAGACTCCTCCATCAGTCCCATGGGGTCAGGATACCTCTATCCTGACCTGTTATCCTATTTATTGCCCCCACCGGAAACCGTGTTCCGATACACAAAAGGGTGGCCACAACTTTTCTCTCAATTCGCGACCAGCCAGTCACCGCATTGCTGTTGGCACGTGGATCTGCGTCTCTAGAATCTTTTTTCTTTAATAACTCTAAAACTACTGAACAGATTTACAAACTTTCCAGACAGCAGCTGAAGTGAGTGACATACAAGTTTTGAACATTTTGTGAAGATTCGTGAAACGGTGCTAAAGTTATTAGCAACACAAAAAATTCTCTGTCTGTGGAAACTAGGTCCTAACTATAATATATATGTTACAGTCAAAGTGTGAAATCCCGCATTCTATAGAATGCCTAGGTATTGTATAGAATGCCTGAAAATCCAACGTCAAAGTATGAAATGATTGATATTTTATACATTGCCTAGGCATTGTATACTTTGCCGGATTGTCTGCCGGCAAAGTATATAATACGCCTAATCCCGCCATTTTATTCATGCCCGGCAATGTGTGTAAGCCGGCATTCTATAGAATGGCTAGGTAATGTATAGAATGCCTGAAAATCGAACATCAAAGTATGAAATGATTGATATTTTATACATTGCCTAGGCATTGTATACTTTGCCGGATTGTCTGCCGGCAAAGTATATAATACACCTAATCCCAGAGACAGCACAAGTTGTCAGCAAGCGAGGGGCACAGACAGCACAAGTAACTAGGCAAAGAGCAGGTGGCAGCCGTGCGGTGGTGTGGGGAGCGACCTGCCTGCAAGCAGGGTCAGAGGTCGTGTATAGCACTCGGCAGAGGTTCCAGAGACGCTCTGCCGTCATCCTTTCCTGTGGTTCTTCTATCACCATGTCGGAAGAGGGTGTAGTGCCAAGACAGGAATCACGCCATGCTGACATGCAACAACGGTTCTGCGATGAATTATCTCGAGTAAGAGCCAATGCTGCTAAAAACTGTGTTTTCCTAACCGAAACCAGTTACCAAAAGTTAGTGGACGATGTGAAAAAGACTGAGACGACCATTAAGAAGGAACCACGGGACTATTGGCTGGTGAAACACTATGACGTAATGATGGTCGAGAATACGACCAAATCACATTTACATATATATATATATATGTACAATTATATAGTTAGACAGTTCATTTCTTAGACTTAGACTTAGACTTCGCGCCAGGATACTCTGGAGTAATGGAGCGCGTTATAAAACAGCAAATAATAATAATAAGAGGTAAATACTTGTAACCCTGTGAGATATATTTTGAGATTATTGTGTTAAACCATGACCATTAATTCATAAATTCATGACAAAAGTTATGCCCCAGTGGGCTGGTCCTAAAGTAATCATTGCATTGTTTTGATTAGGAGATTTCTTAAGTTCACCCAGAATTTAGTATTAAATCTTTTTATTAACACCTTAGCTGCGTGTAAATATCCCTCCCCAGTGCTGCGCTGTCCATTGGAAGTAGTGCTGAATGGACGTCCAATGGACGTGCGCAGCACTGGGGAGGTAGCGCTGCTGACGACCGTTGGCCGTCAGCAGCACTTAAGAGGTTAAGGAAAAAAGCATCATAAGAAGTACAGCGGCACGTGCATGAAGTGGCGCAGGCCTATCATAGACCATACATGCATAGGAGTAGGACTGTAGTGAAAACCAGTTAATGCGCATTATACACAGCAAACCGCCTACAACCCAGCTGGGCCGGCCGCATTGTAAAGGTTCAGAAGCCGCGTTGGAAGCATTGTGTCATGGAACAAGAAAGAGAAACAACCCCAACCAATCCCTCCCCTACCCCCGACACCTCCCCCCTCCCTGTCCACCCAGCGAGGACCGAGCATTAGGCTAACATCACCCTATAAGGGTCCCTGGGCGGCCTCCACCTTACGTGTTTTGGGCTTGTGTGGCTGTGTCTTAGGATCTGCAAGTGGGGTTTCTGCGAGGCGTAGCAGTCGCAGGTAGCGAGGACAGCTCAGTTCCCTGAACTCCCCCGTACGCAGGGTCAGGAACGGCCGCCAGAGGTCTGCAAACTCCGCACTCCTCCCTGCCTTTGCCAACGCGAGTTTCTCCATACCCAATATCGTCCAAAGCCTATGCAGCCAACCAATTTGTAGGGGGGGTTGAGTGTCTCTCCAGTGGGCCACAATATTCTGTATCGCTGCTCCCAGCGCAATCACTATTAGCCTACCCCTCATGGACCTCAGGGGATACATCAGGGGGTTAGGGAGGCCAAGCAACACGTAGGTGGGGAATCGGGGAAGTCGTGTGTCCAAGTGCATGTCTATCAGGTCTAGGATTGGGGTCCAGTAAGGCCTTAATCGGTCACAGCTCCACAGAAGGTGCTCCAGCATGCCGAGCTCCCCACACCCCCCCCCCAGCAGCGGTCACTAACTCGTGGGTCCCAGCGGTGTATCCGGTCAGGCGTGTGGTATCAATAAGCGACCACTTTGGTCAGCGTTTCCGTGAGACCCATATGATAGGCTAAGTGTCTGGCTCTGTGCTATACGCCCTCCCATTCCTTGCGTGTGAGCTCTCTCCCCAAATCCCCCTCCCATCTGGCTCTCCCTGCGTTGTATGTATGGATGTCAGTGAGGAGTAGGTGCTGGTATAGGTCAGAAAGTAGCTTTTTGTCGGTGGTGCGCGTCAGCAGCCACTTCTCGTATGGCGTGAGGAACCGGCGCGCGCCAGGTTGAACCGACGGGTGCAAGACCCAGTGCCTGACCTGTAAGTAGGACAGGCGGTCCGTCTCCGGTATGCCATAATCCTCTTTCACCTTCTGGAAGGGGAGCATACCATTGAGGTCAAACATGTGTCCCGCATCTCTACAGGGCGTCGTTCTCCAGACTGAGAATGCCCTGGGGTCAAGGCCGGGGGAAAAATCCGGATTATCGAAAAGCGGTGTCATTGGGGAGGGAAACGAAGTGAGACCCCGCTGGACCGCCACATTGTCCCACGTGTCCAGGACCGTGCTCGTGATCTGCGACGCGTAGAGATTAGGTGGTCTGTGTTGGCGCGGTAAGAACGGAACGCCCTGGAGTGGTCGACCTGCCACTGCCTGGTCTTGAAAGAGCCAGTGTTTGCTGGATTCTAACTGGTGCCATTCCACAAGCGTGCGCAGCTGGGAGGCTCTAAAGTATAACGTAAGGTCGGGTAATCCAACTCCGCCGTGCGCGGGGGGAAGCACAGCAATCGAGTGCTTGAAGCGCGGGCGGCGACTATTCCAGATGTAGCGAGCCAGATCAGCCTGCGTCTTTTGAATCCAACCCGCCGGCGGGTGCAGAGGGAGTGTTTGGAAGATATATAGAATCTGCGGTATCAGGGTCATTTTGGTGGCCGCTATTCGGCCCAACCAGGAGAGTGTGAGAGGCCTCCATCTCCTAAGTTCCTCGCCAATGCGCGCGCTGAGCCTCGTGTAATTGGCATCTGCCGTGGCTCGGACAGTCGGCGCCAGCAGGACCCCCAGGTAGGGAATCGTAGAGCTCGACCACTGCAAATCAAATTCGTCTTTGGCTTCCGCCAGTGCGCCGGGCGACAGAGATATGTTCAGGGCCTCCAATTTCCCCACGTTGACTTTAAAGCCTGAGGCTAGCGCAAAGGTGTGGAGCTCAACGAATAGCGCTCGGAGGGATTGCATCGGCTCCATCAGGGAGAGTAAGATGTCGTCTGCGTATAGACTGACTTTATGCGTGTCGCCGCCAAACGGAATGCCCTCTATGAGGCTGTGCAACCGTATACGTTGCGCCAATGGTTCCATGTACAGCGCGAAAAGCAGGGGGGAGAGCGGGCAGACCTGCCTAGTCCCCCTGCCAATCGGGAATCTCGGGGAGGTGTGGCCATTGACCCTGACCGTCGTGGTCGGCTGGCGATAACAGTTAAAAATACGGTTGCGGAGTGTCTCACCCAGGCCGAATTTCTGAAGCGTCAAGTCCAGGTAGGGCCAGTGCACCCGATCGAATGCTTTCTCGGCATCGATGGTAAGGAGCATGCAGCCTGGTCTCGTCCGTGATCCAGCCTCTATTAAGTGAAGAACTCGTCTCGTATTGTCGCTGGTCTGCCGCTGTGGAATAAAGCCGGCTTGATCGGGTTCCACTAACTGCTGCATGTACGGGGCCAGTCTACAGGCAATGATGCCCGTATACAGCTTAAGGTCGATGTTTAGCAAGGATATTGGCCTGTACGAGCCGCACCGAGTGGGGTCCCGGCCTGCCTTAGGAATCACCGATATCGCGGCCTCCAACAGGTCGGGAGGTATGGCACCCGGCTGGTCAAAGGTGTTAAAGAGGTCGCACAATAGGGGGGCTATTTGTGGGCAGAACAATTTATAGAAGGCCACCGAGTAACCATCAGGACCCGGCGATTTGCCCAGCTTGAGGCGGGAAATCGCTGATATCACTTCCTCTAAGCCTATGGGCCGATGGAGGAACTCCGCCTGTGCTTCGTTCAAAGCTGGAAGGGCCGCCCCCTGTAGATAGGCGTGGCCCGCTTGCAAGTCTAATCGTCTGCCGCATATAGTCCAGTATAAAAGTCCCCAAAAGCAGCGGCGATGGCTGCATCCTCCGTAACTGGGTCGCCGTGACCAAGCTGGAGGGACCGAACATGTTGCCTCTGCTGTTGCTCCCACAGTCTGCTCGCCAGCAGTTTCCCGCATCGGTCCCCTCCCGTATGATACGCATGTTTAAGCCGCATAGTGGCGTACTCGGCCACATCCTGGTCCAAGGCCACCAGCATCTTCCGTTCTGTGCAGAGCTGGCGCCACGCCCGGGCCGCCCCCGTGCGCTGGTGCATTTGTTCCAGCTCTGCCACACGTTGGGTAATTTCGGCCCTCTTCCACGCGCGTTCCCTGTTATTTGCTGTGGACAGTGAAATAAATTCACCCCGTAGCACCGCTTTGAGTGCTGCCCATTGGGTAGCCTTGGTGGTGTCTTCGTTGGCATTGTGTAGGAGAAATTGAACGAGGGCAGCCTTGAGCCGCTCGATCAAGGCAGGACTCTGAAGTAAGCTGTCTCGCAAGCGCCAATGCCGTTGGGGCCCAGGTGTGGGCGGTGTCAGAAAGGAGACCACCACCGGAGAGTGGTCCGATAGGGAGGCCGGGAGTATCTCGACGTCTCGCGCACGAGCTGCTAATTGGGAGGAGCACAGGAAATAATCGAGTCGCGCATAGGTTTTGTGGGCCGCTGAGTAGTATGTGTACGCCGTGGCCTGCGGATGTGCGTGCCCCCATAGGTCGATCAAGCCCAGATCTGCCAGGTTACTCTGACCCGACATCGACAGAGCCCCGACTTGGCCGGTGCGCTGTCCAGAGCAATCCCTTGTGTTGTGAAATACTAGGTTGAGGTCGCCTCCCAGCAGAATGTGTGGATGCGTGTTGGCTGTGGTCGCCTCTTATGCCTTGTGTAAGAATGCCTCTTGGCCCTCATTAGGCGCGTATATGGAGCCTATCAGTAGTGTCTGCCCCGCTATGAGAAAGCGATGTACTAATAATCTGCCTTTGATCTCAGCCTCTTTCTGTAGGACCCATCCCCCAAAGGATTTCGCCACCAGGATCGCCACTCCAGCCACTTTCTTGCCTGCAGAGGAGAAAAATTGCCATGGGAAGGTGCAGGATTTAAGTCTGTGGTGGTCTTTGGCCAATAGGTGCGTCTCCTGCAGGAGGCAAATGTCTGCTTTTGAGTGTTCCAGGAAAGAGAGAATCGCCTTGCGTTTGACCGGATTATTAAGCCCTCTCACAATAAGTGAGAGAACAGTTAGTGGACGTGTCATCGTAAACAGGCATGTGGAGCCGCTATGTGCTGTGCTCGGGACATGGAGGTGAAATGGAAAGGACAATTCCGCTCGGTGCTCGTGGACAAGGAGGACCCCCCACCCCTACCCCTGACTCCCCCCCTACCCCAACTCCCACCAATCCCATCCCTGAACCCCACCCGTGTCCCCCTAACCCCAACAAGGAACCCCCAAAGTAGTGCAAACCCCAAACTAGAGATCATTGTCCCGGCCCTGTACAGTCTTTTCTGCAGGTCCGTAGTATCAGGTCGAAAAGGGAAAAACGAGCAGTCGAGGCAACCCCAGTGGCCCCCCGCCCCGTCCCCCCAGGCCCCCTGGTATGCAAAGGCATTCATTCACACCCCCCAAGTTATGCCTATCACAGCTCCGTGGAAGTGTCTTTGGCGACCACTTGGACCGCCTCCGCGTGTTCATGAGCTATGGTCTCGGGGTCTGGCTTGCGGATATTCTTGTGGGTCCGTCTACGCCTCACCCGTTGCCAGCCGTCCCCAGTTCTAGTCTGGGAGGGCGCCGGGGAGGACCGCCTGGATGAGTTCTCCTCACTATCCTCCGCCTCTAGGGTGATGCCCAGCAGCTCACAAGTGTCCCGCAGGGGGCGAAGTTGCCGGAGGACCCCCTCCCATTTAAAGATAAGTCTGAAGGGGTGGCCCCAGGAGTAAGGGATACCTTTGTATCTCAAGAAGGCCGTGGCCACCTTAAACGACCTCCTCTTCTGCAGCTTGATGGCCGATAGGTCTTGATACAACGCCACCGCGTAGCCCCGGAACTGGAGAGGCTGTTTCTGCCTTGCCATTTGAAGAATGCGTTCCTTCAGAGGGTAGTCAGGCAGGAAGGCCAGGATGTCAGGCGGCGGGGCCGGGGCCCGGCGTGCCATGCCCACCCTGTGCGCTCGATCTATCCGGACCACGAAGTCCTCCTGCTCCCCCAAGATGCTCCGGAATAGCTCCTGCAGGAATGCTGTTACATCACCCCCTTCTGATTTGGACGGCACTCCCTGGACCCGTATGTTATTGCGACGGGAGCGGTTGTCGAGGTCCTCGTTGTGTGCCTGTAGGTCTGTTTGTTGATCTTGGAGCCGAATGATCTCCTGTTGCAGGAGTTTGATCTCTCCGCTTCTGTTGCTCACCGAATCCTCCACTGCCGCCACACGTTCACCCAGGCCATCGACATCCCGCCTGAGCTCTTTATGCTCCCCTGCCATCTATTGTTTAAGGGTAGGGAAGTCCTCTCTTAGTGTACTGAAAAGCGTTTCCATGAAGGCCCTCGTGATGGGAATATCCCCTTCCGAGTGCGTCTTAGGCTGTTTCGGTGGTAGGCTTTGCTCCGGGCTCTTCGCCCCCTTGGGGGTGCCCCTGGTCAGCATGTCAGTAATCGTCCGTCCTCCCCTGCGGTTCGACATGGTACTCTTGACAGCCACCCCCGATGCTCCGTGGGCCACTCCCGGCGTGTCCCGCTGTCCCCACACGCGGTTCCTTCTTCTGGATTGGGTCCTTCGCCTCCTCAGGGCCTCTCTCCCGGGTCCGAGCCGATGCCGCTGGTTCTTTGGCTTCTCTGGGGTCCCCCCCTCTAGCCGTCCGGGCCGGGGGCAAGCAGGCTCCACCAGGTCCCGTGCCGGGAGCTCGATTCCCGCCCCCTGAATCTGGTGCGGTCTCCAAGGGCAGGGCCGCCACTTCCCCCACTGTGGCTTCGCAGGCCGTATCGCTCCCTTCGTGCGTGTCTCGCCCAGCTCCAACTTGTGTTGCTGCAGGCCTGCCACCCAGGGGTCTCCACTCTCTCCCCAGCTCCACCTGCAGGGGGCACGGCTGTCGGGCCCCCCAAGGCCGCTCGGCCCGCACTTCACTTTGTGGCACCTTATGGCGTGGCTTTGGGTGCTCGCCCGGATCCTCTGCGTGGTCTGGGTCCACGCCTCAGCTGCGCCCCCACACCCGGCGCTGGGTAGGCCGCAGTAGGCCCCACGCCGGGGGCTCGATTTATGCTCCCCGATGTCGCACAGCCCCAAGGACAGAGCGCACCACCCCCCGTCGGTGACTACGGGGGGGGCCCCAGTGCTGTCTCGTTCCCCAGTCGCCTTCCGATTCCGCCCCAGGCAGCGCCCGGACTTCCAGGCCTCGGTCTCCTTGATGGCGGCCACTCGCGGTGCAGTGGGCCGGCCTCGGCGTGTCCCACCACAGCTCCCCTCAGCTCCGGCACGTTCAGCCAGCCCCCCGGGGGCCACCCCACCGTCCGCTCCTCACCTCTGCAGCTCACCAGGCGCCGCGCTGTGTTGAGCAGCCGCCGCAGGACTCGTCCGTCTAGGCCCAAGCCGGGGGCTAAATTAGCGGCGTCTTGCGGCAAGGCCCACTCCGGTAGGCCGGAGCCGACAGGGCCCAGGCTCGCCGACCACTGGCTTCCCCTCAGTACCGGCAAGGCTGCGGCCACCGGGAGGTAGTGCCCCTCCGGGCATCAGGCGTTGCAGGGCTCCGAAGCAGCCCGCCGGGACGCCGCCGGCAAGCTCAACCCTCGCCGCGGCGTCTCCCAGGTCCGCTCTGCTTGCCGCTCCCTGGACGGAGCACAGGATTTCCCCTGACCCCGATCGGGTCGTCGCTGGACCGCGGACACAGGTTCGCCACTCGCCAGGTGTGGGGGGGGCTTAGCTATGAGCAAGGGGCACAAAGGGGGGATCGGGGCGGGAGCTCCTCGACTACACGTCCGCTCCGGCCGCCATCTTGGCCACGCCCCCCTTTACCCAGAATTTACATAAATATATTCGGAGTTCATTGTGGGGAATAAATGCAACTCCTGTAATCAACTCTATTTAATTTTTAACCAAAGTGTATTCTTGGAGCAACAGGTTCGAACAAGTCCATCTTCACAGTCGAAAAAAGTTAAAAGAAACAAAAGTATATGAAAATAACAATCTCCAAATTGTTTACAGTTAGCACAGGAACTTGTATTGTGTGCTTCTATGTTGGTAAATGGACCACTAACTCCTCACTAATATGTTACCCATCACACACAAATGTCTCAAGACTCAAATCTTTTTTGACTAATTTCTGTAGTTTCATCTCATTAGATATTTCCTTATTATTCATGGTAGTATCCTGTGGAGTACCATTAAGTAGTCTATTGGAACTGTGCTTTCATGCTTTAAACTTGTTACAAGTGTAAAAAAGGTTTGGCACCTACTAGGCGTTAGGTTTGTGTTGTTAGAATTGACTTCTAACCAACAGGCTCTTATTCCAGAAAGTCAAGCTGGAAGTATTCCACAAAATCTTTGGTAATGTTTTTCCCATTGTTCAGCCCTTCTCAAGTCTTGGAGAATATAATTTTTACTGACTCTGCTTGATTTGAGAAAGTTGTGATAATTCAAATCCTGCTAGTCTCCTCTAAAAGCCTTGTGGTCCTTGCAACTTTAGCTGCTTTTGGTTTGTATAGTAGGTCCTCCCTTCTAACCATTCTGTTCTTCTCTACAGCTGTTTGCAGGTCTCTTGATAAGTATTCACATTTTTTAAATTGTTCATCATATTGTTACTGACTTCTTCAAATGCTCATTTGGAGCTACAGCTCATTTTCAGTATCCCTAGTTCCCCATTTGATATATTCCACCTAACTTGTGTTAGATGGCTATTGGAAGCATCTACATGATTATTTCCAGTTGTCTTCTTTCTATGCAAAGTTGTCTCCAATATGTTGTTCTTGACCTCAAACCTCAAATCTAGGAACTCAACGTCATGCAGAACTTCAGGTTCAATATATTTTAATTCAAACATTTGTGGCATTCATTGAGTTGTTGAACTCTACTATTGCAAATAAGGAATATGTTATGTATATAGCATAACCATACCACTACACATTGCATGTATTCTTCAAATTTGAAATCAGTGGACACCTGCTCCTCACAACATCCCATCAACAGATTGGTGCAGCTGGGGGCAAAGCTAGTGCCCATTGTCGCACCTCTTATCTGTATGTACAAACTGTTGCCAAATAGGAAGACATTCTCATAAAAGCACACTTTGGTCATATGTAACATCTTAATAGTATGCTTGTAAGTAATGGTTGAAGTAAAGTGTCAGAGTCGAGTGTCTTGTTGTAGAGTGGATTGCTGTGTCATAGAGTAAAATGGCATTAAGTAGAGTGGAGTGACATGGCTTAGAGTGGATTAAAGTAGAGTGGAGTGAAGTGGTATAGAATGGAGTGGCGTGTCATAGAGTACAGAGTAGAGTGGAGGGCTGTAGAGTGGAGTGGCGTACAGTGGAGGGGCATACAGTGGAGTGGCATGTCCTGGAGTGGCATGTCATAGAGTGAAGTGGAGTGAAGTTGAGTGTGGTAGAATGTTGTGTAGTATCATATCATACAGTGGGGTGGCGTATAATAGAGTTGAGGGGGTTGTAGTGGGGTGGCATGTCATACAGTATCGGAGAGTCATGGGCATAGAGTGGAGTAGAGTGCTATAGGGTGGAGGTGCGTAGAGTGGAGTGGCATGTCGAAGACTGAAGTAGACTGGCATGGAGTGGAGGAGCATAGAGTGCTGTAAAGTGTTACTGAGTAGCGTGTCATACAGTGTTGTGTCATACAGTGTATTAGAGTGGATTGGCGAAGAGTGGAATGAAATTGAACAAAGTAATGGAGTAGAGTGGAGTAGTCAGTCATAGAGTAGAGTGGAGTAAAGTGGCGTAGAGGGAGTTGTGTAGCGTGTCAGAGTGGAGTAGAGTGTTTTGTACAGCAGCATAGAGTGGAGTAGAGTGGAGTAGAGTGTCGGCGAATGGCAATGAGTGGAATAGAGAGTTCTGGAGTGGCATAGAGTGGAGTAGAGTGTCAGAGTTAAGTAGGATGTTCTAAAGTAGAGTGGTGTGTCATATAATGGTGTGTCATAGAGTCTCTTAGAGCAGAGTGGCATGTCGTAGAGTGGCGCACCTTGGAGTGGTGTATCGTGGAGTGGTGCAACGTGACATACAGTGGAGTGAAGTAACTTAAAGTGACATTTCATGGAGTGGATTGGCATAGCGAAGAGTGGAGTAAAGTGGGAAACATCCATTACAAAGCAGTCATTACATCGCACTGCTTTTACAATGCAACTGTTACAACGCAACTGCATTTACATCGCATGCCATTACAACGCATGCCATTACAATGCATGTCACTACAACACATGCCATTACAACGCATGCCATTGCAACACATTCCATTGCAAGCATTATAAGGTAAGTAATGGAGATTTATTTGTTTTAGGGTGGGTATTGGTTTTGGGGTAGATGGGAATAGTAATTTTTACCCCTACACTATCTAACACTTACCCTACTGTTGCACTCACTGGAGTGGGTATACTAATTTTTACCCCTACACTATTCAACACTTACCCTACTGTTGGCCTAAAAGTATTATGCGTTGTAATGGTATGCATTGTAATGGTATGCGTTGTAATGGAATGCGTTATAATGGTAGTTTTAAAAAATGCGTTGTAATGGCATGAGTTATGAAATCATGCGATGTAAAAAATGTGTTGTAAAAGCACTAATTGTAACGTCATTTATTCAGTAAAGTGTCAGAGTTGAGTAGAATGTTGCAAAGTGGAGCGGTGTGTCATATAGTGGCATGTTGTAGATAATCTTAGAGTAGAGTGGCATGTTATAGAATGGAATGGCATGACAGACTGGTGTGTCATAGAGTGGAGTGGAGTAGCTTAGTGCGACATTTCATGGAGTGAATTGGGATAGCGAAGAGTGGAGTAAAGTGTCATAGAGATGAGTAGAATATTGTAAAGAGGAGCAGCGTATAATATAGTGCTGTTTTGTAGGGTGTCTTAGAGTGGAGTGGCATGTCGCAGAGTGTCTTGGAGTGGTTTGGCATGTTATAGAGTGTCTTTTATCACATATGCAACAAATTGATTTACATTTCAATAGGAATCACTATACCTTCTAGATACTTTTGAGAAAGTACCACAGTACAGCCTAAACTCTAGTCTGTCATGCCACTCCATTCTACAACATCCCACTCCACTCTAAGATACTCTACGCCACGCCAATATATGACATGTCAGTTCACTTTATGTGTCAATAAAAGTACTTTTCCCTACCTCTACAGAGTTTGCTAAACTGCCTCATTTCTTCCACTACATTAAAACAATAGTAATAACCTATATTTTATGTTAAAACACAGACCAAAGCTAAGTGTGGTCTGAACAATATTGCTGCCTTTTCATTTTGCAAGGGTATCAGTAGCCAATCATATTGTGTTTAGTCATCGCAAGGTACCATAGTATTCTGTGACACAATACATCACTAAGCTGTTGCCCCTTATTACTTAAAAACTACTGCATCAGTTTAGATCAAATAACAAAATGGACCCTTTCCAAACCATAATCTATCTTCCAGCCAAATTTTATGAAGATCTATTCAGCTATTTTGCCGCTAAGTCTGTTTAAAAAGTCTATGGAAATGCACTGTTGGAAAAACGTGTTTTGGGACCCCCCGTTTTTATCTTGCACCTCCTTAACTAATAACGATAAAACTTTGCATCATCAGCTACTGTAGAAAAAGGAATAGACCTGGAAAGGTTTGTGGATATTTGTCAAACAGTAGAAAAGTTATTACCAATCAAAAATCCAAGGAATTCCTATCTCTTAGAATCCTAGTTATAACTTTAGAGTAGCAGTAGTGATCTGATTGGTGTGTGTGTGTGTCTATATATATATATATATATATATATATGTATATATATATATATATATATAGACACACACACACACCAATCAGATATATGCTTGGCACTTCACCATATTTATAACAATGTACTATGTCTCACCAATACACTTTTAACTAGAATTATGTTGAGTGCATTGCTGATGACTGAGGATTACAAATGGAACAAGCATTTACAATGCAATAGGTCTCGCATTATTAAAGTTTGAGCTATTGGCATTGTAAATGACAATGCCTTTTATTCATTTGCATAGGTGCGTAAACAAGCAATTTGTTCTTATAGTCCATGCTTATGAGAAGCAAGGCTGGCAGTCTCTTTTACTGCCAGCCTTGCTCATAGTAAGCAAGGACTATACGTTCAAAGTGCATGTTTATGCACCGATTGCAGGTTTTAAAAAAAAATGAATAAAAGGCCTTGTCATTTACAATGCCAATAGCTCAAACTTGGTACTCCATGCATCAGTATACAGTACTTCTACAAATAGCAAACAACATACATCCATTATTGCTTATGGCCCAGGGTAAAGTTGCCATACAAACTGCTACATAGTGTGGTGTTTACTTATCCCAGTTATTGCTATGAGCAAAAGCCCCGTTTATGAATTTATGAGGCATAGTATTCTATTTCACAGTAATTTGGCCCACCTTTTATAAAGGGGCCTTAACTCTTGCCACCTCCCCATAGAGACCACTCACCATTGTCATCCTACTCAAAGCAGTGAATATAACACATATATTTAAAATGTTGACACTTATCAGCTGCGATATGGTGGGCTGCTAAATTCCTATATTACGACACTTTGTCCTGCTGTCAAAACAGGAAAAATGTATATACTACCACCAGGCTGCCTGTAATCTAGAAGCCACGAAGGGACACACATCTTACACTATATTGGACAGACTGAGATTTCGGTTTCAGGAAGCTGCCAAGCGCCTTTCTTGACCAAAATTACAGAGAAGATGGGAGAAGCAATTGAAAGTCCAGATGATATGCACTTCTCGCTATTTGTGAAGATAAAATGTAATCACCAAAATGCATCTGTCAATGTATACAATGGAAATAGAAATAGTGGCCGCTGCTTGATTTCAACTATACTAAAAATACCGAAAATCTCATTGAACAGCACTGTAAGCACCAGAAAACCTGCTACAATGCTGTGGTCAATAATTGTTTCTCACAAATATATTTTAAGCTTAGTGCTTCGAAGCTGCGAACAATTACCTTTTTGTATTATAAAAGTATAACCCTGCTACTATCGTGTTTTACAAATAACCAAATCTGCCGGGTCTCCGAGAAATAGATGCATAAACCAGATGTCTGTTTGCAAGTACCTCAGCTGAATCTGACTTCTCTGGAACGTCCTGCCACACACCCGGTAGCCGGTACTTCCTGGCACAAACAATGCAGCATCATAAACATAACCGGTGACTGTCAGCAGCCGTTACGTTGTTTCCACTACTGTACTCCTCCTTTGGATTAGTTTTTTTTTGGTTGTTGTGAAAAAAAGAAAATAACACACCAATGCTAAACGAGTTTGAGCTATTGACATTGCAAATAACAATGCCTTTTATTTTTGTTTTAAAAACATAAATAAAAGGCATTGTCATTTACAATGACATTAGCTTAAACTCGGGTTACTGCGAGACCCATTGCATTGCTAAAGTCCCACCTGGCGTACATTTTTTAACTATTAGAAGTCTATTAGAAGTCACCCAGGAATTTTGAGACTGCATGGGGGAAGTTCCTGAATTAGTTTATAGAAGGCCTAAGTGACATGCCATAGCTCTTCAGCAAAGTGCTGGTATGCGTCATCAGTGGATAGCTGCCGCGTAACTGTCCAGTAAACCCTGACCCGTTGTGATATACTGCGGTCTCAGTGCTTTAAAGAGCAAGGCACTATCTCGTACTGAGTGCCTGCCCCTCTTTTATCTGAAAGGGGAGTTCCTGCACTTCTCAGCACTGTTAATATATTTAATCGGAGAATACCGCCACAACTTAGTCAAAAACAGGTACTCTGGATACCTAGTGCCAGCACTTCTGTACTTCGATTGAAAGCCCGGCAAGTTCCTGGAATATAAATACGCATACTTTGGGGTGAAACCGAGCTAAACATGAATACTGACGCAGACCAGGGCAATTAAACGAATGTTTAAGTAGGAGGTCGTATGAGGTGAAGCTCAGAACTAGTCTGATATTAATACAGTAACAGACATGGAGAGGATACACTGAACCATGTCTCACCCCTTTTACCCTGTGTCCGCTAGGTGAAGTCACTCGTATACGCTGCAGTCCATACAGAATGCGGCTGCTAGAATTCTTTTAGACATCCCTCACCGTCAGCCTACTACTCCCGCCATTCGTCATCTTCATTGGCTAAGAGTAGAGGGCCGCATTAAATTCAAGGCCCTCTGCATTGCCTATAAGGCAGTGCATGGCGTCGGACCCAAGTTTCTGACTGAAGCATTTCAGCTGTACACACCTAAAAGGCAGCTGAGATCTGCCAACACCTGCCTCCTGCCGGTACCTCGCACAAGAACAGCAACCTGGGGAGACAGACGTTTCCTGGTTGCTGCGCCCAAGCTTTGGAACCTTTTGCCACTTACTATCAAAACTGCCCCAAATCTGATGAGCTTCCGTAGGCTCCTAAAGACATGGTTGTTCAACCAGTGAGCTTGCTGTTCGGTCCCTCTGGCCTCCACATGCGCCGAGACACCTTCGGGTATTTTTATGCGCAATAAAAATATCGTAAATAAATAAATAAATACACTTGCTGTCACAGTCACAAATAGTTGAAACTCTGAACAGATGTGCTTGTTACCACATTCGCCGGTCCTCATAGTATCGACCTGGAAGGATAAAAAAACTGCCGGCCCTGCCGCATACAAAGCTGTGACCTGTCGGTCCATATATGTTTCCGCAGCAGTTGCATTCACCCACAGAGTTCGGCTGCGCTACTTCTAGAAACAGAGAAAAATGTGCCTCCTACCAGACCAGTGCGCACACGGCTGCATGTTTTCCAGTGACCCCAGTTCACCAGTCTGGTTCCAGTGTGGCTGTACCCGGCATGTGGGGCGCAGAGAAGGTAGGAACTGGGAGCCTGGCAAACAGAAGAGCTGCTTCCTTCATGCAGACCATGGTAAAGGGAGCCGGGAACCAGCCTGAGAAGGGGAAGGGTCCCGCACCCCGTGCCCGGTCCCGTGCGGGCGTTTGAGGGGGGAGCAGGTCACAACCCGGGAGATCTTTAGCGCGGAGGAGGTGGCCGCACTAGTTTTTTATGTCCAGCGCCGCCTCCCCAGGCCCATCATGGCAGGTGGCAAGATCGCTAGCAGCTACGGGATCCGGGAGCGCCGGAAGCGGTGGGAGAAGGTGTGCCGGGCCATGTATCAACACTCTCGGGTCCGGCGCACCTACAACCAGGCCACCCACCATTGGACGGATCTTCTGGACTGGGAACGCGACTTGGTCGACCTGCTCGGCCTCGAGATCCCCGGACTTGGTGAGTAGTAGTAGCTATTTCTTCACTACTCTGTTTTCTCCTGCTCTGTGTGTTATTATATTGCACATTTTTGTTTTTTACCAAGAGCAATAATGCTACCGATTACATTGTAGGTAAATTATATTTCAAAATCTTCTGTGCATTTCAGGTGCACTGCTCTCCTTCTCAGTAGCGTTGCTACTATGCTTATTTGTTTTTGATTTTGTGTTCATTTCATTGGCCTGAGAAATTATGTATGAGTGTAGTTTAAAGAACTGCGTAATGCTAGACACTAAGGGTCAGATTTTCAATTACCGGCGCATCCCTTCAAAGTAGCAGGGATGCGACAGTAATTGTGCGCCACGCCACCACCACCCATGGTGCGCCGTATTTACAATGCGGCACACCATGGGCCCAAAATGTCACCGAAGCGTTACGCATCTGTGCCGTAAAGGCGGCGCATTGCTGGAGTTGCGTCGCAACAATGGCGCTGCTCCAACAATGCTCTGGGGTGCCCTATCTCCCCAATGCTGCGTCAAGCCGTACGTCTGCTTCAAGCAAGCGCAGGGTTTGAGTCACGCATCATTGTCCTAAAAGTGACTGATTGAAATCTTGTAGATTTCCCTCAGCCACTTTTAGGATGCGTTGCTGCGCAGGAACGCCCTCCCTTGCGCCGGAACGCCCCCTGATGGTGCAGGGCTTTACAACGTGATGCATCTCCCATATCCGTCACGTTGTTAATATACGCCGCACCATGGCGCCTCTTTTGTTCTGCCGATGCGTCACAAAAGTCACGCAACAATGGAGCAAAAGAGCTGCAAGGGGCTTGTAAATCTGCCCCTACAGACTCAAGTCCAGCCTTTCTTTCTACACCTGGCAATAAGAAGAAATAGTGGTGGTGGATTGATAGTTTGAGTATTTTAATGACTGGTTAATGTAGTAGGAAACTTTTTAGTGTTATCGCTGATCTGCAATCATGATGGAGTTTGTCTGTCACTTCGCGTGCTGCGCACTGCTGCCTGCCAGTCCTAGGCGAACCTTTTTAGTAGTTTGTTTAGTGAGCTACATAACTTTCCAAGTCGACGGTCCGCAAATCGAGCAATTCTAATATTGTGGTAGACCACATGAGATAGGTCAATATATCCCGTGGAATAGTTGTCTATTTGCTATTTCGCCAAAATATTTTGTTATTGTTCTTTTGAAATGTTTGATTTGGTTGACAACAATCATCCATGTTTTCAGGTCTTTCTTTCTTTCATGTTGTACATCAGCTCTCCCCAGGGGCAAGAGGACAGAGGAGGAGGCTGCTGTGGAACTGGATGCAGGCCAGGATCGGTCAGGCGAGGGCTCCTTTGCTGGCCCCAGTAAGTTTTCATTTTAATATAGAGTACCTATTTTTTTCTAGTTTTCCTCATTTGATTTTTTCTAAATCGTCTTTGATCTTCTTGTAGACTGTATCTAAATTCTTATCCTGCCTCTACTATGACTCCCTGTGGTATTACTAGATTATTCTTAATAGTCTGTCTGTGTAGCTAACTAAGATTGCCCAGTTGGCAAAAGGTGTTAAACGAAACTCCCATTCTAGTCAGCAATAGCTCTATGCACTGAGTGCAGTCCTCCGGGATTGTCCATAATGTCTTTTCAAGTCTTCTAAATGTTTATGCTTTGTCAATTCCCCACAATAAAATGTGAATGACCACCAAGAAAGAATAAGATACTACTTTACTGTTGGTTTGGATAGGAGGACAATCCATACTATTACTGTTGCAGGGACAAATCTGCACAAACAGAACTATGGACACTAAATAGTGCATTGTTTATCAATTATAATAGGCGCAGGTAGACTTTCCACATACCTCAGTGATATCAGACTTTGAAGAACCCCCAAACTACTTACTGACTAGATAGTGTGGCAGAGTCATTTAGCTCCCGAATTCATCGATGATTGATCCCCAATGATGATTATCCAACGCAGGACAAGAGTACGGAGTCAGAGTCCAGAAGTGTCAGAGGCACGGACTCATGCTTGCAAATTGCAAAACCTTTTGCTCACTCACTCTTGACCAAAAACCACAGAGTCTATTTAAGTTTTAAAGCTTTATTAAAAGTAAAAATATTTATTAAAATCAAGCTTGTCATAAAACATAAACGGTTGATTAAAAATGGAAAAATGCTTAGTGATTTATTTCACACATTTATTGTGGGCGAGCCGAGCCCTCACCTGGTTTGAACTTTAATTTTTCTTTTTGGTGCTGAATCGTCGGTCACTCCGTCCTAGTGATGATGATTTGTTCTTAGAAGTGAAGCTTCTGTCTGTTATGAGAAAAATGGTGCGTGTTAAAAAGCAAGCATTCATCAGTTGTGCCAAAATGTGCAGCAAGACAACACCCTTCCCTGGAAAAAGGGACATTTTTACTTTAGAGTAGACAGTCACAAATTATTAGATTGGTTTCTGTATTCACATTTCTTCATTCCTAGACAAAATACTAGTGAGTGGTGTATGTCTATGACATCTAGCTAACATTCTTAAATGTACTTTGTAGGTGGAACATCTGTTGCTGGGCCCAGCGCGGAGGTGGAGGAGGAGACTTCAGGGGAGGAGGCGGTGCAAGTGCCGGACGAAACTGCTGTGCGGGTTGCCACGGTAGTGGCGGGCAGTGGTAAGCTTTTATATTCCTTACTTATTGAGATTGCAGACTGCATAGTGTGCTCCCCGTGAGAAAACGTAAGGTTTGTCCAGGTGAGAGACATGAAGAAGAATGATTGACATATAGTTTGAATGGATGGATGCCTGGATCATGGTACTATCTGACTCTTAGATAGCATATGTGTATCTAGAGAGAGTAGACGGTCACTGGATGAACTAAGTGTTACTTTGAAGAGCATGTAACACCGCACCCGCACGTCCGTCCCAGTGTAGGAAAGGGAAGGAAAAGAAGTTGTAATTTTGTCCGAATACTACCATGAATAGTAGCAGTAGTTTGTATTGCAAGCACAGCATATATCCGGCTATTACGATGGCCACTCACTACCTCTGTTAATAAGTTTAGTAGAACTCGGTCATTCATGTGTGGATGTATCACTGTTCACTCAATAAAAAGCAAAGCACCTAAAGTCATCCCATATGTAAGCAAATACATACCATGTGCAGTGATAGATAATCAGATTATTTATCTTCTTCATATTCCTTTTCTAGTATCCATTGGCACTGTAAGGTGAAAGTTAAATTAATTAAGCAGTAGCCCTTGTAACAGAGTATTCTCAGTGCCACCTGTAATAGAAAAGTAAGAGCATCATCACCTGCATGTACTGGACTGGTACAGTAACGCAAGTCTGTCTCACTCATCATGGCGGGCGTTTGTTTTTCTGGGGTGCAAGTTGACTGTGCTGGCATTATGCCGGCTTGCAGAAGTTAACGTACCAATTTTGCTAAACAAGAGAGAAGAAGAAGAATAAGACTGGTGTACTGTCATAGTCGACTCTAATGGAGTGAGTCCATAGTGCTCGTAGAATTGATTCCTTAAACTCCCACTAATGTTAGAGCAAGGATGAAGAAGTGGGAGGTTAGATAGATACTGGCCACAATAGTTATGTACTGCGCTTGCAAGTTGTAAGTTCTACTGTGACACAACTTTCTACTGATTCATTTTGTGTTAATCTTAAAGAGCATTGGCTACAGACTATGTCTTTCTTTCTTCATATAGATGCTCCTTCCAAACCAACACGGAAGGAGCTGGCTAAAAGGGCCCGGCAACGGAGGCTGGAGGCCACTGTCGCCGAATATCGGCGGCTGGTGGCCCAGGAGGAGGAGGACACGCAGAGTATGTCAACAACATCCACGGCGACACCTGCATCCTCCTCCGCGCTCCCTGGGTCAGCCAGTCAGCGCAGCAGGTCTCCAGTGGTACGGAGCGGGGGTACCGCAGCCACCCGCCACTGCCGAGCAGCAAAGAAATCAGCTGCCCCCACAGCAGTTGCAAAAAAGGATGCACCGCCTTTCCCTCAACACCAAAACCCTGCTCGAGACCCTCCGCAAGGAGCATGCCGACCTGGCCCGAAAAGTCAACAGCAGCCAGCAGTAGGAGGAGACTGTCCCTTGCCCCTTTTTTAAAGACTTCTGGGGGGTGGGAATTGGAGTTGGGTTTTCTACTTTTTTGGACTTAGTTTTCACGGACATTCGTTGGGGTTCGGGAGTGGGGGTGGGTTGGGTCTTGCGGGAGATTATTTATGTTAGGGATATATAAATATACTTTAAACTTTATCTTAGCATACGTGTTTTTTACTGCTTTTGGGGCTGGAGGGTGGGGGTTTAACAGTCCTGAAACTTAAGTGGCTTCTTGATTCAAGTTGTGTAAGTACTAATGGCCCAAATGTTTTCAAAACTAAGTGCCTCTCACAGAGTAAGTGAATTCAATAGTCCTAGGACCGTCAGTCTCTCGTCTCTCCTAATACTCCATTATACTACCTCCCCCCAAACGCTTATCTTACCTGTAATTTGTGTTTGGAAATAGGGCTAAGCACAGGGCTGGTTGCACGCAAAATGGCGATTAAGGTTGGCAATCCTGGGCGGATGAAATGTCATCATTGTGGTGGTACTTGTGGTGTTACACAGTGGCAGTTGCAGCATCTGAAAAAAAAGAAAATGAAACCTTGTTTGTCCTTACCGTAGCATTAGAACGGTACAATAGAGAATTTAGCAGGTGACAGTACACTAGAACAGTGCCACAATGTAGCCTAACAAATGGTAAAGTATTGAAAGTATAACAAGTACTTGCGTTGAATTTATTTGACATTGGCTACTACTACAAGAAATAGTACTGAAGGTGAAGGACACAGCAGCTTAATAATTTGCCACGTCTAGGAGGAGGATGTTCTTGATGACCAATCAAGTTGATGGCGCACATGAAAATCTGCTTTCATTTGCCAATAGTGACTCAGTGTCAAGCTGAGTAAGAATATATCCTCGGATTCCTTCACCAGCCTGTTGTTATGACCTTTTCCTCCCCAGCAAGTGTGGAATTATTGCTGTCATTTAGTCACACATCAATCAAAACCACACAGCCAGGGGGAAGAGGGTTAGGGTTTGGAAAATGGATGGGAATGGGGGTTTTTGGGAAAGTTTTGTTGAGAGAAGAAAAAAAAAGCACAGCATGGACAAACAATAATTGAAGATAAACAAATCTTTGGGTACAAAGCTAACCATAAATCTTTTAAGTGACATAAAGGAAGTGCGTGCACTACTGCATGCATGGTTACTGAAAAGTAAGTAGTACTTTTGACAACCGTGAATGAAAGAATGCGACAGTACAGGGCTGCAGTGATAATTATGCATTTTCACTTGCCTATCTCTGCACTCAGAGAAACACTTCTTACATTAAATTAGGTTTAAAAAATAGCAGAAGTAAAACCTATAGAATGGCTGTAGGGATGAATTTAGAAGCAGAGATCAAAGAAATGCAGAGTCACAGTCATAGAAGTTCACAGCAATAACATTACTTAAAAGATAATTAGAAAAAGAACAGATACTGTATCTGTATGTTGTTGTAGTTGTCCTGTTGAATTTGGTAAGTTGCATGCATCCAACCATTCGTCTTATTAGCGGGACTCTTCCTTTCTATCTGACGCTCCGTCCGTCAATGTTGGTGACCAGAAGACACCCTGTCCACTGCCTGCCTGGCGGATGCTGAATTGCGTCTTGCTAATGTGAAGCCTGACTTCATCCTTTTTTTCCCATTGCACAGGCTGAAACCCGGCCTGTAATTATTGATGGAAAAACAGGAAGTGATATTAGAACACCACTGACAAATAAAGATAAGGTATGTACGCTGTATAGTGCAAAAAGTCACACTTTGAGTTTCCTAATAGACAGTACAATATTTTTGAAAGTGCGTACTCTGTCTGAGTCTCCGTTTGAAGGATAAATAAGTATGGGCGAATTAATTTAGAGGATCTTTCCCCTCAAGCTAGGTGTACTGTAAACTGTGTTTTAGAACAAAATTAGACCTTCCCAGCAGTGCTCCCAGACCCTTACTAAACCCAGTCGCAAAAATGTAGAAGACCCCCAATCAGATCTCCAAAAACGATGCCTAGTAGGAAATGGTGACAAAACGTACTTTGGAAGTAAAGTAGGCCCAAATCCCCCCTTACCCACCATGGATTGTATTCAAACCACTTGCAAGCAAGCAAAAGTATCCATACCCAGCATCGCTCCAAGACTCGCAAACCCCCCCACAAACAGCCCCCCACCCAAACACATGCAATACAATAATTCTAACCCTAACGAGCCCTAAGTTAAGAATAGTGGCAAACGCTTTCTTTAACCAGGCCAAATCCCCCCTTTCCCACCATGGATTTTCTTCAAACCACTTGCAACCAAAATTACACATTCCCACGAGTGCTCTAAGACCCCAGAACTCAGTTGCAAAAATCTAGAACACCCCGAAACACATGCAATCCTGCTGCTAGTGCTAACCATAACGAGCCCTAAGTTAATGTGCCAAAAGGCTTTTCAGCATGGATTTTCTCCAAACCACTTTTATCCGGTATTAGACCTTCCCAGCAATGCCCCAAGACCTGCCAACCCACCCACAAAAAAGCAGAACACCCCCATACAGGCAAAAAGCAAAAATTGAAAATCTCATACTTAGAATATTTTCGGCCTTCTTTCAATTCTGTCCAAACGCGCTCTGCAGCTAGGCCCTAACTCCCCTTTTCCACCATGGATTTCCTGAAAAACGAATGCAATCAACATAAGACTGTGCCAGCAGTGCTCCCAGACCCCAAAACCCACCCACAACAACCTAAAAGCCCGCCAAACAGCACCCCAAAGACAGGTAAGTGATCAAAAGCGCAAAATCTTTTTCAGCTCCGATTTTCTCCAAACCACTTTTATCTGGTATTAGACCTTCCCAGCAATGGCCCCAGACCCGTCAACCCAGGCGGAAACAAGTAGAAGACCCCCAAACAGCCGAAAAGCAAAACTACAAAAATGGGGACTGAAATTTTCAGGCAAATTTCCAAAATCACTCCGCGCGCGCTCTGCAGCTGGGCCCTAACTCCCCTTTGCCACCATGGATTTGCTTCAAACCTCTTGCAATCAAAAGTATCCATACCCAGCAGTGCTACCAGACCCCAAAACACACCCACAAACACCCGGAACCCCCCCAAACAGCACCTCAAAGACAAGCAAGTCAGCAAAAACGCAAATAAATGTTCACCTCCGATTTTGTCCAAACAACTTTGATCCGGTATTACACATTCCCAGCAATGGCCCCAGACTCCTGCAGCCACCCTCAAAAAAGCAGAACACCCCCAAACTGGCAAAAAGCAAAAATGGGCCTACTACCTGGAATTCAGTCCAAATACGCTGTGCAGCTAGGCCCTAACTCCCCTTTTCCACCATGGATTTCCTGAAAAACAAATGCAATCAACATTGGACTGTGCCAGCAGTGCTCCCAGAGCCCAAAACCCACCCACAACAACCTAAAAGCCCACCAAACAGCACCCCAAAGACAGGCAAGTGATCAAAAGCACAAAATCTTTTTCTGCTCCGATTTTCTCCAAACCACTTTTATCCGGTATTAGACCTTCACAGCAATGCCCCAGACCCGTCAACTCACCCGCAAAGAAGTAGAACACCCCCACAAGTGCAGAGTCTTTCTTCATTGGGCGTAATCCAGCCATCTGCTTTGAGGGAAATAGGATCTGGAGGAGGAGGATAGAGGAGCATGTTCTTGTGAACTTGTGAACCTGAGGAATGCAGACTGCGGCACCTTCAAATCAATAAGCAAATAAGTGAAGACAGTTCTGCTGATGGGCTTGTTTTTGTGATTAGGTGATTAAAGTTTTCTTATATAGATTTTGCAAAACAAAGAAAGACAGACACACAGGAATAAAAGTGAATAAGGACGAAAAAGAAAGTTAGTGATTCATTGACTCATTTTCAGGGCTCGGTGTCAGGGAAGAAGAGCTCGTTCTCATACTCTGCGAATTCAGGCGGGAGTAGGTCACCTAACAGAGAAGAACTTCCCTCATCTAAGTTGGTGTTGGTGTCCTCCTCGTCTTCTTCCTGCGTGTATTCTCGTATTTTGTAATCTGGTGGTATGAGGTGCTGATTCATCTTGATCATTGTTAACCTCACCACATTTTTGGGCGATAGGCGGGTCCTTTTGCAAGTTACAATGCCACCAGCAGCACCGAAAACACGTTCAGAAGACACGCTTGCGAGTGGGCAAGTAATTTATAGCCAGGTTGGTGATCTCTGGCCACAATTCTCTTTTCCCATGCCAATACGTCAATGGGTCATCATGAACATAGACCTCTGTTGAGTCATTCAGATAGTCCTGCACCATCGACTCAAGGTTCTCCACGGTTCCTCCACTTTGCTTACTTTTTGCTGGGACCTTTTGAGAAGCAAACCCAAGCTGAGTTAGCCAATCCTCTTCTTCACACAATGTTACTGTTGTGTCTGGTGCAGATGATCCGGTTGCTGGTGCCTTTAACGGCTGAGAGGGAAAATCACTCACTTCTGCCACAGCCACAGATGCAGAAGTGGATTCTTTTGACTCCGGATGGCCTGCTGATGCTGATGTACTGTCTTTTCCTTCAATTTCCTGCCGTTCTTTTTCAAACCTCCTGGCTGCCACAGCTAGCCAATGTTTGTACTTTGTAACTTCTGCGTCATCAAAAGGAAAGAATACACTGCCTGCCAGTGCCTTTTTGTACCGTGGATCCAGAATAGTAGCACACATGTAATGCTGTTCTGTGTGGATCTTTTGAAGACGTTCATCGCAAAGTAGGCGCTGTAATAACTTTTCCGCCAACTCAAATGCTTGTTCCTTTTCTTCATCATTTTGAAACGTAGAACACACCGCCTTCAGTTGGTGCTCTAGCATGCGCAACAATGGGATAGCTTTTCCCAAATTACAGTCCTCCCTGCTGACTGCACGCGTGAAGACCTCAAAAGGACGAAGCATGTCTGTCAGGCTTTGAACTAGCTTCCATTGCTCCACATGTATCCTCAGGTCCTTCATAGCTGCACCCTGTGTAAAGAAATACTGATCGACTACCGCACACTGCTCAAACAGACGCTCAAGCATGTAGAAGGTTGAGTTCCAACGTGTTGCCACCTCCTGGATGAGTGCTTTCACTGGCAGTTTACGTTCATGTTGCAGGCACCTCAGCTGCTTCCGGGCCTTAAAAGAATGGTTGAAATGTGTGCACATTCTTCGGCAGGTGGTCAGTAACTCGCACACTGGACTTTCTTCACTCAAGAATTTTTTAACAACCAGGTTTATACAATGCGCCAAACACGGCACTCTGAAATAGTTACCCATATCCATGGCCTTAACTACATTGGCGCCATTATCCGTGGAAACATAACCAATCATGCGTTTTCTTGGGGACAGCCATTGTAACACCTTTGTCTTAAACACATGCAAAATGTTTTCTCCTGTATGACTTTTCTCCATGCCAAACATGGCTAGTGTTGCATGTTTCCGAGCAGCTTTAAAAACGTTGTCCGGGTCAACACCTGCTATATGTCAATTAGCGCCGGGAAACCCTCACGGGTAGCTGTTCGCGCTCTACAAGACTAATAATAAATAAATAAAATAAATATAAAAACACCTGCCCTTAGCTTTGCTTTAACCCCTGAAAAAGAGACCCAGTGTGCAGTGATGCACATGTAATCTTGGCAACTTGTCCACATGTCTGTTGTCAGATGTATAGTCTGAACAGCACTCTTCTGCAAAGCTGCCCCAATCACCTCCAGCACATCTTCATGTAGTGCTGGGACCGCAACTCTGGCAAAATAGAACCGTCTAGGAACCTTCCATTTAGGGCAGAGCGTTGCCACTAATTCAAGAAAACCAACACCTTCCATAAAAGAAAAAAGGAGAAGGTCCAGCGCTAGCATTTTAGCCAGCTTAGTGTTATACAGACGCGTCATTGGGTGGTTGCGTTCAAATGGCGCATCTGAAAACAACATGCTTTAATGGTGGGCTGGACCATTTTACGGGATGATGATGATGACTTCTTCGACCCAGTTACGCTTGGTGATCATGAACTTTTTCGCATTGGTGTCTCACACTCTCCCACACTCTTAGTGTGGCTCATATATCTTGCAGGGGGTGTGCTGCTGACATGGGTACTGGGTGTAAGTGAAGAAATGTTTGACGCTTCTTCCTCCTCGTTATCATCAGATGAAACATCAACGGATACAGTTTGTTGGCTTGCAATTCGGGCTTCCTTGATCTCCTTTAGGTGCGCATGCCATTTGACAGTGTGCTGTCTCTCAAGATGACCTCTCTGGCCTCCGGTACCATAGTTGGTACCAAGCTTACCACGACTAACTCCAAGCTTACAAATGGTACAAATGGCTATGTTTTCCCTTGTTGGGCTAACACTAAAGAAGTCCCAAACTGTGGACTTCATATGTATGTGGGGGGCGGAGGAGGCGATACTGGGAATGCTAATGCCAGATGAAGTGGAGGATGTCTGTTGCCGAACTTTACTACGTTGTGCACTTGCAACACAGCTAATTGAGGAAATGGAGGTGGAGGTAGATGGAGGTCCCTTCTGGCGAGGAAAATATGGAAGCGGTAGGTGGTGGTGTACTAGTTAACTGCATTGGTGGTGGTCCCATTCCCACGTCGCCAACATCACGCTCAGCAGCATTTCGGGCTAGGGTAAAAATGTCTGTTTGCTGCATGCCCGCTGAGCCTGGAGTGACGTTTATGATGACTGCGTCGTCGTGGTGAGAGTCTTCATCAGCAGGAGTATACGCCACTTCTTGTTCAGTGTCATCATCACACTCCATAACTACGAGACTTTCGGGGACCTTCCTTTTACGCTTAGCTACCTTTGTCAGATCATGGTGTGCCTCACTCTCAGACAGCAGTGGTGGTTCCCAATTTGGATCCATATCATCAGAAGGAAGGGGGCTTGAAGAAGATGTAGACACTATCCTTGATCTTTTCCTTGCTGGGGATCTGGAAGACAATGAATCATCAGGAGGAGTGGCTTCCTCAAATGATACCCCGGCTTGAATGTCGATTTCCTGATGTGCCCCTACTTCGGGAGGAACAACTATTGTGGGCACTTGTGCCGCTCCATGCACCTCTGCTTGCGCATCTCCTTGCGCCGCCTCTCCTTCCACATGTACTTGGGCTTGTACTTGCACATGTGGTTGTTGTTGCGGCTGTGGTTGTTGAACACTCGTCAGATGAGTTACAACAACCTGTGTTGATTGAGGGATGCTGCTACTTTCTTGCGATGAGCCAACATCACTGGTCGATGGTGATTAAACAACTAGACTGGCTGCCTCTGCAGCACTCAAGGGCTTGGACTTAAGTTGGCGTGGTGGTGGTGGCACTGAGCCCAATGGAGCGGGGGTGCTGCTCCCAGCTTGGTCCCCAGCAGACCCCGCTGCTGCTGAAGGCGTACTTTTTTTTCCCAAAAAAATGCGGCGGTCGGCACACCAGTCTCCTTGGTAAGTGGCGCCACTTGCTTCTTCTGCTCCTTACTGGCAACTTTCTTGCTAGAGGAGCTACGGGCAACTTTTTTTGGGGCCATCTTCTTCAGATGTCAGAACAGCAGGCCGCAGTTGCACAAGTTGCAGAGTTGTCTGTGGCCACACGTGACGTTGTGCTGCACACACCGCAGCAGGACTTGTTCCTGGCACTGATGAGGAACGATGAGGCTGATGATTCGTCTCTGTACCTAAAAGCAAACGAAGCCAGAGGAACATCAGTTAAATAAATGTTGCATATGTAGCGCTTCAATTAATAGTTTGCAAGTAAGCATTTTTATTATACCCACCCCCCAAAATGGAAAGACCAATAAAATGCACCACTGACAGAGTACCCCTGGGCATAATGGATGAAAGCATGGCAGAGTGGGTGCAGGCCTATGGCACAACAAGGCACACTGCCTGGCTTCAAAATGCCCCCTAGACCCCCACCACATGGCCAGGCCCTGCCTGTACCAGTCCTCAAAATGGCCCCCACCCACATGGACAGGCCCCATCAACACCCCAAAATTCAAAAAACACACAAAAATCACCACAATCCAATGCCATCCATGCCCTCAATCATGTTCAAATTCAAGACAACCCACAGAAAGACTAGGCCCATGCACCACAGAGTACCCCTGGGCATAATGGATGTAAGCATGGCAGACTGGGTGCAGGCCTATGGCACAACAAAGCACACTGCCTGCCTTCAAGATGGCCCCTAGACCCCCACCACATGGCCAGGCCCTGCCTGTACCAGTCCTCAAAATGGCCCCCACCCACATGGACAGGCCCCATCCCCACCCCCAAAAATCGAAAAACACACAAAAACCACCACAATCCAATGCCATCCATGCCCTCAATCATGTTTAAATTCAAGACACCCCACAGAAAGACTAGGCCCATGCACCACAGAGTACCCCTGGGCATAAGGCCCCATCACCACCCCCAAAAATCGAAAAACACACAAAAATCACCACAATCCAAGGCCATCCATTCCCTCAATCATGTTCAAATTCAAGACACCCCACAGAAAGACTAGGCCCATGCACCACAGAGTACCCCTGGGCATAATGGATGAAAGCATGGCAGACTGGGTGCAGGCCTATGGCACAACAAAGCACACTGCCTGGCTTCAAGATGGCCCCTAGACCCCCACCACATGGCCAGGCCCTGCTGTACCAGTCCTCAAAATAGCCCCCACCCACATGGACAGGCCCCAACACCATCCCCAAAAATCGGAAAAAAACCACACAAAAATCACCACAATCCAATGCCATCCATGCCCTCAATCATGTTCAAATTCAAGTCACCCCACAGAAAGACTAGGCCCATGCACCACAGAGTACCCCTGGGCATAATGGATGGAAGCATGGCAGTCTGGGTGCAGGCCTATGGCACAACAAAGCACACTGCCTGGCTTCAAGATGGCCCCTAGACCCCCACCACATGGCCCGGCCCTGCCTGTACCAGTCCTCAAAATGGCCCCCACCCACATGGACAGGCCCCATCACCACCCCCAAAAATCAAAAAACACACAAAAATCACCACAATCCAATGCCATCCATGCCCTCAGTCATGTTCAAATTCAAGACACCCCACAGAAAGACTAGGCCCATGCACCACAGAGTACCCCTGGGCATAATGGATGAAAGCATGGCAGACTGGGTGCAGGCCTATGGCACAACAAAGCACACTGCCTGGCTTCAAGATGGCCCCTAGACCCCCACCACATGGCCAGGCCCTGCCTCTATCAGT
This sequence comes from Lissotriton vulgaris, assembly GCF_964263255.1. NCBI lineage: Eukaryota > Metazoa > Chordata > Amphibia > Caudata > Salamandridae > Lissotriton > Lissotriton vulgaris. The sequence goes on from NC_141695.1 coordinate 787,755,104, forward strand.
CCTCAAAATGGCCCCCACCCACATGGACAGGCCCCATCACCACCCCCAAAAATCGAAAAACACACAAAAATCACCACAATCCAATGCCATCCATGCCCTCAATCATGTTCAAATTCAAGACACCCCACAGAAAGACTAGGCCCATGCACCACAGAGTACCCCTGGGCATAATGGATGAAAGCATGGCAGACTGGGTGCAGGCCTATGGCACAACAAAGCACACTGCCTAGCTTCAAGATGGCCCCTAGACCCCCACCACATGGCCAGGCCCTGCCTGTACCAGTCCTCAAAATGGCCCCCACACACATGGACAGGCCCCATCAACACCCCAAAAATCGAAAAAACACACAAAAATTACCACAATCCAATGCCATCCATGCCCTCAATCATGTTCAAATTCAAGACAACCCACAGAAAGACTAGGCCCATGCACCACAGAGTACCCCTGGGCAAAAGGCCCCAACAACAGCCCAAAAATCAAAAAACACACAAAAATCACCACAATCCAATGCCATCCATGCCCTCAATCATGTTCAAATTCAAGACGCCCCACAGAAAGACTAGGCCCATGCACCACAGAGTACCCCTGGGCAAAAGGCCCCAACAACAGCCCAAAAATCGAAAACCACACAAAAATCACCACAATCCAATGCCATCCATGCCCTCAATCATGTTCAAATTCAAGACACCCCACAGAAAGACTAGGCCCATGCACCACAGAGTACCCCTGGGCAAAAGGCCCCAACAACAGCCCAAAAATCGAAAAACACACAAAAATCACCACAATCCAAAGCCACCCATGCCCTCAATCATGTTCAAATTCAAGACACCCAACAGAAAGACTAGGCCCATGCACCACAGAGTACCCCTGGGCATAATGTATGAAAGCATGGCAGACTGGGTGCAGGCCTGTGGCACAACAAAGCACACTGCCTGGCTTCAAGATGGCCCCTAGACCCCCACCACATGGCCAGGCCCTGCCTGTACCAGTCCTCAAAATGGCCCCCACCCACATGGACAGGCCCCATCAACACCCCCAAAAATCGAAAAAACACACAAAAATCACCACAATCCAATGCAATCCATGCCCTCAATCATGTTCAAATTCAAGACAACCCACAGAAAGACTAGGCCCATGCACCACAGAGTACCCCTGGGCAAAAGGCCCCAACAACAGCCCAAAAATCAAAAAAACACAAAAATCACCACAATCCAATGCCATCCATGCCCTCAATCATGTTCAAATTCAAGACACCCAACAGAAAGACTAGGCCCATGCACCACAGAGTACCCCTGGGCAAAAGGCCCCAACAACAGCCCAACAATTGAAAAACACACAAAAATCACCACAATCCAAAGCCACCCATGCCCTCAATCATGTTCAAATTCAAGACACCCCACAGAAAGACTAGGCCCATGCACCACAGAGTACCCCTGGGCATAATGGATGAAAGCATGGCAGACTGGGTGCAGGCCTATGGCACAACAAAGCACACTGCCTGGCTTCAAGATGGCCCCTAGACCCCCACCACATGGCCAGGCCCTGCCTGTACCAGTCCTCAAAATGGCCCCCGCCCACATGGACAGGCCCCATCAACACCCCCAAAAATCGAAAAAACACACAAAAATCACCACAATCCAATGCAATCCATGCCCTCAATCATGTTCAAATTCAAGACAACCCACAGAAAGACTAGGCCCATGCACCACAGAGTACCCCTGGGCAAAAGGCCCCAACAACAGCCCAAAAATCAAAAAACACACAAAAATCACCACAATCCAATGCCATCCATGCCCTCAATCATGTTCAAATTCAAGACGCCCCACAGAAAGACTAGGCCCATGCACCACAGAGTACCCCTGGGCAAAAGGCCCCAACAACAGCCCAACAATTGAAAAACACACAAGAATCACCACAATCCAATGCCATCCATGCCCTCAATCATGTTCAAATTCAAGACACCCCACAGAAAGACTAGGCCCATGCACCACAGAGTACCCCCGGGCAAAATGGATGAAAGCATGGCAGACAGGGTGCAGGCCTATGGCACAACAAAGCACACTGCCTGGCTTCAAGATGGCCCCTAGACCCCCACCACATGGCCAGGCCCTGCCTGTACCAGTCCTCAAAATGGCCCCCACCCACATGGACAGGCCCCATCACCACCCCCAAAAATCGAAAAACACACAAAAATCACCACAATCCAATGCCATCCATACCCTCAATCATGTTCAAATTCAAGTCACCCCACAGAAAGACTAGGCCCATGCACCACAGAGTACCCCTGGGCATAATGGATGAAAGCATGGCAGACTGGGTGCAGGCCTATGGCACAACAAAGCACACTGCCTGGCTTCAAGATGGCCCCTAGACCCCCACCACATGGCCAGGCCCTGCCTGTACCAGTCCTCAAAATGGCCCCCACCCACATGGACAGGCCCCATCACCACCCCCAAAAATCAAAAAACACACAAAAATCACCACAATCCAATGCCATCCATGCCCTCAATCATGTTCAAATTCAAGACACCCCACAGAAAGACTAGGCCCATGCACCACAGAGTACCCCTGGGCAAAATGGATGAAAGCATGGCAGACAGGGTGCAGGCCTATGGCACAACAAAGCACACTGCCTGGCTTCAAGATGGCCCCTAGACCCCCACCACATGGCCAGGCCCTGCCTGTACCAGTCCTCAAAATGGCCCCCACCCACATGGACAGGCCCCATCACCACCCCCAAAAATCGAAAAACACACAAAAATCACCACAATCCAATGCCATCCATACCCTCAATCATGTTCAAATTCAAGTCACCCCACAGAAAGACTAGGCCCATGCACCACAGAGTACCCCTGGGCATAATGGATGAAAGCATGGCAGACTGGGTGCAGGCCTATGGCACAACAAAGCACACTGCCTGGCTTCAAGATGGCCCCTAGACCCCCACCACATGGCCTGGCCCTGCCTGTACCTGTCCTCAAAATGGCCCCCACCCACATGGACAGGCCCCATCACCACCCCCAAAAATCAAAAAACACACAAAAATCACCACAATCCAATGCCATCCATGCCCTCAATCATGTTCAAATTCAAGACACCCCACAGAAAGACTAGGCCCATGCACCACAGAGTACCCCTGGGCATAATGGATGAAAGCATGGCAGACTGGGTGCAGGCCTATGGCACAACAAAGCACACTGCCTGGCTTCAAGATGGCCCCTAGACCCCCACCACATGGCCAGGCCCTGCCTGTACCAGTCCTCAAAATGACCCCCACCCACATGGACAGGCCCCATCAACACCCCGAAAATCGAAAAACACACAAAAATTACCACAATCCAATGCCATCCATGCCCTTAATCATGTTCAAATTCAAGACACCCCACAGAAAGACTAGGCCCATGCACCACAGAGTACCCCTGGGCAAAAGGCCCCAACAACAGCCCAAAAATCGAAAAACACACAAAAATCACCACAATCCAATGCCATCCATGCCCTCAATCATGTTCAAATTCAAGACACCCCACAGAAAGACTAGGCCCATGCACCACAGAGTACCCCTGAGCAAAAGGCCCCAACAACAGCCCAAAAATCGAAAAACACACAAAAGTCACCACAATCCAATGCCATCCATGCCCTCAATCATTTCAAATTCAAGACACCCCACAGAAAGACCAGGCCCATGCACCACAGAGTACCCCTGGGCATAATGGATGAAAGCATGGCAGACTGGGTGCAGGCCTATGGCACAACAAAGCACACTGCCTGGCTTCAAGATGGCCCATAGACCCCCACCACATGGCCAGGCCCTGCCTGTACCATTCCTCAAAATGGCCCCCACCCACATGGACAGGCCCCATCACCACCCCCAAAAATCGAAAAACACACAAAAATCACCACAATCCAATGCCATCCATGCCCTCAATCATGTTCAAATTCAAGACACCCCACAGAAAGACTAGGCCCATGCACCACAGAGTACCCCCGGGCATAATGGATGAAAGCATGGCAGACTGGGTGCAGGCCTATGGCACAACAAAGCACACTGCCTGGCTTCAAGATGGCCCCTAGACCCCCACCACATGGCCAGGCCCTGCCTGCACCAGTCCTCAAAATGGCCCCCACCCACATGGACAGGCCCCATCAACACCCCCAAAAATCGAAAAAACACACAAAAATCACTCCAATGCCATCCATGCCCTCAATCATGTTCAAATTCAAGACACCCCACAGAAAGACTAAGCCCATGCACCACAGAGTACCCCTGGGCAAAAGGCCCCAACAACAGCCCAAAAATCGAAAAACACACAAAAATCACCACAATCCAATGCCATCCATGCCCTCAATCATGTTCAAATTCAAGACACCCCACAGACAGACTAGGCCCATGCACCACAAAGTACCCCTGGGCAAAAGGCCCCAACAATAGCCCAAAAAACAAGAAACACACAAAAATCACCACAATCCAATGCCATCAATGCCCTCAATCATGTTCAAATTCAAGACACCCCACAGAAAGACTAGGCCCATGCACCACAGAGTACCCCTGGGCAAAAGGCCCCAACAACAGCCCAAAAATCGAAAATTCCAAAATTGTAGTTGCAGCAACTGTAATGCCCCAAACAAACTTACTTGTGAAATTTCTAATCCAAAAGTGATCCAAAGAAAGTCAAAAAAGGCCTCAAATCCAAATATCCAGCAGCATCCACAAAAAGTAATCCTTCCAAGTCAAGATCCAAATCAAAGTGACCAGCACATGAAGAAAGCACTGGGAGGAGCCTGCTGGACAGGAACAGGAAGTTGGAGACTGTGGGACACTTCCTTCCTCCCACCCCCCCAAAATGGACTCCTTGCAAAAAAAAGTGCAGGCAAATGTCAACCTGAGGAGTTATTCTGATAAAAATCATCATTTTCAGAAGGTTTATGCTGCTTGCTGTTGGATTTCTTGTGCAGAATTGCAAATTTTGCAATTTCGCAAGTGCGAGATTGTTGCTGCCCGCCGCATCTACGTGTTCGCAATTGCGAACTCTCGCGATGCGTGATCACGGCGTACTCGCATTGACAAACTCTCGCTGTGCAAGTTGGCAAGCCGCGATGATGTAATTGTGGTCGCCAAACTCCCGCGGGATCACGCAGCAAGATCCAAAATGGCGCAGCACACGCAAAACATGGAGAAAAACAACTCTGCAAACGCTGAATGACAGTAAGTGAACGCCGCGCTCAACAATATTGTATCACCAAGTAAAAAAATCCGCTGCGTGCGAATTTGCGAATTTTCGGCAAATTTACGAGAGTTCGCGGATTGCGAATTTGCCGAAAATCCGCAAATTCCGCGAGCGGAACGGATTTTAAGCCCATGCTTAGTTTACAAAAAGCAAAATATATTAGTTGAGGCCCAGAGTTTGCATCGGGATTGCGCCACTTTTTTGACACAACCCCGACACCAAATCTCATTTGTTAAATTTCCTAATGTGCTTACTCATGATATACCTGATAAACATGTGTGAGGTCTTAATATCTAATCTCACTTTTTGTGATATCACTTCCAGTGATGCCACATGTAATGACACGCGTCACAATTCCACTTGCATACTGCTTAACTTGGTTAGTCCTCCCACTTCTTTTTATAGGACTGGTGCCCTGATTTTATGTAATGTAATGAGTAGAGGGGGGACTGATCATGCCCTTTTAAAAAACACTCTGCACTTTAAACTCTATGACCCAGACGAAGGCTTTTGGCCGAAATATGTAGGTCTCTCTTTTGCTGGTGGAAACCCCAAACCTTGATTAATTCCATGGCTGCATCTGTGCCGACTTCCTCCCATTGATACTGCGGAGGCGACTGCAGAAGGCAGTTACCGGGAAAAAAATAAAAAATAAAAATAAATATACTGGGTTGAGCCGAAACGTTATGGCGACTAGCACGCAACTTCTCAAATAAAGAATAGCACTGAATCCAAGGTCCGTGTCTGTGCTGCTTGGGTGGGCGCTGGAAGCGAGCGAGCCTGGAGGCAGAAACAGAACCTGTAAATATATATATATATATATATATATTTTTTGTATCCAAAAATGCCTTGTGCTTGGTAGAGCACACAACGGCGCTCGTGTGGGATGCAGCCTGCCTTTGAAATCCTTTCATTATTATTTCGCCTTCGCCAACGCGTTTCGAGGTAATGACCTCTTCTTCCAGGGCAGCAGCTACAACATAAAAAGCTTGCATTACTAATTGATTTTTCCACTTTTATTTAGTTTATCACCTGTTCTTAAAGGCGTATTCACAGTTCAAACATTTCCGGTGCATGATGGGACACTGGGTCCTTGAATGCGAGCATGACATTAATTCATTTGTTGTTTGTTCATTTTCTAAGACATTCATTCCTTGGTAGGATAGGTTCATTCTGACAGGCTTTTTGAGCATATGGAGCGTCGTGCCTAGCAAGTTCCGATAGTTCAGCCTTGCAGCCTCACTCGGCTGGTTGGACACTGCTCTTCCAGCCCAGGATGGTGCCTCTCCCCGTGGCCAGGCTGCCACGTAGAATTTTTTGTATCCAAAAATGCCTTGTGCTTGGGAGAGCACACAACGGCGCTCGTGTGGGATGCAGCCTGCCTTTGAAATCCTTTCATTATTATTTCGCTTTCGCCAACGCGTTTCGAGGTAATGACCTCTTCTTCCAGGGCAGCAGCTACAACATAAAAAGCTCGCATTACTAATTGATTTTTCCACTCTTATTTAGTTTATCACCTGTTCTTAAGGGCGTATTCACAGTTCAAACATTTCCGGTGCATGATGGGACACTGGGTCCCATCATGCCATGACGTATTTACCGGTCAACATGAATATCTCAATCAAACAATTTAGACAAAAAGCCTGCACTACCTGTCCTTCGCTGTCTGCAAAGAGAGAGAATATTCCTATTCTCTGTTGTTTGCAAGCAGGGAATGTCTCAAATAACTCAAAAAGGAATACTAGTATTCGATCAAACTATTCAATCAATCAATCAATCAATCAATTTGTCACTTTTTCACAACCTTACAAGGACCGTATGTACAGTTCTTCGTCTTCGCCTTCCAGCGCCTGGTTGTCCTCTTACTCCAACAATCAATGCGGCATTCCTGTAAGGTCCCAGTCAGGACCGCAGGTCACTCGAGAGAGGTCCGTTCGGAACCGGTGAAGTTCAGTCGATCGGCAGCCAGGCGAGGGTCTCTTTCAGGCAGGTGCACTCCAATCATTTAGTCGTTCACTCCGTCGTTAGGACCTCTCTACCGGACCCACGTGTCGCTGATGGGCAACAACGTTGGGTCGCCAATTTGTGAAAAGCAGCGAGTCTTCTAAGACCCCCAATGCTGCCCGGTGGCAGGGTCCCACCTATAATTCACCTTGGGTTCGTTTACCAAAATAATGAGGCAAGCGCTGGGAACTGGAAGACAAGAAAAAGGTTTATTACTCTTAAGAGGAGCCCACGTCAACTACAGACATTGGGATGTCTGAGGGAGATGTTCTTCTGACAACTCCTTCTGGCTCTTCCTTTTATACAGGTTTGACACAATGCATTTGTTTTATTTATCCTAGTTACAAGGTTGGAGTCTCCGCCCCGGGCAGGTTTGTCACACAAGCCCAACATTGTTCTATCAACATGGTTACACAAGCCCAAAATTAATTCTCCACCCACCCAGGTCAAAACAGACAATCTAATCTTGCAGCTGGACCTTGCTTCAGGGTCTAAGCCATGTGAGACCGGACAGATCTAATTGCCCGTTCTGTTGATAAAAACAGGTTCCATTGTTGGCAAAAACAAGTCTTGCTGTGTGCAGTGCAATAAACCATGTTTGCAAGAGTCTGTTTGGTATTTGGAACCTGTTTATGTAAGAGTGTCCATGGGTTTGCCTGTAAACAGAGATAAGAGGAAAAACGAGTTTGTGGCAGCAAGTTGATGTTGGTCGTGGCAATAGTTTATAGCCCCCAGCTCACATACCAGGTTGGTCAGAGGGATGCTAGTAAGGGCAGGGTGAAACAAAAGGTGACCAAAAATACAAAATGTCTGCGGTTGGTCAGAATGACTGCAGTTTATGTGCACGTAGGAACTTCCATCAGACAAGGTGGCGCAGATAATGTTTATGATTGTCGTTTTTGCTTTTAACAGGCCGACTAGCCCACCAGGTACCTCCAGTAAGCGCCACAGAGCTGCGTTGCAGACAGGTGGTATGAGGCCACGCTCCTTTTTACACCTCTCTGCAACGCAGCTAGTGGCGCTTAATGGAGGTACCTGGTGGCCTAGTTGGACCCCAGGGACCCTCAGGATTCAAGGGGACTTAATCCTCCAACTTAGAATATGCCAGGGGGCGCGTTTGCAGAGTGCTGCAGGGAGGGGGTGGAGCCTGATATACCAAGTTAGCAATCCTGTTGTGTGGGACTTACTGGAAGCAATAAAAGGGGTAGTTGGCCCCCAAGGTTGACGTTGGGGGCTAACTATCCCTCCTGTTACCTCCGCTAAATCCCAAACAGTGGGATTGCTAAAATGTGTATGAAAGCCACGCTCTCCATTCTCCACCACTCTGCAAACTCAACTGCTATGTTATAGGTAGAAATTAGCATTTAAAAAAACCATTGAAATTCACTGAAAAAGCCATGGGTTTCAGGCACGTTATAGCTAGAAGTTAGCATTTAAAAAACCTTAGAAATTCACAGAAAAAATCCACAGATTTCAGGCCCGTTATAGTTAGTTTGACATTTCACTTGTACAAAACCAAAGAAATTTGTCCGTTATAGTTAGTAGAGCTAACTATAACTCACGCCTCCGCAATGCACTGCTGATGATGTCACATATTACATCACTCATGACATGGTCAGTGACATCACTGATGACATAACTGATGACATCTCAAATGACATCACTACTGACATCACTGATGATGTCATTGATGTGATAATCTGAAACACCTCCTCACACCCTAATAAAACCTTTGATACACCCACTCTAAAATAGAGACTACCATGTTCAAAATCATGAACACAACAATACCACTTACTACATACTCACTCACTGATTCCTAGGTTTACACATACAACCACTCATTCACCTATACAGTAACTCATACAGGCAGTCACTGATCTGATCAATACAGCAGTATCATATGCACACATACACCTATATATTCACTCACACACTGCCATTCATCCATAGACTTAGTCACAGACCTACTCAGTCATGCAAAGAATAAATCACACCCATTTACTCACCTATACAGTTATACACAGACTACCTCACTTATTTATACAAATATTAACACCTACTTACTCTCTTATACAATCACTGATACAACCACACACTCATCCATGCAGCCACTCTCACAATCACTCACTCTCACATATAGTCATTTATATACTCCAACACTCACATATACTGTCTTTCACATATGTAGTTCTTCACATATATAACACTGAGCACCCATTCACTCACCAATGCATCTAAACACATATTCACCCACCTATACAACCCTTCACAGGTGCACTCTTGAACCTATACACCCAGTGAATCACCCACTCACACATCTATGCAGAGTCACACTCCCCACCCACTCACACAGACACCCAGACACAAATACAGATACTCAGACAACCAATCAATAGCCCATATACATACTCATGTAGCTACCCACCAACCCATGCAGCTGCTTATACACCAACTGACAGACTGATACAGACATTTACACAGTTTACTCACTAACCCATGCATTCAGTAAGACACGCGAAATCACTCAATTATACAGTCAGTCACGCACCTACTAAATCATCCATTCAGACACTCATACACCCACTCATTTTTTAATACACCTTTACATATATATATATATTCTGTTTCTCCTTTTCACCACCCATCGCTCCTCTTTGCCTCGGGTGCCTCCTTACCGCACGGTGAGGTGCGTAAATATCTTTAAACACACACGGTCCACACTCCCAGGTCCGTTCCGCAATTAAGGGCACTCACAGCACTTTCACGTCGTTTTAAGCTGCCATAGTTTATTCTTTTGGCGCTGCACCATCGTATCAACAAACGCGTTTCGGCGTTGCCGCCTTCGTCAGTGTCGATAGATAGAAGCTTTCAAACAGTTTAAATAAGGTTATAACGTAACATTTTCACGTGATTAAAATCAATGAACATAAAAGAAGGCACAGTGAATTGTCTGCATTACTGTGGCGGCCATCTTAAAGTGTCAAATATTTGCTTGCTACAGTTACAATCTGCTTCCACTTAATGTGCAGTTAATTACAGACATTGCATTATTCCAATTTCAACAATACATTACTATGTACATTTCATTTCTATTATTCTCATATTTTGCAATTCAATTTTGCATTCATAGATTTATTTCGCCCTTAATGGGCTTTCCCTGTTCTGTTCACAAAGATGTTTTTAAGCGCTTTTTTCTTTTCTGATGGCCCGTGTGTGTGCCAACAATCTCGCATTTTTTCCCTTTTTTGGATAATGCCCTGAATGTTGGAACACACACAGGCTCGAATCGTTTGTTAGATATAAAGTACGGTATTTGTCCCATAATGTATGGCGCATTGTGGAACAAATACACAAAGAAGAAACTCGATTTTCAGTGGCCAGTAGAATGAGTAATTCAATTCTAAAAAGTTAAAAAGATGCAGTACGCAGAAACAACGCTAAAAGAATAGTCAAGATATGATTTATTAATTTGCACTTCTACAACATAAGCAATTTGTAAGATCCTGGCGTTTAGAATGAAGAGTATAGTAAATTCAGCCTCTTTTACTTCGCAGCTCCCTTGAAGGAGAAAAAGCACACATTTTTCTCATTGAACATTTTGGTACTACTATTGTATAGTTTCCAAGGGAGTACTTTAGCCAGATATTGGTTGACTGTGAGCCCCAGGTGCATTCTGGTTCTTGGGGTCCTAAACATCGTAATCTTTATTTTGCACACAATGTGTTTCACCTACCTTCCCACCCACGTTCCACTCTAATAGTCTTGCCGACCTTCAGAGGGTTTTTTCAAATGCTCCTGAGCCTTACCAGGGGTATGCCATCCAGTCTAACATTAGACAGAAGTGAGATGTAAATCTATTAAATGAAAAGAGAGAAAATATCTTCCCTAACACATTGCTTTCATTTCCAACGCTAGGGCTTGGAGAAACATCACAAGAAAGCTCATTTTAAGTGCTAGCATTTGATGTCCATGCACAAGTTACATGACCTGCATGAGCATTCAAGGAAAGTCTTGCTCTGTTTTAACCACCCACAACCTCCTAGGAAAAAGGTCATCTGTTTAGATTGTAATATGGAAAAGCTTTTCTAGCTACTGCATTTTAGGAGTCAGGCGCAAACACATATTGCTGGTTTTAGAAAGGGACAGCTTCTTTTATGTCATATAGAGTGGTGCACCCTGCACAAGCATTTAAGGCATGTCCTAGTCAGTGGTTGCGGAGTCCATGGGTAGGTCTGCCAGCCCTGGCAGTTACAAATCTGTGGTTTCCAGGCACAGCTGTGCCCCCATGTTTTTTTGAACTGGAGCTGCACTGTTTCCCCCATCCGCCCGCAAACTGATCACCATGCAAACATTAAACGAGTTTGTTAGTGGTCTTGCCACTGTAACCGAGATGTACACCCTTAGAAACAAGGATGCACCTAATGAAACTTGCCACCTCCTATAGTTTCCCTATTCTGTGAATGGGCATAGCCCCAGACCACTGTAGATTGTTTTTTTTTAATAAAAGCATTAATCCATCATTCCCCTACCTTATACTGAATACCTCTGGCATCTGACCTTTTCCTACACGCGTCTGTAATGCTGCACTTGAATGATCCATGTAGTGAACGTTCCGCCATTAGTTAACCTTGCCGCAGTAAATCTTTCTGGGCTTCAATACCAAGGTGCCAAGGACTGCATCTCAGAGATGAGTCTGATTCATGGTGGGTTAAAAATCTTCATCATCACGCGTATTGATGTGCTTTAGATGCTGCCCCCGCCTTTTCTTTAGGTTATAGCAGTGTTTCAACTGAAGGTTGGAAAGGCTTAGCACACTGTCTTTTATGCGAAAATAGGCTAGCGTTATGAAATTGTGCATTGTGTGTGCGTGAAATGTTTGTGTAGTATGTATATGTACGTGTCATGTGCATATGGGTCAATATGAGAACGCTTTTGTGTGGCTGGGTTGCTAACCAGGTGGCCAATGGGATGTGAAAAACAGGCCCGAACCTGGTGCCCTCATGCGAAAGACAAATAGCATTTTTATTAAAATGTGACACATTCCTTACTAAAAACGTGTCTCCTGGAAGCCACTGAATGGGAGGGCAGTTTACATCAGGAGCCTGAAGGTTTATTGTAGTACAAAGAGCCCGGCTCTAGCAGGTATCACAAGTGTGCGACATTTTACTTTTCCTAGGAACACTTTCTATCCCATTTAGGCCAAAGTAACGCACACTAGTGAGAATGAGAATTTGATTTATGTACTGACCAAATGGAGAAGTGAAGGGTCCCCTGGGTCCCTCCGCCCAGAAGTTAGAGACATTGTCATGTTTCAGATTTACCCCTTCTTCTTCCATCCACATAGAAACATAAGATCTGTACCATTGCACATCTGACTGGCATCCCTACTTTACACCTATACCTCAACTCGGACTATCGTTGCTAGATGTTGGGGTATACCACTGTGAGTATTAGTACGACTGTGCTTGTGTCCAGCCATTAAAAAGAGTAAGTATTTGCAGGTCACCTGCTTAGGTCATCTACTGTCAAAAAGGGGGGAAGGAAGGAGCCTGGCCTCTGGGTAAATTAAATAAACTATGAGATGTGCGACGTGCATGAAAAAGTCCTTTTGTGCAACTAACACTGCGTTTTTCTTCAGTTTCTGTGCTTGGTACATGTATTGTCGCATCCTATTCTGTATTGTGTGTATATACAAAGACTGTGCATTTTATGTTTTCTTTTGGCGCCGTGGTAAGTGCACTGGATAGCTTGTTGTTGTGCACTCTCTCTCTCTCTCTCTCTATCTCTCTCTCTCTCTTTGAGCCTACCTACGCTGTCCAGGAATGACCATGCTGGGACCAATTCCATAAGACAACTGGGTGGACTCACTCTTAGCCATTCACTTAACAGAATGCTGTGAATACGCTTTTGAATAAATGAAGACACTGTACCTCACAAGTACACGTCTAATTGGCTTTAACACAACAGTGTTTGAACAAATTGACAGGAACAAAATACCATATTATGCCATGTTACTGCCCCTCCTTTCTGTAAAATGATGGAATTGAATTGGCTGAAAATGAAAGGACGGGTAAGACGACTGATGTCCCCTAATCTGACCCTTAAAAACAAGCTATATGTCGGTGGCTTTCGTTTGAATGCCTTAATGCCACCACCATCAACGTTCATGTTACCACAAACATTGCATATAAGTGGTAGGGACATCGCAAGTCCTTCATTAACTAGTGAAGTAGCTAGGTTGTGAAGGATAATGTAAAAATAAGGATAATGTTTACAGAAAATTATTTAAACTAAACTGAAAGGAATGTTGTAGTAAGCCCTGCTGAGTGGGTACTGAGGTCAAGATGTTTAGTTAAAAGTAAGGAACATTGACAGGATGGGACAGTGCTCAGCCTCTGTACTTTATGGTGCACAATACTAGGAAGGGTACCTGTATACCCATGATAATAGCGCACCACACTTTTTATTGTGGTTAGCAGATCTTGAAGAAAATATAGCCCTGCAGGAATTTGTTTGTAACAGCAGGTTTTTGCTGGAGAAGTCAGTTTAAATTTGACAGGCTATATAATTAATAATTTTAGATTTCTTGCCACAACCATAAACGTAAAAGGAATGGACACAAGAGATAATACGTATGCTGGAAATTCCTATAGGTGTTTGCAGACCTGCACAACAGTGAAGGTTCATGAGTAAATAATATACACAAATGTAAAGATTCAGAGTATCCATATTATCTTCCTTTTAAGTAAATGATACATATTCCCCAGCTGCTTGGGATTGGGGGAGAAAACTAAATTGTGTAACGTCTTCCCCTGCCAGTTCTCTAAAAATTCGTTTTATACTCACTACTAGATTCAAGACGCCCTCCAGTCATTGGAAGAGAGAGGATGGACGTGATGCACAGCCTGGCTGCTTGTCATGAAACACCTATGACCACGACCAAGGTGGAGCCGCAGAGCAAAGATATGCTGGACGAGGCACTATCACCGTCAAGAAGAATGAAAGAGAGAAGGGCTGTCCAGAAGCCCCCTGCCTGTTGGTCTACTTGTGCCTGAAGTCTCAGCCCATTGGGCCTAATTGGTGGGCTCACTTGTGTGGAGTCTCTGCCCCCCTTGGTCCATCTCCAGACTGACCCCACTCCACCCTCTCTTCCTTTGACTCCCCCAACCCCCTTTTTCACATGGGGTTTTAATCCACTTGATGAGGGAACAGTGCACGAAGATAGAATAGGGTTAGTAGGGATGGACTTCATGGATTAAGAATAAGGTGCGGGTACCCTGTCTAAGGTACCAGTGATAGATTAGTTAGTGAACAGGGCAAAGGGACTGTGATCCCAGAGAAAGAACAACCTCGCCCTGCAACGTGGAATCTGGATCCGAGCTGGATGCATAGCTCGACCGCCGGTGCTCAACAGCGCCAACGCTAGATGAACAATGGGAGCCTACCAGTGATGGCTCACTGTAAAGGACACTGGAAAGAAGAGCTTTGACAATCTGACCATCAATTATATTAAGTTGAATTTCTCTCCCAATCACCTTGTATTCATTATGCCCCAAATGGACAAGAAAAAGGTTTTCCCTTTGAAATTCTACATCAATTGCATCCATAGTGTCATTGTATTAATAATAGCATAGGAATATCATACTATATGGAAGAAAGAGTAAACTGTGTATCACAAGGATTATACAACGCCAGTTACCATCATGAATATACTTATTAGTTTGGTTCCTCACATAGTCCAGTTCTCAATAATGCACTTAGTGGTCCTTATCCTACAAAACAATTAGTATGATAAACACGTTTTTGTGTTAGAATTAATTTACTGCATCATCTTGGAATTATGCTCATCACCAAGTTTAAACTGTGGTACAGCAAATACCCTTTTGTGTACACTATCTCCCAGTTTGTTACATTCACTGCATAGGTTATTGACAATGCTGTTTGTACTGATAGCGATCTTCTGCTGTCTGTGCATCTGCCTGTACAACCTGTATGCCACCAAAGACAACAATGAACAGCCCAACTGCATGTTTAGCTATGGGGCATCTTGAAGGACTGGGGTTGGAAAATATCAATGTTTCTCTTGGTCCCAGTATTGGCAATATGTGGTTGTTGTTTGGGTGTACACTGTATACCACCTTTGTGTTCTCTTTGCATAAGTACCTTGCGCCCTAAGGCTATGGACTCTCAGCTAACAAAAATGAGAGCAATGTATGAACAAGAGATACAGGACATTATGGAGATCAAAATAGACTGACAAGCTGGCTAGTTATGTTCAAAGGGGCGACTGTTAAAAGCAAAACGACAATCATAAACATTACCTGCGCATCTTGTCTGATGGAAGTTCCTATGTGCACATAAACTGCAGTCATTCTGACCAACCGCAGCCATTTTGTATTCCGTTGGTCACCTTTTGTTTGACCCTGTCCTTACTAGCACCCCTCTGACCAACCTGGTATGTGAGCTGGGGGCTATAAACTATTGCCACGACAAACATCAACTTTCTGCCACAAACTCGTTTTTCCTCTCATCTCTGTTTAGAGGCAAACCCATGGACACCCTTACACAAACAGGTTCCAAATACCAAACAGACTCTTGCAAAAATGGTTTATTGCACTGCACACAGCAAGACTTGTTTTTGCCAACAATGGAACCTGTTTTTATCAACAGAACGGACTCTTAGATCTGGCCGGTCTCACATGTTTTAGACCCTGAAGCAAGGTCCAGCTGCAAGATTAGATTGTCTGTTTTGACCTGGGTGGGAGGAGAATTAATGTTGGGCTTGTGTAACCATATTGATGGAACAATGTTGGGCTTGTGTGACAAACCGGCGGAGACTCCAACCTTGTAACTAGGATAAATAAAACAAATGAACTGTGTCAAACCTGTATAAAAGGAAGAGCCAGAAGGAGTTGCCAGCAGAACACCTCCCTCAGACATCCCGGTGTCTGCAGTTGACGTGGGCTCCTCTTAAGAGTAATAAACCTTTTTCTTGTCTTCCAGTTTCAGGGCTTGCCTCATTATTTTGGTAAACGAACCCAAGGTGAATTAGAGGTGGGACCCTGCCACCAGGCCGCATTGGGGGTCTTAGAAGACTCGCTGCTTTTCACAGGCCCCCATGGACCCTCAGGATTAAAGGGGACTTAATCCCCCAATTTATAATGCGCCAGGGGCTGTGTTTGCATACATGACATATCAGGCCCCGGCCCGCCCCCTCCCTGCAGCACTCTGCAAACATGCCACCTGGTGCGCTCTACGTTGGGGGACTAAGTCCCCTTGAATCCTGAGGGTCCCTGGGATCCAACTAGGCCACCAGGTACCTCCATTAAGCGCTACTGAGCTGTGTTGCAGAGAGGTGTAAAAAGGGGCGTGGCCTAATTCCACCTCTCTGCAACGCAGCTCTGTGGCACTTACTGGCGGTACCTGGTGGGCTAGTTGGCCCCCAGGGACCCTCCTATTCAAGGGGGACTTAATATCAACACAGCCCCTACTCCCAACAGAAGAGAGCACACACACGAGGGCTGTAGGTTTACAGCTTCTTTGGGCCTCCCTCCACCCAGCAGATAGGAGAGATGTGTTACGGCTGCAGCAAGCAGCCTTTGTCAATCTGCTATATATATATATATATATATATATATATATATATATATATATATATATATATATATATATATATATATATATATATATACATATATACATATATATACATAACGCAGTCCAGTAGGCAACATACATTACTCCCAGTGAGGCCGTCCACACCAAGCACCATCACAGGCTCATACAGTCTCCATGCTTCTGGTACCTCTAACCCTAGTTAATACAAGCCGATCCCACACGTGTAACTGTGCCCTGAGTCCTGAATGGCAATGACCCCAACTTCGTGGGAACGACCACAGCACCAGACTCCCTTTGATTAGTGAGGAGTATTTTCATATTGAAGGCTGGCGACAAGTGGTGCCACTGAACCTGCACTACGCAGACCGGTGGGTCCACCAACGTATGCACATGGCTGTGGGCCCTTCCTCATTGCTACCTCTGTCCTACACTATGGTCAGCAGAGCTCACAATTCAGATAGAGTCCCGATTCCACATGGCGCAGTCCAGTAGGCAAGACATATTGCTCCCAGTGAGGCCGTCCACACCAAGCACCATCACAGGCTCATACAGTCTCAATGCTTCTGGTGCCACTACCCCTATTTAACGCAAACCAATCCCACATGTGTAACTGTGTCCAGAGTCCTGAATGGCAGTGACCCCAACTTCATGGCAGCGACCACAGCACCTGACTCCATTCAGTCTTATTTGTTGTTCTTTTCTTTAAATATTTTTTTTATATGTAAATCTATACATGACTAAGATTCTTCTTTGTCCAACCACACAGGGACACTTCCGGGCCCAAGAAGGTTGTTGGGGGTATGTTGGTAATGTGGGAAGAGGGTGCGTTACATGCTAATGTTGGGAGAGGGAGCGTCAATGGGGTATCTCTCACAGAAAGAACTTCGATATGTTTTCACAAATGCCTCGGACAGACGCATTACTACAAGCTGTCTGCTTCATTGTGTCTATCCCTGCCATGTTCCGTCGTACACCGTGCCACGCCACGCCACGCCACACCACTCCAATTACGTTCCAACGTTTGCCCCACATAGCTACCTGTCGCAGGCGTACTCACTGTTGGTGTGCAGGTCAGTGGTCTAGTTCTCAACATCTCACGGCCACTCCCTGAGGGCAGGTTTGCACACACACCACACCCATCCGGCACATGCGTCACAGGCCATGTGACTACGCAAATATAATAGATCGACAATGTCACATCTTTTATTGCCGGTGCTGACTAGGTGGTGAACGCTCCACAGGTCTCAACCATAAAGAGTCCATGAAAAGTTGTGCAGAAGGTTAGTCGCACCCTCAGCTGTATGGCCATCAGCGGCCTACCATCCCCTTGGCGTGGACTTCATATCCATAGGGTTAGTGCCACCCCAAACTCATGTGGCCATCAGGGGCCTACCACCGCGTGGCACAGACTTGAGTTCCACATTCTTAGCGGCACCAAACCCTGAGGTGGTCTCCGCCATTGACGACTCAGGACTCAGCAACATGTGTGAGATCTGCCGGGCCGCGGAGAAGCTGATGTGGTCTCCATCATTCAGGACTCAGCGACATCTGTCAGATCCGCGAATAAGCTGATGTGGTCTCCGCTATTCAGGACTCAGTGACATCTGTAAGATCTGCGCAGAATCTGATGTGGTCTCCGCCATTCATGACTCAGGACTCAGCAACACCTCTGAGATTGGCGGGGTTTTAATGGGCACGTGCAGTCTGCCCACTGCTGCACAATCCACTGGCATCAGGTAATTATTTGCTCATGGATGTGCAGAGGCGACGATCTCTCTCTCTTTCTCTCTTTATCTCTCTCTCACTTCTCTTCACTGTCTCTCTCACGCTCTTCATTCCTTTCCTTCTATCTCTCTCTCCCTTCTCCCTTTCTCACTCCCTTTCTTTTCTTCCCTCTCTTTTTCTCTCTGGCTTGTTTTTCCTTCTCTGTTTCTCTCTCTCAGTCCTTTGATATGCGCATTACACACGTCCTTATTTTGTGCTTTATTTTCCAGGCTCTGTCGTCGACATCCATGGTCCCCACAGAAGTCTTCCACCTTGTTGTTTTCTATTATTTTTGTTAAATTTTGTTTATTGGTTTATTTTATATATATACAGCCGCGGGCCGTGGAGGGAGTTACGGTGGGGCAGGGAGGCGGGGAGGGGGAGGGGCAGGGTGGAGAGGGCTGAAAACCGGCATATGGATAATTACAGGTAAGTAAACAATGTAAATAATAAAACGAATTTCGTAGCGCGCTCTGCATCGCAAAATGCGATGCAGTGCTCGCTTCGATATTCGTTTTATTATTTAAATTGTTTACTCACCTGTAATTATCCATATGCCGGTTTTTCAGCCCTTTCCACCCTGCCCCTCCCCCTCCCCACCTCCCTGCCCCACCGTAACTCCCTCCACGGCCCGCGGCTGTATATATATATATATATATATATATATATATATATATATATATATATATATATTAATAAAAAATAAAATTTGAAAATAGTTTATGGATTATATATGTTTATAAAAAAAAAGTTTAACAAAAAAAAATGTATTAACCTTTTTGGTTGTTTTCTTAACTGCTGTGTGACTCTTTCTTGTTCTTATTACTGTTATTTGCTGATATCCAACATGGTGTTAAATTTTGGGGCACTTATCACTGGGAATACTGGTGATCAGGCAAGATGGCGCCGAAAAGAAGGCAAGATGGCGCCCGCTGCTGCGGACGCGTAGGTTGAGCGTTCCTGCCGGCTCACGACTTTGCAAATCTCTGATACAATGTTGCAGAGAGATTCAGTTATCGGTGTCCCTTTCAAGCGCAAAGCTCTCTGAAAGTCTTACCTTCTTCCTTGAGGCTGCGGTGAGAATTGGCAGACCCGGTAGACTCGGCAGACCCGATGTGTTTCAGACCCGGCTTCTCACATACGGCTGTGTACGTGGGCGGACCTGATTTTCTAAACGCCGGAGAAAGCGCGGCTAGTTTAAACGCGCTGGGAACTTTTTGCTCGCTTGCGGAGCGGGTGAAAAATTGTTGGTGGAGCTGCTTGAAGCGATAATCATGCCCCCCTAAGGGAGGACGAGGCAGACCTCGCGCACAGGATAACGAGCAGGATACCGCTCAAGACGCGGGAAGCACCGGAACCACGGTGAGTTCGGGAGTAACTGCGAGAGTGAACACAGGAGTCGGGAACGCCGGTTCAGAGGTGAGAGCTGGCGGTGTTTCAAGTGTATTGACGACCACAGAGAAGTTGTTAGTTAGGGATAATAGCATGGCTTTGGACTGTGCTGCTTCTAAGGGCAAGGAGGTAACAGAGACAAAGAAAAGTCCGGCAATATTTTCCGTCAATAAAGAAAAGTGATGGGGGAAACAACAGCCCCTCCCTCAGCCTCCCTACCTATAAGCGGGCTTGAGTCAAATGGATAAGCATGCCCCCGCTATTGTGAATATGAATAAGGAGGCAGTGGTACAGAATGAAGTACCTACCCAGATAGCAGCTGGAATTTTGATAGAGGTCGGAGAAAATGGTGTGGACTTGCACATTAGTGATACAACTGCCTCTGTACTTCGTGATGATCTGGTGGTGGAAGAATAGAATGGGGGCTTAACTTCTATGGCTAATGCAGAGGGTGTGGAGGCTAGTGTAATTGGAGACACCAGGGCCCCTTTAATAACTGGGGGTCAGTCACAGACGCATGATGCTGAGTCGGGGGACTATTATTCTCTTTCCGATCAATCAATGTCATCGTGTGAAGACCTTGTGCGTCAGTATGCGGCACAAATGAGTGTTAATGAGGGCAGCGACCACAGTAGTCTACTGTTGGAGGAGTCAGGAGAGCAGAGTGAAGGAAAGTCGGGCACGGTATGCAAGAAGTTAGAGCTGACACTGGTTGATGGGGGGGGGGCAGTGCAGAATTTTCTGGTCAAATACAAATACAACCGCACCAACTTACAGAAGAAGATATTTCTCTATCACTAATTTACCAGTCTATTATGTCTCACCGCCCCAAAACGAGGGCAGAGAGCCAGAGAGTGCAAAATATTTGTAGAAAGCTACAGAATTCAGTTCGGAGGATGTCAAAATCTCATGCAGACTTTATTTCCCGGTTTAATGAGGCTGAAGCCCGAATTTCTAATTTGGGGGATGATTTAGCCCAGCAAAAAACTGTAACTGCTTCTTTTCAATCAGCCAGGGATTATGCAGCCTGGAAATAGTCGGATATTGAAAATCAGGCACGGAGGAATAATCTACGCATCCTTCAGATTCCAGAGGGGAAGGAAGGACAGGATCCCCAACGCTATATTGTGGAACTATTTGAAAAGACCTTTCCGGAATTTTCTAAATGGGACTGGGACCGTGAAATTGAAAAGGCTCATCGCTTCCCTTTTATCAGACGGAGCCGTTCTGGTACTGAGCCATTAAATGAAAAACCTAGAGCTTTTCTTATCTCACTTAATAGTTTTCTGGCACGTGAAGAGGTTTTTCAGTTAGCACGCCCTCATAAAAAAAGATCTGGGGGCGATTTTGAGTTCTTTGTGCAACCTGATTTTTGCAGATCTACAGTTGAGCTCCGGTGGCAGTTACGGGAATTGATTGCTCGATTTCAGGCCAAAGGAGCTCAATATTATTTGTTGAATCCAGCAAAGTTGAAAGTGATCTTTAAAGATCGTCCGCATTTTTTTTTACCAATGAGGGATCTGCTAAAGAGTTTCTGAATTCTATCTAATACGGAGGGCTTATCTAATGTTTAATGAGTATCTTGTTGTGTAACATAGGGGTTTGTGTACACTGGTATATTTTAGCAAATTTTTTTTTTCTCCTTTGAAATCTGAATAGGTACACATGAGTATGAGTATAGGCAGAGTCATGGGGGTAGGCAAGGAGGGATACGCTCGCCTGCATCTACAGGACAATGAGTCCTAAAGCCTTGTTTCAGGGGGTGTGGGGATGGGGATCCTTTGAGGTGAGGGGGGGGGGGGCGATGGGAGTGGGTCACTAGGGTGGGGAAAAAACGGGGGAAAATTCCAGAGTTATTTGAGAAATAAATAAAGAGAATATTTGGCAAGCTCAGGAACATTGGGAAATGTATAGTGTTATCTTGTATTATAAGGCATTGCTGACAGAAAGGCTAATTGATTATTATTATTGCAGCTAAGGGGGTAAAGATATGTACTTGGAATGTCTCTGGTTTAAATATTTGGAGTAAGAGAAATCGAGTTACATCAGAATTACGCAACATTCAGCCTGATGTGATCTGTCTCCAAGAGACGCACATACCTTGGACACAACGGGCAGTTTTAGAAACTTTGGGATATACATTGGCAGTGGCTTCACAACAATCCTCTATGATCAGAGGAGTGAGTTATTGCAGAATGTAGTATTGGCGGAACTAAATATACAGTTTGTGTTACATATGGATCCAATTTGGACGATGCTTCAATTTTTGAAGAGTTAAATATCGAATTAGCCCTATGGGGGTCGCCGTTGATCTTATGTGGGGACATAAATATCAATTTAACAACTTTAGATCTGCAGAAAGGACCACAGGGGTATCATGGGCGGAAACCACGGGTGTTTAAAGCCCTGTATAATCTTTTAGGTGATCATGGTTTGATTGACGTATGGAGCAATTTAAATCCGGCAGACCCAGGATTTACCTATTATTCTTATCCACACAAAAAGTTT
Organism: Lissotriton vulgaris; assembly: GCF_964263255.1. Lineage (NCBI taxonomy): Eukaryota > Metazoa > Chordata > Amphibia > Caudata > Salamandridae > Lissotriton > Lissotriton vulgaris. The sequence continues at coordinate 787,777,619 of NC_141695.1, forward strand.
GCACGCGGGAGTGGCCAAGATGGCGACCGGGACGGACGTTGCCGAGTGAGGCTCCCGGCTCGAATCCCCCATCCTGACCTTTAATTTGCCTGTACCCTAACAGCAGCCCCCAGAAAGTAAGCGCTGGTGGTCCGAGACCCCCAGGGCCTGTTCCAGCTGTCCTCGGCGGCTGCCGGTGTCCTGCAGCGATCTTGAGTGAACTCTCCTCCCCGGCGGAGGCCGGACCCGCCATTTTGTGAACGACGGCGCGCGGCTACCGGAGGCAGCGACTGTGCCCCTGGCCCGCTGGAGAGCTTGTACCCCGGTGCGGGACGTTCTGGGGGGCGGCGTTGAGCTGCGGAGATCATCTGGAGGTAACCCGCCACTGCGAGGAGCGAAGGAGAACCGGGGTCACCGCTGCTGGACTGCCACGATACTAGAGCCCCCGGCTTGGAGGCCTGGCCCGGAGGCTCGCTCTGTGGTGGCGTCTCCCTCTTGCACTGTCGCTGCCCAGCGAGCCAGGAGAAGGTGCGGATCGGCCCGCAGAGAGGAGCGACATAGCGGCCCGCACCGTAACCCCGGTGAGTGCGCACTGCTCAGGACCGGGGGTTGTGCCTGGCAGCCTAGAGAGCAAAATTGAGCCCCCGGCTTGTGCGCCTAGCGTCGCCACCAGTGGGTCCGGCTGCCGGTAACAAACATTAAGCGGTTGAGGTGACGGAGGCTGCAACCAGAGAATCGCACCAGTGGGCAGAACTGTAGGGCCGCGCCGAGGCCCGGGACCTGGGGCCCGGTGGCGGAGGACCAGGGATCGGACGCACTTGCGGAGCCAACTCATGGGGGAAGTGTGGAGTCCGACATTCTAAGCAGGCAGGCACCGGCTGGGCGTCCCGTTGCAGAGATGTAGAACACCACTAGACGCCTATATCACTCGTGGGGCCTGGACAGACGGACGGGGCCCTTCTCTGCTCCGGCTGCAGCTAAACCCCTACATATTGACTCTGCTCCCATTGCTGGGGACGCGGTTGGGGGTTCCTTGCGGCCGCTATCCCCAAGCACAATGGCCACGGGCCATCGCCGGACAGGCCACACGATAACAGAGGTGCTGGGAAAAGGCGCCCCCAAGGGAGACAAAAGCCCTGCGCACATGGGGACGCCGAAGACCGTCCCGGAACCAGATAACACGGACACCCCCATCACCAAGTCCTTCCTAGAAACTCTCTTTAACACCTTGAGGGACGACTTCCAGACGTTGAAACAGGACATGGCTGGAGAGTTCAAGGAATTATGCAGGGACGTGGACAGACTGGGGGAACGAGTGGCAGCAATGGAGGAAACCGACCTCTCCAAGGGCGAAGAAATAGCACAACTGCAGCAGGAGGTGGTGCGTCTCCAAGACCAGCAGATGGACTTACAGGCCCACGCAGAAGACCTTGAAAACCGGTCCCGAAGAAATAACATAAGGGTCCGGGGTGTGCCACTCAAAATGGAAGGGTCAGACGTCGCTCTCTTCCTGCAGGGCTTATTCAGAGACATTTTGGGGGACGATGAAGGCCTGGACATACGTATTGACAGAGCGCACAGGGTGGGTCTGGCGCGCCGTGCTTCTGCTCCCCACCCGGACATTCTGGCATTTCTCCCGGACTTTCCGTTGAAAGAGCGTATTCTTCAGGAAGCCCGTAAGAAACAGCCCCTTACCTTCCAAGGTCACTCCATATCGTTATACCAGGACCTCTCAGCCATCACCCTGCAGAAGAGGAAATCCTTCAAACAAGTCACATCGTTCCTGCGAGAAAAGGGTGTTCCATATTCGTGGGGCCATCCCTTTCGCATAATCTTTAAATGGAATGGATCCCTACATCAGCTCCGATCCTTGCAGGACACGTGCACACTCCTGGGAATAGACCTCGACGAGTCCTCAGGGGGCGATGACCGAACCGGCTACCCCTCACCAGGGTCATCCCCCGTACCTCGAGCAATGGATGGCAACGAGTCAGGCGCCGGAACAAACCCAAGAAATTCCTGAGGCCGGACCCCCAACTGGTGGCGCAGGAGAAAGCTGCAGCCATCCAGGAAGTATCCAAGGACACGGCAGCGCCGGAATGAGCTTAAGGGGCCCGTGTAATGACATGAAGGTCTGTTATGGGCTGCTGCTGTGTAAGGGGATCTATCCGCTCCAGAATTTGCAGGTCAGGGGGAAATGGGGGGAGCCGACGGGGGTTCCGCTGCCACACACTCCTCCACGAGAAAACTCTGTGGGCCTGAACTTTGTCTGGATAAACCCAGGACTATGATGAAGTTGGGGTTTCAGTTGTTGGGAAGGGGGTGGGAGGAAGGGGGGCATGGGGGGAGGGGAAGGGGAACACAGTTGGGGTGGGGAGTGGGTTCTGGTCAGGGATGTTTACGACTTGACTTGGTTTGGGGGGGGTTTGGGGATCACGGGAGGGAGGGGTGTGGGGGGTGCGGGAGGGACTGAGGGTGGGATCCAATGTGCCAAACGGGCTCCCTCATGGACAGACTAGTAATGTCTCCAATCTTGCGCTATACCACACACTCACCTTCTCATGGCTGACACGAAGCTGAAAGTATTAACTCTCAATACGAAGGGGTTGAACAATTCCATCAAAAGAAGGGCAGTTATCTCTTACCTTGAACACTCAGGTACTGATATCTGCTTATTACAGGAGACTCATCTCCTGCCCAAAGACTGGCATAGAATGCGATCCCGTGCCTTCCCACAGCAGTTTTTTTCCTCTCTCCCCACGAAGAAGGCAGGAGTGGCAATTCTGATATCGAAACACTTTAAAGGAAAGGTAGGGGACAAAACTGGGGACATAAAGGGCCGCCTCCTGGCATACACATTCCGGATTGGCGACACACACCTCACGATTGGTTCTATCTACGCCCCGAACACGGGCCAAGAGACATTTCTAAAAAGCACAATCTCTGAGTCACTTCAATCCTCTGCCTCACTTTTACTCCTGGGCGGGGATCTTAATATAGTCATGGATACCCACACAGATAGGTCGGGACGCAGATATGGGGATACAGGTGCGATTTCGACAACGGGGCTTGAATGGCTAAAGGAGAGAGGTATGACGGACTTCTGGAGAGCCGCTCACCCACAAGCATCACAGTTCACATTTTACTCACACGTACATCATACGTATGCCAGGCTCGATTACTTCTTGGGTTCCTCGGAACTGCTCGCAACTCTAGATGAGGTTCACATAATACCCGCGGCCATTTCAGATTATGACGCGGTGGAGATGTCGATCAAGATCCGGGCACCCCCTCACCTCCGAGGCTCGTGGCGCTTGCGCGAAACCCTACTGCAGCGCCCAGAGGTTACCAAAAGGATCAGCGACTGCAATAATGACTATCTAGCCATCAACGACACGCCCGGGATACCTGTGACAGCCCTGTGGGGGGCTCTTAAATCTGTCGTCCGGGGCGAACTCATCGCCATAGCTGCCGCTGAGGCTAAAGACCGCAAAGCTAAACGAGATGATCTCACCGCACAGGTCTCAGAACTGGAAAGAGTTCATAGTCGCACCTGCGCTCCCCGAGTGTGGAGACAGTTAAAAGCGGCCAGAGCCCAACTAGCCAGCCTGGACACGGACAGGGCCGAATTCGCCGCCCTCTGCCTCCGACATACCTATTATGTTGGTGGTAACAAAACCGGTCGCTTGCTGGCTAGCGCCTTGAGGACCAAGACCCAGCGCTCCAAGATCACTGGCCTCATAGACGATACTGGTGCGGTTCTCATGGAGGATGCCCAGGTCGCCGAGGCGTTTCGATCCTACTATGCCTCGCTGTACGGGGCTGAGGTAACATCCCCATAGAATATCGAGACGTACCTGGACTCAACGGCGATCACAGAATTCTCCCAGGCGAACAGAGATGCCTTAGAAGCCCCCATTCGCCAGGACGAGGTGTTGGCGGCCATATCCCGGCTACGCCTGCTTAAATCCCCATGGCCCGACGGCTTCTTGGCTGGATTTTACAATACCTTTAGTTCACAGGTGGCTCCGGTGCTTACCCGCCTCTTTAATACCTTTGAGGGCCCGGGCTCCATTCCCCCGGATATGTTGGCTGCTGAGGTGGTAGTATTGCCCAAACCGGGTAAGAAACCCACGCACTGCTCTGCCTTCCGCCCGATTTCATTACTGAACCTCGACCTGAAGCTCTTCACTGGTATCCTCGCTGCGCGTCTTGGCCCCTGCTTGCCGGGGGTTTTGGAACCAGACCAATCGGGCTTTGTGTCCAACCAACAATGTAGTGACAACACCAAAAGGCTATTGCACCTAATCGACAAGGCCCACTTCCAATCCTCGGACTCCCCGCTACTTAGTATTGACGCTGAAAAAGCGTTTGACCGCGTGGAATGGCCTTACTTACGAGTCCTGCAGCGCTTCGGGTTAGGGGATAGATTTCAAGCTTGGATTGCTAGTTGTTATTGCCATCTCCAAGCCAGGGTACTGCTAGGCGGCTTGCGCTCTGACCCATTCGAGATCCAGCGTGGTACCAGACAGGGGTGCCCCCTTTCTCCCCTTCTGTTTGCACTATACACAGAACATCTGGCACAGAAGGTCCGGGATAACCCGGACATTCACGGCATCACCTTTGGTCATGAGCCCCACACGATAAGCCTGTACGCTGATGACGTCATAGCGGCCCTCGACCACCCTGCCTGCTCTATACCCGCCTTTATGGAGGAACTGGACAGATTTGAATCCGTTTCGGTATTCCGCGTTAATAGAGGGAAATCCCTGGTATTGCCGCTGGGAAAGAACGCGCAGTCCAATGACCCCGCCATTGCCGGGGGAAGTGGTCTTCAACTCCCCACAAATATCCCATACCTGGGAATCACCCTTACCTCCTCGACGGACTCCACGGTCCTTACTAATTACAAAGCCTTAATAACCCAGATCCGGACAGATCTCACACGCTGGTCGAAACAACCTCTCTCTCTTTTAGGGAGGATTGCAGCGGTTAAAATGTCCATTCTGCCTAGAATTCTTTATCTTTTTCAGACCCTCCCGGTCATGCCCCCTGCGGGCACCTTAAAGGACCTACAGGCTGATCTCCACAACTTCATCTGGAAAGGTCAGCGAGCGCGTATCCATAAACAGCTAGCATTTAGGAGTATGGACGAGGGGGGCCTTGGCATTCCGAATCTGCTGCAGTATTTTCAAGCCTCTCAGCTCTGCTATTTGGTGGAGTGGTACAGGCCCGAATCGGAGAAAAGATGGCTCTTCCAGGATAGGGCCATGGCTCAAACCCCACTTTGGAGAATCCCATTCCTTACCAAACAACACCAGCCACGCTACCTATTAAAATCCCCTATTACCCGCACGACTTTGAAGGTCTGGGATAGTGTTGCCCTCAAGAGGGAACTGACGACCTTCCCGTCCCCATTCACTCCCTTATTAGACAACCCGGAATTTCCTCCGGGCAACGATCCACGTGCATTCTCACAATGGGGCGGCACCGAGTGTCGCTGCGCCGGAAATCTTTTTGACACACAGGGTTTTCTCCCTCTTTCCGATATTAAGCAAGGGTACGGAGTAGACGACCCCACATCTTCCAATACTTTCAGCTTCGACACTGGCTCAACAACCCTCCCACTGTTACACTGGTAGGGCGCCAAATGACAACTTTCGAGAAGTGGCTTATCACTAAGGACACAGACAAACTTCTCATCTCAGAAATTTACAAGATGCTCACACCACCACATAGTCCAGATAAGACACCGGGTCAGAGGCGCTGGGAGGATGAGCAAGGGAGGACGCTAACTCCTAAAGAGTGGAGGGAGGTATACTATAGGGCCTCACACACCACACGTAATACGGCAGCCAGAGAGGCTGCGGTGAAACTAGCAATGTATTGGCACCCTACCCCGGTCCGCTTACACAAAGGAAATCCAGCACGTAGCGCGCTGTGCTGGAGGGGCTGCGGTGCACAGGGCATACTGACCCATCTTCTCTGGGACTGCCCAGAACTCCGGAGTTACTGGGAGGCAATCCTGGATGACATCAACTCCACCTTTGATACAGATATCCCAAGGTTCCCATCCTATACCATTCTCGGCCTGCACAACGCACTCACCTTCCCACTAAAATCAATGAAGGGTCGTCAAATGGGGATAGCCATGCAAGCGGCTACACAGCACATCTTATCCTTGTGGGGCTGCACAACCAAGCCCACCCGCACGGGGTGGCTACATAAACTCTGGTTCACCCTTGGAATGGAACGCATACAAGCCACGATCACAAACTCCACCACCACTTTCCGCAAAACATGGCTTCCACTGCTGTCGCTTCTATCCAAAGAATTCAGTGAAGTCACTTGCCCTAGGTATCTTCGAGTTATACGCCTCACTGATGCTCCATGCAACCCTCATTGAACACCTGGTCTTTTACACCGGTCAACAATTGCCTACTGATACACTTTCTGCCGGTACTTGGCACACTGGATGGGGTGAGGGAGGGGGGACGGGTTTGCGGTTGGGGGGGTGGGTTTGGTTGTTGATTTCCTTATCGCATCTTCTTATAGCGGTCACTAGCCGCTTTTCTGACATCCATATTCCCTTTGGGCATTTCCACCTCAAATGTCATCTCGTTCTGAGGGAAGACATGTTTGTCTGTCCCGCCAGCTGTATATGCCTGAAGCCTTTATATTGTATCATGATGTCTATCATTGCTTGTGTTGAAAAAATTAATAAACCACATTTAAAACTAAAAAATTTGCACGCCTGGACTATTTTTTCCTATCTGCTTTTTGAATAGGTGGCGTGGCAATTCAGATTTTACCGAGGATCACGTCTGATCATTCTCCGATTACATTGACATTTACATTTACTGTTGTTACTCAGTATTCGCCTATGAGGACATTTTCATTTGACCGGAAACTTTGTCTAAATGAGAATTTTAAAGAACATATGTCTAGGTGGATTAGCGAGTTTTTTTACTAACAATAGACATTTTGCCCATTATGCTATAGTATGGGACTCGTTTAAGGCATGCTTCAGAGGCAAAGTACTGAGTTTTGTTTTTCGACAAAATCGGAAGAAAAAAGCAGAGATACAGGAGCTGTATGCAATGCTTAAGAATGCTTAAGAATGCTGAGGGTAATTTAATCCAGGGGGCTAGATCAAGGGTGGCCAATATCTCAGAGTTAGAAGAGGCCACTGAACTGGCAAAGGCTAAAATACATGGGATTTGGAATATGGAAAATGCCTGTGAATACTTGGCAAATAAAAAACAAATGCATGAATATGGGGAAGCCGTGGGTTTCTGTCTGGCATGCCGGTTACACAGGAAGGAATCTATGGGGCGGATTAAGGCCCTGAAAGATAAGGCTGGGTTAGTTTGTCAGGAACCTAAAGGGATTTTATCCATCTTGTATCAATCCTATTCAGATCTATACACCCAACAAGAATTGGATGATAGTCATTTTACTAATTTACTGGATGGGGTTATGGCACATCTAGACTCCAGTGATATGGCAATGTTGGATGACCCCATTTCAATGGAAGAGGTAGAAATTGCGGTCAATGGCCATTGGAAAGGCTGCTGGACCCGACAGATTGCCTACAGAGATCTACAAGCTTTTTTTTAACTTAATCAAAATTGATATGTTGAATACATTTAGGGCTGCACAGGAGGGTTGTGCCCCTAAATCTTGGGCTGCGGCTACTATAATTGTGTTTAGTAAAAAGGGTAAAGATCCTGAACTGGTTGGCTCATATTGTCCAATTTCATTATTGAACTGCAACAGTAAAATGTATTCTAAGATATTGGCAACTTGTATGTCTAAAATCATTAGTTCTTTGGTATCACGGACCCAACATGGGTTTATTACAGGACGTAACACAACTACGCATATTAATAAGGTGGTGACATTGTTTGATGTCACCCATGTGGAAAAGCAGGATCTGGGTTTAATCCTATTGGATGCAGAAAAGGCGTTTGACCGTGTGGATTGGGCATACCTATGGGAACTAATGCGGCATTTGGGATTTGGTCAGCGGTTTCTTACTGCCCTTCAGGTTTTGTACACTTCACCGGTCGCCAAAATTGCCTCTATGGGATTATTATCAGAGACAGTGAACATTACTAGGGGTACTCGACAGGGGTGCCCCTGTACACCATTATTGTTTGCATTATATATTAATTCATTTATTGACCAGTTAGGTAATAATGCCCGGATTAAACCCTTTATGGTACATAATATCCCATATTCTGTATTTGCATATGCAGACGATGTTCCAATAACTACTTCGGATCCCTATCTGGCACTCCAAGAGATAGAGCGGCTTGCCACAGTATTCGGTCAAGTGTCAGGCTACAAATTAAATACAGCTAAAAAGTGTTAATCTCAGAAACGGTTATTTTGGATGATGTTCGAATTTAAATAGAAGTGACATACTTGGTCATTAAAATCCGTTCATTGTTGCAGGAATTAGTTGACGTCAATTGGGTCACATTATTACGTAATATTCAGGAATCATTAGATAAGTGGTCACGACTTCACCTCACATTAATTGGTAGAACAATGTTATTAAGATGAATGTATTAGCCAAGGTATTATATTTGTTCAGAGCGGTACCATTAGAATTTACCACATCCCAACTACAACATTTGCAGTCTATTTGTTCTGAATTTGTGTGGGCACCTGGTAAACCGAGAAGGGCTATGCGATTCCGGACTCTCCCAATTGAACGCGGGGGATTAGCAATTCCTGACTCAACTTTTTATTTTTATACATGTTTTTTGTTAAAAATCTTATTGACTGGAGAAGATATAGGCAATGATGCAGATGCCCCTTCAATCTTTCAGATGTTGCTAGGACCAGAGGCACGACAATGCTTATTTAAAGAAATAGATGAAAGTTATTTTAAACGAACAAGGTTTAAGGTGTTAATATCGGTTTTCAATGTTTGGAAAAAAATACATAAGTTATGCCAAATTCGGAAATTATCTTGGTATACCCCTACTAATGCTTGTTCTTAAACTTCTTTTGTGGATATGTCTAGATTGTACAACTTACCTAAGTCACAATTTTTTAAAAACCTGCAAATTCGCGACTTCATTACCCGGAAAATGATTACATTGGTTCCCAGTATAGTTGTTGCGGCCATTCAACGACAAGTTAAAATTGGGAAGGTGTATCAGTTATTGGTATCACATAGAAAAGATGATTTAGAGAAACTGGATGGTAAATGGTCCGCAGTCTTGGGGGTAGATAATTTATTTTTGAAAGATGCTATTTTAATGTCAAGGGAATCTTTACTTTCTGCTAATCTGCGTGTGCAATGTTATAAAACTTTTTTAAATTTGTACTACACGCCGGCACGTATGTCTAAATGGAGAACAGGACAAGATGTAAATGTTTTCGATGTGGGGGGATAACGCCAATATGTTACATATTTTTTTCAGGTGTGGTCACCTGACGAAGTTTATTGTCAATATAGAACATTTTTTAAGTAGAATCATTGGGATGCCGATTGTTATAACTTCCACAATTATGTGTTTGGGTTCGGGCCTCAATTAGGGAAGGGCGTCCCCTTATTTAAACATCGATATTTGATTTTCATTGCCATGACTGTAGCACGGTTGTGTATTGCGGCAGATTGGCTCCAACCTGATCCTCCATCTTTTGAATGTTGGAGGACAAAGATGTATAATTTATTTAATCTTGAGTTTAGCTTATATTCAGTTAAAGGGGTGAAGAAACGTAAAATTGGTATTGTAATATGGGGATTGTTTGCTGAGCAAATGCATGTTTGAAGTGATATAAATGGATATATTAATTGTTTTTGTCAAAATACTATGGAACAATTAAATAAAATTTTTAAAAAAGGAATACTGGTGATCTCTGTAGTTTGCACCAACTTCTGAATACTGTGTTAGATTTATCTCAACTTTAGTTGCAGTAAAGTGCTGATAATGAAATGCAGAGTAGCCGTTCCCATGCAAAAAGACACAAGGTGCACCGTTGCGATTTATTCTAAATACTAAAATCTTGTATTGAATTGCACTGAGGTAGTGCCTGCACTTACAGTGTACACACAAAATCAATGAAGAAATCTCATTGTATTTATATTGATTAGGACTAGTGCGTCAGGTGCTGGATCTTGACGGGATACACTGCACAGTTCGTATATTGTTCTGCACATGAAAAAATCACATCACAACTTTCACAACAACTGCAATGCAAAAGAAATTCTGACGATAACCCACGTTACCACCAGGGATTTTACACCTGCTTTCTGCTGATGTTAAGCAGGACGACTACCTGCAGCATGAAAGGAAACACAGCCAAGAGCCACACCAGAACACCCACAGGTGCAATAGAATCAATGAGCATGATACCCATGAGGGCCACAAGACTCATCGCAACAACCCCAGGACCGCCAACGCCCCCCAAGCCCGCATCTGAGCAAGTGTGTCAGGTGGTCATTGTGTTAGCATGATAGGCAAAGGCCCTGCAACATCACAGTGTGCTGTCTTCAGAAGACGTTACCATGTCACCTCAGCGTTGGCAGTGACCCTGGACATGTAGCTATGCACACATCCACCTGCATGCATAACAGACATGTGCTGGTCCGGCGTACACAGGTCAGCGAAGGTGTGTGCCTATCCGGGAAGGGAAACGGGGTGTCTCTGACATGTCCGTGTGCAGGAAGTGCGGTAAGTGTGTCTCTGTGTTCTGGTGTGGCCTGCCAGAAGGGCCGCAGCAGTCTCATGGTGTAGTTGGAATGCAGGACATGTCCAAATAAGCATTACAATGCTGTGCGGTACGAGTGCACGGGATACAACCGCGCACCATACAAAAGTGTGGGGGCTCGTGGGAGGGAGGAGCAGCTGTTTGGCAACGTAACATACAGGGAACCCGCCCATGTGCCACGTGCTGGGCATCTCAATTAATGATGGTCACGGTCGCAGACATCCCACAACACCCACGACCGGCCTTTGTACACATCCTGTATGAATGCAGCGTGGTTTTCACTTCTATGCTCATTCAGTGGTGTGATGTTGGCGGGTTGTGTGACTTATGCTCCTTGTTGGTGTGTTTCCTTTTGGCCATTGTTTGTCTATACTTGTGCTGTACTTGATTGTGCATGTGTGCCATGGTGCCCATCTCCCCCCGTCCCCCCACTCCCTGCTTCTTCCTCTACCTGGTGCTGTTGTTTCTATAATTTTGTTCCTCCACACATAAATACATGTAAAGAACAAATTAGAATACTTCCTTGATTCTTTTACGTTTCAAAACTTCTCTCTATTCGTTTCTTTTTAATTTTCCATATAAACAGTTTTTTTCATATTCAACGACACATAGAAGTCAGCAGTGCAACGTATTCTAGCAACACACTTTCTAGAAAATTCTACAACACGTGCAGGTTAAAAGTTCATCAATTTTTTTAAACCTAACGATATTTTTTTGCTAAATTTTCTCGAACATTTAACGGCATGTGCAGGTTAAAAGTTCACGATTGTTTTAAGTTCGAGCAGTGCCTTCCAAATGCAAGTAGCAGGTGTGGTTGAGTTGAGCGAATTTTATCCTATAATATGTACTCCACGTTCAAACTGCTGTTTCATAACCAATCACAAAGATGCTTTTCCACAAAACGAATGTGCACCCTACTTTTAAAAAACACTGCTTTTCATCTCCCATTCAGGTATTGTTTTGTATGGCAAAAAAAAGTAGTTTCCCATCTTCAAACATATCTCTTATTTTACGAAGGAACTGCATGAGCTACAGACATCTTTCCATACCTTCCAGCCATACCTTCAAAATGCGAGTGTGGATCGTAGGACATAGCAATATTTTCTGGTGCAGGATGCAAGGTGCAAGGTGCAGTGATGTCATTGGAGATGTCATCAGTGATGTCACTGACCATGTCATGAATGATGTAATATGTGAAATCATCATCAGTGAATTGCGGGCGCGTGAGTTACAGTTAGTACAACTAACTATAACGGAGGAATTTCAATGGTTTTGTATGAGTGAAATGTCCAGCTAACTATAACACCCTTGAAACCCATGTTTTTTTCAGTGAATTTCTAAGGTTTTTTAAATGATAATTCCTAACTATAACGCCCCTGAGACCTACTGTTTTTTCAGTGAATTTCAAAGGTTTTTTCAATAATAATTTTTAAATGTATTAATTGTTGTATTTATTTTATTCATATTGTTTTAATACATTTTTTATTATCTTATTATTTTATATATCTATTTATTTTTAGATATCGAATTTTGTAAATTACATTACACATTTTTAATATATTTTTTTAAAGAAAATTAAAAATCTTAAATTTAAAAAAATATATTTTTTACAATATATTTATAATATTTTCTTTATTGTTTTTTTTGGGGGGAGTCATGCCCCGAAAGCGCACCTTACTCGACTACCGTGCGGAACGAAGCCACCATTGTGTGCGATGGGTGCGTATTTCCCTGCGCGATCGGTATGCGACCCGTACACGACTTCAAGCGCATACGCGACACATACATATCACACTACGCGACGCATGCATGTTTTTGCCCGACGTTATCTACGTGTTCAACACAGTGGGTGCGCGACTTCCGCAAATTTTTTATGTGTAGAAAGATATATATATGTATTAAATATAAATATTAAGGCAAGACATTATCTGAACTAATCAAAGAAATTATATTCTTTTAGTTTTAATAAACATATTACTTTTAAATACAATTTCGCGAATTCACGCTGGGCGCGTACTATGTGTACACACCCAACACAGATCCCATGTGACAAAAAAAAAAGAGATTTGATTGGTTCATAACACTTACTATTCTAACAATTGAAGAATCCGACCCATTTCAATCACTCTTCTTACACCTTCAAGACCTGTCCTGAGAAGAACCTCACTTTTTCTTCATTGGAGACCTGAATTTCCTTTTTGGAGAGAAAAATGGCTACACCACTGGAAGAATCATCTGATTCTAATCATTCTGTTGCTGAAGAATTTCTACCAGAACCTCCCCCTCCCGAAAGATACACATCCATCGTATGGAAATGTTTTACTTTTCCGGAGGGGCAAAAGAAACTTAATGCCACCAATTCAGCTTTGCAGCTACACTGCGGACAACAGGTTTCACAACTTGAATTCAGCTTTGGATCTACACTACAGAGAACATTGAATCAAGCCTTGCTTTATTTAATGCAGAGACAATTGCACTATATGTCTTCAGATTTTGTTAAAATAAGTAACAAAAAGCATTCCTCGATGTCTGTGCTGACTACTGCCTTTGATCTACACTGTGGACAGCAGGGTTCACAACTTGAATTCAGCTTTGGATCTACACTACGGACAGCATGAAATTAAGCCTTGCTTTCTTTAAGGCAGAGACAATTGTACTCAATGTCCTCAGATTTTGTTAAAGGATGCGACAAAAAACATTCCTCGATGTTTGTGTCGACTACTGCCTTCGATCTACATTGTGAGGGCTCACGATTCAGGTGGAATTTCGATTGCACATGACGCATTCAAGTAAGCAAGAGACATTGTACCAGTGTGACCCGCCCGAACCACGAATCATCGCAGGGTACGCACACGCTGAGTTCTTCAGGTACCACTAACTCACTGCACCACAAGTCATCTTCACGTGGCCTTATTAAGGCAGAATCCACAAGGCAAAAACATTTCTGCCAGTGAGGCCCCCCGGACCACGCATCATCGCAGGTTACATACATGCTCAGCGCCAAAGATACTACTAAGTCAGTGCACCATAAAATCATCGCAGAGAAGAGTGTACAGTTTTATGTCAGCAATGAGGCGTACTAACACTTTTAAATTGAATTGATGCAGAATTCAATAGACAAAAGACATTAGTCCAATTAATGTGCCCCCCGACCGCGCATCATCGCAGGGTACGTACAAGCTAAGCACCAATGGTACTACTAACTCAGTACACCATACATTATCACCACGTAGCCTTATTAAGGCAGAATTCTGTAGGCAAAAGCCATTGCTACCAGTGCAGCTTGGCCGGAGCACGCATCATCGCAGGCTCCACAGGACATTGATGCTTCAGGTGCCACTTATCATAGCTGGTTGCAGACACGCTAACTCACCAATACTCTGCAGCTCTACTCAACGCCACCTGGCCGTGGGCTCTTGTTAACCGCTGCCTCCTGCCTACGCTGCGGATCAGAGCTCACAATTAAATAGACTCTTCATTCATTATTTGCAGAGTGCAATACCAAACAAAGTATAATGTCCCTCAAACCTACACAATAATAAGCATGGGCGGAAAATCCGTTCCGCTCGCGGATTTTCGGTAAATTCGCAATCCGCGAACTCTCGCGAATTTACCGAAAATCCGCAAATTCGCACGCAGCGGATTTTTTTTTCTTGGTGATACAATATTGCGGCGTGCGGCGTTCACTTACCGTCATTCAGCGTTTGCCGAGTTGTTTTTCTCGATATTTTGCGAGTGCTGCGCCATTTTGGATCTTGCTGCGGGATCCCGCGGGAGTTTGGCGACCGCGATTACGTCATCGCGGCTTGCCACCTTGCACAGCGAGAGTTTGTCAACGCGAGTACGCTGTGATCACGTATCGCAGGAGTTCGCAATTGCGAACACGTAGATGCGGCGGGCAGCAACAATCTTGCACTCGCAAAAGTACAAAATTAACAATTCTGCACAAGAAATCCACCAGCAAGCAGCATAAACCTTCTGAAAATTATGATTTTTATCAGAATAACTCCTCAGGTTGACATTTGCCTGCACTTTTTTTTGCAAGGAGTCCATTTTGGGGGGGGGGGGGTGGGAGGAAGAAAGTGCCCCACAGTCTCCAACTTCCTGTTCCTGTCCAGCAGGCTCCTCCCAGTGCTTTCTTCATGTGCTGGTCACTTTCATTCGGATCTTGGCCTGGAAGGATTACTTTTTGTGGATGCTGCTAGATATTTGGATTTGAGGCCTTTTTGACTGTCTTTGGATCACTTTTGGATTAGAAATTTCACAAGTAAGTTTGTTTGGGGCATTACAGTTGCTGCAACTACAATTTTGGAATTTTCGATTTTTGGGCTGTTGTTGGGGCCTTTTGAGCAGGGGTAGTGAGTGGTACATGGGTCTAGTCTTTCTGTGGGGTGTCTTGAATTTAAACATCATGGAGGGCATGGATAACATGGGATTGTGCTGATTTTTCTGTGTTTTCCAATTTTTGGGCTGTTGTTGTGGCCTTTTGACCAGGGGTAGTGAGTGGTGCATGGGCCTAGTCTTTCTGTGGGGTGTCTTGAATTTAAATATCATGGAGGGCATGGATGGTATGGGATTGTGCTGATTTTTCTGTGTTTGTCAATTTTTTGGGCTGTTGTTGTGGCCTTTTGACCAGGGGTAGTGAGTGGTGCATGGGCCTAGTCTTTCTGTGGGGTGTCTTGAATTTAAACATCATGGAGGCAATGGATGGCATGGGATTGTGCTGATTTTTCTGTGTTTTTTGATTTTTTGGGGTGTTCATGGGGACAGGCCATGTGGGTGGGGGCCATTTTGAGTGCTGGTACAGGCAGTCCATGTGCTGGGAGGCAAGTGGCCATTTTGAATGCAGGCAGTGTTCTTAGGCCTGCAACCATTTTGCCTAGTTTTCAACCATTATGCCCAGGGGTAGTGAGTGGTGCATGGGCCTAGTCTTTCCGTGGGGTGTCTTGAATTTAAACATCATGGAGGGCATGGATGGCATGGGATTGTGCTGATTTTTCTGTGTTTTTCGATTTTTGGGCTGTTGTTGTGGCCTTTTGACCAGGGGTAGTGAGTGGTGCATGGGCCTAGTCTTTTTGTGGGGTGTCTTGAATTTAAACATCATGGAGGGCATGGATGGTATGGGATTGTGCTGATTTTTCTGTGTTTTTCGATTTTTTGGGGTGTTCATGGGGACAGGCCATGTGGGTGGGGGCCATTTTGAGTGCTGGTACATGCAGGCCATGTGCTGGGAGGCAAGTGGCCATTATGCCCAGGGGTAGTGAGTGGTGCATGGGCCTAGTCTTTCTGTGGGGTGTCTTGAATTTAAACATCATGGAGGGCATGGATGACATGGGATTGGGCTGATTTTTCTGTGTTTTTCGATTTTTGGGCTGTTGTTGTGGCCTTTTGACCAGGGGTAGTGAGTGGTGCATAGGCCTAGTCTTTCTGTGGGGTGTCTTGAATTTAAACATCATGGAGGGCTTGGATGGCATGGGATTGTGCTGATTTTTATGTGGTTTTCGAGTTTTTGGGGTGTATAACTGAACTGATGTTCCTCTGTCTTCCATTGCTTTTAGGTGCACAAGACTCAAGAGAACCGCCAGGAAGAAGTCCTGCAGCGGTGTGTGTGTGCAGCATAACGTCACGCGACGTCTTGTCTGGCCACAGACAACTCTGCAACTCGTGCAACTGCGGCCTGCTGTTCTGACCTCTGAAGAAGATGGCCCCAAAAAAAGTTCCCCGTAGCTCCTCTAGCAAGAAAGTTGCCAGTAAGGAGCAGAAGAAGCAAGTTACCAAGGAGACTGGTGTGCCGCCCGCCACATTTATTGGGAGTAAAAAAAAAAATACGCCTGCAGCAGCAGCGGGTTCTGCTGGGGACCAAGCTGGGAGCAGCACCCCGCACCATTGGGCTCAATGCCACCACCACCACGACCACGCCAACTTAAGTCCAAGCCCTTGAGTGCTGCAGAGGCACTTAGTCTAGTTGTTCAATCACCATCGACCAGTGATGTTGGCTCATCGCAAGAAAGTAGCAGCAATGTCCCTCAATCAACACAGGTTGTTGTAACTCATCTGACGAGTGTTGAACAACCACAGCCACAACAACAACCACATGTGCAAGTACAAGCCCAAGAACTTGTGGAAGGAGAGGCAGTGCAAGGAGATGCGCAAGCAGAGGTGCATGGAGGGTCACAAGTGCCCACAATTGTTGTTCCTCCCGAAGTAGGGGCACAACAGGAAATCGACAATCAAGCCGGGGTATCATTTGAGGAAGCCACTCCTCCTGATGATCATTCATTGTCTTCCTCATCCCTAGCAAGGAAAAGATCAAGGGTGGTGTCTACATCTTCTTCAAGCCCACCTCCTTCTGATGATACGGATCTAAATTGGGAACCATCACTGCCGTCTGAGAGTGAGGCACACCATGATCTGACAAAGGTAGTTAAGCGTAAATGGAAGGTCGTCGAAAGTCTCATAGTTATGGAGTGTGATGAGGCTCAACAAGAAGTGGCGGATACTACTGCTGATGAAGACTCTCACAACGACGACCCAGTCATCATAAAGGTCACTGCAGCCCCAGCGGGTATGCAGCAAACAGACATTTTGACCCTAGCCCGAGAAGCTGCTGAGCGTGATGATGATGTTGTCGACGAGGAGGCAATGGAAACACCACAATCATTGGAGTTAACTAGTACACCAACACGTACCGCTTCCATATTTCTTCCTCACCAGAAGGGACCTCCATCCACCTCGACCTCAATTAGTGGTGGTGAAAGTGCACAACGTAGTGAAGTTCGGCAATCCACATCCTCCACTTCATCTGGCATTAGCAGCATGACCACAACCACCAGTATCGCCGCCTCCTCCGGCCCCCACAGACATTTCAAGTCCGCAGTTTGGGACTTCTTTCGTGTTTGCCCAAAAAAGGAAAACGTCGCCATTTGTACCATTTGTAAGCATGCAGTTAGTCGTGGTAAGTTTGGTACCAACTATGGTACCGGAGGCCAGAGAGGTCATCTTGAGAGACAGCACACTGTCCAATGGCATGCGCACCTAAAGGAGATCAAGGTAGCCCGAATTGAAAGTCAAGAAAACGTTGATGTTTCATCTGATGATGACGAGGAGGAAGAAGTGTCAAACACTTCACTTACACCCAGTACCCCTGTCAGCACACCCCCTGTGAGCCACACTAAGAGTGTGGGAGAGAGTGAGACACCAATGCGAAAAAGTTCATCAGCGAGCGTAACTGGGTCGAAGAAGTCATCATCATCATCATCCCGTAAAATGGTCCAGGGCAACATTAGAACCATGTTCTTTTCAGACGCGCCATATGAACGCAACCACCCACTCACACGTCTGTATAACACTAAGCTGGCTAAAATGCTAGCTCTGGACCTTCTCCCTTTTTCTTTTGTAGAAGGGGTTGGTTTTCTAGAATTAGTGGCAGCGCTCTGCCCTAAATGGAAGGTTCCTAGCCGGTTCTATTTTGCCAGAGTTGCGGTTCCAGCACTACATGAAGATGTGCTGGAGGTGATTGGGGCAGCTTTGCAGAAGAGTGCTGTTCACACTATACATCTGACAACAGACATGTGGACCAGTGGCGCAGGTGCTGATTACATGCGCATCACTGCACACTGGGTCTCTTTTTCAGGGGTTAAAGCAAAGCTAAACGCAGGTGTTGACCCGGACCAAGTTTTTAAAGCTGCTCAGAAACATGCAACACTAGCCATGTTTGGCTTGGAGAAACGTCATACAGCACAAAACATTTTGAATGAGTTTAACACAAAGGTCTTTCACTGGCTGTCCCCCAAAAAAAGCCAGATTGGTTATGTTTCCACGGATAATGGAGCCAATGTAGTTAAGGCCATGGAGCTGGGTCACTATTTCAGAGTGCCGTGTTTGGCGCACTGTATAAACCTGGTTGTTAAAAAATTCTTGAGTGAAGACAGTCCAGCGTGCGAGTTAGTGGCCACCTGCCGAAGAATGTGCAACCATTTCAGCCATTCTTTTAAGGCCCGGAAGCATCTGAGGAGCCTGCTACATGAACGTCGAATGCCAGTGAAAGCACTCATCCAGGAGGTGCCAACACGTTGGAACTCAACCTTCTACATGCTTGAGCGTCTGTATGAGCAGTATACGGTACTCGATCACTATTTCTTAACACTGGGTACAGCTCAGAAGGACCTGAGGCTAGATGCGGCGCAATGGAAGCTAGTTAAAAGCCTGACAGACATGCTTCGTCCTTTTGAGGTCTTCACGCGTGCAGTCAGCAGGGAGGACTGTAATTTGGGAAAAGCTATCCCATTGTTGCGCATGCTGGAGCACCAACTGAAGGCGGTGTCTTCTATGTTTCAAAAAGATGAAGAAAAGAAAGACGCTTTTGTTTTGGCGGAGAAATTATTAGAGCGCCTACTTGGCGATGAACGTCTAAAAATGATTCACTCAGAAAAGCATTACATTTGTGCTACTATTCTGGATCAACGCTACAAAAAGGCGCTGACAGGCCGAGCATTCTTTCCTTTTGATGATGAAGATGTTACAAAGTACAAACGTTGGCTAGCCTTGTCAGCTATGAGGTTTTAAAGAGAACGGCAGTAAATTGAAGGAAAAGGCAGTACATCAGCATCAGCAGGCCATCCCCAGTCAAAAGAATCCACTTCTGCACCTGTGGCTGTGGCACAAGTGACCTCTCAGCCGTTAAAGACACCGGCAACCGGATCATCTGCACCAGACACAACAGTAACATTGGGTGAAGAAGAGGATTGGCTAACTTGGCTTGGGTTTGGTTCTCAAAAGGTCCCAGCAAAAAGTAAGCAAAGTGAAGGAACCTTGGAGAACCTTGAGTCGATGGTGCAGGACTATCTGAATGACTCAACAGAGGTCTATGTTAATGCTGACCCATTGGCGTATTGGCATGGGAAAAAAGAATTGTGGGCACAGCTCTGCAACCTGGCTATAAACTACTTGTCTTGCCCACTCGCAAGCGTGTCTTCTGAACGTGTTTTCAGTGCTGCTGGTGACATTGTAACTTCCAAACGGAGCTGCCTCTCGACCAAAAATGTGGAGAGGTTAACAATGATCAAGATGAATCAGCACCTCATACCACCAGATTACAAAGTACGAGAACCCACGCCGGATGAAGACGAGGAGGACAGCAACGTAGATGAGGGAATTTCTTCTCTGTTGTGACACTGACCTACTCCTGCCTGAATTCGCAGAGTATGAGGACGAACTCTTATTCTTATTCCCTGACATCGAGCCCTGAAAATGAGACAATGAATCAATACATTTCTTTTCGTCCTTATTCACTTTTATTCCTGTGTGTCTGTCTTTCTTTGTTTTGCACAGTTAATATAATTAAAACTTTAATCACCTAATCACAAAAACAAGCCCATCAGCAGAACTGTCTTCACTTGTTTGCTTATTGATTTGAAGGTGCCGCAGCCTGCATTCCTCAGGTTCACAAGTTCACAAGAACATGCTCCTCTATCCTCCTCCTCCAGACTCCTATTTCCCTCAAAGCAGAGGGCTGGATTACGCCCAATGAAGAAAGACTCTGCACTTGTGGGGGTGTTCTACTTCTTTGCGGGTGAGTTGGCGGGTCTTGGGACATTGCTGGGAAGCTCTAATACCGGATAAAAGTGGTTTGGACCAAATCGGAGGCGAAATGTTTTTGCGTTTTTGCTGACTTGCTTGCCTTTGAGGTGCTCTTTGGGGGGGTTCCGGGTGTTTGTGGGTGGGTTTTGGGGTCTGGGAGCACTGCTGGGACAGTCTAATTTTGATTGCATTTGCTTTTCAGGAAATCCGTGGTGGGAAACGGGAGTTATGACCTAGCTGCACAGCGCGTTTGGACCGAAGGCCGATGAATATTGTAAGTATGAGATTTTCCTTTTTGGCTGTTCGGGGGTGTTGTGCTTTTTTGCGGGTGGGCTGGCAGGTCTTGGGGCATTGCTGGGAAGGTCTAATACCGGATAGAAGTGGTTTGGACAAAATCCATGATGACATTTTGTTTGCTATTTATGACATTTCGCTCAATGTAGCGTTTTCGGGGGCCTGTTTGGGGGGCTTCCTGGTGTTTGTGGGTGGGTTTTGGGGTCTGGGAGCACGGCTGGGTATGGATACTTTTGATTGCAAGAGGTTTGAAGCAAATCCATGGTGGCAGAGGGGAGTTAGGGCCTAGCTGCAGAGCGCGCGCGGAGTGATTTTGGAAATTGCCATGAAAATGACTAAGTCCACATTTTTGTACTTTTGCTTTTTGGCTGTTTGGGGGTCTTCTACTAGTTTTCGCCTGGGTTGATGGCTCTGGGGCCATTGCTGGGAAGCTCTAATACCGGATAAAAGTGGTTTGGACCAAATCGGAGGCAACTTTTTTTTGCGTTTTTGCTGACTTGCTTGCCTTTGAGGTGCTCTTTGGGGGGTTTCGGGTGTTTGTGGGTGGGTTTTGGGGTCTGGTAGCACTGCTGGGACAGTCTAATTTTGATTGCATTTGCTTTTCAGGAAATCTGTGGTGGAAAACGGGAGTTATGACCTAGCTGCACAGCGCGTTTGGACCGAAGGCCGATGAATATTGTAAGTATGAGATTTTCCTTTTTGGCTGTTTGGGGGTGTTGTGCTTTTTTGCAGGTGGGTTGGCGGGTCTTGGGGCATTGCTGGGAAGGTCTAATACCGGATAGAAGTGGTTTGGACAAAATCCATGCGGAAAAGCCTTTTGGCACTTTTTGTAACTTAGGGTTCGTTAGGGTTAGCCCTAGCAGCAGGATTGCATGTGTTTCGGGGTGTTCTAGATTTTTGCAACTGAGTTCTGGGGTCTTAGAGCACTCGTGGGAATGTGTAATTTTGGTTGCAAGTGATTTGAAGAAAATCCATGGTGGGAAAGGGGGAATTTGGCATAGTTAAAGAAAGCGTTTGTCACTATTCTTAACTTAGGGCTCGTTAGGGTTAGCAGTATTTGTATTGCATGTGTTTGGGTGGGGGGTTGTTTGTGGGGGGGTTTGCGAGTCTTGGAGCGATACTGGGTATGGATACTTTTGCTTGCTTGCAAGTGGTTTGAATACAATCCACGGTGGGTAAGGGGGTATTTGGACCTACTTTTACTTTCAAAGTACGTTTTGTCACCAGTTTTCTACTAGGCCTCGTTTATTGAGATCTGATTGGGGGTCTTCTACATTTTTGTGACTGGCTTTAGTAAGGGTCTGGGTGGGAGCACTGCTGGGAAGGTCTAATTTTGTTCTAAAACACAGTTTACAGTACACCTAGCTTGAGGGGAAAGATCCGCTAAATTAATTTGCCCATACTTATTTATCCTTCAAAAGGAGACTCAGAGTACGCACTTTCAAAAATATTGTACTGTCTATTAGGAAACTCAAAGTGTGACTTTTTGCACTGCACAGCGTACATACCTTATATTTATTTGTCAGTGGTGTTCTAATATCACTTCCTGTTTTTCCATCAATAATTACAGGCCGGGTTTCAGTCTGTGCAATGGGAAAAAAAGGATGAGGTCAGGCTTCACATTAGCGAGCCGCAATTCAGCATCCGCCAGGCAGGCAGTGGACAGGGTGTCTTCTGGTCACCAACATTGATGGACGGAGCGTCAGCTGGAATGGAGGAGTGCCGCTAATAAGAGGACTGGTTTGATGCGTGCAACTTACTTACCAAATTCAACAGGACAACTACAACAACATACAGATACAGTATCCATTTTTTGTAATGTTTTTTTAAGTAATGTTATTGCTGTGAACTTCTATGAGTGTGACTCTGCATTTCTTGGATATCTCTCTGCTTCTAAATTGATCCCTACAGCCATTCTATAGGTTTTACTTCGGCTATTTTTTAAACCTAATTTAATGTAAGAAGTGTTTCTCTGAGTGCAGAGATAGGCAAGTGAAAACGCTGCAGCCCTGTACTGTCGCATCCTATCATTCACGGTTGTCGAAAGTACTACTTACTTTTCAGTAACAATGCAGGCAGTAGTGCATGCACTTCCTTTATGTCACTTAAAAGATTTATGGTTAGCTTTGTACCCAAAGATTTCTTTATCTTCAATTATTGTTTGCCAATGCTGTGCTTTTTTTTTCTTCTCTCAACAAAACTTACCCAAAAAGAAACCCCCATTCCCATCCATTTTCCAAACCCTAACCCTCTTCCCCCGGGCTGTGTGGTTTTGATTGATGTGTGACTAAATGACAGCAATAATTCCACACACTTGCTGGGGAGGATAAGGTCATAGCAACAGGCTGGTGAAGGAATCCGAGGATATATTCTAGACTTACTCAGCTTCAGTACTATTTCTTGTAGTAGTAGCCAATGTCAAAGAAATTCAACGCAAGTACTAGTTATACTTTCAATACTTTACCATTTGTTAGGCTACATTGTGGCACTGTTCTAGTGTACTGTCACCTGCTATATTCTCTATCGTTCCGGTGTAATGCTCCAGTAAGGACAAAGCAGGTTTCATTTTCTTTTTTTCCATAGGCATGCAACTGCCACTGTGTCACACCACTAGTACCACCGCAATGAGGACATTTCATCCGCCCAGGATTGCCAACCTTAATCGCCATTTCCCGTGGAGCCAGCCCTGGGCCTATCCCTACTTTCAAACACAAATTACAGGTAAGATAAGCGTTTGGTGGGAGGTAGTATAATGGAGTATTAGGAGAGACGAGAGATTGACGGTAGTACTACTAAAGTCCTAGGACTCTTGAATTCACTTACTCTGTGAGAGGCACTTAGTGTTGAAAACATTTAGCCATTTACACTTAAAGGAAGAAAAGGACACAGACTTAAGTTTCAGGAAAACAAACTTTCTGTTAAACCCCCGCCCACCAGACTCAAAAGCAGTAAAAAACAGGTATGCTCAGATAAAGTTTCAAAAAGTATATTTGTGTAGCCCTAACAAAATAATCTCCCGCAAGACCCTCCCTAACCCCAATGATTGTCCTTCAAAAGTCCCAAAAACAACCCAACTCCCAATTCCCACCCCCCAAAAGTCTCTAAAAAAGGGGCAAGGGACACTACGGCAGGATGCTGTTCACTTTAGCGGCCAGGGCATCAAACTCCTTGCGGAGGGTGGCATGGTCGGAGCGGAGGCCCTCCACCAAGGTCTTATATGTTAGGACCTCCTGCTCCAGGTAGGACACTCTGAGGCATAAGCGGTGCTGGCGTGCCTTGCAACTCCTGTGGGGGGCAGCTGCTGTCTTTGCTGCTTGGCGGTGGCGGTTGGCTTTGGTAGCCCGGCTCCGTACCGCTGGAGCACTGCGCTGGCTGGCAGCCCGTGGGGGCAGGGAGGAGGATGCAGCTGTCCCATTGGATGTTGTACCAGTAGACTGCGTGTCCTCCTCCTCCAGGGCCACCAGCCGCCGATATTCAGCGACAGTGGCATCCAGCCTCCATTGCCGGGCCATTCGAGCCAGCTCCTTCCTTGTTGGTTTTGTTGATTTGGAAGGAGCAACTATATGAAGAAAGAAAGACATAGTCTGTAAGCAATGCTCCTTAAGATTAACACAAAATGATAGAGCAGAAAGTTGTGTCACAGTACAACTAGCAACTTGAAAGCACAGTACATAAATATTGAGGCCAGTATCTATCTAACCTCCCACTTCTTCATCCTTGCTCTAACATTAGTGGGAGTTTAAGGAACAAATTCTACGAGCACTATGGACTTCCATTACAGTCGACTATGACAGTACACCAGTCTTATTCTTCTTCTTCTCTCTTGTTTAGGAAAATTGGTATGTTGTCTTATGCAAGCCGGCATAATGCCAGCGCAGTGAACTTGCACCCGAGAAAAACAGACGCACACCATGATGAGTGAGACAGACTTGCGTTACTGTACCGGTCCAGTACATGCAGGTGGTGAAGCTCTTACTTTTCTATTACGGGTGGCACTGAGAATACTCTGTTAAAAGGGCTACTGCTTAATTAATTTAACTTTCACCCTACAGTGCAAATGAGTACTAGAAAAGGAAAATGAAGAAGCTAAATAATCTGATTATCTATCACTTCACATGGGATGTATTTGATTACATATGGGATGACTTTAGGTGCTTTGCTTTTTATTGAGTGAACAGTGATACACCCACACATGAATGACGTACTACTACTAAACTAACCTTATTAAGAGAGGTAGGGAGTGTCCACCGTAATAACCGGATATATGCTGTGCTTGCAGTTGCAATACAAACTACTGCTACTATTCATGGTAGTATTTGGACAAAATTACAACTTCTTTTCCTTGCCTTTCCTACACTGGAACGGACGTGCGGGTGCGGTGTTACATGCTCTTCAAAGTAACACTTAGTTCATCCAGTGACCGTCTACTCTCTCTAGATACACATATGCTATCTAAGAGTCAGATAGTACCATGATCCAGGCATCCATCCATTCAAAGTATATGCACACATACGGTTTCTGTTTCACCCACCCAGGCTGTTCTCCTTCCACCCATCCTTGCTTCATCATTCACCCAGACATGCACCATACCATATTCTTTCCTTCCCAGCCACCTCGGGGATCAAGCAAACACATATCATTCTTCTTTGCCAGTCATCATTACATTTTTCGTCCTTCCACACTTACCTACACCCTTCTTTCGCTTTCCGTTCATCCCATCCATCAAGTTCATCTCAGATCTGATTGGGATTATTCTCGCCAAAAATTTCACAGCTAAGTCGAAGTACATTTAGAGGAGGCTACTACCTGGTTGATTTATGATACACCCGTGCAGAAAGCACACTCTGCAGTCTTCAATCTCAATAAGTAAGGAATATATAGCTTACCTCTAGAGGCCCGCCACCACCGTGTGAACCCTCACAGGCACATTGGTGTCGTCCGGCACTTGCATCGCCGCCTCCTCCCCAGAAGTGTTCTCCTCATCCAGCACCACCAACTCCGCGCTGGCCCCGCCACCAAATGTTCCACCTACAAAGTACATTTAAGAATGTTAGAATACACCACTCACTACTATATAATATTTGGTCTAGGAATAAAGAAATGTGAAAAAAACAGAAAACAAAGTAATAATTTGTGACTGTCTACTCTAAAGTAAAAATGTCCCTTTTTCCAGGGAAAGCTGTTGTCTTGCTGCACTTTTTGGCACAACTGATGAATGCTTGCTTTTTATTTTTAACACGCACCACTTTTTCTCCTAACAGACAGAAGCTTGACTTCTAAGAACACGAGCAAGATCAAGTTCAAACCAGGTGATAGCTCGGCTCGACCACAAGAAATGTGTTCAATTAATCGTCAGCTCTAAGCACTTTTCCATTTTCAGTTAAACGTTTAGTTTTATGACAAACTTGATTTTAATAAATGTGTTTACTTTTAATAAAGCTTTTAAACTTAAATAGACTCTGGTTTTTGGTCCTCCAGAGTAGCTGAGCTAAAGGTTTTGCAATTTTTGCAAGCATGAGTCCGTGCCTCTGACACTTCTTGACTCTGACTCCGTACTCTTGTCCTGCGTTGGATAATAATCATCATTGGGGATCAATCATCGGTGACTTTGGGGGCTAAATGACTCTGCCACACTATCTAGTCAGTAGGGAGATTGGGGGTTCAACTACAAAGTCTGTTATCACTGAGGTATGTGGAAAGTCTAACAGCGCCTATTATAATTGATAAGCTAAGCAATGCATTATTTAGTGTCCATAGTTCTGTTTGTGCAGATTTGTCCCTGCAACAGTAGTAGAATGGATTGTCCTCCTATCCAAACCAAAAGTAAAGTAGTATCCTATTCTTTCTTGGTGGTCATTCACCTTTTTATTGTTGGCAATCGTCAAAGCATAAACATTTAGAAGACTTGAAAAGACATTATGGACAATCCCAGAGGACTGCACTCAGTGCATAGAGCTATTGCTGACTAGAATGGGAGTCCAATGGAATTGCCAAATGTGCAATCTTAGTTAGCTACACAGACAGATTAATAAGAATAATCTAGTAATACCACAGGGAGTCATAGTCGAGGCAGGATAAGAATTTAGATACAGTCTACAAGAAGATCAAAGACGATTTAGAAAAAATCGAATGAGGAACGCTAGGAAAAAATAGGTACTCTATATTAAAATTAAAACTTACCGGGGCCAGCAAAGGAGCCCTCGTCTGCCCGATCCTGGCCTGCATCCTGTTGAACGATTCAGAAAAGGGGGTGGTGATGGACAGAGTATCTGAATTAAGCAGAACACTCCTACCCAGTCCAAAGATCAGGGCTTGATCCATCACCGTTTTTTAGCTCAATGCACCATCCCAGCTCAGAACCTGGCTACATGCAAATTAGTCTGTCCCTGGCCCAGTGCATCATGGGAACAGGGCAGACCAAACTACCAAGCCAATTCTTAAACAGGGAAGGAAACAAGCTTCCGGGGACCGGTTTCTGGCATTTTAGCCGTCTTCGGCCCGGCTTGCTTGAATCCTGATGGTGCAGTGAGCAAGGGACTCACTTGCGAACTAACACGCTGCAAAAAACAAATCGCATATTCGCACGAATTCGCTGCTTCCGAATTCGATCTCGCGCACGTTCGCGCCCTGGGAATCCCGCGAAATTGCAGAAAAACGAGTTTTGCAAAACTGAAAGCACTCAGCAGGTGCAAAAGTTCAAACTCATCATTAGTAACCATTCCCTGTAGTGCTTCCTGACTGGGGCCCCTCCAGAGTTCAGTTGCTATTTGCAACAATTGTATGACCCTGCTCTGACCCTCACAGCAGGATCATAGAATAGCTACAAGTAGGCCACAAAGGTCCTGGAAAAAAAAATTGCACTGCAACAGAAAGCAAATTACAGATAAGGAAGCAGGTGCCAGACTGGAATTTTAAAACAGTAACACATTAATAAATCAACCCCAAATTAATTCATGTCAGTTGAAGCAGGGCAGGTGTGCTTGCTTTTTCCCCCCATAATCTACAGTGATGATGATAAACCAGAGGGTGGCATTGATGTACCAGAGGGTGGCATGGGTGAAACAGAGGGTGGCAGTGTTAAAACAGAGGGTGCTGTGAACCTGTGATGATGAACCAGACGTAGAAACAACATAGTCGCGACCGTTGCGTGCCGACAAGTAAGTTCGCAATTGCGAACTGGTACAAAACCCTCGCGAACTGACAGAAACGCTTGCGAACACAATAAAAACAAAAAAAATCTGCAAATTCGCGAGAATTCGTGGATTTTGCGGATTGCGAGTTCGCAAATATGCAAATTCACGAACGCCAGATTCGCAAAATTTGCCCACCCCTGCACAATAACCCTTTAGTAGCCTTCCTTCAAAAACTTCTTTTATATCAGTTCTAGGTTTAGTTGAATAACACAATTCACCCTGCAAGTGCAAAGAAACAGTGAATGGCAGTGTACACTGGGATAGCACAGGTCACAATTTTGAACTATAATGTCCCTGAAACCTACATATTTCGACAAAGTATTCCATATATGTTTCGTCTTTTATTTGAATCATGATTACAGATGATGTAGTCTAGTGGGCAACAGACAGTGCTTCCAGTGCAGCCCGTTCGGACCACGCATCATCGCAGGGTGAGCACACGCTGTGCACCAGGCGCACCACTAACTCAGTACACCATAAATAATCGCCACGTGGCCTTTTTAAGGCAAAATTCAGTAGTCAAAAGACATTGTTACCAGTGCGGTCTGCCTGGACCACGAATCAATGCAGCTTCCACACAAACTGCCCCTACCTCAGTGCACCACAAGTTATGAACCTTTTACGATAGAATCTTCTGTGTATTATTTCACATGTAGTGCTCCTACCTTTGTACAGCAGAAGTCATAAACCGTTTACAATGGAATATTTGTGTATGATATGATGATTACTATTGTACTTGTTACCAACAGCAATGTAATAAAATGGAGTTGAGCGAATGTGCTCGTACTCACTTCATCTATCTATCTGTGTCTGTGTATTCATTATGTTTGTAAAATGCTGCCCCTGGGCCCTACCACATTATATTGTGCTGTAAACAACGTATGTAACCATCTTACCTCTGGCAGTAACAAAACCTTAGGTTATATAACTTTCTCTCACTCATTCTACAAATACGAACGTAGAAACTGGATCATTACAATACTGCAAGCAAAGTGTATAGTAAATTTATAAGTGTATGCTATTGCTCTAGTTTTTTTTGTAGCATATTTATACAGCGCGAAGTCGACTCAAAACTATATCAGTGATTTACTTGAGCTCCGTATTTACAGTACATTTTCAGGCACGCTTACATTCCGTGTTTTGTCTACAATAACAGGATGTGGACCCGACTCTGAAGCTCGAACACCGATTTCCAGCACCAAGTTCGACAGTATACCTAAATGACCAAATACGTATATACATTAGCTGCCCTTCATGTGCTAAAAACTGCAATCTGAAGCTTTCATAGCCCTGTATTACAACAGCTACAACACTCCACTGAATGTACAACAAACATTCATATTCGCAGAAATGCGTCATGTTCACCATCTTTTATGTGCAGAACTATGGATAAATGTAGGTTCAGTGATTCCCTGTACCTTCCATGTAGGCCATGTTGTGAGACTTCACAGACATAATGACACATTTGCGTTTAAGACCCGGGTGACGGCAGCACTACAACACAGACACCCGAATCAGTTGATTTCTCATATAGCTCACGGCGGAGCCACGCCCATAGCTCCGGAGTCATTGTTCACAGCCTCGCGCAGCACTGGCATACGTTAGACCAGCCCACTCCGCTTACACATCCAGGAAAACACAACAACGCTACATGGCCCAGCTTTACATTGTAGTGATTTCTTAGTTCCAGGTCTAGTTGTCAGAACTGCACACACACACACTCCCTTATGGCTGGTATACACCCGCAACCAACATTCAAATTTATCACCCATTCAGCTTTTGAAAAACACTCCTCAAACTGTAGTGAAACACTTGCAAAGGAAAATTATGTACCACATTAATTATATCAAAAACAGACTGTTTACTATAAAGTTAAAAAAAATTCCACTGAATGTACCATAAATACACATATATATAAAAATAATTGTTAAAAAAAGGACATTAGAATTCATACAATTACATAGGAGAAAGAGCAAACAAAGGCAATCAACTCTGTCTTATGGTTGTTAATCTAGAATCATTTGGTACAACGTAGAGTTGGGTTTGGTTCCCTGTCCCCTCACTGATGTTGACCACTCCAAATTTAACTTGTATCAGAGCGTCGACGCGTTTCGGTGGTATTGAATGATTACAACCACCTTCTTCAGGACAATACGAATTAACTTCTCCTTATTGTCAGCATCACCTAATACAGAGATAAAACATTCTTTTATCCAATGCAAGGGCACAACTTTATCAAAAACACCCTCTATTTTGAAGACTCATTTAAGTT
Organism: Lissotriton vulgaris; assembly: GCF_964263255.1. NCBI lineage: Eukaryota > Metazoa > Chordata > Amphibia > Caudata > Salamandridae > Lissotriton > Lissotriton vulgaris. Next base: position 787,807,667 of record NC_141695.1, read on the forward strand.
ATATGACGTTCCTGGTCGCATTCTAAACAGAAGTTGTAATATTCTAGCAGTTATGGCCCATCCTAGCTTCTATACAGAACACAAACATTTAATTAATGGGTATATCTGTTTTGTTAAACCGCGACCAAACAGACGAGATCTGCAGGAACACCCAGCGGGAAAAGGCACTCAAGTCCGGACACTGGGAGTCAATGGGGTGCAGCAGTGTAGGTGTGCAGTAATGAGAACTCACCTTTATGCAGTGGGAGTGCATGGGGTATAGCACCCTGAGAGGAAAAGAGCACACAGACACCTCCTTGCAGTGGGAGTTGATGTAATACAGTACACTGGATGTGCAAAGGCGTAACGCAGAAATATACGTGTGCAGTTGTATGAACTCTGCAATTACTAATTGTATACTATCTTTCAGATCTCTAAATTTGAGGGTGCACTATAACCCGGCACGTGGTTGGACACACACCGGTGGCAAAAAAGTGATCTGCAAAGATTTTCTCCAGTATCAACACAACCTCTCCTGCTCCATCTATTCCTTTCTCTCTCTCACACTTTCAATGTCTTTCTTTATCTCTTCCTCTCTCTCTCTCTCATTCTTTCTTTTCCTCTCTTCCTCTTACTCTCTCTCTCACATTGTTTCTCTTTCTCTTTTCAAGTTATGAACCCTGCTGTCCACACTGCAGATTGATGAATCAAGACTAAATTCAATGCTGTCTGCAGTATAGATCCAAAGCAGAATTCAAGTTATGACCTCTGCTAAATGCAGTGTTTGCAACAGGTAAGCAGAGCGGCCTTGGTGCACAAGGCCTCGAATTAAATGCAGTGCGAATAAACAGTACTGTCCTGCATAATGATGTGATCTCTTACCTCATGCAGTCTTATCTCTGAATCATTTTAAAGACCTGCTGGACCATACTTTAGATCTCAGCCAGCGGGCACATACCTACAGACACCTTTTCAGCATGAGCCAGCGAGAGGGGTGGGATGCATCATGTAGACTGCACATGTGCGAATAAGCAATATTGCCAAGTGTTATGCTAATTTGCGATGTTTGACCTCATCCAGTCACATCTCTGTCTCATTTTAAATACCATCTATACCATAAGTTAGGCCTAAGCCTACGACCAGCGCTGCCCTACAGACTCCTGTTGAGGGTGATTCTGCGGGAGGGGTGGGGTGCACTACCCTGAGTGTGCATGTGAGAAAAAATGATCTTGACTTCTGTAATGATGTAATCTCTCACCTCAGTCAATCACATCGATCTAATTTTAAGGACTTATGTTTCATTTTTGTTTTGCAGCTTACCTACGCTGCTACCACTGGAGTCCATCTCACATTTTGTTTATTATACTGTTATATTAAAGTTACGTTTATATTTGTTTATTTCTGTTTTAATAAAAGTTAATTAAAAAAAAGAACTGAGTGTATACGTCTTCTTTTTCTGACAACATTTGACTATTATTTGGTGTGCAAATTATCTGCTTAGAGAAGACTTTAAAACGAAAACTATTTAACATTACAGTGCACCTACAAAAAATAATGGAATTAACTCTTAGGCACATAAATCCTGAGTAATTACACAACTACAAGAGTTCTATGAGTGTATCACTTTATAACAGCATAAGTACTGTTCGTCTGATTACAAAACAAATAAGCCACTGCCTAGCACCACCCAGGCTTCAGAGCTGCCTAGGCACACCCTGAATATTAAAATAAAGATCTTGAGTATGACAATTACCGGATTAAGTTGCTTCAAACTCCTCAAACAATTAGTAAATAATTCTCAGGAAGGTGGCCATCTACTAGAATACAAAACTTCTCTGTACCCTTCCGCGCCCAATTCACATGTGACATTACCACAGTACTTGGGGGCATATTTACAAGGAAACCGTTAAAATGATACCCCTTAATTTGTAAAAGAATAACTGATGGAGATCAAAGTTTTACTAAGAAAAGAATGATGTTTATAACTAGAAGTGTAATACCAGGGCTAACTCTTTACCAACTCTTTACCAGAGGCTGTAGCCGCGATTAATGGTTCCTATGGAATTTTTTTTAAAGTCAAGCACACTTGCTGTTTGGATTAGCAACATTGTGTGCTGAACTTGTGACCTGTGTGCTCAATTGAGTGTTCCATGAACTGTTACTATGGTAACAGGCAGTAAGCAGTTTGGGGGGTAGGGTTTAAAGGTGTTGGCTGTACAGAAACCGTCATATTTTCCCAAAGTACTCTACATGACAGGCGAGAAAGCAAACAGAGACGACAGAACACTGTGTAAATTAGGAGCAAAAGAAGTACACAACTCTTCAAATTAACCTCAAAAGAGGGCACGAGCAATAGCCACTGGCGTTACAAAACCCCATGTACAATTTGCCTACTATGTACTCAACAATGGGCAATTCTTTATCGATCCCAATCAAACTGCTGATTCATGTTTCACACTGTGCACTTCAATAAATACTTTGTGGCTACTTAATTGGAAGACAGGATTGTCGACATTCCAAAACTTAGGGGCATATTTACAACGGTGTTAAAATTATCGCCGCTTTAGCGACAGCAAACTGCTGCTAAAACGGGGATAATGGGCTTGCTAATATGCGTCATAGAATTCCAATAGAAGAACAGGTTAGATGTGCAGGATTTACAAGCCCATTATCGGCATTTTAGCGGCAGTTTCCTGCCGCTAAAACGGAGATAATTTTGTAGTGTTTTTGCTAATATGCCCCTTGGTTTGGATTTTGAAAGAGAGAACAGGGAAACCTGCTCACTCTTTCAAAATGTAAAACAGATTGCTTTTTCCCACGGGGAGCTGCATATTAGCAGGTTCCCGTGTGTAAAAGTAATGGCGGCTTCAGGAGGACACGAGGAGCTTTCTAGGACCATAGAAACATTGGGGCTCCACCCACGGTCCCCAACGTTGTATATACGCCTCAACAGTAAACAGGGCGCTATCATTTTCACATTTTTGCCTTTTTAAAAAAAAAAATCTCTTGTTAATATGCCCTCAAGTTCGCTATGACAGAGCGGGAACCTCGACTCCCGCCCTGCCATACCAAACAGCAGTGTCCCGGGGTATGCACCCCGAGACACAGCAGGAGCCGGCCCTGGGGAGTGGTGTTCCTCAGGGCCCTCGACTGCTCCAGAATGGGGGCCACGCGGGCCCTTTACCACAATATAAAAAGCCCCGGAGGGTGGTGATCACCGGGACTTAGATGGACCTTTGAGCCCTCCGACCCATTTTTTTCAAAGCCCCAAAGAGTAGCAGTCCCTGGGGCTGGGTAGGGGGGGCTGGAGCCCCCCCTACCCAAGTATTTTACTGAGGGAATACCTTTGAGCCCCCCACCCATTTATTTTGTAGCACTGAGGGATGGTGGTTCCCGGGCTACAGGGCCCCTCTGGACCCCATCAAACCTAATATTTTAGACCCTGGGATTTAGCCCCCCTAGGTAGCTAATTTTAAACAAGCACAGGAGCCCGCGCTTCGTTTTTATTTTTTTTTACGGCGGATCCATGCACCCAGTGCACATTTCCCCGTTTTCTCAAAAAAAAAAAACTTTTTGGGGGGCCCTAGGGGTCCTTGTGGGACCCCTAAGCAGCTCTAGGGGAACTAAATATTTCTAACCTGCCTCCATTATACATTTTGAACACTTATTCCACAGATTTCTAGACCCTCGCTTCTACCGTGGCACAAAATGGCTGCCAACACTTCCTGGTTTCGAATGTTGACAACCACTTGACAGCCAATTAGCATTCAGCACGTGATCGGAACGATGCACTTAGGGTGCGCTCAGGATGCGCGGATCCACCGCGGCCATAGATATATATGCACTTTCAATTGTGATTTTCTCAGGAACTACTGAACAGGTTTACACCATTTAAGCAAAAGGCACGAGTCTGAACCAAAAACTACCTCTTTGCTAAATTTAGTGTAATTCCGTTAAGCAGTTCGGGCTGTAGCCGCGATGACCGGCTCCTATGGAAAATTGCATGGGGAAAACACGTTTTGGGACCCCCCCTTTTTCTCAGCCCCCGTTTCCCGAATGTATATATTGAGTGAACAAGGATACTTTGTATTTGAAACGCGTCTGACTGTGGCTAATAAATAAGACCTGCTGTAACCACGTAACTTTGGGTGTCCGTTTCCCGTTTATACCGGCGAGTCTGGCTGGAGCGCAGGAGAAGGCTCGGGACAATACAAGCTCAATATATATATATATATATATATATATATATATATATATATATATATATATCCATACTAATATAATAAAGAGAGAGCCCAAACCTTTGAGGCGGGTAATCTCAGGAACCACAGCACCAATCACAACACTCAATACAGCGTTGGAAAGGACAGTTGCAGCAGAAGGACATAGGCTATGCAGACGCCCACCAAATACAATTAAAAGGTAAAAGAACCGTGCCAGCAAAGTAGTTCCTTGTGGGCATGTCTGTGTTGTGCTGTGGGCGTGTGCTGGGTGCGTGACAATTGCTGGGGGCGTGTGGTATGTTCCGCCCTTCATGCCATGTCTCATATCGTGTGCTGTGGGCGTGTGCTGGGGGCGTGGGCGTGTGCGGGGCGCGGGATTATGGAAAAAAAAAGCGAGCGTTGTGCCCAATATTTCATTGTTTTTTCTTCCCAGGTTCTGTTCATTCCAGCTCCGGGTGTCCACCCTGCTCCCTTTAAAAACCCCTGCACCCCATAATCATAACCCACCCTTATCCTTAAAATACCCCAACACCCTTAAACACTAACCGATCTTAACCCTATAAATATACCCTGTACCTCAAAACCAAAACCTAGCCCTGAACCCTTAAAATACCCCTGTACCCCAAAACCCAAGCCTACCCCTGAACCATAAAAATACCCCTGTACCCCAAAACCCAAACTTAGCCCTGAACCATAAAAAACCCTGTACCCCAAAACCCAAACCTACCCCTGAACCCTAAAATACCCCTGTACCCCAAAACCCAAACATAGCCCTGAACCCTAAAAATACCCCTGTACCCCAAAACCGAAACCTAGCCCTGAACCCTTAAAATACCCCTGTACCCCAAAACCCAAACCTAGCCCTGAACCCTAAAAATACCCCTATACCCCAAAACCCAAACCTAGCCCTGAACCCTTAAAATACCCCTGTACCCCAAAACCCAAACCAGCCCCAGAACCCTAAAAAACCCTATACCCCAAAACCTAAACCTAGCCCTGAACCCTAAAAATACCCCTGTATGCCAAAACCCATACCTATCCCTAAACCCTAAAACTACCCCTGTACCCCATAACCCAAAACTATATCTGAACCCTTAAAATTCCCAAACACCCCAAAACATACACCTCAGTAATCCAAAACATACCCCTATACCCATACTTACCTTATCCAAACATAATAAAAAATCATGCTGTTACCATTCATGCATTTACAACGAATTTCGTTGTAAATGTATGCGTGGTAAAAGCATATAAAATGTAATGCCATGCGTTATAATGGCATTGCGGAGTCATGGTACTTTCGTAATGAAAGTATGCGGATTGATGGTATGCGGAAAGAAAGTTGCGGAATAATGGGTTTTTACCCTCCCCCGGTAAGTACATTGGTGGCACGGCGGCCAACATCCCCAGCAACATACTCATATTTTTTCACCATCGATTTGAAAAATGCACAGGTCTCTCTCATTGATGGCCAGCACCGACATACACTTTTAGACACACCTCCCGCCACAAGTTCTAGAATTGCGAACTTTAGAGCTGGGGAGCTATGTTCGCATCTCGGCATCAGCTCAACATCCTGTGATTCCAGGCAAATCGCTTTGTCTCCCCTGCCTACCACAAATGAATGTGTTCTTCTGTAATGTAAATTGTGCTCATGCCATATTGTCGAGTTCGCACTATATAATATTGCAAGGAAAAATAAAGTAGGAAAACTCGGGTTCACACACTACTGAACGCGCACTCTTAAGTGCATCAGCAGTGCACTGTGAATCGGAGCGTTTCACAGGCCTGTCACAGATAAGAAGTGCTATCAAAACGAAATCCTACAAAACAATATACTATTGGCTGGCAGCAATTCATACCCGGACAACGTCGGAACGGGCTGCTAGTATATATATATATATATATATATATATATATATATATATATATATATATATATATATATATATGCAGAACACTCCTTTAAAAAAAGAAGCAGAGGCCAAGAAGGGGGGAGACAGGAAACACCTTTAATGAAGCTTTGTGACTCTCAATGGCGTATGCATTTCGGCATTGTCCAGCCTTCCTCAGGCTATATATATATATTCCCAATCTGGCAACATAATGGGCAACCTCACCAAATTCAAGCCAAGATCTACTTATACTCCACAGATGCTGCATGACAATTTAGATATCTTCCAGGAGGCCATAGTAAAAGATATCAAGACACTTTATTCACAGACATTGAGGAACAACAAACACAGATACAACTGTGATAAAAAATACACTGACTTAGTGGCAAAGATCCAAAAGGCTGGCAATGTGATTGTCCGTCAATCAGACAAGGGGGGCAACATTGTTTTATGGGCAAGGGATATGTACTTAGAAGAGGCGACTGCCCAGCTGAATGACATCTCCTGCTATAGACATTGTGATCTGGCGGTCATTAAGGAAGCCCAAAGTACATTTTATTCACTGCTTATGGGGTGGCGGTCATCAGGTCTCATAAGCATGGATGAACTTAAATATCTAAAGAATGATTTTCCCATTATGCCGGTCCTCTACCTGATCCCCAAGATCCACAAGAACTCGCAGAAACCCCCCGGAAGACCTATTATCTCTGCATGTGGGGGTTTGCTAGAAAATACTACTGTTTATGTGGATTCGTACTTGCAGGAACATGTGTTAGGATTACCCTCTTATATCCAAGACTCAAGTGACTTTTTAAGAAAGCTAAGCACTGTTGATTGGGATTCATCATACCTGCTTGTTACACTTGATGTTTCTGCCCTATATACTAGCATCATCCATGCGGATGGCCTTAGGGCAGTGGCTCATTTCTTGGGGTTCCGTCCAATTGTCTTGGCAGATCACAACAAAATGCTGTTATCAATGATAAAGTTCTGTTTGAATAACAATTACTTTATGTTTAATAGACAGTATTTCCAGCAGATCAGAGGGGTGGCCATGGGGGCCTGTTTTTCTCCCAGTTACGCCTGTCTTCACATGGGGTACTGGGAGAGACAGGTCCTCAGTGGCGAACACTCGGAGATCTGTGGGAAACACATCGTTCGGTGGTTCAGATACATCGATGATGTATGTATGATCTGGAAGGGAACCACCGAACAGGCCACAGAATTTATCGACAGGCTAAATGTGAACAATTATAACCTGTCATTCACCTCTGATATCAGCAGTACTCATGCAACCTTTTTGGATGTTGCCATAGATATCATCAATGGAGAAATACAAACATCCCTGTTCAGAAAGCCCACGGCCGGCAACACTGTGCTGCATGCCCGGAGCCACCATCCTCCCCATCTGATCCGCAGCATCCCTTACGGGGAAATGTTGCGGATCAGAAGAGCTTGCAGCACAGAAGCACAGAATCAAAAAGCTCAGGAAGAATGCAAACAGTGATTTCTGGCTCGTGGGTATGACGAAAAGGTGATCTTGGCTGCCATCAGGAAAGCCAATGCCATACCCCGTTCTGAAGCCCTAGCTCATAGGGGGGCACGTAATTCCAACATAACCCCAACACAACAACCAACTAGACTCATTTGGGCCTTTAACAACCAGCATGGTGCCTTACGAAAAATTGTAAACAAGCATTGGGGGCTGGTTAAATGCGATCCCATTATAGGCAAGGATATGCCCACGAAACCGGCTATCACATATAGAAGAGCCTTTTCCTTGCAGGACGCATTAGTTAAATCAAGCCCCGAGTTGTTAAACAAACAAGATTGGTTGGCAGGGAGCAGAGGCTTCAGAAAATGTGCTTCGTGCAAGGCATGCATTCAGGGGGTTAACAAAACCGAGTATTGCATTCCATTTTCAGACACCCCATGCAAAATAAAGAAAAAGATCACGTGCAAAAGCGAATTCTCTGTTTATGTTTTGGAATGCCCATGTGGCCTTTGGTACGTGGGCAGTTCCAAATTACAGGTGCATAAGAGGGTCCTTCAGCATCTACGGGCCATAAAGTCCAACGACCCAGCATACCCGGTCGCGAGACACTTTAGAGAGAAGCATAACAGCAACAGCTCTCTCTTGAAATATTATGCCATAGACACCATTGCACCTATGAGAAGGGGTGGAAATAGGGAAGCAGCGTTGAGAAGATTAGAAACACGCTACATTTTCATGCTAGACAGCAAATTCCCTAATGGGTTAAATGCATCGGAGGATTTTTACACCTGTTTGTAGCCTTGTTATATGAATAGGATGTCTCCAAGTGTGTGTTCCTCAGGGCACCATATTATGTTTTTTCCTTAGGGATTCCACAAAATGGTTTTGTTCAGTACTTCCAGCTTGGCCAGTGGTTTGTCTACAGTTATGGTTTGCCCATATGTCTTGATTATTATACCCAGTGACCCTATTGCTTTATTCGGCAGATTTGATTATAACTAATTTAACATCATCATCAAGTTTATAATAGATTTTGTATCTGTCCGTTGTTTTTAATCATTCACTTGCACTTTTTTGTTCACAATTCAGGTAACCTAATTACAGTATGGTTTAAGTTCGCCACTAAATATGGTGGAATCAGACTCAAGTGTGTCTTATGATCAGTTTCCCGAGCAGGTTATACATTCATACTGCCTACTTGCATTTAAGCAGAATTATAGATATTATCGGTCTGCCTATTCCAACCTGGGTGAACTTGATCATGCCAACGGATTTATCCGGTCATTGTGTAAATAATGTATATACATGTATGTTTTATTGTATATAGACACACAGCCATCTTGTGATTTGTTTAGGGGATTTATCCCAAGACTGGCGAACTTCCATCATTTGTAAAACTGTTAAGTGCGTGATTCATGATAGTAATTTCGTAGTATTTTTACTATGTTTTACTATGTTTATTTTACTTTGCACTTTACGCCATTCTGGTTGGTTACCGCTATTATGCACTAGCACTTTAAATTCTGCCATTCGAACGTGTAACATCATGTGATCAAGGCCTGTGAGAGGCCGAAACGTTATGCTGCCGTTTGTTGCCAAATAAAATAACAACTCACGGAATACCTGGTCCTGCTGTTTTCTTTAAGGTAGCGTGGCTGATCGTTGCTCCGAGTGCCTTGCTGAGGACCCGTTTGGATATATATATATATATATATATATATATATATATATATATATATATATATATATATATATATATATATATTGACAAAAATACTCTGTAAAGTGGTCTCAAGTTCACCTACACCATAGATGATAAGAAAATTCACTTCCTGGATGTCACAATCGATTGCAACTTTGCAGAAAATGCTAAACTGGAGACCACATTGTATAGGAAAGAAACATCTGCAAACTCAATTTTACAAGGCTCCAGTTTCCATTCACAGCATTCCGTATGGAGATTTTTTAAGACTCAAAAAGAACTGCTCTAAAAGTCAAGAATTTGAGAATGAGTGCAGCAACCTGGCAACGCTTCAAACACAGAGACTATCAACATAGACATACCTAGAGAGTTTATGAGAGATCAAAACTGAAAATCAGAATAGACACATTAATCACCAAAAATTAATTAGATGAGAACATGATCAAAGATGGTGATATAAGGCTTATACTAACACATAGTATGGAGAGCAAACAAATCAAAACACTTTTTGAAAAACATTGGAGTTTAGCCAACACGAGACCCAGACATAGTTGTCAAATTGAAACCTACTGTGTGAGACACATACAGAGAGCCACCCTCATTAAGTGATACATATATTAAAAGCCATTTGGAGGAGAAACAACCAGTGATGTGGTTAGAAAATTCAAAAAATGGCTTTATCAAGTGCATGACATTCAAGGCCTGCCAACTCCTGATTCAAAATCATACAATTTTACATACTACACCGCGCATACCTGTCGTCAGACAAGATCAACAAGTACTTCTCGGTCACCACCACTGCGTGTCCACGATGCTCCCTGGTTGGTGCGGACCTCCTACACATGCTCTGGGCCTGTCCCATTATATCAACATACTGGAGTACAGTGACCACCCTGCTGAAGCAGAGTGTAGGCGAAGACCTACCACACACATGGGAGGCTTGTATTCTGGGACTATACAAGAAGACCAAACTCAACAGGGTACCGGCCAGGTTCAGGGACCTGGGACTCGTCACAGCCAAACGCCTACTCACCAAACGCTGGAAAAAGGGCGAACCCCCACACGCCAAGCACTGGTATGCTTCTTTTGACAACTGGGCGAGAGCGGAAAGTGTCATACTGCACAGGGAGGAAACGGCGGGGCTGAGGAAATTCCCCATTGCACAACTTTGGGATGACACCCTGAAATCCTTCCAGCAGGCGAGCTTGGATCAGGGAATCACTTAGATAGCACCCCTCTCTGAGCTGGCCCTGGGCAGCGGCTGGGACGGAAAACATCATGCCCCCATCGATGCCCCAGTGGTTCAGATGGGCGAAAGACATAACCCGCACCTATATGATGAGGTACCGCTGCAGAGTCATGGCATGATAACCACTTAGAAACCCCACCCCCCTGGCATCGACATCCTGGTGCCTATTAGACACCACCGAGCTGCTCTCTCTCTCCCCCCCCCTCCCCCACCCCTCCCCGGAGGGACCTGCCCGCCACATGACCACGATCGCCCCAAGCCTTTGCCCAGGAATTGGAGGTTTACCTCCACGGACACACATTGACACTCTTCTCAATACGCTAGCCCTTCACCCTCATCCTTTCTCTTTACGTTATCTTTTTCTTTTTATTCTTTCCCACTTAGTTGAGTTCGGGTGTCAAGGCAGTTTTCCTTCGACACGCCTGTTATAAAGTTGTGAATATAGTATTAGTTACAGATGACCGTCTAATCCGGATCATTTACGATGCGACCTCACAATGGGGGTACACCACATGCTAACTATCAGAAGAGACCCGGGGAAGGCACGCGACCACAAGAACATGCCGCCTCACATCACATCTTATCCCCGTACCCCAGACCACACTGCCATTAACGCCATGCAACATCATACTCTCTAAAGCCTCCATTTCTTTTCACATATTCCATCTGTTTTGCCAAGAGCAATGTGACGTGTGTTCAATAACTCACCACGTATTATCATTATGTTGTATTGTCGCTATGGTGTTATGCAGATTATGTGTATCATTTCCCATTGCTCAATGCCTAAGTGTGTACCGAAAATAAATGTTGAAAAACTAATAAAATATATTCAAACAAAAATGACATGCAAGGAGATAAAAGATAAAAATGTCCAATGTTTCAAAGACAATCAAAGGATACACATGTGAGACAACACACCTTGTATACATTTTGGAATGCAAACGTGGCCTAAGATACATAGAAAGTACTTTACCAGCAGTCCATTGAAAAAACAAATGTTACAATTTCTCTCCTGCTTCTTTCTATCATCCTTTGTCTAATTTTCTGCAAGTCAAGTCAGAGGGGATTAGCTAAACATAAATTTCAAAGTGCTTTAAATACTGCTCTACAAACTACGGTTTGGCTAACCCTGTAACAGAAATGCTAATGTATTTGCCTATAAAACAAATAATAAATGCTTTGAAATTAAAAAAAAAAGAAAAAAAAGAAATGCAGGGCAGCACCATATTTACTAGAATATGGTGGAGCCCTGCATTTCACCCTGCGCTGGCGCTAAATTTAGCTGACTAGCGCCAAAGCACGCACCCTTGCGCCATAGTGCATTGGTGCCTGTGTTGATGGGAAGATTGTTTATGTGCAGGAAGGTTCCCCTTCTTACACATAAACAATCTATAAATGCAGTTTTGTAACTTCTATGTGTGCTGCTTAATACAGCACACATCGAAGTTGCAAACTGCATTTTTTTTTAAATGATTGTTTATCTGCAGGAAGAGGGACCTTCATGCAAATTAACAATCATTGGCATTTTGCTGTTTCTATGTGTGCTGCACATCGCAGCACAGATGAAAACAGCAAAAATGAGGAGAAATAAAGCATTTCTCCTCATTTCGCCTGTTTAAGACCAGGTTTTCCCTAGTCTTAATTTTGGCCCTGCCTCCTATTTACGCTGCTCTTGTAAATAGGGGCAGAGTCAAAATCAATCAGTGTTGCAGTGGAATGCCCACCACAACACCCATTGCCCGCCCCTTTCACACTAAGTGTAGCGTGAAATGTGACCTTATTTACAAGGCAAAGTTAAATCACGTTAAGTGGCTTACCACTGCCTTGTAAATAAGGCGAAGCTCCTATCACCATCACAAAGTCACTAAATGTGATGTTGTGGTGGCGATAAGGGCTTGTAATATGCCCCATAATGGGAGCTCATGAATGCATAACTTGGAAATCAATCAAGAAAGCTGTCAACAACCAGCTCGCCGCATTCCTCGAAACCAACAAATCCCTCGACCCCTCACAGTCCGGCTTCCGAGCCAAGCACAGCACCGAAACGGCCCTCATCGCAGCAACAGACGACATTCGAACTCTACTGGACAATGGAGACACAGTCGCCCTCATCCTCCTCGACCTCTCCGCAGCCTTCAACACAGTCTGCCATAGCACCCTTCTACAGCGCCTCAAAAACATCGGAATCCAAGGAAAAGCACTGGAATGGATCACCTCGTTCCTCTCCGGAAGAACCCAGAGAGTCCGCCTTCCACCATTCAAGTCAGAGGCCACTGAAGTCATCTGCGGCGTACCTCAAGGGTCCTCACTCAGTCCCACCCTCTTCAACGTTTACATGAGCCCCCTTGCGGCCATCGCGCGCCAACATAACCTCAACATCATCTCCTACGCCGACGACACTCAACTGATCCTATCACTCACCAGAGACCCTAACACGGCCAAAACCAACCTACACGAAGGAATGAAAGAAGTAGCCGAATGGATGAAGCACAGCCGTCTGAAACTGAACTCAGACAAAACAGAAGTCCTCATCTTAGGTACCTCCCCCTCCGCCTGGGACGACTCTTGGTGGCCAGAGGCCCTTGGAAAAGCACCCATCCCGACGGACCACGCACGGAACCTGGGCGTCATCCTGGATTCCTCACTCTCGATGAACAGACAAGTCAACGCCGTTTCTTCATCCTGCTTCAACATTCTTCGCATGCTCAAAAAAACATTTCGCTGGATCCCTACCGAAACTAGAAAAACAGTCACCCACGCTCTGGTCACGAGCCGTCTGGACTACGGAAACACCCTCTATGCCGGCACCACCGCAAAACTCCAGAAAAAACTACAACGCATCCAGAACGCCTCAGCCAGGCTCATATTAGACATCCCGCGTAAAGAACACATCTCTGATCATCTGAAAAACCTCCACTGGCTCCCCGTCAATAAGAGGATCACTTTCCGGCTCCTAACCCACGCACACAAAGCACTCTACGAAATCGGACCCGAATGCCTCAACACACGACTATCCTTCTACACCCCCTCCCGCCAGCTACGATCCTCCAACCAAGCCCTTGCCACTGTACCTCGCATCAACAAAACCACCATGGGAGGTAGATCCTTCTCCTATCTAGCAGCTAAAACTTGGAACTCACTTCCCACTCACCTTCGCCTCACTCAGAACCACCTAGCATTCAGAAAGCAACTCAAAACGTGGATATTCGACAAGTAACTCCCTACCCTTCTTCAAGCGCCTTGAGACCCTCTGGGTATGTAGCGCGCTATACAAATCTTTTGACTTGACTTGACTATGGCCTGAATAATGACAAGGAATTGTACATTTATCTAAAATGAAAGGAGAACTGCTTATGAGAATACAAAGTGAAAACAAAAGCGATAACCAAGAACTGAAATATAAAATTATGGAAAACTATAAGAACAGAATGTACACCGGACTTTCTACCAGAATGAACACAGGAATCTCCACCAGAAACTGAAAAGTAATCTCTCACTTAGAGTTCAACTAAAGAAGCGATTTATCATCAATATAAAGGGACAAAAACATAATTGCCCATTTTGAGATCTCAGATATGTGAAATAATGTTAGGACAACCTCAATGATTGAACATTGATAAATTAAATTTGAATTTTAACTAACTTTGGCTCTGTATACAGAGAGTTTTAACATTATTTTGTTTTTTTGAAAATATAAACTACCAGTCCCAGAATGCCTCATCACGGGCAGTATGGGCCAGTATAAAAATGAACACTAAAGAAAGACTGACCAGCCGTGAACAAGACTGAGTGGTTGAAATGCCCTGGCTTGCGTTTTTTGTTGATACTGTTGTGCTGATCTAATAAAAGGAGAATATGGAGAAGCGAACCTCTGGAGTGCTGCTAATTGTCTTATACGTATCACAGTTTTGGCATAATTGTTGTCCTGACTGTATAATTTCATGAGCAAATGTGGGTGGGTTTAATAGGGGTAACTCACGCAAATCCACTGAGAGTATTAGAATGCAATAATGAGGGTGAAATTTCAGGTATAAATGTCAATTTTACTGGTACATTCTAACACATAATCTGCTAATTATAACCAGTTTCATATTATTTCTACCTTTTTATTTCGTTATTCTAATCTTCTGTCAGTAACTTTTGAACGATTGTCAGTGCGCTCCACTTTCCTTATATCAGTCTATTGCACCCCTAAGTCAGGGCATATTAACCCTATGTTGTGAATATTTGTTTATTTATTTATGGATTTATATGTTTCTTCCACACCGTTGTCCGTGTATTGTACCTCTGAGTCAATGTATTCCAGCAATAAAATTGAAAATTCTATCCTTTGGTCTGCATATCCATGTACTCTATCAGAATAATTTACACCTGCATTAGTAAATTTTCTTCTAAATTTGGAAAACACTAATGACTAGAATTCAGTGATGAATAATGATCAGGCACTGATAAACCGGTACAGTACACTGATATTTGGTTAAAAAACCTTTATAAACCGATAGAATTTAATGCACTGGTAAATAGATTGTCAGAAAGAACTGGTAGAATTCCCTCATAAGAGGATAGAATGTGCTGAAGTGTTACAATGCATGGGTAAAGTGTGAAATTACCCATAAAGAGTTCAAATGGACTAATAGTTCAGATGTATTGCTGGAGAGTTAGCCTGCTTCGTAGGTGTGGGAAGCACCAATCCTCCTGAATGCTCTACAATGCCTTATATTAACTGCAATTTCAAAGTCCATTCTACTCCTATTTGTACTGTCTTAGCAATCAATCTTTGCTCAGCCAGTTATGGAATTCTTATGACTTGCGTTACATGATATTTGCCATTCATGAAAAAATCATATTTTATCTTTTGGGGGTGCGTGTATGCTGCTTTTGAGTAAATGTGATGAAGTACCTATTGATTCGCTCCTAAACATAAGGAGCCTTTTAACATATCAAATGCGCACTAAAGCCCCCATTACAACCGGCCCAGTTCATTGCAATATGTGTGATAACTACTGTTACCGCACATATCGCAATCATGAGTTTTGTGATTGTTATGTAGATGTGTAGACTGCTCTATCACCCAGTAGGATATCCTGGCACTGAGCAATTGTGAGTTTAGGCTTAAAAAGCTGGGTCTTGAGCTTTTTGTGGAATTCAGGAAGTGAAGAGGAGGCTCTTATGTGTAGCAGCGGGTCATTCCATGCTTTTGGAGCAATGTAGGAGAAGGCTTGATCACCGGATCTGGTTTTCCATATGCATGGGATTTATTCAAGTAGGGGCCTGAACGAGCAGAGATGTCTGGAAGGTTTGTGAAAACAGATGTGATTTATGTCGGCTGGTCAAACCAGCCAATACTTATCATGGAAAATGCCCAGTATTTTCTGGAACATGCAGTTTTTGGTATAGTAAGAGCCAGAATCCTCATGTTACTCCCCAAAAGTTCATAATTGTGCGGTATTTATCACTCCCAAATTCTGCCTAAACAGAGTCAGATTTTATCAGGTGCAATAAATATCACGCTAATTACCGGGCTACTCTGTAATGAGGGCCTTAATGTATTGCACCACTCCTCCCAAATATCTTGCTATACATTTTTGTAGATACAGTTTAAACAATTCATTTCACTCATATGTTTAATGTTTAGAAATTAGGTTTTGCTCAGCCAGTGCTGAAAATCATCTGACTGATGCATTACATTAAAAGGGCATTCCAAACCTGTGGAACATGGTTTAGAGAGCCATGATAGCAGCAATAAAACTCTCTGGCAACAGGTTAGAAAGGGTGGAATGTTTAAATACACTGATAAAGGGTTTGATTGCACTCAAAGAGATTCACAATGCACTGATAAATTATACGAATTCGCTGGGAGAGGGTTGAAATACATACATGCAGAATTAGATAGAAATGATAATGGATTAGAGTGCACCAACAGAGTGTTAGATTCGACTGATTCCTAGTTCCAGTGTACTGTTAGAGGCGTTATAATGCATTGGTAGATGAGTTATAATGACCTGACAAAGATTAGAATGCACTGACAGAGGCGTGAGACTGCACAGATCCCATGATCTACCTCAACGGAAGTGACAACCCTTAATCCCTATCAACCATCTGCTCAAGAAGTAACATCACTGGGTTTCCCATAATCTATTAGCACAGTAAGTGACATCCCTAGTTTCCCACCATCTATCTGCACAAGAAGAAACACCATTGCATTTTCCATCATCTATCTGCAAAGGAAGGGACATCAATGAATTTCAAATCATCCATCTGTTCAGGAAGTGATGTCACTGGATTTTCTTCAAAAAAATATTTTTATAGACATTTATCTTATTTCCATTAATACATTGAGTTGTTATAATTTGAAGACAAATGCTTCATTGAGAATCTACTGCAGCCATATTAATTTTGGAGTCTATTTATGCATTATATGTTTTGCATTTACATTTATAGGGGTTGTCAATATCTCAAGAAAATATGTAAGCAATTATTAAAGATCAAATCCAGAAAGAGCGCTAAATGAAAGGTCAGGTCCACAGTATTGTTAGGTATCACTTGCATTACTGCGGTGAACAAAGGAGTATCTTGTGTATAAATGAACTGCCCATCATGGGGAGGCTTGCGCCACCCTCGGCTCACCTTTAAACTCTGAGGGGTTGAGTCGCCTACCCATTTTCTGAGTGTGCATTTACTGACGCACATAGCTTTGTACAATAGTAGCTGGATATGTGGATGCGTACCTTCCACTTGTCGGTGTCTATGGTTCTCTTTCATCTGACTCGGCCTGTATTGCAATATAAAATGGTGTCCCACTTTACAATATTAATTTCCCCTTGCTGCCTCCTGTTCAGGCCACACCAAGCCAATATGACTGGATATTCCATCATCCATCTGCATAGGAAGTAACACCACTGCATTTCCCATCATCTATCGGCACAAAAAGGGACATCATGCTGGCTATTTAGCCCGCATGCTGACGCGGACGCGTAGCGCTCGTCCCCTGCGAAGCCGAGTTGAGTGCTCGCCAGATGAGACCTCATTAGTGACTCGGACAAGATTTTTAAATATTAGTATATTTTACCTAGCTTGCTGTGTTTTAACTTGTGTTTTAGCTTCTGCACAACCCGTTTAATCTGTTCTCTTAAATTGCCGATTTTGCACTGGGAAGCGGAGGAGGGAGGGATTCAACCGACGACTTGGTGGGGCATCCGGATAGCGGTTAGCATCTAGTTGATCAAAGCGGGGCTATTTAGCCCGCATGCTGACGCGGACTCGTGCAGTGGGCGCACCACTGGCACGCCAAAGGCAAGCCCGTCTGCGCCCGTCTGCGCCCGTCTGCGCGCATGCCGGGCACAGGGCTTGTCCCCCTGGCCTTTTGGCTTCAAAATTTATCAGCTATACCACCGAGGAGCTATATAAGTTGAATCCTGGTAAAGGAATGTCATGTTGTTCACTCAACCCTATGACCATCATTGATAGAGGTGTGGAGTGCTCTTCCTGCTCCAGCTGCCAGGTAAAGTTTCCCCGCCTTCTTAATCTATTAGTACATGAGTCTAGTACTTCCACATACAAGAAGACAGATACAATTAGAGCTGGCGCTTTAAAATGTGTTTTATTTAACACCAGATCCTTAATTAAACACAGTGCAGAATGTGCCTTGTTACTGGAGGAACAAAGGATTAAACTGGCCTTCATTACAGAAGCATGGACTGATCTGGCTTCTGGACCAGATTTAGTGAAGGCCACCCCTCCAGGGTTCCATTGCTATACGTTGGACAGGTTACATAAAAATGGGGAGGTGTTGAGGTCATCTATCATGGTTCTTTAAAAACCTAATTTTCTCCCAATTTCCAACAAAACATGCGAAGCTTTAGCCTTTGATATTCATTCTATGAACTATAAGACTTTTAAAGGCATATTGCTATATCGCCCACCAGGTAGAAAAAAAAGGTTTCCTGGAGATAGTGGATACCTTAATCGAAGAAGGGATCTGTCTATAATCTTACAGAGTAATGGAGGATTTTAACTTTCATTTAGATAACCACCTGGACTCTGATACTCATCAGCTGGATCAAATTATTGAGGCTGGAGGCCTTCACCAGCTGGTGAATGACCCTACGCACGAAAAGGGACATACCCTAGATGGTTTATACTCAAACAACCATGATCTTGGCTGTATTTCAGTTCTTCCTCTTTCATGGTCAGATCACTGTGCTATTCAGTTTGAATTGAAGTGTGGCGGGATTCAACCAGCTAAAACTAAACTAGCCCAGGGGATAGCGACTAGAGCTTGGGGAAAACTGGACATCAATAAACTTGAGAGTTCCCTAAGCAGCTCGATGCGACCCCCCTCAACTGAAGTGGAAATCGCGGCAGCCGCTTACAATCAATAGCTAGCTACATCCTGCAATCTATTAGTTCCTAGCAGATAGTGGACTCCCAAACAAGCTATACAATCAGCCCCTTGGTACTCCGAAGAACTCAGAGCCAAAAAATGTGAGTGTAAACTGTTAGAAAGGGTTTGGCGCAAAAACTATAGTGAATCAGATAAGGAAAGATACAAACATTCCATTGCAAGTTATAAACAAATTTTACTTAAAGCTAAATGAAAGTTCTTTTCTAAGCAGATAACGATGGCTAAGTCCAACTCCAAGGAACTTTTTAATACTATTAAAAAATTGACTACATCTATTATTCCCAGGAGTCATAGTAACTCCTCATTCTGTAAAGAAATCGCAGATTTTTTTAAACATAAAGTTGAAGTGATATTTTCTTCCTTCTCTGAAGCTAATGAAATGACACAGCCAGACTACAACAGTGATAGGTTGGACAGTAGTGACTCTTCACGGACACTTGATCAATTTTTTCCATTGGGGTATCAGAATTATTTAGGGTCTTGACCCTGATTCGCTCAGGAGCCCCCAGCGATCCTCGTCCTGCCTGGATCATTAAACAAATGCCCGAAGTGATAGGAATGGCCCTGACCCCCTTGCTTAACACTGTCTTTGGCTCCGGTATATTCCCTAAAATCTGGAAACAAGCTTCTGTTCTTCCGCTTTTGAAAACGCAGAATTTAGATCCAAAAGATCCTAACAACTATAGGCCTATCTCGCAGCTCCCTCTCCCTGCTAAGATTCTGGAGAAGGTGATGAACATCCAACTCAGTGCTTTTCTTCATCATAAGAACTCTCTGGACCCTTCACAATACGGGTTCAGGGCTGATCACAGCACTGAGTTGGCTCTGTTGAAGTCCACAGAGGAAATCAGAGAAGCCGTAGACGGAGGAGGCAGTGCTGTCCTGATTTTACTGGACTTGTCCGCGGCCTTCGACACAGTCCATCATAAGTTGTTGATGGACCGGTTGTCTGGGATTGATGTGGAAGGACTCGCTTGGAAACTGATACAGTCTTTTTTAGCTGATAGGTCCCAAACTGTGGATCTGGATGGTAATTCATCCAAGCCATTTACACTCCCATGTGGGGTACCACAGGGCTCTTCTTGGAGCCCTACGCTTTTCAACATATACATGGCACCTCTAGCGGGAGTTATTAGATCTTTCGGCTTTCAGCTCACCTCCTACGCTGACGACACACAAATTGTGTTGTCGCTGAGTAAAGGAGGTGAGAAAGAGACTGGGGAGGACTTTCATGAGTGCATGAGTGCAATATCCGGTTGGATGTCCTCCAACTGCTTAGAGCTTAACTCTAACAAGACCGAGGTCTTAAAGTTCGGGAATAATCCACTGGTGTGGACACCAGAATGGTGGCCAGAAGAGTTGGGTCCCTGCTCTACACCCACCAAGAAGGCTAAAAACTTGGGGGTAGTTGTGGACGACAAACTTGTCATGGGGGATCAAGTTAGCTTGGTGACCTCAGCCTGGAAAATCAAGTTCTTCCTGACAGAAAGTAATCTTAAGACAGTGGTCATGGCCCTGATAACATCACGGCTGGACTATTGCAACAGTCTATATTTGAATATGCAAAAACAACATTTGAATAGGCTTCAATTAGTCCAGAACGCAGAGGCCAGGCTGCTGTCTGGAACTTCCAAATTTGTTTCTGTCAAAGGTGAGCTCAAGAAGCTACACTGGCTACCTATAAAACAAAGATCTCGCTTCAAAGCTCTTTGTATAGTCTTTAAAGCCATTAACGGTATCGGTCCGGAATTTCTCAGGCAAAAGTTCCAATGGTATGCTCCAAGTAGGACACTAAGATCTACTAGTGCTAAACTAATGCTAGTTTCCAGGTCGAAAAAAAGTAAATTGGGGAGGCAGGAGTTTTACTTACTGTGCCTCGAGAGCCTGGAACGAGCTCCCTTAAAAATGCTCCAATCTGCTTACGTTTTGGAAGAGCCTGAAGACATGGCTTTTCTCACAGTAAGACTCGTTTTTAGCTTCCCAGGAGGACCAGTACTAAGCGCCAGGACACCCAAGGGTAATCGCACGCTCTATAAGTGCTAATAACATAACATAACATTGGATTTCCTATCATGAATCCGCACTGGAAGTAACATAACTGGATTTTCCATCATCCATCTAGACAAAAACTGGCATCACTGGTTTGCCATGGAAACAATCTATAACAGAACATTTCCCTCATTACTTCATTTCCCTCATTCTGCACAGTAAATTACTCTACTGCATTTCCAATCATCCAGCTCTATAGGAAAATACATCACTGGATTACCCATCATCCATCTGCACAGGAAGTGTCTACTAGAGTTCCTATTATTCTGCTACACAGGTAGCAACATCACTGTCTGCCTTCTCTCTACTTCAGTCAACTCTTCAGGGCATCCCATTGCCAAGATGTCCTAAGCAAAGGGCACACACCAACAAAGACACTGCCTGTCAGTGCCAGTTAAGGGCACACACAGTCAAATGCACTCTGGGTTTGGGCCTGTTAGGGCCAGATAGAGTCTGGAACCAAACCCCTGACGCTTACAAGGTTAATTAAAATCATCACATCACCCAATATCCCTTACTTTTAATCTCTGCAATCATACCCATGTCTAGACGATAGACGACCATCTCACAGCGCATTTACACAACACATAGAACCAACCTTGTACAGATCTCACTAACTACCACAAACCCTCAAACTACAGAATTAACATTCCAACTCAGGCTCATCAATAATTGCTCTGCAATACTTCACGCATCAGACATCACAGACCTCAACATCAATTACAAGCTTGATAGTCTCTCCATGACATAATTTATTCCCACATCTTTGCCGAGCCTAGACATCCTTCTTTCCAAAGGCTACAGCATCCATCATGTGAGCCACGCACATAAGAAGGGAGAAGGCCTTGTTGTCATCCAGAAGTCTTACTGGTCCTGCACTCTAGGCAAGTAAGGAACACTCAGCTCCACGGAGCTGCTGACATGCCATTTCCCAACCTTTGCAAGTCTGACCACCGCCTTCCATCTCATCAGGAGTTCTTCCAGGAAGATTAAGGAACTAATTGATGAATTATCCGTTTTTCTCACCACCTCATCCATCTGACATACCCACACCACCCTGTAGGATGACTTCAAGCTTCCAGACAATACAAGCTAAAAGGAAACACAAGAGACACCACTTCAACCTCATCGAAACACTCAACATGTTGCAGCATGTCACACAACCAACCCACTCCCAAGACCACATTCTGGACCTTATCTTCTCAATATTACCAACAATCCAATACAAACCTGCCATATCACTGTACTGGACCAACCACTTTGCCTTCGCTATTTCCTTACTTATCATGCTATTAGCAAACCAAGGTCAACAAAAGAGAGAAACCCAAACCTTCAGATCCTTCAAAGACTTCTCCATAGGCAACCTAATGCCTAATTTCATCTCTCACCCTAACAACTCCACATCAGACACTAACATCTTTTGAAACAACTTCAACAATTATTTGGAGAGCTCTGTTAAAATCTGTGCTCCAATTACATCATGTAAGTGCAAGACAATGCCTTCAGCACCCTGGTCCTCTAAATTCCTTGCTGACAATAAATGTTCCATCTGCAGACAGTAAAGAAAATGAGAACTCCTGAGAACCTTGATGCTGAAGTCCCTCAGCTCAACATGCAGACAGCTTATCAAATTAGCCAAAGTCAGTACTATGCAAACACCATTAATGCAGCCACCAACAGAAACAGACCACCATTCGATACAACTGAATACTAGATCAACATCTTACCAGACCACAGAAAAATATATTGCCATCAATCTCTTCTTCAGTGAAAAATACAAAAGATCCAACAGCACCTCGAAGACACCAAGCCTGCTTGAATACTCATACCCATCCATCATATCCGATCTTCTCAGATCTCGCTGACATACTTAACTTCCTCAGAGCCACTTATGAATATGATGTCTTATTATTGTCCTACATCAAAGGTCTCTCTGGGAATACTCTCCTACCCCCTCTTACCATGGTTAATGCCTCCCTTACTCAATCCATCATCCCAGAAGCTCTCAAGACAGGCTATATATTATCCCACTCACAAAAAACCATACACTAGAATTTGATCACATTGCATACTACCAGCCCATTACTCATCTACCATTCATCAGAAGGATCATTGAAAATGCAGTCTATATTCAACTCTAGGACCACATGTATACTAACTTTCTCCTGCATGACGACCAGTATGCCTTCAGATTATTCTGCAGCACAGAGACTGCAACCTTACACAATCGTAGACTATGACTTTTTGACCACAGATAAAGATCAACTCTCGCTACTGATTCACTGGACCTCTCAGCTGCCTTTAACACAGTTGACCATTCCATTTTCACATGCACCTTGGAGCCTTCTATTGGGGTTCAACAGCAATGTCCATCGCTCGTTTGCCTCCTGCCTTTCCACCTGACACCAGTGTGTTCACATAGGCACCTCCATGTCACAGAAGATCGCTAACACTGCTGGGGTAGTCCTCCAGGCCTCTGCATTGTTTTATATCATCTTCAAGCTGTACATGGAGCCTCTTGGTGCTCTATTCACAGATAACTGCATCAAGATTCACAAATATGCTGATGATAAACTGTACTTGAAAGTCACATCTGCTTCAGACTTCCAATGCTTCAAACACTGTTTGCATATCATCCAGACCTGATTGTCCAGCGTCTACCTGAAGCTCAACCCAACCAAGACGGAATATCTATGATTTGCCAAGAACAATAAACAAGATACAGTACAAGCCTGACTCAATGGTATGAAACTTTCTGACTTCAAACTCCAAACTTTCACCAAATTCCAAGTCACATGGATTCACCCTGGACAACAACCTCACCCTCAATGAGCACACTGCCAAAAAAACACAGCCTGCCTGGTACCAGCTCTCTCTTCTAAACAAAGTCAAACCCTTTCTTCCAGGGAGCACCTTCCAAACAGCTGTTCAAGCCCTCATACACGTGCATCTGAAGGGTGGTATGCCCTGTTCCATGGGCTTCCAGACTCTACACTAGCACCTATTATTGGTATCTTACGTGCTGCCGCATGTCACATGCAGGGCCTGAAGAAATGTGATCACCTCACCCTTATTGGTTTCCAGTGGCTCCTCTTGTGACCTGCAATATATTCAAAACTAGTTGCATCCTTTACAAAGCTATCACAATCAGCACCCATGCTTATCTTGCAGACAGGCTTACCATCTCGGGTAAATCGTGGCAAACCCACAGCCAGGACACCCTCAGATTGCAGACAAAGTAGTGTAAAAAAGGAAAAGACAAGACAGCAGGCCTTTTCCATCTATGAATCCAGGATCTGTAACAACTCCCCCCCCCCCCCTTATCCATCATGGCTGCCCCAGTTCTGCTCCAGTTTAGGAAAGATTAGAAAACTCACTCCTTTAAAGAACACTACATCACCATGCACCATCCACAACCCAACTCCCTCTCCTCTTGTCTTACTTGTCCTTGGGAGGGGTAGTCTCTGGGCCTCATCTTCAAATCCCCTCTCCACTTCCTGCTATGGTTGGCAAGATGGAAGCATTGAACCCCAAGAGTTAGGCTTTCCCTCAGAAAAAACGCTTTCTAAGTTGAACACTTGCAGCTGACAAATGGGCTGATCAAAAGGGCACACGTTTGAATCCACACAAGTAAAACGGAATCTTACATACTTCTGAGGTCAGTTAATTGATTACCATTAGTTGTAACATCTGCTATTTACAGCATTTAGAAATTGTATTGAGGGCTGCATTAAAAACTAGAAGTGTGCAATGATTTTAGGTCAGTACACAGCTGTTTTAGGATTGCTTTGTTGTGCTTTTTTACACTCCTCCATTAGCAATTTCTAAAGTGGTGCTTGGGGAGACCTTTTAGATGCTGCAGCTTTTTAATCACATTTACCTTCCAAAGAAAGGCTCCTCCTCATAGGCACGCCGTGCAGCTGTTATTCGCAGTGCAGGGCGAGGTGCATTGTGCCATAGCATTAGAGGAACTCGGTAGAGAGGTTAGTTTGACCTGATAGAGGGCTTACAATGCACTGATAAAGGGGTTGGCATTCATTGATAAGGGTGTTAGAATGAACCTACAGAGGGGTTAGAATGCACTGAAAGGGGTTACACGGCATTGATAATAGGGTTCAAATGGCTCAGTAGAGAGGTAATAATGCATGAATAAGGTGGTTTGAAAGCCCTGATAGAAGATTTAAAATGACTCAATAGAGGGGTTAGAATGCATTAATAAGGAGTTTTGAATGACCTGATAGAGAATTTAAAATGAACCATAGCATTCATAAGGGGCTAGAATTACCTGATAGAGGAGTTAGAATGCACTGATAAGGGGGCTACAATGGCCTGAGGAGATAAAATGACTTTTTAGAGGTGTTATAATGCACCGTTAGGGGTTTACAATGACCTGAAAGGGGGTTTAAAATGCAGTGATGAAGTCAGTAGAGGGAATAGAATGCATTGACAGAGAGATCAGAATAACCCGTTAGTAAATTAGAATGCACTGATGAAGTGGTTAAAATGGCCTGGTAAATGGGTTAGAAAGACCCAATAAAGGACTTAAAATGGACGGATAAAGGGGTTAGAATGCACTGACAAGGGGACTAGAATGGCCTGATAGAGGGGTTAGAATAACCAGATAAGGAGGCTACTACATCCTGGGGGAGGAGTTGGAATGTACTGATAAGGGGATTAGAATGATTTGAGAGAGGCTGTAAATGCATTGATAAGGGGATTAGAATGACTCGACAGAGAACTTAGAATGCACCGATAAGGGGGTTAGAATGACTCGATAGAGGTCTTAGAATACAGTGATAAGGATGTTAGAATGACTCAATAGGGGCTGGGAATGCACTAATAAGGGGATTATAATGACGCAATTAGGCAATTGCAATTTACTATGCATGAAACTCAAAGAGTTTCAGATTGCGATTCCTAGGGGGTCGCAAATCACTCTACCTCATTAATATAAATGAGGTAGATCACAATTTGTGACCCCCTAGGAATCGCAAAATTCACGGGAATGGTGGCCTGCTGAGGTCAGCAGACCACCATGGCCGTGATTGCTTTTAAATTAAAGCCATCTTTTTTTGTAAAGCAGCCTGTTTTCCTTCAAGAAAAACAAGATGCTTTACAAAATGTACAGTGAAAAGTGTTCTTTTCCTTTTTAAGACCAAGCAGTGGTCCCACTGCCTGCTCTTAAACATGCTTTTACAACCATTCATAAAGGGGAAGGTGTCCCTTTGGGACCCCTTTCCCTTTGTGAATGGGTTACCACCTAATTAAAGTGGGTGGTAATGTGTGAATGTTTTACGACTGCATTCACGGTCACAAAACATTCATGCATACCATTAGGATTCGGTATATGGAAGGGATGCCCCAAACACTCCCCTTCCAAATACCGAATTGCAAAACCCATTTTGCAATTCGGTAAAGGGTTACCACATCGCAAATTGGGGTTTGCTGCATCTGAAAAGCATTTTTTCCGTTTGCGAAGGCAAACATGCTTGATGCATGTGCTCCTTGGAATGCAATGATAAGGGGGTTAGTATGACTCGATAGAGGTCTTAGAATGCACTGATAAAGGGGGTTAGAATGACTCGATAAAGGACTTAGAATGCACTGATAAGAGAGTTAGAATGACTCGATAGAGGATTTAGAATGCACTGATAAGGGGGTTAGAATGACTCGATAGAGGACTTAGAATGCACTGATAAGGGGGTTAGAATGACTCAATAGAGGACTTAGAATGCACTGATAAGGGGGTTAGACTGACTCGATGGAGGGCTTACAATGCTCTGATAAGGGTGTTAGAATGACTCGATAGAGAATTTAGAATGCAATGAGAAGGGGATTAGAATGACTCGATAGATGACTTAGAATGCACTGATAAGGGGGTTAGAATGACTCAATAGAGGACTTAGAATGCAATGAGAAGGGGATGAGAATGACTCGATAGAGGACTTAGAGTGCACTGATAAGGGGGTTAGAATGACTCGATAGATGACTTAGAATGCACTGATAAGGGGGTTAGAATGACTTGATAGAGGACTTAGAATGCACTGATAAGGGGGTTAAAATGACTCAATAGAGGACTTAGGATGCAATGAGAAGGGGATTAGAATGACTCGATGGACGACTTAGAATGTAATGAGTTGGGGATTAGAATGACTCGATAGACGACTTAGAATGCACTGATAGGGGGTTAGAATAACTCGATAGATAGCTTAGAAAGCATTAATAAAAGGGTTAGATTTCACTGATAATGGGGGTTAAAATGACTCCTAGAGGGGTTGGAATGACCCGATGAAGAGGTTAGAATGCACTTGTAAGGGGGTAGAATCTTTAATAGCTAGAAAGTGGTGAACGCAGGTTTGTATGGACTGCTGGGATGTTAGCTTGTACTAAAGGATTAGGATGCACGGTCAGAGGTTACAGTGGACTGATAGCTAATTAGAATGAAATAAACGTTTTTAACTCACTGATAAAGGTTTTAAATGCACTAAACGAGATAGTAGGTACTGGCAGGATTAGAATTGACTTTTAGGGCAATAGAATGAGATGTCTGTAGGTGGTATGCATTGGTAAATCGGTATAATGCACTGGTAGTCATTGTACCTTTCATTACATTAAAGCTTTAAGAGCCATTGATTAAGTAAAATCAGAAAAACATTGTGAAAGTATTACTTCCTCCGAGGCTAATAAAATGCCGATTTTGAAGATCATTATCTTACTTTATGGTTGAAGCTTGTACCTGTAAGTGCCTTTTCCTATAGGGCAATGCATAATGGATGCCTCTCAGCCATTCTCAGAGGTCAGGTGACTTGAACCACCAAACCTCTCAGCCCTGCGCCGCTTCCCCTCTATCCATTACCCAATCTATACAGGTCATGCTGTGCGGAGTCTGAAAGAAACCGTGTTCTTTACATTATTCATCAATCAGGAGGCAATTTTAATACCTCAGAGGAAATTAAGGGAAGAAAACGAGGAGCAGCAGTGTGCTCCTGAAATTGAAAATACGAGTATTCTCCTATAAAGAAAGACAGGTAAACTTAACAACTTTAAAAACAAGCACTGGCAAAGCCAATAGGTCTCACCAATGCAAGTGCTATTGGCTTTGCAAATGTGTTTAGCCATGCTATACACCAGCGTGGCTGCTGTTCAGCATGGCTAAATGTTAGTGGTGTAAAGGAGAGTGACATGGAGTGTCGTAGAGTGGAATGACGAAGAGTGGAGTAGAGTGTTATAGAGTGGAGTGGCAGAGAGTAGCGTGTATTGAAGTGAAATATTATGGAGTCGCGTAGAATAGCATACAAAGAATTGGCACAGAATAGATTGGATTGGTGTAGAGTGCATTGGCGTAGAATGCTGCAGAGTATAGTGGCATAGAGTGCGGTGGCATTGAATGCTGTGGCATTTAATTCAGTGGCATACAATGCAGAATTGTAGAATGTAGTGGCGCAGAGTTGAGTAGTGCAGAATGGAGTGGCGCAGAGTGGATTGGCACACAGTAGAGTGGCACAGAGTAGAGTCAATTGGGAAAGAGTGCAGCGGTGTAAAGTGGCTTGAGTGGTGCAGAGTGGTGTAGAGTTGAGTGATACAGAGGGCAGTGGTGCAGAGTAGAGTTGAGTGGGATAAAGTACAGTGGTGTAGACTGCAGAGTAGAGTTGAGTGGCATAGAGAGCAGTGGTGTAGAGTGGTGCAGTGATCAGTACCATTGAGTGGTGCAGAGAAGAGTATAGTGCTGTGGAATATAGTGCCATAGAGTGCCGGGGTGTAGAGTGGAGTAGTGCAGAGTAGAGTGGCATAGAGTTCAGTGGTGCAGAGTACAGTGCTGCAGAATAGTGTTTCAGAGTGCAGTTGTGTAGAGTGCCAAAGAGACCAGTGCTGTAGATTACTGTGATGCAAAGTAGAGTGCAGTGGCATAGAGTGCAGTGACAGTGCAGTTGTGTAAGGTGCATTGGCATAGAGTGCAGTGGTGAAGAGAAGATTGGCTAAGAGTGCAGTGGTGCAGAGTAGTAGCGTGGCGTAGAGTGCAGTGGCTTAGAGTAGATTGTTTCAGAGTAGAGTGGAGTGGCAGAGAGTGGAGTATTGTAGGAAAGAATGCAGTTGCGTGTAGTGGCATAGAGTGTAATGGTATAGAGTAAAGTGGTGTAGAGTGCAGTAGTACAGAGCAGATTAGAGTGGCATACAATAGATTGGCAGAGAGAGCAGAGGCATAGAGTTGAGTAAGTGTTACAGAGTAAAGATGCATTGGTGTAGAGGGTATTGGCAAGAGTCCAGTATTGCAGAGTGGCGTTGCTTACAGTGGCATAGAGTGGAGTTGTGCAGAGTATATTGGTGTGGCCTAAATTGGAGTGGTGTAGAGTGCAGTAGCATAGAGTGCAGTGGTATCGAGCAGAGTGGAAAAGAGTGCATTGGCATAGAATAGAGTGGTACAGGGTAGAGATATGTTCTGATATATTCTGAAATACTTACACAGTTCATGTAAATGTCATGCTCTACAGAAAAATGATTTCCTACCCCCAAGTATCCAGCAAGATTGTCACATTAATCCTTTCCCTTTGATGTCAGAGTAACAAAAGTAAACAAGTGCCCTTAGAATACAGCACCTGACATTTGACCTCAGTCTTCAAATTCACAGCAAATGTGACAAGATAAGAACAAGATTTGGGGCCAGATGTAGGAGCCTTATTACCGGTCGGAAACGGCCGATTTCGGCTGTTTCCGACCAGTATTTGGCTTTTGAGATGTAGGGGGCATCTGATTTACAGAATCGGTAAATTTACCGATTCGGTAAATAAACAGAATAGGTAAAATACCGAATCGGTAAATTTACCGATTCTATAAATCAATATGTAGGTGGCACTTCACAGAGTGCCACAGGCCCTTTAGGAGTCGGTATTTACCACCCCAATCCTATTGGGTGGTAAAATACCGAATTCAGGTGTGCATGTACATCTGTGCATGCACACCTGTGCCATGTGACACACAGTCATGCCCTTAGGGCATGTATGTGTGCCACATGGCACACAAGCCAGTACTTGGGGTGCTAGAGGGTGTCAAAGTGACACCCCCTGCACCCTTGCAGGATTCGGTAATACCGAATCGGTATTTCTCATTGATTCCTATGGGCTTCAAGGCCCATAGGAATCAATGGGCAATACCGATTCGGTATTTACCGAATCGGTAAATACCGAATCTTACAGATTCGGTAATTGTGTTTTAAAAATTACCTACATCTGCCTCCTTCTAATTTACGGATTCATAAATACCGAATCGGTAAAATTCGGTATTTATAAATCGGTAAATTCGATTTACCTACATCTAGCCCTTAAAGGCTTGTTTACAGAATGGGAGCTCTCTGAAGGATACCGAAAATAAGGTTTGGGCAGGGGAAGATACGAACCCAAGCTGGACAGCCTAAAACAAATAAAGTCAGCAAATGCAAAGCAAGAAAACTTGAGTTACAAACCATAAAGGCAATTGCAGGCAATGGGCAGAATGCATTCCTAGGTCAACTTTCTGAATGTTCCCAAGATGACTTTAGCAATCCCGACAGGTGCACTTTCTGGTTGGCTGTAACCTAACAATTGCATCGCCAACGGGCCTTGTCTTGGTTTATAATGGAATACGTGTCTGTGGTAAACGCAAATACACGTGTTTTGTGTGCTACGTAAGTAGAATTGACACTGGTTAATGTTATTTTTAAATTACTATATTGTCAAAAAGACTGTATTTGAATGTTTGTGTAAAACAGAAGAAACAGCAGTACCATTGGTTTCCGTTTAATACAATTTTATTTAGGCTATTGGCAACGCAGTGCTGCATAAAGGAGACATTGAGAAGCTAAGGATGTTCAGTGCAGGAGGGGATTTGGGGATCTTTTACATGACTAAAGGTGGGAAGAAGCTTGCAGCGCCAACAGAGGGCACAGTTCGTACCTGGCGGCGGGAGTGCTCGGGCTCAGTACGCTCACGCGCTGCCGGGACCCAATGTTCCAAGAGTGCTGCTGCTTGATGCTTTCCCCAGACCACAGCTGAGCTTTTCCGTTGATTACAAATGGGAGCAGAGGACTCTCTTTCGAACACTACTGCGTGAATATATTTTCGTAATAGAATTCACGATAATCCATGCATAAAGCGTGTAAAGTAAAATTACAATTCATAATATAAGTATTCAAGTGAAGCTGAAAAAAAACCTTTAGTCCAGAAACACCTACTCCAGTCTTCGTGCCCTTGTACCATAATGTCCTCATGCAGATTTGAAATGCCGGTTTGCATGGGTGCCATGTTATGCAGGGCATAACTTCCATTGGTGCAGCAGGTGCATTTGCACCAGGGCCTCGAGGGGGTCCATTGAAAACTGATAATTGCTGTATGTTCCTACCACAAATGCAGCCGAATGAGCCACTTTCCTTGCTTGCACTCAAGGCCCATGGCATCAAAGCACAGCTATTGATTGAGCTCCCAACTGAGGTTTTTCTCGTTTGCAAAGTTGCAGTTCTAATGTGGCGAATGACTAGCACTGGTGTGGAGTCCCCGCCAGAGTTCTTCTACCTGATGTCCTGATATGTTTGCCATCTCCCTTGTAGGAGATGCAACAGAATTTGGCGATGATTCTGGCTTTCACATGTTAGAACTGCAGTGGAGTTGAGAGTGCAGAGGCATACATAGAATGCCATTGTTTGAACTTTGTTTTGTGGAAGTAAGGTTTAATACTGGCATGGTACCCTTTTTTTGAGAAAATGTAATATCTAACATATGTACAACCTGTTGGCGCTAGCAGCTCCTTGCTTACCCGATGGTCATACCAGGCATGTATGTTTCCCAATGGCCAGAGCCCCGTAGAGCTGCTGGGTCTTGCAAACAAACGTCTCTGACTCCATATGAGGATGTAAGTATATACTTGCAGGGAAGTATGGTGTCTGTGACTGCAGGGGGTTGTTGCATTGCAGTTGTTTTAGGTGATAGTATGTGTGGTAGTTGGATGTGGGTTGGGTCTAGGATGCACACTGATCTTTTGCTGCGTGCATTAATTTGAATGGATTCGCCTCGCAGCAAATTCCTAGTTTGGTTTGATTGTTGTCCAGGGTGCCTGTGGGTTCTTTTTCACACCATGGTTGGTGGCATCTAAGCGGTGTTGAGATCTCACTAGTGGATGGAGCAAAGTGTGGGTCTGGGAGTGGAGACCTTGGGCTGGCTTTGTGGAAGTGGGTCCTAAAAGTGGCGGGTGCTCTTTTGGTGCCAAGAGACTGGTTCGCGGACCTACAATTCATTGTTTTTCATACAGTACGTTCTTGATTGCACAGATTGCGAATGCTCATCTTTGTAATTATGCTTCAAGTTAGAAAACAAATTACTGTTATGATGAGAAGAGGTTGGAGTCCAATCAGATAGTGTCAATAATCTCAGATGGCCGACCAGTGAGGAGCTCCGGCCGGGAGCTCCCGACCAGGCATTGCCTTTCTGGTGATTTCCCCCCTAGATATCTACCATTCTCTTGAGATCCTCCTTCTCACCTGAGGTCCTGCTGGGCAGTGGTCCTCTTTGCGCTAATTTCCCCACTTGCGAACTTCTGCTTCGTGGAGGAAAATGGGCTTCAGGCTTTCCCCCGTGGAGACCGAGCTAGTATGGCCGCCGCCCGATAGTAGCCAGCTCAGGTCATCTGCAATTATCTCCAAGGCTTCCTGGGCCGTCCGAGGTCCAGTGGCGAAGTTGGGGACCTGTTGCAGGCTGTAACTGCAGCAGCTGGAGCGGACTGAGACACCTGAATGGTGAGGGTGACGATAGGTGGACAGCCATTTTGCCCAGGAGAAGCCTCCGAGTCCTCGGGGTTCACAGCGGCAGGAAGACCACTGTCGTGGCCTGCCGCACCTTCGCTCTGGGAAAGCAGATACTACTCACCAGGTTTACATACCACCGTCCACAAGAGGTGGCAAGATTGAGAAATGGGCGATCCCGGCTGCCTGCTCAAAGATGGCGGCTCCTTGGGACGAAGATGCGGGTCAGGAGCCGGCTCTCCCCTCTACTGTCTGGAGAGAGACTCCAACCCCGGACCTCTTGAGCACTGCAATATTTACCGCCTTGCTCTACTTAAGGAAGGATCGCACCTGAGGAACAGGCAATCCGGCTGCCTGACTTCAAGATGGCGGGCCAGGAGGCGGCTCAACGCTCTACTGCTTGTTAACAGGCGCCTTCCCGAGCGGCTGCTCCCCTAAAAAGAGGGCCTCTCAATGACTCTCAGGCCAATTTTCTATTCAAGGTACCCTTTTATTTCCTACCTTCAATAACCCAATATGATTGGCGGGGGAATTGACCCCTTTAACACTGCCTGACCCTAAAATGGCGACTGTGCTAGTAGTGCTCGCTCATTACTAGTTCTTTATCATTTGTGCCCACGTCTAGGGGAGTTAACGCTTTACCTCACTCGTTCCAGATCCATAACTCATCGCTTGCCAGCTGCCCATTTGTTATCTGGGTACAATAACGAGCATCATCATTGACTCTGGTCCCTCGCATATAATGTGGCGCCTGCCTAGTGGAAACCTGATATTCCACATAATTTGTGACTGTACACTCAGCAACCACCAACTTCTGACCCGTTAGTGCAGAAACCTGCTAAACACCTCCCAATTGCATTGATGGTTCGCTCTGGAGTACAGGTACTACTGAGGGAGGCATGGAACGCAATGCTGCATGGTACCCCCACATTGCAGAGATGACCTAACGCGGTGGCTTAGTCTTGACACTGGACTTAATGACTATGTGACCCCATCTAAGCTATGGGCCCGTTTACTCTAACTTCCTGGGCCCCCAAGAGGTATTTCTCTCCCACTGCCGATCTGCCAGAAGTGTTCCGCTTCCCAGCCCCCTGTTTCCACCCCCACCCCCATTCCCTCTATTCCTCTATTGGGGACTTGTTTCTTCTGTGTTTGACTATGCAACCATAACTAGTGTAACCTTGTTTTCCCTGACCGCCAAGACCTGAGCAACATGGTTGAGGCCAGGTGGAGCTGCTAACCAACTATAGAGGAGATCCGCCCTGGCTCACCACTCGGTCGTCACCTACTCAGCCGGACATTGGGCACCGTTCTTCCCTTCTCCCCACCATGTCTCCTTCCTCCCCCTCCTTTCAACAAATTATTGTAACATTGTTTTTTGCCTATGTATTACTATGCTCTGGTAACAGATGTAATTTGTAAGTTATAATGCAACGATTCCTCATGTAAAGCGCTCTGATACCGACGGGTCTAGCCAGCGCTATATAAAACTCTTCAAATAACTAAATCTGAATTTCCTTGTTCAGGACTCATTTTCTGTTGTGGGTTCAATTAAAGACCAGTCTAAAAAGTTCTGTATACCGAGGTCTCCTGAACTCGAAGTGGCCACGCTTAGAAATCAGAAGCAGGTCGAGCATCTTCCACTGACAAGACTTTGTGCAATCCAATATCTTCTTCCTTGTTTCATCAATGAATCAATCAATCAATCAAAGAAACTTCTTTTGATCCATTTTAAAAAAAAATCATTAAATTACACTGAAGTAAAAAAGACATTTGTATTCGAGTAAATTTACACAATTCCTAAATTGATTTGAGCACTACACATATAAAAAATGGGACGAATAAGAAAAAAGTCCATTTCATAAACACTAATTAAAAATATCCATGTTATAGCTGAATTGATAAAAATTCTAAACAATTCATCAATATTCACAAGGCATGTACGAAACAGTTTTCCTTCACCTTAGGCATGCCAATAAGAAAGAAGCTACTGAAAAACATACAAATGGATCCGAACATTTCTTTAAGAGGTATAAAGCAGGGCGGCATTGGTTAAAATTCATTTTCTTTGAAATTGGACATAAAAATCTGATTCGTTCATTTTTATAAAACCCACAGAAAAAAAGTATATGAATATCCGACTGCTCTGAGCCGCTGTCACAGGGGCAAGATACTAAATCAGCATGTCTAAATCTCTTTGCAGGAAAACTCAATATGAGGGGGATTAGGTTCAACCAGAATCTAGTCAGAATAAATCTGCGCTGCGAGTTTCTTATATGTTCTAAGTACAAGAAACCCCCAGATGGTATCCCAGGAGAGGTATGATACACAGCAACCTTGGAGTAGTTTAGGTTTTGGCGCTCATGTATCAATTTTTCTAAGAGTACAGTCCTCAGTTTTCCCTTTTTATTATCCTGTCACACAGACTATGATTAACAAAACATTTTCTCAATCCTAGTGTCATCAATGAAGATCTCACGTACCCGAGCCAGGGAATTTTACGAATATTGTCCAGATCGATACAATTTTTAATTATGACCTGGGTCAGGTTCATCGTTAACCTGCTCCAGATCGAGTGCCACGATAGTAGAGTGGCTATCTTAATGTTGTTGATCAAATACAGGTTTTCTAGTTCAAGACAGTAGTTATAATTTGAATATGAAATAGGGACGGCGGACAGTTTTTTTGTAAAATCTATCCTCCAAGGTTTGGAGTTGGATTGCCGTGGCTGTTCCCCATACCCCTGGCCTATATGTTGCTGCTTTTACTTTCTTTGCCTGGTATACTTTTCTTATTGTTAATAGTCGGTGAGACCCTGGTCTTTTTGCAAAATTTCGGATTGCTTCAGTACCCCACTCCATTACTAACACCCTATTGTTCACCATAGGTGCCCATGACTGTTTTTTATCGAAATGGACCCCTAGATATGGAAACAAGTCTACAATCTCCAGTCTCCGTGAACCTATTGTAAAATGCTGGACTCTTTTTGAAGATGAAGTCCCTGTAATCAGGACAAAGGATTTTGATTCGTTCACCTTCAGACCCAATGAAGACATAAATAGAGCATAAGCTGTTATTAGCCGTTGAAGGGCCACCCCTGTTCTTGCAATTAAAACTGCATTATCGGCGTATGCTAAAATGGGTATAGGAGTGGAGCCAAATTTAGGAACGTCTGTGATTACTCCTAGAAGAGCTTCATCAACTCCTTTGGTGTATACAGATAATAAAAAGGGGGCGAGGACACAACCCTGCCTGACACCTCTTTCAATCTTAAGCGGGAGTGTTAACTCTCCCTCTTTTCCAAACCTAACACGGGCCATGGCATTGGAATACATTTGTCGTATAAAACATATTATTACCGAATTCACCCCCAACTCCTCCATTATTTCCCAGAACTTTGAATGAATTACACAATCAAACGCTTGACTTAAATCCATAAAGGCCATGAAAATCTGGCCGGACTTTGTTCTAGTGTATTTCCTCATAATTAATGATAAGTTAAGGCACTGATCTTTAGTGCCCCTACCGTTATGGAAACCATACTGTGATTGCATAAGTATTTTATTTTCTGCTGCCCACTCTTCCAACCTATTTAATAGTAAGCGTCCCATGAGTTTTGCCATAGTGTCTAATAACAAGATCGGCCTATAATTCTGGGGGTTATCCTTGTTTACGAATGGGAACAATGTCACTGGTTTTCCAGTAGTCTAGTGGAGTGGTTTTTACAAAAACATTAAAAGTGTTTGTTAATGAAGGGGCCCATAGGTCTTAATAATCAAGAAAGAGGTTGATTGGTACCCCATAGGGGCCCAGTGCCTTACCCCTTGTGCACTTACTCAGGGCCAGTTTGGTCCCCTCAACTGAGAATATCAGTTGTTCACCCTGCAACAGGTCAGTGACCCACAATTAGTGGGAAATGTATCACATGTAGCAAAAATCTGTTTGAAGTGGGCCACCCATATGTCCTCGATAACACTTGAATCTAGGGAGGTGTCAGTTTTATTTTTGAAGAAAGATGTGTTGATCACCCCCCAGAAATCTTTACTGCTATTCAAAGTTGCTGCCTTTTCGAGATTCTCCCAAGCTTCTTCTCTTAAAGCCTGTTATCTTGTTTTTCTAGCCACTATGTATACCTTCTGAAGTAGCTTGATCCGGTCCCTATCCCTAGGTTGTTCCTTAAGTGCTGTGTGACAATTTTTAGATGCTTTGGAGCATTCCTGGTCAAACCAATGATTTGAAACTGGGTTTGCTCATGATTTAGTATGAGTTAGGACCATTTGAATCTTCTCTAGTTTGTTCTCAAAATTGGTAGGAACTGATTCATAGTTATCATCTAGGTCCAGACATTTTAAGACCAACCTCATATTCTCTGCAACAATTTGCGAGAGCACTTTTGTCTTATTTACTTGGGACCATTTTAGTTGAAAACCATTTTTCCTTCCCAATATTGGTTTCTTCATTCTTAAAGTTAAGTTTTTATTTGATTCTCCTAGGATCATTAAAGTGAAGATAATGGCATGATCACTACACAGGGAAAATTGAGTATCAATGTGATCAATCATTTTCCTAATGGAGGTTGATATTATTACAAAATCAATGATCGGCAGATAGTCATTCATAATAAAGGTCTTGTCATGGTCACCTGTATATGGGTCCGTCCGATTACAAATTTCCAAATCCCTCATACATATATTCCTGTTTAGACTATTCCTGTGATTATGTTGATCAAAGTGGTAAATTGGCTCCCCCAATTATCGACAATACCACACGTTTTGTTCAGCTCATTTTTACATAGCTGTGTGTTAAAATCTCCTACCCAAACTAGATTGAGAGCTTTCTTCCTCTGGAATTGCATGAGTTTGTTCAGCACAGAATCTATGGTACCTATCACAGATTGTGGGTCAGTGAAGTTATTATTATAAAAATGTATTAACAGCCAGTCCTTATATAAATCCTCGCCAATCAGGAAAAATGGAATTGTGGGCTTGGGGTGAGAATTTTTTTTACCTTTAGTGTCAATAAACTAAATCTGAAATTTCTTGCTCAGGACTCCTTTTCTGTTGTGGGTTCAATTAAAGACCAGTCTAAAAAGTTACGTATACCGAGGTCTCCTGAACTGCAAGTGGTCACGCTTAGAAATCAGAAGCAGGTCTAGCGTGTTCCTCTGTCAAGACTTTGCACAATCCGAGATCTTCCTAATTGTTTCATCCTTTTGAGCAAGCTGATTTATTGGATGGCTGGCCGTTGAACAAACGACTTTAGTGGCGGCTTATCATAGTACCTTTTCTGCACATATCAGGGGCCTTGGTTCCACCCAATATGATTTGTGGATAGTACACAAAACCTTGAATTTAATCCTTGACTTACTGGGAACAACCGAAATACTTACAGATGGGTAAGATGTGATCACACTTTTGCAGTTTGAAGGAGATACTGTCTGATTTTGAAGTCTTAGAGGGGTGACAATGAATTTATTGGAAATTGCACCAAATAGATTATATTGCAATAAATGAGGTGTACCAGGATGAGGACTGTGGACGTGGGAAAACGTTTCACACAAGTGATAGCTTTGACATAGGTGAAAATGTGAGAGTTGTGTCAAAGAGAATCTGTGACTGGAATGCCCTTATTATATCAAGGGAGGGGGGTTAATGATGCTACGTGCTACAGATTGCCTGGTTCATCGTGCTGTGGAACGTCTGATATATTTTAACCTTGTATATTTATTAATTGGCCTGCCTGTTTTATCAGGATTGTTTAAATGTTTGTAAATGTATTACACATGCACTTTATGGTCTATTCAACCAAAATAAAGTATATGAATGAATGAATGAATGAATGAATGAATGAATGAATGAATGAATATCAAGTATAATAACTCTGTGCCCAGGCCTCCATAGTACTAAGAATGCCCGCCATAGCCTCTGTTAGTGTCATTACCACCTCAATCTCTCTGTTTCCCTATCATCGTTTTTCTATGATCATCGATAGCTTTCAATTCAAATTCTATAACCAACATTTTCCCGGTTTGTCTGTTGTCTGAATTTCTACCTCTCTGTTAACCCTTTCTCTCTGTTCCCTCTTACTAACCAGACTAGTGTTTCTGACAAACTTCACACCATTCTCATCACCTTCCTAATTCCCTTTCTTATCTTCTTCTCATCTGTCTCTTTCCTTTGTCAGCACATCTCTCCTGTCCTCCTATCTTGCCTACATCTGTCTTTTCACCTCTTTGCCTGCCTGCCTATATGTCTACCCTGATGTTAGTGCTCTTTCATCTGCTTTCTTCTATTCCTCCTTATTTCTTCATTTGTTTACGTTTATCTGTGCTTTTCTTTCTTCCAAAACCCTTCTATTATCTCTACTTTTTGCACTTAAATTTCCTTCTTAGATTAGTGCTCAGCTTTATTCCTTCTTACTTCTCTTTCTTACCTGTCCTTTCTTTTTTCTCCAATTTACTTTTCTTTCTCCTTCTTTCCCCCATCTTCTTTCCAATTTCTCTTTCTTTTGCCTATTTATTTGCCTCTTTTTCTTCTAGTGCTTTTGCTGTCTTTTTAAGTATATTTCTTTTATACCCTTCTCCCTTTTTGCTTCTTCCTCTTTAATTTCCCTTCACTCCACAGTGGAATGCGTTCAGCCTCTTTTTTTCCCGCTATTAGGACGAGCTCAGTCTGTTCTTTATGATTTCTAACAGGACGGACTCAGCAATTCTCTACGTGGCAGCCATGCTAGACCAATAGCTACTTAACAAGAATCCACTGCTGCTCAGGTTGCCAGGTACTATTGCTTAATGTATACAATACCGGGGCTCAAACCTTTGGTCAGAAGCAAATTTGTGATACCAAATACCAGAGTTGTGTAGTCTTGTTCCCCCTCATGCATCTTTAATCCATCATCAGTGACCAGACACTCCCTACCCCTCAAACTCAATCCTACACCTTTTGTTTCGTCTCTGCTTTCTCTCTTTGTAACTGTTTTTCTTATTTCACATCTCTTTTGTGTTTTTCTTTCTCGTGGTCTGGGTTAAAGAGAGATCATGAGGAAAATTAAGTGATGGTGGGCCTCACCTGTAACCACCAGCTGGAATTAAGCACTGCCGGACTCCCACCATTTG
Source organism: Lissotriton vulgaris (assembly GCF_964263255.1). Classification (NCBI taxonomy): domain Eukaryota; kingdom Metazoa; phylum Chordata; class Amphibia; order Caudata; family Salamandridae; genus Lissotriton; species Lissotriton vulgaris. The sequence continues at coordinate 787,847,541 of NC_141695.1, forward strand.
GCAGTCGGCTTTTACTGTGCCGACGGGCTCCTATTCCCGAGGAAGCAATGGCACTGGAAGAGAAAGGCCACAGCTAGGTTATATGCTTTCCTTCCCTTGTCTGCCTGAATGATAGTTGTAGCAGGAGACAGGAGCAGGCAGAAGCATTGCGACAGCGGTGTCCCAGCACTTGCCGCTAAAATGTGGTGCCTCGTGAGCAAGGGAGGCGTCTTTTCAAAGGGATAAAAAATAAAACAAACATTTGCAATGCAATAGGTCTCGCATTTACGCGAGTTTGAGCTAAATTGTAAATGACAATGCCTTTTATTTATGTGTTGGGTTTTAAAACATAAATAAAAGGCATTGTCATTTACAATACTAATAGCTTAAACTCTCGCAAATGCGAGACCTATTGCATTGCAATAAAGGGCCTTCTCGACCGCTTGTTAGACTGTAAATATCAGAGGAAGAGACCAGCCTGTGACTTCTTCAAAGTATTGATATATAGTGCAGGGAAGAAGATGCGTAAGTGTGGTAAATTACACAGACACAAAGTGTGAAGTGAGTTACATATGATCGAGCTATAAACACTAACAAAGCGCTCCAACACCTTTCGCTCTTTGATTACATTGTCGTGGCTCAGGAGGAAGAGCAGAAGAGGGGGTTATTTCCTGCCTTCTCCGTGATTTGAGTGCGCAGTGTTGCATTGTGTAATGTCATTTCTATCTTTGTGCTAATAAAAACCACTCCAGCTGTGGCAGGACCCCGGCTTCACCTCCTGGCGAGGGGGCAGGCTGTGCTTTATGGTGGCATGGCTGGAGGGAGAGATGGGCTCGGCTGCAGCTCCGGCTTCGTACATTGCCTCTGCTATTACTAGTGAGCGAGAGGCGCTGAAGTGGTGGTATTTGTTTGGGTGGTGGTGGCATTAGTATTGGTGGTGGTGGTATTGGTGGTATTGTTAGTGGTGGTGGAACTGATATTGGTGCTGGTACTGGTATTGGTGGTGGTGGTATTGATGGTGACGGTATTGGTGGTGGTGTTATTGGTGTTGTGATATTGGTGGTTGTGGTATTGGTGGTGCTATTTGTATTGTTGGTGGTGGTACTGATATTGGTGGTGGTGGTGGTGGTATTGGTGGTAGTGGTGGCATTGGTGATGGAGATTGGTGTTGGTGATGCTATTGATGGTGGTGGTATTGGTGTAAGTGGTGACGGTGGTTTTGTTATTGGTGGTGGTGGTGATATTGGTGGTGATGATATTGGTGGTGGTGGTGGTACTGGTTTTGCTGGTGGTACTGGTATTGGTGGTGGTATTGGTGGTGGTGGTATTGGTATAGGTGGTGCTATTAGTATTGGTGGTGGTGGTACTGGTATTGGTGGTGGTGTTGGGTGTGGTTGTGGCATTGGTAATGGGGTATTGGTGTTGATATTGGTGTTGGTGGTACTGGTGGTGGTATTGGTGGTTGTATTGGTGGTGGTGGTATTGGTGGTGATGATGGTGTTGTGGTGGTATTGGTGGTGGTACTGGTGGTGGCATTGGTATCAGTATTGGTGGTATTGGTTGTGGTGGTGGTATTGGTGGTGGTGGTATTGGTGGTGGTTGTATTGGTTGTGGTAGTGGTAGTGGTGGTGGCATTGGCGGTGGTGGTATTGGTGGTGGTGGTATTGGTGGTGGGGATATTGGTGGTGGTGGTATTGGTGGTGGTATTGGCAGTGGTGGTTTTGGTATTGGTGGTATGGTGGGGGTAATGGTGGTGGTGGTATTGATGGTGGTGATGGTATTGGTGGTAGTGGTATTATTGGTGGTGGTCGTAGTAGTATTGGTGGTGGTGGTGGAATTGGTGGTCGTGGTTTTAGTCGTTGTATTAGTGATGTTGGTGGTATTCGTGGTAGTGGTATTGGTGGTGATGGTATTGGTGGAAGTATTGATGGTGGTGATATTGGTGGTGTAAATGGTTGTGGTGTATTGGTGATGGTAGTAGTGGCGGTGGTGGTGTTCGTGATGGTGGTGTTGGTGGTGATTGTGGTGGGGATGGTATTGGGGGTGGTATTGGCGGTGGTGGTGGTGATATTGGTGGTGGTATTGGTGGTGATGGTGGTGGTGGTATTGGTATTTGTGGTGGTATTAGTGATGGTGGTGGTATTGGTGGTGGTGGTATTAGTGGTGGTATTGGTGGTGGTGGCACTGGTGGTGGTATTGGTTGAGATATTGATGATGTTGGTATTGGTGGTTGTATTGGTGCTAGTGGTACTTGTGGTGGTGGTATTGGTAGTGGTGGTATTGGTGGTAGCATTGGTGGTGGTGGAGGTGGTGGTATGGATCGAGTGGATGTGGTATTTGTGGTTCTGATGTAGCTGTTGGTGGTATTGGTGGTGGTGATATTATCGGTGTTGGTGGTGGTAGTGGTATTGGTGGGGGTATTTTGGTGTTGGTGGTGGAGGTATTGGTAGTGGTGGTATTGGTGGTGGTGTTGGTGGTGGTATTGGTGGTGGTAGAGGTGGTGGTGGTGGTATTAGTGGTGGTATTGATGGTGGTGGTGGTCGTATTGGTGGTGGGGGTGGTGGCGGAGATAGTTGTATTGGTGGTGCTGGTGATGATATTGGTGGTGGTGGTGGCACTGGTTTTGCTGGTGGTACTGGTATTGGTGGTGGTATTGGTGGTGGTGGTATTGGTATAGGTGGTGCTATTAGTATTGGTGGTACTGGTATTGGTGGTGGTGTTGGTTGTGGTGGTGGCATTGGTAATGGGGTATTTGTGTTGATATTGGTGTTGGTGGTACTGGTGGTGGTATTGGTGGTTGTATTGGTGGTGGTGGTATTGGTGGTGATGATGGTGTTGTGGTGGTATTGGTGGTGGTACTGGTGGTGGCATTGGTATCAGTATTGGTGGTATTGGTTATGGTGGTGGTGGTATTGGTGGTGGTGGTATTGGTGGTGGTTGTATTGGTTGTGGTAGTGGTGGTGGCATTGGCGGTGGTGGTATTGGTGGTGGGGATATTGGTGGTGGTGGTATTGGCAGTGGTGGCTTTGGTATTGGTGGTATGGTGGGGATAATGTTGGTTGTGGTATTGGTGGTGGTAGAGGTGGTGGTGGTGGTATTAGTGGTGGTATTGATGGTGGTGGTGGTCGTATTGGTGGTGGTGGTGGCGGTGATAGTTGTATTGGTGGTGCTGGTGATGATATTGGTGGTGGTGGTGGCACTGGTTTTGCTGGTGGTACTGGTATTGGTGGTGGTATTGGTGGTGGTGGTATTGGTATAGGTGGTGCTATTAGTATTGGTGGTACTGGTATTGGTGGTGGTGTTGGTTGTGGTGGTGGCATTGGTAATGGGGTATTGGTGTTGATATTGGTGTTGGTGGTACTGGTGGTGGTATTGGTGGTTGTATTGGTGGTGGTGGTATTGGTGGTGATGATGGTGTTGTTGTGGTATTGGTGGTGGTACTGGTGGTGGCATTGGTATCAGTATTGGTGGTATTGGTTGTGGTGGTGGTGGTATTGGTGGTGGTGGTATTGGTGGTGGTTGTATTGGTTGTGGTAGTGGTGGTGGCATTGGCGGTGGTGGTATTGGTGGTGGTGGTATTGGTGGTGGGATATTGGTGGTGGTGGTATTGGTGGTGGTATTGGCAGTGGTGGTTTTGGCATTGGTGGTATGGTGGGGGTATTGGTGGTGGTGGTATTGATGGTGGTGATGGTATTGGTGATAGTGGTATTATTGGTGGTGGTCGTAGTGGTATTGGTGGTGGTGGTGGAATTGGTGGTCGTGGTTTTAGTGGTTGTATTAGTGATGTTGGTGGTATTCGTGGTGGTGGTATTGGTGGTGATGGTATTGGTGGAAGTATTGATGGTGGTGATATTGGTGGTGTAAATGGTGGTGGTGTATTGGTGATGGTAGTAGTGGCAGTGGTGGCGGTGGTGGTGGTGGTGGTGGTGGTGTTCGTGATGGTGGTGTTGGTGGTGATTGTGGTGGGGATGGTATTGGGGTGGTATTGGCGGTGGTGGTGGTGATATTGGTGGTGGTATTGGTGGTGATGGTGGTGGTGGTATTGGTATTTGTGGTGGTATTAGTGATGGTGGTGGTATTGGTGGTGGTGGTATTAGTGGTGGTATTGGTGGTGGTGGCACTGGTGGTGGTATTGGTTGAGATATTGATGATGTTGGTATTGGTGGTTGTATTGGTGATAGTGGTACTGGTGGTGGTGGTATTGGTAGTGGTGGTATTGGTGGTAGCATTGGTGGTGGTGGAGGTGGTGGTATGGATCGTGGTGGTTGTGGTATTTGTGGTTCTGATGTAGCTGTTGGTGGTATTGGTGGTGGTGGTATTATTGGTGTTGGTGGTGATAGTGGTATTGGTGGGGGTATTTTGGTGTTGGTGGTGGAGGTATTGGTAGTGGTGGTATTGGTGGTGGTGTTGGTGGTGGTATTGGTGGTGGTAGAGGTGGTGCTGGTGGTATTAGTGGTGGTATTGATGGTGGTGGTGGTCGTATTGGTGGTGGTGGTGGTGGCGGTGATAGTTGTATTGGTGGTGCTGGTATTGGTGGTGGTATTTGTGGTGGTGGTGGTATTGGTGGTGGTGGTGGAATTGGTGGTGGTGGTGGAATTGGTGGTGGTGGTTTTAGTGGTTGTATTAGTGATGTTGGTGGTATTGGTGGTGGTGGTATTGGTGGCAGTGGTATTGGTATTGGTTTTGATGTTGGTGGTGGTATTGGTGGTGTTGGCATTGGTGGTGATATTAGTGATGGTGGCAGAGGTGGTGGTGAAGGTGGTGGTATTGAGGGTGGTTGTGGTGGTATTGGTGGTGGTGTTGGTGGTACTGGTGGTGGTATTGCTGGTGTTATTGGTGGTTGTGGTATTGGTGTTGGTAATATTGATGAAGTTAGTGGCATTAGTGGTGGTGTTATTGGTGGTGGTGGTATTATTGGTGTTGGTGGTGGTAGTGGTATTGGTTTTGTGATGTTGATGATGGTGGTGTTGGTGGTTGTATTGGTGGTGGTGGTATGTGGAGGTGGTGGCATTGATAGTGGTGGTATTGGGGGTGGTGGTGGTACTGGTGGTGATGGTATTGGTGGTATTGGAGGCGGTGGTATTGATGGTGGTGGTATTGGTGGTGGTGGTATTGATGGTGGTAGTATTGGTGATGGTGGATTGGTGGTGGTGGTATTGGTGGTGGTGGTATTGGTGGTGGTATTGGTGATGATGGTATTGGTGGAGGTGGCATTGGTGGTTTTATTGGTGGTGGTGGTATTGGTGGTGGTGGTATTGGTGGTGGGATTGGTGGTGGAGGTGGTGGTGGCATTGGTGGTGGTGGTTTTATTGTTGGCGGTATTGGTTGTGGTGGTGATATTGGTGGTGATGGTGTTGTTGTTAATAAAACAGGCTTTTGAAACCAACCCATCAGTTAGCTTTAGTACAGATGACATGTAACACAGATGTGCTGTTGTCAGCTTCAGCCCATTAGCACAGGATTATGTGGTACCTGGAATTCACATGACTTTATTCTCTAATCATTTCTATATCCATTTTACTTGGGAGGTGGGGGGGGGGGGTTGAAACAGACAGGAGATAATGCCGGGTTAAAGTGATTGAAAGCAGGCGCCCGTGTTATGGGGGCGACCAGACACAAGCGGTTTCAGCTGGAGCAGCGCATGTCCGGCCTTCAGTAAGAGAAATTCAATAAAGTAAACAGGGGTTACAGGCTAAATAACAGGTCCTGTGTAACAACCGAAATACAAGGGCCAGTCGCAAGGGAGGGTACAAGTGAAGACAAGGCCGTACTAAGGAGGGATCAACAAGTCTATTAAAGAATCCGAAGGCTGCATTTATGAAAGACAATGACACAAGCCAATTAAAAATAATGGAGGAGAGTGGGTGCGGCTTCTCTCACATACTCTGCTACAGCAGTCTCGCAGAGCAAGCAGTGCATGCGCCCTGCCGCTAGGCTTGACCCAAACAGCTGGGAATTATGTACAAGACCCTTGCGCCACCATTGTGTCACTTTTTACCATGTTAAATTTGACTTACGGGTAGTGCAAGGGGCTTGTAAATAAGCCCCAGGGCCTCTATGAAACAAACAGAACTCCATCAAGCCCCACCATACACCAGGAGGGAATGTTGGACCCTATAACTAATGCTTATCTTGAATAAAACAGCGGGAAGCGTGCTTTCTTGAGCAGAGTTGATTCCACTCCTACTGTCTCACTCTCCCTTCCTTCCAATAACCCACTCCCCCCTCTTTCTTCTCTCCATATTTTCTGTTTTTCTCCTCTACATTCTTTTTTTTTAGATTTGTTTTCACGCTTTCTATTGCCTCACCGTTTCTTTGGCACCAGTCTCTTAGTGTTGTCTGGGAGCTTATACCCGCAGACAGTGTGCACATAAAAAATTAATCACAGAGCTCAGTGGCCACCCCAATTGCAGCTGCTGGATTTTGTGTCTGTTTGGGTGGGGGGATGAGGGAGTAGGTTCAGCGGTGACGCTGTAACAAAAATTCCTCAACTTTGGCAGAAAAATGTCACCCAAAACTGTCATATCCAGAAGAACAGTATGGCAAAGGGGGATAGCTGAAGGAAGTGGGAGTAGGAAGGTGGTTAAATGAATGGTAGTGTCAGGGGCTGTCTAGTATGAAAGATTTGAAACAATACAAAAACCGGGAGTGGAGGGTCCAAGGGAAGTTTTAAGACCAGAGCAGATAATTTCCCCAACACAACTATTGCAAAACACGAGTTATCCCCGCATAACTAGATATGAAACTTAGCCATACGGATCCCCTAATTCCTCTTAAACGTTCCATAGAAGAATCGGTCCGAAGTTATGGTCAGTAATGAGTAGTCTAAATATGGCATCCACATTTGTCCTCAGAGATCACATCTTGTCTTAAATTCAGCGGAATGTTCCAAGAACGCAGGGCCCTGCAATGGAACAGGCGGGGTAGACTGGTTTAAGGAAAGATGTTCACACAATGAAGGTGTTCAGCTGCATGTTTGTAGACCTGCACGCATAACAACAGGAAGGCTGCTGTCATTTCGTAGGTTCAGCGATGAACTGTAAAGGAACCGAAGAAAGACTATTTATTGTTTGTGAAGCAGTTTGCGGATGTCTGCGGATTGTTTACTTCCACGGAGCATGTTCAAAGGAGATTCGATCATGGTGCTCATTATTGAACTTGAAGATAGTTGTTTCTACTGAGGAAAAGGTGTGTACTTCATGGCGTTTAAAGGTGCCGTTGCTAGTTAGGTAGGACTCATCTCAGTTGACTGGCAGCTAACAGTCTTACAGACGAACTACGATGGAGGAATTATGACCCAAGGCTGCATCCTGGTCCATTACAGCTAGCCTTTCAACCTTAGGCCTTTGCTTGATGTGTGCATGTTACTGTTACTTCAAGCAAAGAGTTATTACCCTTTTGCATTTTGCCGAAAGAGCTTTGCCCTAAGCTTCATCGCTCCTGGACCACAGGGCAGTGGGAGGAATTTCTTCATTTCGGGCAAATTGAAATTTGCTAGTTGAAGCATTCCACTAAAGTAAAATAAGACATTTTCTTGTATTTAAAAACAAATCTATCTCCAGAAGTAGCTGGCCCTCTCAGGCTCTGTTTTACCTCGTGCTTGACAAGTGCTGGCATTACAGAACAGTGACCTACCAGCCAGTTTACTCAGGTCTCAAGGCGGTTTTATCTGTGAGATCGTGATATACAGTATTCTTACACCCTTCATTCAGTTGAGGGCAATGCCATTCTGTCCGATGACTAGACTTGCGTGGTCCATAGGAATCAGTCTGTGTGTGGAACGTATATGTACCCAGAGAGAGTACCTTTAACTTTCTCAAGGTGGCGAATTTCCACACAAGATCTTACCTGATACCCTGCTGGCACCGGTGAGGATAGGTTGTCCTTTGCAAAGGTCCTCACACAATGAGGAGATTGAAGGAGGCTACCTACTTCTCGGAGAAGGAGATGCCCAGGTCATGAACTTTAAAGAAATTAACAAAAGGCTATAGTTTGCGAAATTATGAATGCTATACGTTTTCTTGCTCTGGAACATGCTCGCCAGCATTTTAGATAATGCAATTGAAGCACTTGGGACAGTGTATTGCAAATGCCTTAAGTGCAAATGCAGATATCTCTAGAGCAACCTTTTCTGTAACAAGAACTACTCAAGTTCAATGAAAATTACCTCGAGCTACTAGTATTATCAGTGTTGTAATAGTGACCACATCAGACAAGATTACATAAGTGGCCAAGCAACGCAAGATATGGGGCGGCTCCTCCACTAGGGCGAAGAAGGCGGAGCGTCACCTCATTGCTTTCTCGCAGTGCGAGAAGCAGAAACATAAAATGGTAAAACTACCGTTTTATGTTTCTGCTTCTCACACTGAGCAGAAATGTTTGGTTGGGGGCAGGCGGGTGGGCAGGGCTGCTCTAGGGCAGGAGAGAAATGGCTTTCCCACTGCTGAGGGCGCTGACTGTTTGGTCGGCGCTCCGGGGACGACCAAAGCAGTCATGCGCACTCTACCTTTTCTCCATGTAGGCTGCATGCAGCCTACATAGAGATAATGGCCGGCCCCATAGGCGCCTGGCTGGTCGGGACTAGACGCCCTACACATCTATAATGAACAAAACAAGTTGGTTGTCAATCAAAATAAAACAAAAGGGAAGCTATTTGGCTCCTAAGCTAAGAAAATAAAACAAAAATGGAGACTGGGCTCCCTGACTATAACATCAACAAAAAGTTACAACTATGTTGCACAGGAAAAGTGACCATAATATCAGAACAGGATGAAGACAGAAGCAAAAGCAACCATATATACCTTCTGTAAATTATATGGAAAATTACACAGCCCAACGAGCTTAGCAATCGGGGGCTGTAGTATACAAGTGCACCGGGGACGTAAAGGTATTTGCGCCTGCTTATCGTGCCCCGGGGCACCTTGGTTTTGCAGAAGGGGCTGCAGACTCCTTGTGCACCCCCCACCCAGTAACATTGATAGCGCTAGCGCACATAAAGTGCCAACACGATATTCAGAGGGCGTTCTCTCATTTGCATGTGCCATCTAAAAGGTTGCAGATTGTCAGTGCACCCCCTGATGACAGCCCTCTGCTGGGGGTAAAACGGGTCCTATGGACCCCCAAGACATCCCTTTGCAGGTAGGTGTAGTAACTCACTGCATCCGCCTGCAAGGGGATACCCTTCAAAGTGCAGGCGGGTTGCCGCATGCACTGTGAAAACATGGAGTGGCTTTGAGGCAGCTGCTCGGTTTTTCACCTGAATGTGCTGCCCCCAGTTCAGCAGTTCAGCAAGAGTTCGCGGCTGCCCAGGGGGTAGCGCATTCATCATAATAGGGCACATTTCCATTGTTTGCTCTGCGGTGCAAACAATAAAAATGCATATTTTGTGTAATACGGTTCCAGGAGGGTTCTCAAAGCAAAACTGATGCCTACAGTAAGATCCACGCAACAAGCATTCCCAGGGCAATGTGAGACACTATTGGAGAATGCTCATTGTTAGGGATACAAGCTCATTATTCGGCTACAGAGATACACATGCAAAAGCCTGATACAACAGCAGTTCGACCTCACACAACAGAAATATGAAAGCCTGGGCACAACTGCAAAATATTACTATTTTGAATGCTCCAGCAGGATCCTTGAAGGAGGGGCTAAAAACAATATACAAAGAGCAGCATACACCTGGAGCAACTGTTTAAATAGAGCGGAGACCTTAAAATCTAACGATTGTGAATCAGACAATGGAAAGAATAAGCTACATGGCTATAAGGAGTGCTATAAATAAACAAATTCACCAGTTATCGTGGGAAGCAGATATTGCGAGTCTTTTTTTTTTTTTTTTCAAATCTTTTTATTGAATTTTCTCATATCACGCCCCCCGAAGGGGGTAAGGCACAGGATCAGTACACATTTTTACATAAGCAAAGGGCATCATACCAAGCATAGATGTAAATATAGTGATCGTCATGTGTCAGGTAGCTGTAACTTCGTTTGACTTAGCTATAGCCAGTGGGACCATGAACCTGGAGAGCGAAATTTCGGGTGGAGGGTACAAGGGCCCTCCAGTCTGTGTTTGCTTAAATGCGTATCAGTAGAGGCGTAGGTGAGTGTCGTTCCCATGTGTGGTGTCTCTGGCCTGTAATCTTAGGATCAATCCTCGGAAGAAGAAGAGAAAAAGAAACATGTGCTGGTCTTAGAACTACCGGTTGGAAACTATGGGGATTTCATGGATTTGTGGGGAAAACGTCTCCTAGTGTATCGCGCAGCGTTGGGTGTGAGTGTGACTCAAAGGTCCGGGTCAGCGGGCATAGTGCACGGGAAGCGCCTAGGGGGAGGGGGGCACCAGCCCACGGGGCCGAAACGACCTAGTCATAGGGGAGGCATGTGGCCGCTCCTCCTCGCTCCACCCGTGGGGGGTTCAAGGGTCTGGTAACTGTGAGGGTTGTCTCGGGGAGGCCTGGGTGTGGTGGGGAGACGGGTCTGGTATGACCTCCGGGGTTGTTTTATGCTTAAATTGGAAGAGTAGCTGGGCCCACTCTAGAGAGATGGGGTTCTTCCGCATTCCTTTCACTTCCTCTTCTCGTAGGAGTTCTTCCTCCGCCGCCCCCCATTTACACACTGCTCCTATCCAGGCTGTTTCCGGGGGGCCGGAAAGGGCTCTCCAGTGCATGGCGATTGCTCTTTTTGCCAGCATGAGTGCGAAGGAGGCGAACCTCCATTGCAGCTTCTCTGACTTTTTCCTGTTGTAGGTCCCCAACGCGCTGACCTCCCAGGATTCTATTTGTGGTAGGTTGACTATCGTGCGGAGAGTCTGGTGTATTCTGGTCCAGTATTGGCTCAGGGCAGGGCAATCCCAGAATATGTGCTTGAAAGGTGCTGCCGGTAGGCCGCACCGCGGGCATAGAAATTGGGTGTTCGGGTAGTATCGTTGTAGCTTATCTGGTGTGAGGTTGTTAAATTGTATGTTTTTAAATCTCGCGTTTCTGGACACTTTTTGGGTGTATTCCAGGGCGCGCTTCCATTCCGCATCGTGGAATACTCTACCCACGTCGTCCTCCCAGGTCAGCCGTAGGGGGTCTAGAGAGACGTTTACCAGTTCTCTGATGGCTTTGTAGTGCTACGTTATGAGGTGTCTGCCGGAGCCCATTCTGAGTATCGTGTGGAGTACTGGGTGCGTGGGTGGTTCCCCGCCGCGCAAATCCCAGAGTGGTCGCGTGTGCTCCAGGAGTTGCATATGCGTGAGGAATTGGCCACGTGGGAGGTCATACCACTCCATCATCTGGTCGTATGTGCGTAGCTGTCCATCCTGGATCAACTCTGCCACCTCCGACACTCCATGGTCGGTCCAAATTTGTAAGCTCCTGGTGGTGAAATTATGTTCCCCTCGGGGGAGACCCACCAGAGGCAGTAATGGGGAGTAGAGCGGTACATCCTTGGAGAGTCGGTGAACGCGCAACATACATTTGCGTTCTATAGACACCTGAAGTGGGTGCGTGCGGGACGGATTGGTGCCTGGTAGAAGCATGCATCGCAGACATTGCCAGTCTTAAGGAAAAATAATGGCAGTTAGCTCTTACTTCTTCCTATGAGGCTCCCAAAACACAGCCATACTTAAGTCAGGCAGTGGGAAAGAAATGCCCGAAAGAGATCCTCTGGGCAATGCTGGTACCTTTGTAGATAAAATAACTAAATCTTAACTGGAAATTGCTGTCAACTATTACAGGATGCGGGGGAGCGGAGCTTGCCACTGAACGAGATGGCTGCATTTTAGACGAGCTCCTTGTCGATGCCCAAAATATCCTACATTATCCTGCATAATTTGAAACTACACTCTGGACCACTGGTGAGCCTCGAAGTGGTCTGCCATCCGACATCCGTACATACCTAAATATTGCTGATTGCGGCACAGTGGCAGCCCGGGACGCGGAGCTCCTACGGCCTAGAAAGACGAAACTGAAACAGATGCGGCGGCCTGGAGTGGTGTGCGGAGCTGCGAGGCAAAGCATGTAAAACGGCCCCGGAGAGAGCCTACTGCCCGGTGCTGTCGGAGCTCTGTGCGTTTTTAGATGGCGTAGGACACAAAGAAGACCAGCGAAGACAGCATTGGTGAGAATACTAGTACATTAAGTGGACGCAATAAACACCGGAGTGAGGCACGGAGAGAAAAGAAGGTAATTGGCGTAAACTCGGGCACACGGATTGCGGTCAGCGTGGCATAGGCCAAGCTTAGGCCCAGAAATACATACGGGGCACAGCACAGCACATGGGGAGCTGGATTCAGTACATGGGAATAAAGGACAGCCCAGGAAAAAGCTGCATGACCGCAAGAGGCTTCAAATAAGGTCCTTTGAAGTAGGCCCCCGGGGGAGGAGAGATACCGCTCTGGAGCTGGAGAGAGAAAAGGTAGCCCGGACCAGCCCGGAAACAGAATAGGGGAGTGTATCAGGCGAGGCTGAATTAGTAAACCACGCTGAACTGTAATTGCGCACCCAGATCTGGCAAAATATTAGCAGGCAGCTGTGCTCCATAGATCACGCCGGAGGTGTGGGACCACTAGATTGCAGATACGGAGGAGGATCTAGACACTGTTGGACTGCACCTGACTGCCTCTGGGCAAATAGCCAACATATGACCTGAGAACAGACTCCCTTTTGGGACAGGGCGGTGCACAACTAGCCACAATCAGACTCACATAACGCTCCCCATGGGGGAAAACCAGGGGATTCAGGTGAAGGAGTGACACGCCAAAGGTTTGCTTAGATGTGCACAGGAAGCGGAGCATACCAGACACCCCGAGCCTGCTCATTGCTCTACAGAAGAGGTGGAGTAACGAACGATAGAAGTCATAGTGTCTCTTGAGACAGCGGCCCCTGAACGGGGGAACCCTCAGGGGCTGCAGTTCATCTACATTGAAGGCCTATCAGGTCTGGCGACAAACCTTGCACCTCTACACCCCATGTACTAGCGAGGGACTCTCTACACTGCAACAACTTCTAGGGGAGTGATTGACGGGCCCTTACTAGGCACTGTTCACCTAGGCAGTCTCCTTGTGCAGGATTTTAGACGCAGCCTGCAGATATGGGCAAGATGACAGGACCCAGCCAAAAATCACTTTTGAACAAGCCAAGAAGCAGCAAGATCAGAGTGCGGAGGATCAATAACAACTACAGGTGTCAACGGGTGCTACAGGGGGAATCACAAATGAAGACGTGCAGGCCATGTTCAGCACGATACAGGCATCTTTGACCAATATTGATTGAAAATTGACTCTCTGACGTACCGAGTCAACAGGATGCTGGAATGCTTGGACAAGCACACCAGAGAGGCTTGATATGGCCGAGCGTCGCATATCTGAGACAGACGATGCTCAACTTACAGATGGACCCAAAACAGGTGCAGATGGACAAACAGTTGACGGCCCTAGCAGCCAAAGCAGAAGACTTAGAAGCGAGGTCCCGCAGAAACAACATTCACCTGATGGGCATATCCGAAACTATGAATACGGGTCCTATGGAGAGATATGTTGAACAACTGCTCATCTCAATGGTGGGACGGGAGACATTCTCTGAAATGTTCATCATCGAGAGAGCACATAGGTCCTTATCACCAAAGCCACCAGTCGGATTGAGACCACAGCAATCATAGCGAGGATATTAAACTACAAGGATCGTGACGCAGCGCTAAGAAAAGCTTGTGAGATGGGGAAATTGACCCATGAGGGTATGAACATGCCCCTGTTTCTTGAATTTACAGTGGCGGTTCAGGAGGCGAGGAAAAAGTTTGGCTCAGCAAAGCAAAAACTGAGAGATTTGAACATACAATATGCTATGTTGTACCCTGCCAGGCTCAAGATCAGAGACGAAGGAAAGACCAAGATTTATAGCGAGCCGAAAGATGTCCTGAAATTTCTTCAACAGAGAGGACACCGGGGCCCGAGAAGGAAATCTCTGAGGGGGGACCAGGACGAACAATCTACAACATCGGACGTCGAATAGCTGCATGAGGATGGAGTCTGAAACAGTTAGCTACAGGCTCAACAGTGCTACTTGGACGAACAGTTCGGCCCTGACGGCCGGGAAGACTCACTACGCAAAACAGGAACATTAACTTCCTTCATGGAACATGTTTTTATAGAATGCACTGATTGATCATGATATGAACCGTTATTGTTCCAGTTGCTCCCTGGGGAGAGGTGTTAACAGCCGGACACTAGCTGAAGATCAGGACTGCTGTGGGCCAATCACAGATATGTTTAGCTATATGTAAAAGTGGCCACCCCATAAACACACTGGATTGTAAATTGTACTTGTAACTATTAGACGTTTAGTTTTTGCTGTGTCTTGTTCACGTAATTGCTAAATAACTCACTGGGTGATAATGCACAGGCATGCTATGTTATGTTAGTTTCTTGATGCGTAATGTGGTTAGGGCATCCGCCCAGGTGGAGGGAAAATCCACGGAAATGGGCTGGTAGCTCTAGCCCTTCAGTGTGCACCACACCAGTTTGCTTGTTTTTTTTTTCTTTTTTGGGGTATCTTCTTGGTCTTTACAGGCAGGGGAGGTGATGGGGTTTGCTAGAATGTATCGTTTGGGGTTTAGCTCCGCTTGGGGGTATGAGGCGGAGTGGTGGGGGAGGGTGTATGGGATGGTAGAAAATGTCTGGTCAATACTGAGAATTTGCACAACTATCTTCATGTTGCAATAAACACGTGCGGCGGAGATGTTTACCCAGTATGTGGAAGGGTGGATATGGCTGACACTGACACGAACACCCGAAAACTCACATTCCTAACATGGAATGTTCACGGACTTAACAATCCACAGAAAATACGCAAAGTTTTTGCATATTTTGATAGACACGGGCGTGTGGCGTGTGTACAGGAAACATACCTTACATCTCTTACTGAAACACGGGTGGGTACTAGATTGGCATCATACCGAATGGCGTCATCATACTCTACATATGCTAGAGGTGTTCTCTTATTGATCAGACGTAACACTCCTTTCCAGCTTATAAGAGAAGTGAAAGATGACCAGGGTTGTTACGTTACAGTGCAAGGGAATTTTGGAGGGACGGTCATAACAATAATTACGTCATATGGGCCAAAAAAGGACGACCCTGGTTTCTATGCTGATATATGGACTAAAATCAGGGAATTCCAGACTGTGCCGATAATTTGTGGTGGGGATTTCAACACATGCATGGACCCGGCCCTAGACAGATGGACTGGAAATGAGAGGAATGCTAAAAAAGCGGCAAAGGTACTAAAAGAGGGTATGGAGACGTGTGGGATGATGGACATTTGGAGGATGCGGAATGGCGTGCGAAGGGAGGGAACATGCACATCTACGGCACATAACACATGGTCTTGGTTAGACTACTGGCTGATTACCCAGGACGTGAGCACTTGGATGACAACGGTCAGACACTTACCCAAAAACTGTCAGACCACTGGCCGGTTAGCCTCAGGCTGGGGTTCCCCGCGTGCATATTCAGACAGTTCACATGGAGACGACAAGGGAGCGCCCTATTAGACCAGGTGTTCAATAGCGAGTTGAGGAAAGCCATAGGTGATTACTTTGAGCTAAACTCGGGATCAGTGGATAGTGCAGGGACGTTGTAGGAGGCATTCAAAGTTACAATTCGAGGACACTGCATTAGTACACACGCAGGGATTTGAGAGATATCCAGAAACAACTACACATGATAGAAAGGGACATTAGTCAACTTGAGGCTTAGCATACTCAAACACAAAACCATGCTTTACTATCAAGAATCAGGGGGAGAATGGATGAATATCAGAAATATGCTACGGACGAGATAAAATAAAAATCACAGAGGTATGTCCAGCAAAATTAAGCCATCGTTTGTAGCGTCATACTTAACACAGATCAGGGATGACGAGGACCAAACATTTTATGACACTGAGTACATTTTGAACTGCTTCAAAGACTACTATTCTCACCTCTACAAACAAAAAACAACAACCACCCGTGTAGACGTTAATCAATATCTACAGGATGTTACTATAGTGTGGTTATCTGACACTCACCGTGAGTTTTTGTGTCATCACATAACTAAAGACAAACTCATAGATGCCATAAATTCTTTACCAAAACAACAAAGCCCCCGGTTGGATGGGCTGGGGAGTTCTACAAAACATATCAGGATTTGCTGATACCTCATTTAGCTGAAATGTACGAAGAGGCATACGAAGAAGGTAGGCTCCCGGCCACTCTGAGGGAAGCACTTTTAGTGGCACTACCAAAACCGGATAAGGACTTAGGTAGATGAAACTCTTATCGCCCGTTATCGTTAATAAATATTGATGTGAAAATCCTGGCAAAGGTAATTGCTACCAGTATACAGCTCCTGCAGGAGAAGTTAGTGCTACCCGACCAAGCCAGATTTGTACCAACCAGATCCACTACTCAAAACATACGCACCATATTTAAACCGTACCATCATTTAGATCCAGAGCTCCTAGCAGCAGCAGCCTTGTTGGGCGCTGCAAAAGCTTTCGATTCAGTGGAATGGACATACATGTTTGTGGTCTTGCGTAGGATGGGCTTCCCAGGACAGTTCTTGAAGTGGATAGAACTTTTATATGATGGCCCCACAGCCAGAATTAGAATAAATGGACAAACATCTGAATCTATCAGAATTAGTAGAGGTACGTGACAGGGCTGTCCGCTTTCGCCAATCCTATTATAGCTGATTTTGGAGCCATTAGTCTGCAAAATTCGGCAACGACACCAGGTGGCTGTTTTACAGTTCAACCTCCGCCCACTTAGCATCTCATTATATGTGGATGACATGGTACTGTTTATTCCCCACCCTGATAAACTTTTAAATAGCCTTATAAGAGAATATGTCCGCTTTGAGCAATATTCGGGACTGGGCATAAACTGGGACACGTCAGTGGTTATACCTCTTACGTTGTCCACAACACGACCGACCCTTGATCATCCCTTGAAATGGCAATCCGATCCAGGGAAATATCTAGGCATATGGATACATAGGGACCCTGAACTAGTTATGGTAGGGCACTGACTAAACTTGAAGAGCAGATAGCTAGGTGGATACAGATGTCTCTTTCATTGGCAGACAGGATAGCTTTGCAAAAAATTATAGTCTTACCTAAATTTTTATATTTATTTATAAATATCCCGATTTGGTTAACACAAGCTTTTTTTCTAAATTGAGAGCGGCAATGCAGAAGCTAACGTGGGCAGGGAAACAGGCCAGAATCAGTTGGAATATGCTAACGAAACCATATCATGAGGGAGGTTTTGGGGCACCAGATTTACAGTTATATTATTACTGCACGCTTGCACAGCTTGCTCATTACTGGATACGCCCACATGCGTATATACCACATGTGGCAGTGGAAACGGACAGTGTACAACCCACCCCACTGATAGCTTATGTGTCAGATCCGAAGACACATACAAACAAGGACACGATCCAAACAGTGTACTGCACTTCAAAAGCATGCTATATGCTAGCACGCCGAGCGAATAAACTTCCAATTTATGCTCCGTCACTCCCGGTCACGAACCATCCAAAATTATTGGTAACGCAAGAGAAAAAAATGACATTGCTGTTAGAAGACATGAAACTCTTCACCATGAAAGATGTGTTTCCACACTGTAGATTCATACAAAGGGGTTATCCGTCCTTCAGCATACACAATACACCGCTGAAGATGTTTTCTCATCTGCTGCTTCAAGTGGCAATCAGGGAGCTATACGCTTCGTACCCGGAGGAGCCACCAACGCTGCAAGCATTACAGGCATTACTGATAGCACCTACTCGCCAAATATTGGTGACACGCTTATACAATGCGTCGCAGTCAGAATGCAGCGAGACTGGAAATAGGGCGCTCACTAAGTGGGAAACATTGCTAGGAGATAGCATTGATGAACAGGATTGGGAGTATAGTTGCACACAGCTACAATTGATGACATCCAATTGCAATTTACGAATAATTCATTTTAAATTCTTGCACCAATTCTATTACACCCCAACCCAATTGTACAGATATGGCCTCCGATCGCATGACAAGTGTTATAGAAGTGACGCAGTAAATGCGGACTTTTTGCATATGGCGTGGGTATGCCCGCTGGTACATCAACACTGGCAAGACATCATGGGAGCACTTACGGTTATGTTATTAGAACTGGTCCCAAATACTCTCCTAGTGTGCCTATTAGGAATATACAGACTAAAGCCTACAAAAAGACGGAAATTTTTGGCTGTGGCGTTACTGTTAGCAAATCGACGGGTGGCCATTAGATGGGGCAGTAAACGGCCCCCTAGGTTTAAGGACTGGATACGTCATATTGCAGAAAGTCTATGGAGGTATACGCAGAAGAGCTTCCGCAGGCATCAAGGTCCCATGGCTTTTGGGAACCCTTGAAGCAGTATCTCCAATCTATGCAAGGGGGAGAATTACGTATGATATTGATGATTAAGAGGTCCATACGCAACATGTGTTCATATTTTAATGTTAAATATGGTGTGAAGAGAGGTAAAAACCGGCATATGTGTCATTTTCAGCACTGAGATGAAGAAAGGCTGGGTTGTGTGGGAGCTCTGGAAGGGATGGGGGAAGACAAGGATCAGTGATGTAGACTGCTGAATTCACTATCATCATTATGTACTTACAAAAATGCTAACCACTGATGTATGCTGCCGAGACAAGGCACTGTGATTTGTATTTTATGTATGGACGGCTCCACTGTACATGCACTTTGAAATGTTGACCAGACGAAATATATATATATTTTTTAAACTATTACAGGATGCAGACTATACAACTACAGAAAGGAGTCCCTGTTGCATCTTATATGTGTCTGTCCAGCACTGCTACAGATACAACAGAAACTAATACTGCAATTACATTTTCTGTCAATGGGGACATGAACACGTGTTGAGGCAATAGCATCTCTCTTCTCTTGCACGGTCCCCTTGGATATGTCCCAGTTTGACAAATTCATGTAGGTGACAACTTAAGAACGGCCCTTAAAAAAGCAAGGTGACAGTGTTAATTAAGATAAAAGCTATTCTGAGACATTCCGACACCTAATTTGTGATGGACTGCACAGACACAGCACTTTACTTCAGCTATTTGCATAGGCTTAAGATGGATGGCATTGTTCCCTCATCCTACTAAAAAAAACATAGACTATGGCGTCTTTTACAAAGTGTAGTTACAATGTTTGTAACATTAGTCTTTTACTAATCCACAGGAGCAATGACATCTCGCACAGCCACATGAGGGTGACCCTGCACTTTATCTCACTAATGCCACTGTGTAAAACTGCTGGCAGTTGTTGTCGCCCATCTTGCCTAGAAGCATGCAGACTTTGCACATTATTCTGCTCTTTTGCATAGCATAAGTCACTCGATGCAGTCCTTCAGAATGGCTGTTTCTGATGCTAATGATATGAAAGTTTCAATGAAATTTCACGCGGATAATGATACTTAATTCTGCTCATCTCACTCACCCGCATGAGGGAGACCCGCACTTCATCCTATTAATTGTACTGCGTGAAGCCGCTGGCAGATGCTGCCACTCATCTTGCTTAAAAGCACACAGGTTTCGCACTTTATACCACTCTTTTGTACACCTTAAGTCACTTGATCAGTTCTCTAGTAGCTTTGTCTCAAATGTCAATGATGGGAAGTTTTAATGAAATTTCGCATTGATCATTGCACTTTATTTTGCTTAAATGCACATTTCATGTCACTTGACGTAACACCTTAGAATAGTTGTTGTTTCAGTGTCTACACATAATAGATATGAGAGCTTTTAATTATATTTTATACAGTGTTTATTTTTACAGTATTCTAATGCACATATATGCTCTTATATTTGTATAGTGGAAACATAGAATGTATATGAAAGTACTGCAGTGTGTTGGCTGTACAAATTAGTTTTCTTCTTACTGTTACTATTGCATATACTCAGAGGAGGAATTGCAATAATTGTAATTAATCAAACAATAAATCATTCATTCATTCTCATCTCAGTACATCAGGCAGGGATGCATGCAGAAATGTAAAAAGGGCCTTGTCAATTTAGAATGCTTTAACACAGATCATACATAACAGCCATATGTGCAATGCTTGTGGCACTAAGGTAATAATATTAATAATAGGCCTACCCAATGCCACATGATTTATCATTCCAACATATGTTTTAACATTCTTTTGGAATTTCAATCATTTTTCTTCAAGCATCATCCTGTGAGTTCTGTAAATACACACATCTCAGGCCTTAAAATGTCTTCAGATGAATTTGTAGAATCCATAGTGTGAGGAAATGGGGTATATTATATGGTGTGGTTGTGCGTCCTCACTATGTAGTACACTTAGCAACTACGTTATGACCAGTAGGTTTTGTTTATCAAGCCTTTAAGTAAACCCTGGATAACCGTGACCCTGAGCTGCAAGGCTTACACAAAGGAACAAGTGTAAAGCATTTAAACATCACCAAAACAACTGAAGAAGAAATCAATGTAACACTCAAGAGAATTCTGAGACTAATTTATAAAAAAAGACTGAATTTTAACTTATTTTTAGACACCACAATCAAAAATATCCACAGGAGGGTTCCAAAGATATAGACTCCATTAGTCCACGCAATTTCCCAAACTCGAACATGAAATCATACCTACTGTTGGGTCTTATGCATTGAGTCTTGGACTTCACAAGATAATTATCCCCCTGCGTCATGTATATGTCATTTATGTCACATTTGTACAGCACTATGTCATATATCACTACCAGTCACTAACTGTACATTACAGTTAAATGTGTCATCGCCGCATGTTTTTTGTCACAGACAGCCATTTCATTGATTTGCCTACATAAATGCAAAGTAAAGAAATTGATTTTTTTTGCATATATAAGTTGTTTTTTCTTTTGTGTCACCTGGTTACATAACTAATGCATTTTCCTTCATGTATTTCATACATTGTACAAATGATTTGAGCTACCCGACAGAACCACTTTGTTAAAGATTAGTCTGCAAACGTCAACATTATCGGCGCCATCTTGCCCCTTTCGAGCCCATTCGTGCGCGTAAGCGGCAGCCATTTTGAGCACCATGGCCTCCCTGCCCCTCGCTGATAGCCAGCGCGTCTCACTCTCTCTCTCCTAACCTCGCAAGCATCCCCCGCACGCTGACAACCCCCGCTCTCTCATGCCTTGGGTCATAAATCCCTCTTCAGCGCAGCTTCACCACAGAATCCCATCCTGTTCCCAGCGCGACACTTCCCTTCATTCCTTTCATGGTCCCAAATCCTTTGATACAAACCCCTTTTCCTGTGTCCCCGTTTGTCTTCCTTGTTCCCAGGCCGCCACCTGGCCCTGCGGATACTGTTTATTACCCCGTACAGTAGGAAGCTTCCCCTCCCCATCAAAAGACCCTCGAGCCGATCAAAGCCCCCACCCTATGAGATCCGATCAACTCCACGCATTCCGTGAATCGGCGGAATGCCCTGCTGCGCGACAATCATCACCTGTTGTGACCGGGGTGGGGAATTCAACTGTAAATGTATGTGGGAACGGGCCTGAAGGGGAGATTCCGAGGATGTTCTTTCAAATATCAAAGTGTTGCGAGAATGTGTTACGTGTAATAAAGGTCATAAACCCTAGTATAAGAGGCCAGGCCTCAGAGATGTGGTTAGAGCACCTCGTGACGATACTTGCTGTCTGAATTGATGTGTTCTCCTCCGGAGAGAATAAAATCCTCGTTTCCTGCCTTCCAGTCTCCAGCGCCTGCTTCTTCATTGATTAATATTGGTGGGTCATAGAGGCGACACCGCCGGGCAACATAAAGGGGTCTTTGGTTACTGGTTGTCTTTGAACCCTTTTTAACAATTGGCGTCCCAAGCGTGGGGCCCATCAGTGACTCGTGGATCCAGTGGGAGAGGTCCTGACGACAGAGTGAACGACTGCAACGATCGGAAGGTACCCTGTCCGATAGACCCTCGTCTGACAGCCGATCATCCGAACTTCACTGGTTCCGAACAGACCTCTCTCGAGTGATCTGCGGTCCTGACTGGGAACCATCAGGAGTGCCGCAAGGAGTACGAAGAGAAGAGGACGATCGGGCGCTGGATTCGGAAGACAAGAAACTGTCCATGCGGTCCGGGTAAGGTCGTGTAAACACGACGAATTGCGAAAGTGATTGATAATTGATGAGAAAATACTAGTATTACTTTTTGTTAATTTATTTGGAGATTCACTGTCTGCAAACGGAGAAACAACAGGCTCTCCCTTTATAAACAGTGAAGGATAGGTACGCATCCGTCGGACCTATCTTTCTCCCCCACTGAACAATTGCCCCTCCCCCATTGATTAACTGTTATAGATTGTTTTCTGGAGATTCTCTGTCTGCAAACAGGGAAGAATAGGTCCCCTCTTTGCAGATAGTGAAAGGGTAGGTGACGCGGACCTTTGCGAGCCTACTTATTCTCCCCATTGACCATATTGATTTTTTATTTTTGACCTAACATTGATTGCTCAAGATTGGTTCATGAGGTATTCACTGCCTGCAAACAACGTAGAATAGAAATATTCTGTCTAGTCTTTGCACGCAGTGATAAGATAGGTAGTGCTGACTATTATCCCCATTGCGATCCGTCATGCCTGTCTTCTCCCCACTGGTTAGTAGCCTGTTTAGCCCGGACCGCTTATTAGAGATGAACCATCCGGCTCCGCTGGAAGGCACCCCTAATAAGGACATGTTCATGAAGCATGGATTAATCGCTATAGCCTATAGCCAGCTGTGGCATAAATATACGAAAAAGGATCGAGAAAGTCAGTGGCCACTGATAGGATCCTTCGAAGACGATAAAATAAACGCACTAGAAACAGCCCTTGGTAAAAACAAGACGACGCCCACTATGCTTGACAGCTTCGGCATGTGGCGAAAAGAAGCCGAACAACGTAAAAAGAGAACTGAGAGTAGGTTGGGAAAAGAGCTGCGGAAAGCAGCCCACCTAGCGGCCCAGAAACTAGAGAAAGAGATAAAAGAAAGAGAGGATACCAAACAGAAACTAGAAATAGAAACGTCAAGCCAGTGTCTGGTTAGAACACCCTCCACGCTCTACCCTGAATTACACTCGAAACAGCGAACCAACGATGATCTGCTGCTAGGTCCTCCGATCATCCACATGCCCCCTCCATATGCCCCTTCCCAACCCTTAGCACAGCACCCACTACCCCCAGGTACAAGCGAGAGTAGCACCACGGCTTCAGCCCCCATGGCCTCTGTGCCGGCTGAACTCCTTGTATTAGATGCTACGCAAACGACAACGTTGGGCGACCCAGAGGCCCGAAGGGTTGGTCCTGCAAGAACATACAGACTAAGCAAAAATGAGCGAGCAGGGGTCGACAAGATAGCAAAGATACTGGTAGAGAAGAGGGAAGATGAAGAGTCCGTCACGGATGTGTTTAATTCTTATACAGGGAGTCACAGACGACACTTTACTGTACAACTGTGTTACCACGTCTTAAACGCATACGAGGACCGATACCAAGAAAAAGGTCCCCAGAGCCTAACGACTCTGTACCGGAAGGTCGATATCGGGGATGAGAGTGAGAGTGATGTGACGGACCTCCTTACGCGTACGCTTGAGGTTTTCCGCCACCTCACTGAACAAAAGCCGAAAATCGAATCCACAACATCCGTAGCAACCGAACCACAAACTGAACGATCTAACACCATGATGCCGATACGAGAGGCTGCCCCTTACTGGGTTCCCCCACGAGGTGAAGGGACTCACGATGACGCAAACAACAAAGATGCAAAGGGAAGGGTAGTGTACAATTGGGTCTACCAACCGTGGGACCGGCAAGAGATTCTGACCTTCCGGAAATCTCTGCCTGACCTACGTAAAAACCCCACTGCCTTCTATACTGAGTTGGGTACAGCCCTAGGATCGACGATTATGACTCTGGCTGACATCGACTTGTTTTTCGGGTTATGTCTACCAGCTGATGTTTGGAAGCAAATCCGGAAAGTCGACCACTCTGAGCTGTTTGGACATAACTGGTCACAACTTGATGGCATAGACAGACAACGAGAACCCGGACAAAAGCCTTTGAAAGCCATTTTAGACCTCCCGGATAAAATCGTACAGAAATTAAAAACCCTGATCCCAGAAAAGAAAGTGGACTGGTCGATAGTAACGGCCTGTCGCCAGAAACCTCAGGAGGATGTATCGGAATACTTCTCCCGGTTTGAAACGGTGTTCTCCGATTACAGCGGCCAGGACCTGACCACTGCAACCGGACACCATCTGTTTGTCCAGAATTACGTTAAGGGTTTATCACCGGAGGTCTCGCAGAAACTGCAGGCCAGCGAAAGTAGTTGGGCAGCCTCCAAACCTACGGCTATCCTCCAGATGGCCCAATATTATGAGCATCAGAAAAGCGAAAACGATAGAACAACAGAGAGAAAGAAGAAAGACTTAAAGGAGAGGGTGATGATGGCTCAACTGCAAGGGGTGACTATGGGACGAGACCAATACCGGGGAAACCATCAGATGAACGTCCCTAAAACTGCACCTCCCAAGGACCGTACTTCGACTCCCCACATTGGACGTACAGACATTAGAGAGGACCAGTGTGCTTTCTGTAAAGGAACGGGCCACTGGAAATCTCAGTGCCCAGTTCTTTTGGAACTCATCAGAAATAGAGATCCTAGGGATACAGCAAGTGGACCAAGAAATAGGGGACCACAGCGAGGGCCCCCAAACGACGCAACTAATGATAGATCAGGTAGGCCAAACACATTTGACCGACCCCGACAGAACCAATGCCAGCAATCTGACTACGATGATGTTCATGACTTTGCATAGGACTGCCTAGGGCAAGGGAGGGATCCAGTCGAGCTCCATGTTGACCAGCAAGGCCCTTATGTCACTGCTAAGGTCTTGGGTACAAAGTCACCATTCCTGGTAGACACTGGCGCAACACGTAGTGCATTATCTAAACGACTGATTCCAAGGGCACCCTTGTCTGGCTCACTAATAACATTGACAGGTTTCGATGGAACGCCCTCCACTAACCCTTTGTCCGCCCCGATCCTCTTTGACTTAGAAAACAACACCACTGACACCACGTTTTTGCTTTCCTCCAATAGCCCTGACGCAATTATGGGACTCGACTTATTGAAACACTTCCGAGCAACGATTAGATGTTCCCAAGATGGAGTCCGAGTTTTCCTTTACGACAATCCCGTTCTGCTTAGACATTGCCCCCCCAGACACATGTTTTCCATTACCGACGCTGACACTTCCCTGCTTGACACTCTGCCTCCGTATCTGTGGGCCAAAACGGATTCGGATGTAGGGCGCATGATGATCGACCCAGTGCACATTACTGTTCGACCAGATGCAACACTCCCAAAACTTCCACAATATCGGATATCGCCCGAGGGCGAGAAGGCATTGGTAGAAATCATCCAATCACTGATAGACGCAGGAGTGGTAGAGGAAGTGGTTAGCAACGTTTGCAACAGCCCAATCTTGCCCATCATTAAGAAACAGGGAGAAGGAGATGAGAAAGCATACCGCTTCATCATTGACCTTCGAGAGATCAACAAAGTGGTGGTACCCCAGTACCCTGTGGTCTCGGACATTACCACCATCCTGACTTTGATTCCCTCCACTGCCACCACCTTCACTGTCATTGACCTCAAAAACGCATTCTTTTCCATCCCCATCCACCCAGACAGCCGATATCTCTTCGGTTTCACCCTAAAGGCCCGCTCATATAGGTTCTGCCGAGCACCCCAGGGCTACACAGAAAGCCCTAGCATCTACAGCCAGGCCCTCAAGAGACAACTGGATCAAGTCCAGTTACCCGATGGAGTGGTGTTAGTGCAATATGTCGATGACATCCTCTTGGCAGCCGACACCACTCCACTAGCTGTCACAGCCACCATTCAACTCCTGCACTTCCTTGCAGAAAATGGCCACAAGGTCTCTAAGAAGAAGTTGCAATTCTGCCAACCCCAGGTCACTTACCTAGGCCACCTTTTGTCCAAAGACGGAAGGAAACTGACTCCTGACCGGATCCAAACCATTCTTGACACCCCCATCCCTAGGACCCAGAAACAGGTCCGCTCCCTACTAGGCCTCACCTCCTTCTGCCGACAGTGGTTACCCAACTTTAGCCTCGTAGTAAAACCACTGCTTTCACTGCTAGCTAAGGATATCCCTTTCCCACTCTCTTGGACCCCTGAGTGTCAGGCTTCCTTCATGCAACTACGAGATGCCCTTTGCTCGGCCCCTGTGTTGGGTACCCCCGATTACACAAAGCCCTTCTCCCTTTACACTCACGAAAGGGAGGGGTGCGCTTTATCTGTCCTGACCCAGTCCATCGGCTCAAAGCAACGACCATGCGCTTACTTCTCAGCCACCCTTGATCCTGTAGCCAGAGCCCTGCCTGCTTGCCTTCGAGCTGTAGCTGCTGCTGCGATCTCTATCCGACAGAGTGAGGGGATCGTGCTCTCGAATTCCCTCACAGTACTGGTACCCCATGCAGTTGACACCCTCATAAACCAAACCAAAACGCAACACCTGACGAGTGCACGACTGACTGGATACGAACTGACTCTGCTCGCACCCCACATCACTCTGAAGAGATGCACCACACTGAACCCAGCAACCCTGCTGCCCTTACCAGAAAACGATCCCAATGCGCACCCTGTACACGACTGCGTGACCCTCACAGACGAACAGACCAGAAGTAGGCTTGACCTCAGAGACACGGCCTTTCCCGACCCCGACGGAGAGCTGTGGGTGGACGGTTCTTGCATCAAACTCCCCGACGGCACCACTTCAGCTGCCTATGCAGTCACCACGGCTCGAACTGTAGTCGAGACAGCCCGCATAACGCAACGATCTGCCCAGGCAGCGGAACTGATTGCCCTGACACGAGCCTGTATTCTAGCAGCAGGAACCACAGCAAACATTTACACCGACAGCCAGTATGCCTTCGGGGTGGTTCACCATTTTGGGCTCCTTTGGAGGGAGAGGGGATTCTTGACCTCACACGGCACCCCCATTTTGCACGGGGATCTAGTCTCCGCCTTGATCGAAGCCGTCCTTCTCCCCAAAAAGCTTGCAGTCATCAAATGCCAGGCACACAAGAAGGTGACAGACATTATTGGACAGGGAAATGCACTAGCCGACATCACTGCCCGAACGACAGCTGAAAATAGGACGACAACACGCATGTACGTGACCAGGTCACAAGCAGAAAAATGGTCTGACGCTAGGGACACTATTAGAGACATTCAAATGGCTAGCACACAACACGAACTGACTGAATGGACACGGGTGGGATTGAAAGATGACGAAGGCTGCTGGCGGACAAAAGACACAAACAAATGGTTGCTACCTGACTCGTATCTGATTCCCATACTGACTATGGCACACTCCCCTGCCCACATAGGATCAGCCCCCATGATTGAACTTGTCTCCAGAGTTTGGCACAATGATAAGATCACAGAGTCCGCCAAGCGTCTGGTCCAACAATGCTTGATATGCCTGCAACACAACCCCGGGAAAGGAACTGTAGTACCCCGGGGAGGGTTTGGGGTCCCAAATCACCCGTTTGAAGTCCTGCAGATGGACTACATCCAACTAGACAGCTGTCAAGGCCTGAAATATGTACTTGTTGTGGTATGCGCATTTAGCAAATGGGTGGAAGCATACCCAACCCGTGACAACACTGCTATGGCCACAGCAAAAGTACTGTTAAAGGAGTTTTTCCCCCGTTACGGCCTTTGTCGAATTTTGTGGAGCGACAATGGCCCCCACTTCGTAGCCGAAGTTATCCAACTCATTTTGAAGGGGTTGGGTGTAAAACAAAAGTTCCACGCAGTCTTCCACCCCCAATCTGCTGGACTAGTTGAACGACATAACGACACTGAAACTAAAATTGGCCAAAATAGTGGCTACCACAGGACTGAAATGGCCAAACGCACTCCCCCTGGCATTGCTCTCAATGCGTTCCACCCCTACCAAACACCACTTGACACCATACGAAGTTGTATTCGGCCGGCCTATGAATGTCTGGTCTGCACCGAAACCAACTTCCATTCATGACGTCCCGGACGTCCTAATGTCTGATTACTTATGCCAGTTGACTAAAACACTGTCTGTTATCCATCAACAGGTGCTGCATGCCATCCCTGACACTTCCAGGGGTCCCGGACACACCATCCAGCCTGGGGATTTCGTCCTGATCCGGAACTTCCAGCGTGCCAAGAGTCTGGAACCCCGGTGGACGGGCCCCTGGCAAGTCCTCATCACCACCCGAACAGCACTTCGAGTGGAGGGAAAACGCAACTGGCTGCATGCACACCACTGTAAGAAGGTCTCCTCGACCCTGACCTCGACCGAAAACGTCGACAACCAAGAAGAGCTCCTGAACAAGGACCGACCGTCACTAACCTGCTATCCTGATACCGAAACACTTGAACTTTCAAAATTCTCTGATCCCACTGTGCCATCGAGAGAAGGGTATTTCCTGCGTCGAAAGGAGGGAGCTTCGGCTAAGTAGACCACGGACTGAGTTAAATCTCAGAACGGTGACCTAAACACTACCAAGGGTTACCCGGAGAGAAGCAAAACAAAGTCTGTGGTTCTGCCCGCTACCGAGCACCTTGAAGATGATGGAAGCGCCAGATAAGAAGATGATGGAAGCGCCAAATAAGAAGATGATGGAGGCAACAGGAAATACCCACCACAGAAACCCAAAAGCAGACAGACTCCACAGCTCAAAGACAATTGCACTCTTCATCACCATCCTTTTCTGCTTTCTCCTCATGACCACACTCTGGATTGTGGAAGAAAATGCACCTGCTCACGAAACATTCCTGACCACTGCTCAGCCTACCACCATGAAGGAACATTATCTGATTTCGCTCTCTCCCCAACTCAGAGAGAGGCGAAAGGAATTTTGGAATAACTCTTTCGTACAACTACTTCACCAGCACAACCTTGCCACCAATGCCACCAACTGTTGGATCTGTGGGTTGCTACCCCACGCCACTGGACACTCGATACCATTCATCCCTTCACCTTTCTCAGTTCACGGCTCCTGTCTTGCTTGGCTGATGCTTCTGCAAGAAAGCTTTAAGGACAATGCCACCTCCAGCAAAACCGTAACGCATTTCTACCACGGGGTCTGGCGGAACAGAACAAAGACACACTTCTGCCCGCAGACCACCAACAACACAATCCACTTGGACATCCCTGCTAAAGAACAAATTGAAATGCAAGTGTTCAATAATCCAACCAGAACCACCTTCTCCTACCTGCGAAAACGAACGGCTGCCACTCTGACTGTGGCCCTGTCAGTCATCAACGTCACCGGCCACATGTGCATGGAAGGGCTTGGGACTCAGCTGGTAGGCCACAGTGCTTGCCGGTTTTCCAGAACTCTGGACTCCACCGACCCACCTTCCTTTGTGGCATCTCCAAACACGTATTTCGTCTGCGGCACGAAGGCTTACACCCGGCTCCCCAAAGGCTGGGGGGGCACTTGTTTCATTTCCTTCATCCTTCCTCCGACTTATGTGGCACCAGCAAATCATCACAGACAAAAACGAGCCAAGGACATTGAACAAACCGACTCAACAGGAGCGCAGTTCCTCGATGCTATGAAGGGACTTGTCCCCCTCTGGGGCCCGATGGCAAACAGCCGTGCCATCCGACATCTGACTCAAGCAGTTGAGACAACAATGAACATCACGGCTGGTATCCTTGCTAACAACACCGCTGAACTTCAAGCAGTCCGCTTGGTGGCCCTCCAGAACCGCCTTGTCCTAGATGTGGTTCTTGCGGATCGTGGTGGAGCATGCCGCATTATTGGGTCCAGCTGCTGTACGTACATACCGGACAACTCACCCTCAGTGTACAAAGCCATCGAACATCTTCATAGACTCTCTTCAGAAGTCCACCAAGAACAAGAAGAATGGTCGCTTGGTGGTTGGTTCTGGAGCACCGTTAAGAACTGGGGCTGGAGACTATTCACCATTATCCTGATTCCTGTAGTTGTAATATGCGGTTTATGCTTAGGAATCCAATGTCTGCCACCTCTGTGTACATTATGCGTAAATTGTATTTGCCCTAAGACTGTGGACTTTGGAAACGAACATATGAGAGCAATATATGATGCCGAGGTTAGGAATTTGATGAAGATTGACATTGAGTAAGCAAGTTGGCTAAGATATGTTGAAAAGGGAGGACTGTTAAAGATTAGACTGCAAACGTCAACATTATCGGCGCCATCTTGCCCCTTTCGAGCCCATTCGTGCGCGTAAGCGGCAGCCATTTTGAGCACCATGGCCTCCCTGCCCCTCGCTGATAGCCAGCGCGTCTCACTCTCTCTCTCCTAACCTCGCAAGCATCCCCCGCACGCTGACAACCCCCGCTCTCTCATGCCTTGGGTCATAAATCCCTCTTCAGCGCAGCTTCACCACAGAATCCCATCCTGTTCCCAGCGCGACACTTCCCTTCATTCCTTTCATGGTCCCAAATCCTTTGATACAAACCCCTTTTCCTGTGTCCCCGTTTGTCTTCCTTGTTCCCAGGCCGCCACCTGGCCCTGCGGATACTGTTTATTACCCCGTACAGTAGGAAGCTTCCCCTCCCCATCAAAAGACCCTCGAGCCGATCAAAGCCCCCACCCTATGAGATCCGATCAACTCCACGCATTCCGTGAATCGGCGGAATGCCCTGCTGCGCGACAATCATCACCTGTTGTGACCGGGGTGGGGAATTCAACTGTAAATGTATGTGGGAACGGGCCTGAAGGGGAGATTCCGAGGATGTTCTTTCAAATATCAAAGTGTTGCGAGAATGTGTTACGTGTAATAAAGGTCATAAACCCTAGTATAAGAGGCCAGGCCTCAGAGATGTGGTTAGAGCACCTCGTGACGATACTTGCTGTCTGAATTGATGTGTTCTCCTCCGGAGAGAATAAAATCCTCGTTTCCTGCCTTCCAGTCTCCAGCGCCTGCTTCTTCATTGATTAATATTGGTGGGTCATAGAGGCGACACCGCCGGGCAACATAAAGGGGTCTTTGGTTACTGGTTGTCTTTGAACCCTTTTTAACAACTTTTTCTTCAGTGTACTTACCAGGTTCTGAGGTTACTGTCAGGGACTGTCCGGTACTATGTGGGGAACACAGTCAGGGACTTGGACAAGGACTGGGAACTGGGTAGAAGACGTACACAGAAAGGAGGAGTACAGTGCTGCTAGGATCATACAGGGAGTCAGAGGAGACAGAGGGATCCAAAGGGGAAGCCTGTACAAGTGAACAAGATGGGTAAGACTCAGAAAGGAAGGGCACTCACAAGGCAATTTAGCATTCAGACTAACTACACCCAGGATGGATGTGCAAGACATATATATAATACAACAGTAACAATAAAGGGGGGTGTGGGGTAAAGCACTCAGGAGCTCCACATGGTAAGACTGAAGCTCAGTAAGTTTCTTACCCGCAATTGCTGTTACAGATACTGACTGCAATACCCACCTGTAGGATATGCATGCAAAGTCAGGGTCTGTGGAGCTTATGCCTATAGTGATGCTATAAATGTAACTCAAAGACAATACTCACAGTAAACAAGAAACACCACCTAGGTAGTCAGCTGAGCCCATGGATCCTGGCGATCAAACAGGAACGTGCAAGGCAGTAACAGCAAAGGGGTAGAACTAAACACAAGCACAATAGACAAGGAGCTAGTTGTATTCGGCCGGCCTATGAATGTCTGGTCTGCACCGAAACCAACTTCCATTCATGACGTCCCGGACGTCCTAATGTCTGATTACTTATGCCAGTTGACTAAAACACTGTCTGTTATCCATCAACAGGTGCTGCATGCCATCCCTGACACTTCCAGGGGTCCCGGACACACCATCCAGCCTGGGGATTTCGTCCTGATCCGGAACTTCCAGCGTGCCAAGAGTCTGGAACCCCGGTGGACGGGCCCCTGGCAAGTCCTCATCACCACCCGAACAGCACTTCGAGTGGAGGGAAAACGCAACTGGCTGCATGCACACCACTGTAAGAAGGTCTCCTCGACCCTGACCTCGACCGAAAACGTCGACAACCAAGAAGAGCTCCTGAACAAGGACCGACCGTCACTAACCTGCTATCCTGATACCGAAACACTTGAACTTTCAAAATTCTCTGATCCCACTGTGCCATCGAGAGAAGGGTATTTCCTGCGTCGAAAGGAGGGAGCTTCGGCTAAGTAGACCACGGACTGAGTTAAATCTCAGAACGGTGACCTAAACACTACCAAGGGTTACCCGGAGAGAAGCAAAACAA
Source organism: Lissotriton vulgaris (assembly GCF_964263255.1). Lineage (NCBI taxonomy): Eukaryota > Metazoa > Chordata > Amphibia > Caudata > Salamandridae > Lissotriton > Lissotriton vulgaris. The sequence continues at coordinate 787,879,895 of NC_141695.1, forward strand.
AGTCTGTGGTTCTGCCCGCTACCGAGCACCTTGAAGATGATGGAAGCGCCAGATAAGAAGATGATGGAAGCGCCAAATAAGAAGATGATGGAGGCAACAGGAAATACCCACCACAGAAACCCAAAAGCAGACAGACTCCACAGCTCAAAGACAATTGCACTCTTCATCACCATCCTTTTCTGCTTTCTCCTCATGACCACACTCTGGATTGTGGAAGAAAATGCACCTGCTCACGAAACATTCCTGACCACTGCTCAGCCTACCACCATGAAGGAACATTATCTGATTTCGCTCTCTCCCCAACTCAGAGAGAGGCGAAAGGAATTTTGGAATAACTCTTTCGTACAACTACTTCACCAGCACAACCTTGCCACCAATGCCACCAACTGTTGGATCTGTGGGTTGCTACCCCACGCCACTGGACACTCGATACCATTCATCCCTTCACCTTTCTCAGTTCACGGCTCCTGTCTTGCTTGGCTGATGCTTCTGCAAGAAAGCTTTAAGGACAATGCCACCTCCAGCAAAACCGTAACGCATTTCTACCACGGGGTCTGGCGGAACAGAACAAAGACACACTTCTGCCCGCAGACCACCAACAACACAATCCACTTGGACATCCCTGCTAAAGAACAAATTGAAATGCAAGTGTTCAATAATCCAACCAGAACCACCTTCTCCTACCTGCGAAAACGAACGGCTGCCACTCTGACTGTGGCCCTGTCAGTCATCAACGTCACCGGCCACATGTGCATGGAAGGGCTTGGGACTCAGCTGGTAGGCCACAGTGCTTGCCGGTTTTCCAGAACTCTGGACTCCACCGACCCACCTTCCTTTGTGGCATCTCCAAACACGTATTTCCTCTGCGGCACGAAGGCTTACACCTGGCTCCCCAAAGGCTGGGGGGGCACTTGTTTCATTTCCTTCATCCTTCCTCCGACTTATGTGGCACCAGCAAATCATCACAGACAAAAACGAGCCAAGGACATTGAACAAACCGACTCAACAGGAGCGCAGTTCCTCGATGCTATGAAGGGACTTGTCCCCCTCTGGGGCCCGATGGCAAACAGCCGTGCCATCCGACATCTGACTCAAGCAGTTGAGACAACAATGAACATCACGGCTGGTATCCTTGCTAACAACACCGCTGAACTTCAAGCAGTCCGCTTGGTGGCCCTCCAGAACCGCCTTGTCCTAGATGTGGTTCTTGCGGATCGTGGTGGAGCATGCCGCATTATTGGGTCCAGCTGCTGTACGTACATACCGGACAACTCACCCTCAGTGTACAAAGCCATCGAACATCTTCATAGACTCTCTTCAGAAGTCCACCAAGAACAAGAAGAATGGTCGCTTGGTGGTTGGTTCTGGAGCACCGTTAAGAACTGGGGCTGGAGACTATTCACCATTATCCTGATTCCTGTAGTTGTAATATGCGGTTTATGCTTAGGAATCCAATGTCTGCCACCTCTGTGTACATTATGCGTAAATTGTATTTGCCCTAAGACTGTGGACTTTGGAAACGAACATATGAGAGCAATATATGATGCCGAGGTTAGGAATTTGATGAAGATTGACATTGAGTAAGCAAGTTGGCTAAGATATGTTGAAAAGGGAGGACTGTTAAAGATTAGACTGCAAACGTCAACATTATCGGCGCCATCTTGCCCCTTTCGAGCCCATTCGTGCGCGTAAGCGGCAGCCATTTTGAGCACCATGGCCTCCCTGCCCCTCGCTGATAGCCAGCGCGTCTCACTCTCTCTCTCCTAACCTCGCAAGCATCCCCCGCACGCTGACAACCCCCGCTCTCTCATGCCTTGGGTCATAAATCCCTCTTCAGCGCAGCTTCACCACAGAATCCCATCCTGTTCCCAGCGCGACACTTCCCTTCATTCCTTTCATGGTCCCAAATCCTTTGATACAAACCCCTTTTCCTGTGTCCCCGTTTGTCTTCCTTGTTCCCAGGCCGCCACCTGGCCCTGCGGATACTGTTTATTACCCCGTACAGTAGGAAGCTTCCCCTCCCCATCAAAAGACCCTCGAGCCGATCAAAGCCCCCACCCTATGAGATCCGATCAACTCCACGCATTCCGTGAATCGGCGGAATGCCCTGCTGCGCGACAATCATCACCTGTTGTGACCGGGGTGGGGAATTCAACTGTAAATGTATGTGGGAACGGGCCTGAAGGGGAGATTCCGAGGATGTTCTTTCAAATATCAAAGTGTTGCGAGAATGTGTTACGTGTAATAAAGGTCATAAACCCTAGTATAAGAGGCCAGGCCTCAGAGATGTGGTTAGAGCACCTCGTGACGATACTTGCTGTCTGAATTGATGTGTTCTCCTCCGGAGAGAATAAAATCCTCGTTTCCTGCCTTCCAGTCTCCAGCGCCTGCTTCTTCATTGATTAATATTGGTGGGTCATAGAGGCGACACCGCCGGGCAACATAAAGGGGTCTTTGGTTACTGGTTGTCTTTGAACCCTTTTTAACAACTTTTTCTTCAGTGTACTTACCAGGTTCTGAGGTTACTGTCAGGGACTGTCCGGTACTATGTGGGGAACACAGTCAGGGACTTGGACAAGGACTGGGAACTGGGTAGAAGACGTACACAGAAAGGAGGAGTACAGTGCTGCTAGGATCATACAGGGAGTCAGAGGAGACAGAGGGATCCAAAGGGGAAGCCTGTACAAGTGAACAAGATGGGTAAGACTCAGAAAGGAAGGGCACTCACAAGGCAATTTAGCATTCAGACTAACTACACCCAGGATGGATGTGCAAGACATATATATAATACAACAGTAACAATAAAGGGGGGTGTGGGGTAAAGCACTCAGGAGCTCCACATGGTAAGACTGAAGCTCAGTAAGTTTCTTACCCGCAATTGCTGTTACAGATACTGACTGCAATACCCACCTGTAGGATATGCATGCAAAGTCAGGGTCTGTGGAGCTTATGCCTATAGTGATGCTATAAATGTAACTCAAAGACAAAACTCACAGTAAACAAGAAACACCACCTAGGTAGTCAGCTGAGCCCATGGATCCTGGCGATCAAACAGGAACGTGCAAGGCAGTAACAGCAAAGGGGTAGAACTAAACACAAGCACAATAGACAAGGAGCTAGCAAGGAGGAGTGCTTAACAGGAAAGGAAGGAAATGACAGGGCACACTTGGCAGAAAGCAGGTAACACACATACAAGGTAACAGAAGTAAGACAGCAGAATAGAAAGGCAGCAGACTAGAACTGGAACCAAGGAAATGGGAAGCAAGGCAAGGACTGGAAACAGATATACAGAAGGGGAGGCTACAAGGGTATACTAGAATAGTGCAGGTTAAGGAATCAAGAAAACAAAGTAGCAGAGAAGGCAGTGCTGGGGCAGGAACAAGAAGTGAGCTAAGGCTCAGGAGTCAAGGCAGCACTGCAGACAGTGCTGGTTCAGGAACAGGGAACTACCAAAGCTTTAAGAGTCAAGGTAGCACTGCAGGCAGTGCTAGTTCAAGAACAGGGAAATTACTAGAGCTCAGGAGTCAAGGTAGCACTACAGGCAATACTGGTTCAAGGAAACAGGACATAGCTACAGCTCAGGAAACAAGGAGTCAAGAGAGCACTGCAAGCAGTGCAAATCAGGAACAAGAAATAGATAAGCCCAGGAACAAAGAATAACTATAGCTCAGGAACTCAGGAAGCAAGGTAGCACCGTAGACAGTGCTAATTCAGGTACAGGGAATAGCTATAGCTCAGGAATTCAGGAAACAAGGTAGCACTGCAAGCAGTGCTAATTCAGGAGAAGGGAAACTGCTGCAGTTCAGGAACAAGGCATAATTAAAGCTCAGGAAACACTGGAAACAAGAATAGCAAAAGCTCAGGGAACTCTGGAACCAAGGATTGGTCTCACTGGTAAACAGCTACAATGACCAACCTTTGCCTGAAGGGAGCTGGGGCTTAAAAGAGCTCACAGTAATCACATGCAGCTGGTGTGAGAAGGCTAGCAGCAGCCAGCCACAGGTGAGCTGAATTCCTCCACCCATCCTTGGCCTTCAGGGGTGGAGACAAAGCAGTGAGCAGGGAATTCTGGGTAATGGAGTTTCAGGCATGAGTAGGCTGGCTTTAAGTCTAAGCAGGCTCAAAACCCGGCATGGATTGGGAATTGATGTCAATTCCCAAATAGTGTCCAAATGGCTGGAAGTCAAGATATGCATGCAGGGGAGTGTCAGGAAGCATATTAGAACACTGGAGAGTCCCACAGTTCAGCCCCCTGGTGGTGGACATGAGAACATAGGGAGCGAATCGTGACAGTTACCTCATTATCTTTACCAGTAGACTTCTCAGCTTTTGTGTCCCTGTGCTGCAAACAAGAGGTCAGCGAACTTTAGAGTCTCTTTCATTTGGTTGGGCTTCAGAGGTGGCATATCCATGAGCAGCACACAGTCCTCTTCTTTCCTAGCCACCACTTTCAGCAGGTGCAGTCCACGCAGGTATAACCTACTTTTGCCGGTTCCTTGATGCAGCAGGGCAGTCCTTCTTTGGTCCTTTTTACAGTTCAGTTGAGATCTGAGTTCTAGGTGCAAGGAAAGCACTTTATATGCTCAGAAAGTGCCTCCAGGGTACATGCGAACAGTAGCCAATGGGTTATTAGGATCCTTCCCTCTTGATGATCATTTCCTGGGAAGTGGGGCATCTGGCTATCCCAGGATGCACCATCCTGCCCACACACAACATGGCAGAACCCCTCCCTCGGCGTTTAGAGCTCTCCAGCCCAACCCTGGGGTGTGCCTACCATGGGGGCTATACGCTCCTAGAAAACCAGTTTAGTAACTGGCTTGTCCTTTCCTGCCCCTAGTGCCTGCCTGTCTACCTAGACAATAGAGCGGTCCCTCTCCCGAGTGATACCCATTTGCCCTTCAAAGGTGGCTTTTCCTTGGAAGCTTGAGTTTTGGGCCAACACCCGTATGGCTTCCTGCAGGAGGGGGCTGACACCTCTCTTCAGTACAAGCTCCTATTGTCTCCTTTCCTGGGAGTCATTAGCGTTTCTTCTAAGGAGGGCAGAAAGCTCTCTTGGGAACAGACTCCTTGTGTAACCGTTTTGGTCACAGGAGACTAAAGGCATCAACGTGGTAACTTTGTAAAAGGTGAACACTGCAACATGTTACCTTGGAGTATCAACTCTGGTTGAACTGTTCAGGGGTTAGTACAGCTAAGGGGGTCAGTGTGTAACCCTGAAATCGCCAATGAGGCGTCCCAGCTTTTACACAGTAAAAACACAACAGTTTTGTGGTTTTACTGCCAGAACATTTAAATTGCATGTTCTGCCATTGAAATATGCTACATCCTACCAGTAGGTCTACCATAGGGGTGACTCACACATATTACAGAGGGAGGTTTGGCTTTGCCATTGCTTTAACCGGCAAAGTTGAGCTAGCAATTAAAACTGCTCTATCAGCCTGCAAAGGCAGACTGGGAGACACGTTTTTCCTGTGTCACACCCAAGAATGGCACAACCAGAGCTGCAGTCCCTGGGTTGACTCTCTAACTTACATATCTCTGAATACCCTAGGTACCATATACTAGGGTCTTCTCGGTAAGCTAGCTTATGCTAATAGGGTATAGCCAATGTTACACATTTATGGGTCAGGCACTGGCACTGAGGTCTGGTTAGCTGGCCTCAGTGCACTCTCACAGTCGAAAAATCGGCAGCATCAGTCCAAAAACGTGGATGTGACCATACAAAAAGAGACATTTTCTTAAACAGTCACTGCTTCAATCTTACACGTCTAGAAGGCCTACATGGAAAACCTCAATATCCGAGGTGACTACCCTACTTTACTATCAAAACAAGTCCTGGACATCCTCACCTCTCCAGAGCTTGCCTTTATCCCAAGCATGGCAGATTAGTCATCTTGCTGCTTTCACATATTTGAAACCCACCCCCTGGCTTGATCAGACATCATCATCCCACATCTGACATCTCCAAAGTTAAGGGTAAGATCATTCAAAAACATCCCTGTCAACTAACTCAGTCATGTAATCCTAGCTCCTCAAAACAAAATACTGACTCTCAGCTCTTTCAAAGTTTTGTCAATCAAAGACATCTATTGACTGATGACTTATCAGGTACTTTTGCAAACGCGGATGTCTGCAATCCAACTAAAACTCAACCAAACTAAAACAGGCTTTGCTATCATACACAATGGGATACCTGATCAGAGGAGAGCTCATCTGTAGATCCAATCCTGCATAGTTTTAGATGCTTTTACATCCGTTCCTCTCCTGCTGCTTGAGGTCCCTCAGATGTTAGATTGGATTCCAACTCTTGTTCAAAGATCATGTAAACAATATACCACAAAGGGCCTGGCATGAGCTGTGTGGATGAAGACTGTTTCATTGGAAAGGTCGTGACCTTGTTCCACACTGACACAGGCAATACAATTTTAATTGCTGTGCAAAATGTTAAGTCAAGTAAAAGTTGAGTTTCAGTCTGCTATCTACTTGATTGTAGGGCAAAAAACATTCCAGCACATCTCCTTTAACCTAAGGGACCTGTGCCTTCACCCAGATCCAACCAGCATAATCTACAAGAAAATGAGGTTAATACATACTGCATCACCTACAAGGCCATAACCTGGACTGCGCTTCTCGCAAATTGTCAATCTTCAGCCTCCTACATGCCACCCACAGTCACTCCTTAGACATATTGGAGATCCAGAAAGAAACTAAAGAAGCACCAAGGAGACTATACTTCTCCTCATCCACTCCCAGACTCTGAAACAGTCTCCAATGACTGATGCTATTTCTGTCTCTCTAATGAATCAGGATAACCTTGATAACTATCTAATCCAGCCAAATGTACCCATATAGAGCTACTGAAATCGAGTGTAACCCTGATGCTAGTCGACCCTACTGATTGATCCCTTCTCCCTCCTTGCCAACAACTATTACCCTGTTACAATATACCATTCCCTGTAGATTCTTTTGCCTCATGTTTCCCAACATCCCCTTTGCTATGGTTTTGCTATCTTCTTCTCTTGTGGGTGGCTCCCAGTTGCCCCAAGGCGCTAGGTTGGCCCTATAAGATGCCACTAAATTAAATTAAATACATCAAGGCTGCTTTCTATTGGAGTGGAGGTACTGTCGTGTGAGTTCTTCTACAAGGAGTTCATGTTGGTGTTACTTCATGCCAAGAGAGGTATTTTGTTGTTTGTGTTTTGGAAGAGGAACATCTTGAGGATTTGGCCCTCAGCACATACAGACTCCCCAGAAAGTATATCCATCTGATGGGCAAAACTCAGGCGTGTCCTGAACCTTGGTACGCACAGCCTGTCTGCTTGGTTTTTGACAGTGGAGTTTTTTCAGTTGTGGTTGATGTGGTTGCACTTCCTAGTTTACATGTTAGTAGCATTCTGCATGGCATTCAGAGAGGAGAAGACGTAGCTTGGTTAGGGTGAAGGTTGTATCAGAAAATGTGTTAACTTCAAGAAGTCAATTAGAATGAGAGAGCTTGTAGTTTGTTGCTATTGCGCATGTATGGCACTTTACTACATTCAGTATTTTGAAACCATTGCATTTTAAACTTGCTTTTTTAGGTTTCGCCTGGGCCGGAGCACTAGTGCTCCGCCCAGGCGAAAACTTATGTCCTACAGTGTGGGGCTTAGTCCGGCCTCTGTCTTCCATTGGCTAGCTCCATAAATGGAGGCTAGCCATTGGAAGAGATTGGCTGTCAGTCACTATTTCCCCATCGGAACGCGATTCGGGGGCGTTTCTGTGTCTTTTTTTAAGACCCGCCCCCACACCCTCCCTCTCGCCGTCCCGTTGTCCGTGCCTTCTCGAAGTTCTCCCTCCCGCCCGCCCACTGTCCGTGCCTCCTCCCTCCCGCCCACCCACTGTTCGTGTTCGATGCTGTCCAACCTTTGTTTATCCACCGCCCTCCCTCCCGTTGCCCGTGCCTTCTCCCTCCCGCCCGCCCGCCCACTGTCCGTGCCTCCTTGTTGGACATTATGTGCCCAGGTATACACAGTTACTTTTAGAAATGTAAGGCCGAAAGAGAATGTTGGCTGCCTACGATATTAAAATGCCTGTCTGTCTGTGCCGTCTCTGTACAAGGGTTGAATATTGTAATTAGAGCAATTAGTAATCGTGTGCTTGCCACCCAAGGGATAGCGCTACTCTGCAATTTTTTTGACTAGAATGTGTGGAACCACGCCACAGAAATATTTTCTAATATAGCATGGGGTGTCTACGCGGAGTCGGCGCTCTGTCCAATAATTTCAGAATTCGCTGCCCCTCCTGGCTATTTTCGACTAAATGAATCAGTGTGAACTGCTGTGGGCGTTTCTAATAATTTGCCATCTCCTTGCTAAGATGACTCCGATTCTAGACATGTTAATCGACGTGATTTGCAATCTTTATAGTAGATTTAACAGTGAATTAATTTCAGTCAAAGACATCACTGACGGGGCGCCGTATCGAACTCGCCAAACCGCGAGATTGCATCACGAGGCACGAGATGAAACCGCGAAGGAATTCAAAAGAAGCCCTGACAGAAACTGCTGCAGACACTCCGAGTTTAGTGACTGTTAAGTTGGAGCAGGAGAAGCAGTGTTTAATTTGTGCTGGTGGCTGCACCAGTACCAGTTTTTGGTACATTGACAGTCACATATATTTTTCATCACCAAACTTTGGACCAGAGCAAGAGAGACAACGGCGGGAAAGGGAAATGGAGAAATGTAGGCTAACGGCGACAAAATGCGGAAAGTGAAGAGGAAAATCACTCGCAAGAGAGAGACAATGAGACAGGAAGTGTAGCAGGGGGAGGAAGGAAAGAGGCTCGAGATGGAAACAAAACTGTCAGGCCTGGTATATAGCAGCACCAACGGTTAGTTTCTATGAAACACTGAACTTTTTTTTAAAGTACATAATGAGCCCCGTTAGGACTAGGAAAACGTGACATCCGCAAGGCCCGCTAGAAAAACAAAATTGCCTTAGGGAAAAATGTTCAAACCAGCCCCATACTGGAAGGGACCTCAAATAAAAGGAGGCCATATGGGCACGGTCGGGTCAGGGCCCATCCTGCTGTCAAAGTAGCCCCCATGCCTGCAGCCCTCCGGGGAAAATGCCAACGTGGCAGGTTGGAAAGTGTGGCCTTGAACATGTTCCCTGATATGGGCTTTCCCACGATTTCTTCTCCTGGCAGCATTAGCAGAGGATATGGGTTGTACAACACATTATTTGTAATTGAATTAAAAAAGAATAATATTTTTACTAGGTGGAGTGCTAGAAAAACAGCTCACTATTTTTGCAATTCGTTCGTGATTTTTACGCTTGAGTAAGAATTAGCGTTGAGTTGCCGCCAGGCCAATGTCTGTATCTTACACACATGGATATCTTTTATTCCAGATCTTTAGCTGATGAGGTAATGGTAATTAAAATAATAACAGGGCATTTATAGAGCACAAACAACAAACTTAAAGTCTCTTGGGCCTTCATTGTTGCTATTATTATCTAGCTTACCAAACTTGGAAGAACGAAAGGTAACCTGACTACACAACAACCTGAATCTGTGACTTGCGGTTTTCACAAATACATGTGCTGCACGCCTCAACCCTCTGAGCTTTTCATATTGGAATTTCCTGCAGATTTGCCCTTTTTTTGATACTGAGGATTCGTTGAATTCATGTAATGTTTGGTCTCCATTGTGCAGATGAAAGTTTCAGCATGGGTCATGAGAGTTGTGCCATGCGGCTCTGTTCATCTGGAGATGCTCCATGATTTGGTGTGGTGTTTGAAGGTGAACGTCCGTCTACGGGTGAAGGTTACCAACCCACTGGGCACATCCAAAGTCTAACCAATCCATTGTCTAAGGTGGCTACTGACTCCTCATGGTGCCTGGCAAATGGTGGAAGCTGATTCTCCATGAGTTTTCGCAATAACTGGCCCGTGGCATTTGTATGACAAAGCCAGAAAGAAGGCGGCTGACAACAATAACAAGTATTGTCTGCTGTGCCCCCCCAAAGCATATTGTGGTATAAAAACCACTAAAACAGCCACTCTACAGCACTGTTCAAAATAATTTACAGGTTGGAGCAGGGATTGACCCTTAGGTCTAAACCTTTGTCTTGCGTTGTTGTCAGTGTGTTTTTCCAACAGCTGTGCTTAAAAAGTGTCCTGACCCTTATTTATAATAAAGTATGAGACTGAAAGTGGATATACATTATCTTAAGCTTGAAACTTTTTCTGGCATACAACTTTATTTTTTTTAATTCTCGCAGTTTGTCTGTCACCCGTCAAATCATGTTCTTTCTTTCGCCCCAGTTCTCCGAGCAATAAGTGGCATTGCTTATGAGCGCAAAAGAGTCAAAGGAATGTGAGCCAGTGAGGTGGCAGGGCCAGGTTAATTTTTAAATATATTAAACATCAGTCCTGCCATTGTGCTGCAGAGACTGCAACAATTGGCGCTGGTGATTATTTTTCTTAGCGCTCATTACTCCAGTACCTTTGCAGCATGGCATGTGGTATCTGCACAGAATTCTTTGTGGCAAGGCCTACCATAGATTGTACAGAATTTCAAAATAAATGTGGACAGAATACCCACATATTTAAAAAAAAACTTTTTATAGTACTGGATATTTCAGTCAGAAAATCAAAAATGTATTAAAAGTCTAGTCCACTAACCAGAGCACGCAAATTATCTATATAACGTACTATTTGTATTCCTGCTTTATTTCAGACTTCACACTCTCAAAATAAATCATTAAAATCGTCCTTCTTGTTTCTAGTTTCGCCTTAAATATATTTTTTTCAATTCGGTATCGCACATACAATATCATGAGCTAGCACGGGTTTATCTAAAGAAACTTTCATTTTTAAGAGGCAGAATTCTGAGCCTAAACATATACAGTTTCCTAGAAACGAGAGCCTGGCTTTAATCCCGCAGCCACTGAAGCTCAAGGCACCTCTTCCAGGAGGAAACCACATGTTCACTACATCTGAAGAATGCATCGTGTGGGGCCCTCTTAGTGGATGTATCTGATGTTATAGGTACAGGGTTACCAAAGGAAGTTTACCAAGGATATTGCTGTTCTGCAGTAACTTACATATTTTTAAATTCCATTCATTGAGCAATAATATTTGACTACTGATAACATCTTTTATGAATGCTTGACTAATTACTGCAATGTTACCATCGATATTTAGTTTATTTGTAATTTTGTAATTTAAATAATTAAATAAATAAAAACATTAAACACACTAGGTAGTACTGACTTCTTATGGCATAAATTTTTTTGTATACTGTATTGATTGTATTATGAATGTGCTTATAAGATATCTCTGTATATCGAATAAAAGCTTATGACTGACACTAGGTAGGGCTTGTGTGTGTGTGTCAAGTTATAAGACCCCTTATTGGGCTGTTGTTGCAGATGACTGCCTACGAAGGTATCATTTTATAGATAACCTTCCATTACAAAAATGTTATGCTTCTCTAGTTTTTCTTGGTGCCCTCCAGCAGAGCCTCCACAGAGTGACTAGGGAGTGCTAGGGAGTGCAGAGTGACTAGGGAGTGCTAGGGAGTGCAGAGTGCTAGGGAGTGCAGAGTACTAGGGAGTGCAGAGTGACTAGGGAGTGACTAGGGAGTGCTAGGGAGTGCAGAGTGACTAGGGAGTGCTAGGGAGTGCTGAGCGACTAGGGAGTGCTAGGGAGTGCAGAGTGACTAGGGAGTGCTAGGGAGTGCAGAGTGACTAGGGAGTGCAGAGTGCAAGGGAGTGCAGAGTGCTAGGGAGTGCAGAGTGACTAGGGAGTGCAGAGTGACTAGGGAGTGCTAGGGAGTGCAGAGTGACTAGGGAGTGCTAGGGAGTGCAGAGTGACTAGGGAGTGCTAGGGAGTGCAGAGTGCTAGGGAGTGCAGAGTGACTAGGGAGTGCTAGGGAGTGCAGAGTGACTAAGGAGTGCTAGGGAGTGCAGAGTGACTGGGGAGTGCTAGGGAGTGCTGAGTGACTAGGGAGTGCTAGGGAGTGCAGAGTGACTAGGGAGTGCTAGGGAATGCAGAGTGACTAGGGAGTGCAAGGGAGTGCAGAGTGCAAGGGAGTGCAGAGTGCAAGGGAGTGCAGAGTGACTAGGGAGTGCAGAGTGACTAGGGAGTGCTAGGGAGAGCAGAGTGACTAGGGAGTGCAGAGTGCTAGGGAGTGCAGACTGCTGAGTGCTAGGGAGTGCAGAGTGACTAGGGAGGGCTAGGGAGTGCAGAGTGACTAGGGAGTGCAGCGGGACTAGGGAGTGCTGTGCAGTGCTAGGGACTGCAGAGTGACTGCAGAGATTAAGCTAATGGCAATGTAAATGACAATGCCATTTATTTATCTGTTTTCAAAACCAACACATAAATACAAATTTTGTCATTTACAATGCCGATAGCTCTAACTTTTCCAAAGGCGAAACCATTGCATTGTAAATGCTTGTCTTTTGAACTATTGTAAACTGAAATTTGCAATTTTTTATTTTGATGGATTTTATGAATCACACAGTAAAGGTTAATACTTACTGGGTTACGGTGATCATTAAGCTGTTCAGGTCTTTAATGAGGGGCTGAAGTACCTTGCTGCTTGTACCCCCTTCAGGTTCGGATTCTGAATGCCTTCCGTCTCTGGCTGTCCCTCTGCTTACTAGTGTTGAACATCTCCAAGGTTAGGACACTCTGCTTCCTGGCTGCCACTGCTTCAGTTATCCTCATCCGTCTATCTTCAATCTGCCTGTCTTTCTGACGCCATCCCTTTCAGCTGAAACCTTACTGTGCTCTTGAGCCCCAGTTGCACCTTGAAACTTTATCCCTACAACTGTCACAACAGAATGAACCCAGACACTGAATATATGAAACACACACCCTGTAGATCATTGTAACAGTCCTCTGGTTATCATTTGCCAATATGCACTTGCATCTGCATATCTATATATGGTCATTCATTTCTCAAGCTGAACTCTCTTTACCCAGCCTAGCTATACACTCACTATACAATACCAACACCAGGTCCGATGGCTAGGCATTAAGACGCAGTGCATTAAACAAACGGTGCACCTTCATCTTTCTATGTACCTTCTGGCCCTCATGGAGAGAGTACTGTCAACTCCTGGCTACATTGTACAGAGAGGCGCCCAACTCTCTGTAGGTTCCAATGGTAGGAAATGCGGTAGTTAGATTGGTCTCTGGCCTCGATAAAAGGCATGTAGCCAGGAGTTCATCAAACTGGCTAGAAATACAAGAACAGATCACTTTCCAAATTGTATGACTGACTTTCAGCTGTCTCTTCGACCTGTTCCCGGACCACCGAACCTCAAAAATAAGCCGTTGCCACCCCCCTCGAACCCTAAGACCCTCTAAGGCCCACCAATCCAGGATTTAGATTTGCTTACGTGCGCTGTCCTTAAGCTAAACGAGTTTGTCAATCCATATTCAGTCCTGCACTAATCTCAGAGTCTTCACAAACCTGATCAGTGAGAAGAGTGCGCTCCGGAAGTGTTTCTAGTCCATCGGACAATCCATGGATCATCCTTCTTACCTCACCAAATGCTGTCAAGCTAAACCCTAGTCTGAACCCTGCTTCGAGCCAGTAAAAAACCTATTTACTGCCCCCCAAACGCCGAGGCACACCATCTCGATTCTTGACTTTCAGTGCCCTGAACTGGAACCAGCTACAGGATGTTGGATTATAAAGGAAGGAGTCCCTTTACCTTTGCAAGGATATATACCTTAATGATAAAATTGACCCTCTTGTAAATATTCGCCAAAGAAATGTCATATTTCAAACACAACATACCCTGCAATTAATCCAATCTATTTGTATCAAATCGTTTGCAACCGCACAGGTTTAAAGACTAACAACCTGAATATAAACACCAAAATATGCTCAGATCACAGATATCTTCTTAAAATTCGTCACTCTAATTATATTTAGTTTTTTCATTTGTCATCTATTTATGCTGCCTGCCAACATTTGTGATTTTTCTGAATCCATCAGTGTCTTTTTTAGAGCTCTTAATCGCGGTGTCAATCAGTACAGCCCTGTTTTGTTGTCCATGCAGAGCTTCAGTGAAGAAGCCCCTCCTTTTCCACTTTGGATTGAAACATTGACTAACCAGTCACAGACAGTTTGAACTTCACCCCAGTCAGGCTGTTTATGTACAACGTTGACTTCTTCATTACATTGTGATTTTGTATGTTTTAAATAGTTTGTACTCTTTTTTCACCATTATCACTATTGTATTTATTGACTGCGTCGCTGCACTATTCGCTGTATATAGTCGTTGGGGAATTTAAAAAATAAAAATATAAAAAGTACAAATATGTCTGGTAGCCTTTGGGATTTTGTAAAAATCATTTTGGTTGACTGTATGTCAGATTGGATTTCTTTGATGCCTTCGGTAAATAATACATGCTCATATAAAACATCTTCCTAAGGGACACAGTCTTATATATTTGTCTCTTATTTTACTACTGGATTCACATTTTAAGCAAAATTGCTGGTGAAGGTAGCAAAGTGTCTGAAAAATATAGGGAGGCAGAGAAAATAAAGACTATAGAGTAATAACAGGCCCACCTCAGAGCAATGCTCACTGCAAAATTGCAATATTGGTCACACAAAATTACCTCTGCAAATTACATCAAACAAGGTTAAATGAAACAAGGAACTCTTCTGACGAGTACAGCGCAGCTTATTGCTAACACCTGCTTCCCTTAGCCACATCTTACGTCTGCTGTTACAGGGTGGCAGAGTTGTTCACATTAGAAGGTGCCTCCATAGAGGAAATCATGATGGAGTCGAAAAAACAGGTACTCACCAGGGGTGGAAATGTTTTTCCATGATTAAGAAGCGTTTTTTTTTTTTAAAGAAAATTATGCTTGCTATGAGTCCTTAGTCGGTCGTCTGCATGAAATTTGGAGGCAGTCTGTCTTGTACAAAAGTCACTGGGTATATCTGCATAATGTGCTTGCCGTTCTAAAGTCACGTGGTGAATGTTGCTTGCACAGCACAGGCAGCCACAGCACATACTCGGGCTTACTTATGAGAGCCCTGCGCCACTTTTGCACCAGATAAAGTGGTACATTCGTGATGCAGGGCTCTCATAAAGATTTATGAAGCCACGCAAAGCCACCCTGTGTGGTTTGAGTGGCCTCATAAATCATGAGTAATGCGATGCAGCGCAAATCGCTGGGTCGCCATACTCCACGGATGTTGCGGTGGGGTTTCCAAGCAACACCCATGAATTTGACGCTGCCCCAGATTTACAAAAACATGTCAACTTGGGGAAGTGCCAAATCCATATGCCGCCCGTGGTGAGGCGGAACGAGGAGAAAACACTCCATGTCTCCTGTTTTTTTAGGTTTCGCTGGGGGGCGGAGCCGTTAGGCTCCTCCTCCAGAGAAATCTATTGAGTACAGTAAGCACTCTGGAACACGCCCCCCCGTCCCATTGGCTAGCTCCATAAATGGAGCCTAGCCATTGGACGAGGGGCCTGTCCATCAATGCCGGACCAGACACGGGGGCGTTCCCGAGATTCTTTGGCTTTTGCCGACGTCACGCGACGCCGGGAACGCCCCCGAATCCATCGACACGTGTTTAGCCTTCCCCGAGCAGAGCGCACTAAAATAACCTGTGTGCAGCTTCACCACCGCAACCCGGGATCAGTAAACCCCCGACGAAGGGCCCCGTACCTTGCCGGTACCAACGCGACCGAAAACGAGCCCGCTGCTCTCCGATTGGACGGGAGAGCCGAGCCCCCTCACCAAACGCCGCGACGGGATTGGCCCGTGCGGTGCAGCGTCACCACTGTTGCCGTGTGGTGATTGGATTCCGGGGTTTGCAGTAATTTGGTACCCCCGAGTGCTTCGTTGCACTTTATTCTTAATTGACGGGTGCCACCCCGATTATGGCGCCCTTTGCGAGTGCCCACCTCGCTTCACTGTTTACTTTTGGTCTCGAGGGTGTCCACCCCTCTCAAATGCCCGAGAATCACCGCCGCGGCCCGAGCGCCGCAAAACAGGAAGCCAGGCACTACGGTGCCTGACGCGGGGCGGGACTTCCGCATTTGGAGGGAAGTCCCGCCTGCCGCCGCGCACCGATTGGCTGCTCGCGGCCGCCGGGAAAAAGAAACAAACAGCGCGAGCCATTGACGGCCCGGTCCCGAGATGGGGGACCGGGGGAACAGGTAGCGGGCCGGGAGCATTGTGAAGGCGGGGCTCTCATGTGCTGAGAGAGCCCCGCAAAGCGCTACCGCCACACAGGAGAAAGGACCGGAGTCCCCCACGAACCGCCCGGTAAGTGAAGGAGGGCTGGTGGGGGCTCCGTGACTGTGCAAGGCTCTGGGGGCAGTTCCTATTTGTTCGCCGAGCGGCCCCAGTTGGCAGAGGGCCGCTCCAACGCGTCGGGTGGCATCTTCTTTTCGAGCCAGGAGGCTCAAGGGGCATTGGCGGCATCTCGAGTCCCCCGAGAGGGACTCCAGCGAAAGGGGGCATTTCTGTGCATTTCGAGTCCCCAGGAGGGGGACTCCAACCCGAGCCAGAGAGGCTCTTCCTGCCATTGGTCTTCCTGAGTCCCCAGGAGGGGGGACTCCACCGTGCCCACATTTGTTTATTGAGTCCTGAGAGGCTCACAGTATGACATCACTATCCCACGGGTAGAAGATAGCTAGTGGCCTGTCCAACGCGACCGAAAACGAGCCCAGTTTTATGTCTTTAGTAACAGAGAATGATCTTTATTTTGTATGTGCAGTAGCTGAGTGGTGTGCAGTTGAACAGCTGTTTAAAATCTCATGCCTACACTTCAGTTCAGTGGGGAGTGAATGATGTCACCTAAGATGGGAGAACGCGGCGGCTTGTGATCGTGGCTATCACTCCGTCATGTGATGGATCATTGGGTAGATATTAGGTACGCGTGAGAAGGAAAATAACATTGCAAAGTGTTGAAACACACGTTAGTCACGTGACTAGAGAAAGAAGAGCATCCCGGGCCCACTGGTGTTTGGGAGCCGTTCCCTCCACGCGGCTTCTTGAGCTCTCTCTTCTCCCCATCAGGCATCAATTATAGAGGTGGTCCCTCTCTCCCAGGGTTTGGTGTGGAGACAACTGGTAACCTAGTTCTTCATTGCGACTTTCAGGGTCTGGCTGACGAGCAGCGTTTCACTGTTGAATGGCTTCTCTCAGTTGGCCAGTGCGCTGGTCAGGGTAGATCACTGCAGCTCAGCCAAGTAGATATAACTCCGAGGGCAGATAGATTCTAAGTTAACCAGACAAAACTACCTTTTATATGCCAAATTTAAGTAATGTCATAAAAATGTCAAAATCGTGAACATACCTATGGCTAGAAACCAGATAATTGCTATGCAAAATACCTTAGCTGTGCAAACAGTACATGTGCATATTGTTTTAATCGCAAGCATAGGTAATGTAAGTAATATATAGCAGTTTTGGACAGATTTTAAATCAATGTCATGAGAATTTGGGAATCATGAATAATACCTGTGGCTTAATATCAGCTAATTACTGTGCAAATTAATTTACGTGTGCACAACAGTGCATACGGACTGGGAATTATATAGCAGATAGTTCTCAAATCATGGGCTCAGAGAGCGGCTAATGAAAACATTTTAAAGATCTATCCAAGTGGATTAAACCTGCCATATAAAACGTTAAAATTCACTGTTTTGGTGATTTTAATTGGAGCAGTGATCAGTATTATTAATGTCCTTAAATTATACTTGTAGCAGGCTTAAGTATTTGCCAAATTTCACCAAGTCACACAGCTCCACTGTGTTAAAAACCAGGATTGTTGCCTCTTTGCAGGTTCATATTCCCTGTTGGAGTGGCTAGGGAGTGCAGAGTGACTAGGGAGTGCAGAGTGACTAGGGAGTGCTAGGGAGTGCAGAGTGACTAGGGAGTGCTAGGGAGTGTAGAGTGCTAGGGAGTGCAGAGTGCTAGGGAGTGCAGAGTGCTAGGGAGTGCAGAGTGCTAGGGAGTGCAGAGTGCTAGGGAGTGCAGAGTGCTAGGGAGTGTAGAGTGACTAGGGAGGGCTAGGGAGTGCAGAGTGACTAGGGAGTGCGAGGGAGTGCGAGGGACTGCAGAGTGACTGCAGAGATTAAGCTAATGGCAATGTAAATGACAATGCCATTTATTTATCTGTTTTCAAAACCAACACATAAATACAAATTTTGTCATTTACAATGCCAATAGCTCTAACTTTTCCAAAGGCGAAACCATTGCATTGTAAATGCTTGTTTCTCTTTCCATGTGTGCAGCAAGAGTAGCAGAAAGAGTAAAACACCTCTTAGGATTGTTTTTGTGCAGTAAGGTACTTCTTCCTGCACAAAAACATTCCTGCCTGCAGCGGAGGCACCCTTGCATGGTGCAAGTGTGCCTACGTTGGTGCTAGGCTCCCGAAACGGCACCAGTGCAGGCAGCATTGCTTAAATACTGTGCATTCCTGCCCTTTTGCTTTGGCGTAGGGCAACACACAAGGTGCGGTGCTGCTCTGCCCTACCCCAAAATGCCATCAATGAGGCATTCAGTTTCCCTGCTTCTACAAGACATGTTCTACCCAAATGAGTCTCCTGTGGATAAAAATTACGTGAAAAAGTGCAAGTGGAAGGAAAACCAAAATTATATGAAATATGCAAAACCAAGCATTGCGATTTACTCGATTGCACTCACAAAAAAATACATTTAAATGGTCTTAGGGTGACATAAATTCCCTTTCCTACTGCTCTAGTTATGCTCCGACTCCGAACACCACACTGTCATGCCATCCATTTGGCTTCTTGACCTGGTCGAATGAGCTTTATCAGGGCCGGACAGGCCGTACTGGGCATCAGGCGTTTCCCGGAGAGGCTGGAAGGGTGGGGCCGGTTTTGCAGCGGTGTGGGCCGTTTTTGTTACTGGGGGCCAGTTTTGCAGCAGTGCTGCAATATCGGCCCCCAGCAACTAAAGCAGCAAGCACGCGTTTCTAGCCTCCCGGAGCCAGGTGGTGTTTCACCAGGGACTGGTCCAAGAAAACGGCGAGGGCTGCTTTAGGATCCCCATCTGGCCCTGAACTCTACACTGGGCTCAACGCAGTGGTGGCTGCTGGTCAGCTTTTCGGCATTATTTCCTGTCTTTGATACCCACGTGAAAGGAGGGGTGGTTGTGTAGAGTCTCAAAACTGTGATGGTTGCTCCACGGTCTACCACAATGGTCTACCCTCAGTCCTGAAGGGCATTTTAATTAGGATCTCATTGCTGGCTCCCTGCAGTTACTGTGCTGAGGAAAAAACTGGGTACCTGTCACCAACAGGACCTCTTAGATAGGTAAAACATTTTGGACCATGTGCAGTTTGGCTTTGGGCCGAGCGTGGTACAGAGAGCCCCCAAGTACATTCTACATCTCCAACTCCATTGGATGGAAGAGGGTCACCTACCCTTCCTGGTCCAGCCGGCCTGCTTGGATGTCCTTACCATCATGGAAAATGCTGCATTTATGAATTTCTACTATGGCCAAGATAGAATGTAGGTGAATTAGAGACTGATTAACCACTCGAGTACAAGGAATCCTCGACCCCAAGACAAAATTATTTTTGGTTGTGTAGGCGCTATCCCTCTAATAGTAGCTATGCCTTTTAGAGGCACTTTATTGTAAAGTGGCGCCCTTTTGTGGTGGTACCAAAAAGCAGGCAGCTATAGTGGCCATGATGTAGCGCCGCTCATGGTGCTTTGAAGTGGGTTGCTTCCTTTCTAACGGATCGAGTCAAAACTTTTGGACCAATCACTTTGGCTCCTTTGGATGTAGTTTGTGGGTCTGCCCTGGGGATCACTAGCATGGCCATACATATTTAATATCCATGTGGGCCTTACTGTTGCCATGACGAGGCCCTGCCAGCTGCACTGCCAATCCTCAGCAGGTGGTCCTGGTGCCAGGCGGATCTCCCAGCGTCAGCAGATGCTTCACTTGGATGAGGAAGAGCGGGCTGCAAGTAAATGCTGCTCTAACGCAGGGCATTTTTCAGCTCTTTCTAAATCCTGGGCCAAAGTGAATATCTAATGTCCCCTGCATTTCACAGTAAAAAGTCATACCAGTCAAAGGGAAAAAATAGAATTATTCTTCGAGAAAAGCCTATCCTGGGAGCCCACAAGCACAATGTTTGAGGAAACCAACTTGTTTCGATTAAAAAGAGAAATCAATATCGCCAAATGGAATTCACTAACCTTTATCAGGGTTGGTTGCCAACTGGTGCGGTGCCTATTGGACGGGCTATTTGAAGGGGTCTTAAAAAAAATACGTCCACATATTTTTAAGTCCAGAATGCAGAAACAAGGTTTACTGATGAGCTTATCTATAACACCAAGCCCCTGAATTACTAAGGGTAGTGCGAGGGCTGACGTGGTGCTGTGCAATTGTATGCTGGGTCCAAAGATCTTTTTAGGTTGAGCCTGGCCAGCGCATGCGCTGCTGTGAGGAATGCAGTATTGAAGTATAGCTTTTAAGCACAGCACACTCTCCGCCCATATTTATCATTGGCTTGTGTCATTGTCCTTTGTAAATGATGGCTTTTGATTGGTAAATAGGCATGTCACTCCCTCCTTAGTACCACCTTATCTTCATTTGTATCCTGCCATGAGGACTCGCCCTTTTACATGAGTTGTTGCATGGTCTGTCCTATTTAGTCTATAAGCACTATTTTCTTTATTGCGCTTCTCATACTACAGCTTGCCTCTAACAGCTATGCCCCTCGTATGGAGGAAGACACTTGCATCCGCAGCACAAAGCTTCGCTGCCATTCTCTCCCCACTCACCCCTGCCCCTGAATTAGATTTTTTGTGGGGCTGTGGCACTCGTTTTGTGACTTGTAACCTCAGCTGGTCATGTGTAAAGTGGCGTTTCAGATATTTAACATGTGTCTGTATTTATGTACAGTCCTGGCCTTAAGGTGAGAAGGCGCTCGGCTCGCAGTCAGTCTTTGCCTCATCATTAGCCATTGCAGGGCTTACCCTTCCAGCCACATTCACAGATGCTATTAGAAACGAGACCAAGCAGCAATGAATTGGAAATTTCTTTCATTGTTTTCATTCCTTTCTTCCTGCGCTTTAGTATTGCATTACCTTATTCATCATTGTCACAGTGTTTGCCCAGCAAACGACCACGTTCATTTCCCAGCAGCGTTGCGAGGGTGTCTGTATCATATTCGGCAAATTATTTCCCCAACTGATGTGCGCAGTATTTGCCTTCTAGTTGGCACATTTGCCCAGCAGCTTGCCACAGTCTTTTTTAGGCAGTTTACCTCAGCATTTGCAAGTAGTTTGCCACAGTGTTGTCCACTTGCCTGTTGCAGTATTTTGCCAGCAGATAATCACAGTATTTGCCCAACAGCTCACCACTAAATGTGTCCAGAAGATTACCTCGTGGCGCCCAGTGGAGGCTGGGCCTTGAAGTAATGGAGTAAATGTTTTGTGAAGGATATGGAAGCCCCCAGCCATGTACTGCCCCTCCTTTCACTTTGATTTGACTCGTGCTGGTGTGAACATGAAATGAAAAAGTCCCTGAGTCCTACTGAGTCATAATGACCCCATGTTACACACCAACAGCCCCACTGGAAATGCCAGTGGGCAAACGCTAGGTGTTACTTGTGCTTGTAGGCAAATCAACTGTGTTTCCTAAAACATTTGTGACGATCCAGGGAGATTCCAGGCCTTTGGGAACATGCTGTGGAACGTAACGTTAAAGACCAGACTAGAAATAGTGCTTTCTGATTTACTGCAACAGTGTACTTAAATGATGTTGGTTCTTCTAAGTTTCTATTAAGCCTTTTACAATAGGGCAAAAGTTGAAGTCAATATGTCGAAGCTGGCCCAATTAGCAAGGTATGGACTAATGAATATTATTCTTTAGTGCGGGACCCTGATTAATAGTTGTGAATAGTTGCATATTCACGCTGATGTGCATGATCTCAGAGCAATTTGTAACATATAATATGTATTTTTTAAAAGGCGGTTTAAATGTACTAATATGGTACAGCCTAACTGAATGTTATACTCAAAATCACAAAAACAGTATAGCATTTTTGGAATTGCGAACAACGTATACAAGCGCAGGCATGGGCATAAAAATACAAAAAAGCAGTTATAAAATTAATGAAATACTATCCCACACCATATAAAACAGTCAAATTGATATGTATAAATTTGAGGTAAAAAAAACATTAGTTGTCAGAATGAAGCTATCAGCCAATCGGCTTAGCATAGGGCTGTAATGGATTTAACAACCTAATGCAATAATTTACGATTTATCCAGTCCTAAAATGGTATGGAGTGTATTTGTGCCCAGTTCCTGGTGGGGATGAAGGGTGAGTTTGGCATGCAACAACTCAGCAGCTACAACCGTTTCTATGCTAGTGATTTAACATTTATCCTCCTCTGTCACCACATAGCAAATAGGTACTGTGATACTGCGAACACAATGTGTTTGCTAGTGTCTGTTTGTAGAATTCTATGAGCCTCCACATGCTGTCAGGTTCCTAGATTCCTGCAGATTGGGATTAGCCATTTCGCCCTAGCCTTACTATAATCAGGACAAAAAAGAGTGCATGGGCCACAGTTTCTTCTCCATAACCACTGGACGGACAAGCCATCTTGGTCGTGTTAACCAAGTACGCCCATTTTGACATTTAGGTACAGAGTGGAAGGGACCCATGCCTGAATCGCACATATAGCTTTTTTTTTTGTTCGTAAGAGTTTTATTGAAAATTGCCATGTAAACACTGCTTTACGCCTACAACCCTGAGGCCGGCTGCTTTTCATAAACATGTTTGATAAATGCATTTTACACAACTGTTTAGCCGACAACCTTCGGTCCGGCAGCGAAATATCTGAAATGGCCTATGTACCATAACCTTATTTATTTCGAAATCACATTGGCTCTTACTTTTTTGTATTTTTAAGACGTGACTTCGACTCCTTGACTCAGTAATGTAAGAAACATCCTATATCTCTGCCCTATTTGTGTATATGACCCCTCTGGCGGTACTTCCAGGCGCCTGCATTACATGTCTCTGTTCAGATCGTACCCCCCTACTCTCACCCTGCTGCGTAATGCCTGTCAACTAAGCCATATATTCCTGTATTAACCTTAACTCACTCATCTGCACCCTCGTCCTCCTCATCCTCTGAACTTTCAATGTCGTCTTCCGCTAGCGGTTCACATATATCTCCCCGGTATTTATTCCAGGGTGACCACACTTTATTCCATTTACCCGGGTTAGCTCTCTTTTCATACACCGCCCTTTCTGTCACCATGATCATATCCATATTCCTGCACCGTTGGCCCAAAGTTGGAGTTCCCACCGCCCCCCACTTCTGTGCTATATCACGTTTGGCAACCATGAAACCTATAATCGCCCACACTTGACCCTGACGTGTCAGCTCGGTAGGACCCCATATATGTTGTAGGGGCACATATAGCTTTTGGTTCGATTTCCTCCAGAAACTGTTCGGTTTTATAAAAAGCCATTTCAGGTTTTAGATTGGTTTAAAGCAAAATATGATACTTGGTTAACTTTCCTACCTCCTTTTAAAAGTAAAAGGGGAAAGAAAATGGGACATATCGAGCCTGATAGCTGTTCCATAGTGCTGAATTTTGACACTGTACCTTTAAGTTAGCCAACAGCTGCAACTTCCTATCATGCTTTGCACAGGCAATAGCTTTCGTTTTTTCCCCACCAAAGTATAACAGATCCAATAGCACTGTGTTCTGTCATTTTCACCTGTTCCCATTAAACTCCTTCATACTTCAGGATTTCATTTCACATTCACCCCGTTTCATTTAGAAGCAGAATCTTGGGGCACTTTTTCCCACTGAAACCCCCGATTTTTAGGTTGAGCCTGGCCAGCGCATGCCCTGCTCTGTGAGGTCGAGTATAGACTTGAAGCCCGCCCACTCTCCGCCCATATTTGTCATTGGCTTGTGTCTATGTACTTTGTAAGTGCTGGCTTCTGATTCATCAATAGGCTTGTTAGTACGTCCTTAGTACTGCCCTGTCTTCATTTGTAACCTCTCATAAGGACTAGCCCTTTTACTTTTGTTGTTACACGGTATGTCTTATTTTAGTCTGTGAGCACTTTTTTCTTTAATGCGTTTCTCCTACTGCAAGCACCACATGCATTCCTGCAACATTCAACGTGCCGTGCACGCTTTCACTTTCCAATCAGCCCAGGATAATGGCAGTTGCTTTTAGAAGTGAAATAGGTCTCTCATTTACAAGAGTTTGAGCTATTGGATTTGTAAATGACAATGCCTTTTATTTATGTGTTAATTATAAAAACAGATAAATAAAAGGCATTGTCATTTACAATGCCAATAGCTTAAGCTCTCACTAATGCTAGACCTATTGCGTTGCAAATGCTTGTTTTAACTGTAAGTAGGTTGCGCTAGACATTAGTAAGTAACATCCCAACCTCCCCAGAGTATCATGAAACAACTTGAGTTATGTTTAAAGCCATGTTGATGATCTTAATGTGTTGTAGTGGTTTGGATCCAGAGTAGTTACAGGACTGGAGTCATCCATTTCCCAGTGTGACTTGTTCCAGTTACTTTCCACCATAGATAGACCCGGGCCTCTGCATGCTGGCTCCATGCTCTGGAATGAGCTGTACCTAGGAGAGAAGATTCCACCTTTGTACGGTTCAGCACGTCACTGAATGCATATTTATTTGTATTTTCGTCTTGTTGTCCTTTGAAGGCAATTGCTGAGAGCCCCCTAGAGTGGCTTTAGTGTGCTTTGAAAGTGTATGAATTCATTAAATATGTCAACTGGTATCTTTTTCTAAAATGTAGTTGAATTGAATTTATTTCCTGGGGCTATTTTGGTGCCACCCATCCAACATAAAGCATGGTGCAATCGGTAGCCACTTCACCTACTGGCTATTACCTACTGGCTTTCTTGCACTGTGAGTGATATCATTTCACTCTTGCACATGTGTACATCCTCTTAACAAAGTAAGTTAGTGAGATTATTTGTAAAATACAAACATATCAGCCCCTCAAGGGTTTCAAGGCGCTGGGGGCCATCAGGGAGATCAAGTGAGCTATTGCCCAGAGTCACATGATGCTGAGCTGCCGCCGGAGATCGAGCCCTGTGCTCCAGAGTCAGCCAGTCTGGTGGCTGCATCACACCTCTCCCACAAAAAAATTGCTTCAGTGCCTGAGCTGATGGGCTAGTACTGAACTTTGCCAATGCTACCTTCTTTCCATTCGTTATACTTTTTCGTTTTTTTATCAGCTTGATCAGGCCCTCATGATTGGTGATGACATGGTTAATGATGTGGGAGGAGCCCGGCAGTGTGGCATGAATGCTCTGCAGGGGCGCACTGGAAAGTACAGGTGAGTTCTGCAGTTTTCTGGCCTAATGTGGTGCCCTCTTTCTTACCCCTGCTTCAGTCTTCATTTCAGCCCTCCCTAGATGTCCCAGAAAAATCACATCCTTCATGTTGAGGCTGTTAGAGTATAGTTGGAGACCATCAACCAGAAAATGTAGGAAGAAAAAGACAGTAAATGGTGATACTTTGTTGATCAACAAGCAAGAAAACAGTATGGATTTTGTAAATATGATGCCTTTATAAGTTTTACAAATATATTTTATTCTAGATTGTGGGGTGGTATTGGCCCTTTGGTCATGTGACCAGCACCATGATTTTGCTGGCTGCACTCTATACATATTGAGTTAGTTCTGCTTAAAAATGTACATATTACTTATAGTAACATTATTCTGTTTTAACATGTATGCAAGTGACTGCATAAATAAGTACATCTTTTATCATAACTATATATCTATAAATGCTTCACTATTGAATTACAAAACATGTAAATGAATAAATTAATTTAAAGTACAACACTTGAAAATCTGAGTTCATTAAATATAACTTTAATCTACATATATTACCTTCCTTATGCATATATATACCTTCCATGTACTTATGTATCTATATATTTATCACTTTCTTCTAATTCAGCACATCCAATGCACTACTCTTTTTCTCACCCTATACCGATCTCAGTATATTCTCTACCTCAACTCTCTGACTCATCTCAAATCTCATTCTACAACTCTTTCCAATGCACAACCGAATTCTCACCCTATATCTCTATCAATATACCCTCTACCTCCACTGTCTCATTCATCCCAAATCTCATACCACTACTATGATTCCCAAACTAACCCTTTCTAGGCTCTTCCCTCCTCTACCCCTACTCATACATCTTTTACTATTAAGATCTCCCAAACAAGCCTTTCTAAACCTCTCCCTCTGACTCTTGCCCCTCCACCTCACCTCTACTCATCCAAAACCACCTCCTACTGCTATGAACTAAAAAAAAACATTTCAAGACCCTTCCCTCTTCAATCCCTCCACTATTCCTTTTCAATCCAAATAACAGACTAACATGTACACCACTCAAATTAATGTAATATTCCCCTATAATAATTCCCCACTAATCCTGTTTGGGTTCCAGAGTGGCGTGCTACTCACCAAAAACCACTTCAACACCTCATCAGGGGTAGCAAGCGCTATATAAATGCAAACCTTTTCCCTCTTCTAACCCTCCACTATCCTTCTCAATCCAAATAACAGACTAACATATCCACCGCTCAAATTACTTTCATATTTCACAATACTAATTGACTACTAATCCTTATGGGTTCCAGAGTAGTGTGCTACTCGCCGAAAAAGCACTTCAACACCTCATGAGGGGGAACAAGTGCTATATAAATGTAAACCTTTTTCCCTCTTCTATCCCTCCACTATCTTTCTCAATCCAAATAACAGACTAACATATCCACCAGTCAAATTACTTTCATATTTCGTTGTACTAATTTACCACTAATCCTTTATGGGTTCCAGAGTAGCGTGCTACTCCCCTAAACAGTGCTTCTAAGCCTCATCAGGGGTGGTAAGCGCTATATACATTAAATTACAATAAAATACAATATAATACAATTACAATACAATTGTGTATTAAACTATATCTTCAGGTTACTGTGATTTAAAGTCAATAGTATATTTTCTTTATGTGATAAGAATAATTTGTTCCTGTGATATAAGTAAAAAGAGTTTATAGAACTTTTTTAAATACACCTGTGTGTTAGGAATTAATAGTTATATCTTTTTTTTAAATTTATATATTTTTTACGACAAACATGGATGCTACATTCAGGTAGCAGTATATTTTTTGGGGGGTGGAAAATAATTGCAATAAAATAAAATGGAAAGAACTTGCAAGAGTGAGATAGAGTTTACAGAGCTAACTAGAACTTGTGCCCCCACCCTGCTCTCTTTATGCCCTCACAGATTGCATCACTCATGACATGTTCAAATGACATCATTGTTAACAACAATGGGAATGATTTGGGTGCAAGTTCTAGTTAGCTGAGTAAAATCTAACTGGTCAATTTCAGTGGTTATATGAGTTTTAAATAATACGTTTTAACTGACATTTTTACCTAACTACGATGTCACTTTATCCATTGTTTGTTGAGTGACCATATGTCAGTGGCGGTTGGTGACTTAAAAGAACTGTGGGGCACAACATACATTAAAACAAACATAACTACATGTGATGGAGCAAGGCTGTAACAAAAATATTTGTATACCCCTCGTAAAGTCAGTTTCTCATAACTATAATATGTATTAATCGAGTGAATTTAACTAATCAACAGAAAAAGAAAACACACAAAAAAAAGTACACTTGGGATACTAATTTGCTTATGTTGCAACTCATTAAACATGTGAATTTTCATACTAATATAGTGCAATAATGCTATAAATTAACCAAGCTGTGCATGTATGCTTATTATAAGTATTCATTGTGGCAAAAACGAAGGAGAAATGGTAAGAAACAATGCCTATGTGTAGCTTAAAAGCTAGATAACTACCAACTGGGTACACTTAGTATGGGGGAGGTAAACAGAAGAGCTTTACTTTCAAAATCTAACGTTTAATTGTGCTTGTTTCTATAATAGTTCCCGTTATGCTGATGCGGCCTAAATAAAACAGAAGGTTTTGCGAGACTCCAAGAAAGTATAACTCTACGCATTCGCGACTGCACTCAAGAGATGTATGAGCAGCTTGTGTCTGGCCTATTGATGTCAAGGACAGCGTGTCCTGAAAAGCAGAATGGTGCCAAATGGAATGCTCAAATTGTGAGCCTGGGAAAGTTGACTGAAGTATTGATATAAGGACAAAAGATGACATGTTACAAACATGAACAATTAGGACCGTATGAGAAGCATGGAAATGTCTTTGCAAAATTCGGACAATGAGGAGATGAGGTGATCTTCATCCACCCCTCCAATGGACCAATGAGAAATTAGTGCGGACCCTAAAGTTTCAAATTTTAGTTAGATAGTTAGGGAAAAAGGGTATAAAAGAGGCTGTTTGGAAGAGAGAAAAAATCCTTACTTTGAATTATTTTCGCACCACGACACTCTGTCGGACTGATTGATTTTTCTAGGTGCAGACTTTGACATTTTTCCTGACTTTAACTTTTGATGGGGCCGGAGTCTTGATGGGAGGTGAACATCGAGGAAGATAGAGAGGCTATTTTTGGCAACTTTGTCGTTTAATCCTGATTTCCTTTTTGACCAAGGAGATGGGTAATATGTCTTTGACTTTTCTCATTTCTGAACTATTCTGCTAATAAATGTAATCTAATTGAATGTATCTTATCCTTTACTTGAGGTAATTAAAGAGATGCTTAACTAACTTTTCTGAATAAAGATTAAAATTCTAAGCGTAAGGTCATGCTAGAAAAATTGAAAGAGAAATAAAAATTAAATGGAGAATTAAGCTGATCTTGTTGTCCATAACTAATTCTTACTAGCTGATCCATTGACCAAAATAGTGCAGTGCCTTAAATGTTGCCTATTAAAATTAAATCCCATGGTGATATCAATAAAAATGCATATGTATATAATGTATAGAATTTAATTTTAGATGAATTAGGGTACTCCGCTATCCAGTAGCTCGTCCGCTGGTTTTGGCTGATCTCGGGAGCAGGGTGATTTGTGTGAATGAGTGACTCGCGGTGTTATGGGCCCCACCGACGAGTGAAGCGTGATAGCGCCTGGGGTATCCAGTGATGGTTTGGAAGGGTTTGAGAGCAGCGCTGGATCACATGCATACATACACTACATTAAAAACTACAAGAATGGAAATTAAAAGTTTCCCTTACCTTCTCCTAAAGTATAACCTCGATGCTTTCCAGTCCCTAGCCCCAGTCTTCTCTGAGCGCGAGGTGACTTCAGACAGCCAACTACCATATCCAATCCAGATGCTGCTCTCATGTTGCATGAGTGAAGCATCTAGATTGCCTGGAGCAGGCTGCCTCAGTGCTCCAAAAGACACTGGATGCCTGTGCCTGCTCTCTAACTCAGTTGTCTAAGACATGTGCGTTGGAGAATTTGAATTGCGCATGTCTGTTTGGCCCTAACAAGGTAACCAGCCAAACATACATGCGCAATTCACTATGAAGGGGCCACTCCACACTGTTGCAATCACTTTACAGAAATGATGCACGGGCCCCGCCCCCATGCTTCATTCGGCGGAGAGTTGAAAATAAAATGGTAATAAAATCATTTATCACAATTTTATTTTTAACTCTTTCTGCGGGAGTGTTGGGGAGATGCGATGCTCCTCCGCTCCTATGGAGGAACCACCGCTGCCATATGTATATGTAGATATACTACTTTATTATCTATGTAGCTGATGTGGCCCCGTTTGGAGAAACGTCACCTCAAAGTCAATAGCTCCCACACTCTGTTGCTTTAATATTTTGAAAGGAACCCTCAGACAAAATGTTACACATTGAAACATTTCTCAAATATTTTCGGAAATCACAGCCACTTTTCAAAGTTTTGGGGTGGACAACACCTGTATGTTATTATATTTTCCTTCGATAGATGGAGGAAGGAGGTGAAAGATGAAGAAAGAAGAGATGGCGGTAGAGGAGAGAAAGAGAACGAGGGAGAACAGGGAGACCGGTAGGGAAACACATCACATGGAGCAGTGATGCCACGGGCCCTGGTGCAAGCTAGCAAAATGGCCTCTTTTACTGGAGGTGCAGTACTAAAATACAGCAATACCAGAGTTCAACAGGCCCCAGTGCCACTGAACCTGCTGCACCAACTGTAGCTATGCCTCTGTAGGGAAAGGATAGAGAAGTGTAAGAGGAGGGGTATAAGAGGAGAGGTGGAGACAAATAACTAGGTCGTGTCTGGGGGAGAAGGGGGAAGAGGCCAGGAGTAATGGTTAGAGGCACGGGCGGTGGGAAAGAATAGATCAATGAGTAGAGATCAGGAAAGGAAGTGACGATGGAATGGGGGCAACTGAAGGTGTGAATGATGACAGAGACAGGAGGTGCTACAACAGGCATGGGCTGAGACAGGCAGTAGGGTGAGGGAGGCAAGGGCGCTGGTGACAAATGAACGCCTTTTTAAAAGACAGATTAGCGCGTGGGTATTTTAAGAAACATTTCATTGGATCTGCTGAAAGAGAGCAGTCGGCTCCGTCGAGCTGTGCTGGTGGCGCAGCACACCTTGGCAGATGGTGCCAGGATGGTGGGCGTCGTTCGTATGACCCAGCCTGTCTCTGGCACAACATGCAGATGGCATGTGAGGCAGGTAGGCCCGCGCCGCGAGCTGTCAGGCCTCCCACGCGCCCTTCCCGCGCCGCGCAGTGTTTGTCATACCTGCCGCGTCCTAATTACCGCGCGGCTCAACGGCAGACCCCGGAGACGGCGGGCACGACATCCGCGCAGCGCGCGCCCAGCGCACGCGCATTTTTTCTTTGCTTTGCGTTCTGTTGAGAGCACCTCGATGCTCCACAAAGGTGGGCGGACGTGTCTGCTGATCAAGAGCGTCCCCTAAACCCTTAATCATCGCTCTATGGTGTC
This sequence comes from Lissotriton vulgaris, assembly GCF_964263255.1. Lineage (NCBI taxonomy): Eukaryota > Metazoa > Chordata > Amphibia > Caudata > Salamandridae > Lissotriton > Lissotriton vulgaris. The sequence goes on from NC_141695.1 coordinate 787,910,831, forward strand.
GGAGCTTCACCAGAGCACACGATTTACCGACATGCCTATTGCGCTGTTTACCCAACAATCTCTAAATTCAATGACCCGTCTCACCAGTTTGTAAGAAGTCAAGCAAGCAATAAACACTACGTTTGCTGCCTTTTTTTCCAAGGCGTTAATTAATATGGCATTATTTTGTCTCGCACAGCATTGCGAGAGGTTACAATACCTATGCCTCAGATTTCTGTCACGCTCACATAAATACGTGGCGGCTCCTCCGCTAAGGTGCAGGAGCGTCGCCCCACTGCCAGGAACAGCAAAGAAAGGAAAAAATAAAATGATAATAACGGAATATTATCATTTATTTTTACCTCCTGTTGCGGAAGTGTGTGAGGAGGTGGGGCGGATCTGCAGGGCACGAGTGGGAGACACTCCTGTGCGCAATGACTGTTTGGTCGCCCTCTTGGGTCGCCCAAACCAGTCATGCACACTCCCCTGTTCTTCATGCAGGCTGCATTACAGCCTGCATTGAGAACATGCCCACCCCTACAGCCCCTCGCTGAGTGCCGTGTCATGACGCTCAGACCAATCACAAGGCTCCATTGGAGCCTGGCTGCTGCCTCCTTCCTGCTTCCCGTTCCGACCTGGAATCGGACACAGGCGAGCAGGAGAGAAGATGAGCTACCCAGGCAAGGTACGTTTTTTTGAACACCCCGCAAGCCATCCTCCCCTGCACCCACCCCTCTACCCACGGCCGCTCCTGAATGTTACACATACCTTGAGTAGCTGTGACAGGGAATCTCCTGAGGGCCAATTACACCATAAAATAGCACACCTTAGAAAAACACAACATGATGATTGAATTGCTTGAATCAATCTCTTCTGCTGGTAAATAATTGGGTTGAGTTGCAGTTCATTGCTTTTTACTCACTGTGCCACTCTAGACAAAGATCACATAAGGAAGTCAGACTTGATCCTGTTGTAAGAGGTCTAGTCCAGTTCAAACTGCAAGGCCAGGGCCCCTCTAGACTGGAATACATGCAGACCCACACTGGGCTTCGAGATTGCTCATCCTGCGGCGCCTAGACGCCTTCAGGCATTCAAGCGCAAAATACATTTTAAATTCATTCATTCATTCATCCTCATCAGTGAAGTGCCGCTTGAGTCCAATGGCACAGACATCTCGGTGTAGTCATAACTTTCATTTATGAATGGAGAAATTCTGATTCACCCCTATTAGATAAGTCTGCAAATGAGTTAAATCTGGATTCTTCCATTTACAGATTCTCAATAACTAAATGAAAGAAATACAGCTACAACCCACTGCTGCCGTGGCCCTGCCTCCAGGAAAAGGAAAAAGAAAAGAAGTCAAGGGTGTTGTCCAGCTTATTAGGAGCAAGGAACTCAAAGCAAATCCAAATCCTTCTTCCCAGAAGACACTACACTACATACAGTGTCATGTGAAAGACTACAGTAGGAGAAGAGGTAGAAGGCAAAATACTGGAGTGGCACAGCAAGAGGGCTCATGGTGGGTCAGGATGATAATTGTCTATTGGCCTCAGGGCGGATGTGAGACTAGACAAGTGAGATACAAATGCATGAGTTACACAATCTCAAGGAAAGTACACTGGAAGTCACACTGTGATAGCATAAACAATTATAATTGTGCATTGCTAGTCTGTTACCCGAAACAGATTTTATGCGTGGAAGGTGACCAAGAAGTAACTCCATACCCCGGGCAGCAGCCGAGCCCGTGTTCCACCACACCTTAAAGCATATATGGGAAAAACACGAAGGAAAAGAGCAAGCAGATGGAAAGCACAATGGAGAGTGAAGCGAGAACTACGATGCACAAACCACCAATCGGGGGAAACAAAATAAGCATGAAGGAGTGATGGGAGCTGGGAGCGAACTAGAGTGTCAGCAGGAAACGTCAGCAAATATGATGAGTTGCAGAACCCTGAGCTACTGCTGAAGCCATTTCATGTGCTGCATCAGTGTGCCGACCCCTTGAAGTGAAGTACTGAATTCCGGAATGTATGCTCCATCCCAATGTTACCCTGCACAACTAGAGCGCTAACCACCCTTGTTGTTACAGTATTGACCAAGGTCATATCTTCGGGGGACGAGGGGGTTGTGGTGTTACACCCCTCTAATAAATATATTTTCTGATAAATAGTTGGGTACAGGTGCTTTAAGTCGGGTATGGTGAGATGTCTGTCAGATTTCACCAGAAATATTTACATACACACAGAAAAAACGCACACACACTCTCGCTCCCTCTGCTTTGAAAGTCCTCAAAAATCTTGGTTATTTGACAAAATATTGTGTTTTCTTTCTTAGTACTACCGATCCGCATTCCTCTCCCTTTCCACTGCCCATTGGGCCCCTCTCACGCACCCTGCTTGTCCTATGATGCATTTTAGAATTATATGCTAGCCTGACTTTTTGAAAATCTGAAGCTCACCTCTCACCCACAAACCTACTGATAAGTTATGCCCCAGTTTATAATACTGTTCTTCATAAACACCAATTATGTGAAAAGCACCTCAGTCCTTTTTTCATAGCGAAGCGAGCATGAATGTTAAGTAACATAGTGGGGTTACACCCAAAAGTTCCAAACTGTATAGATGGTTCATCAAAAGGACAGGTTATTTGGAATGATTAGAGGAGACTCAAGTTTTAAGCATATTTTGGAAAACAGAAGATGGCTCACTATTGAACATAAATGAAAGATGCAGTGATAACAGAGTGTACTCTGCTTTCAAGGCAGGAGCATCATATACCAGTATATTGGAGTTGGGTGCCTGAAGGGGCTCATGTAGGTTGGTATTTACCAAACTAGTGGTATAAAATGATAGGTTCAATGTTCTTTAGAAATCTGTGTCAGGTATTTGAAGGTGATACGTTTGCTGCTAGAGAGCAATGATATGGCATCAAATGCAAGTAGATACAGTCACACCTGCTTCTTAAAAGGATGAATCTATCGCAGCATATTCAACCATCTGCAGTCTAGATGGAAAGTGCTTCAGGAAGCCAATAGGGTGAATTACAAAATACCACACACGAGGAGACAGAGGCTTGTCTAATGGTTTTTCAAAGAGACGATAGCTGCATGGGGTTCATGGGGTGGCATTTTCTTGAGGGTCCTAACTAAGAAAAGGCAGACAGAAGTAACTGTGTTGAAGTGGCACACAGGATGAGACCAGAATAAGCTATGAGACCTAGGATATTGGTTGCTTGTACTGGCGTTGGTGCTTCACCCACACCACGGGTCATCTGTCCAACTATTGTTGGTGTCACTGATGGTAAACATGTCCACCTTTTTCGTTCAGTTTCTACCCAACCTCTCCCACAGTGACCACCTATCTTGTTTTTACCTTCACTTGCCTCCTCTGGTTTCCTTAAAGCTCTGGCCTTTGTTCCTCTCACTTGCATTTGCTTATTGATCTGCTGCTGTCCTGAAATCAGCCCTGGGACATTCTCTACCCACTTCATTTATTCTTTGCAGAACAGGAGGGGTGAGGACACTTCATGGTGTGACTGAAAAGTGTTTATTCAAATCAGCACATTACTAATGCCTGCATTAGCCCCCACTTATCTTTAGTTCCATTTATCACTCTCGTTTCGGTGATTACTCTAACCTCTCCCTCATTTTGTTCCCCTTTTTCACTGGAGTCCTTGCTACCAGGTATTGTCTGAATCCGAACCTGGTGTGAAGGATACCTTGGATGCAAGGGGTCAGCAGTGGGACCAGTCTGCCATTTATGTTCATTTTTTCCTGGCAGGCAAATCTACACCTGCAATAAAACCGACAATTAAACAAAGCAGCGGATGGCCATCTTGTAATGGTATTGTACATAGTAAATAGTTGTTTAATGTTCCAATGCACCTGTCTCACGCAGAACCAATGTACTGCCCATCCTGGAATGATAAAACAATTATGCACCAGCCAGTACCATTTATAGTGGCCACCCAATTCGGAAGCAATGATCATGTCTGATTCAAACAGGGTCTGTCTTTGGCATATGTGAGCTGTGGCCAGGCCCGGGGAGCTTACACCTAGCGGGGTCACTCCTCTGAGGTATTAGGCCAGGGCATGACCTGTGCGCACAAAAGGGCCCTACAACTAGGATCACCAATGGGAGGGGACAGATGGGGAAGTAGTGGAGGATGATGATTAGGATAGCACCAGATTTAATCTCATCCAGGGCGCTATATGAGGAAAGGCTGGCACTGGATGCACACACTGTAGATGAAATGAGCAGCAAGCGAGCAGCCAGTAGCACTGTCTGGGGAGCCGCAGAGTGCTCTCCAACAAGGCAAACATCCCTTCATAAAATTAGAACTATGAAGAAAATTAAATTATGTTTCTAAATTAAATATGCAAGCAGTGTTAAGAGGGCCTAACAAGGATTATCACAGTGCATCTCTTCTACCCCAATGCTTTGTCAGAGGGTTTAATTAATACCATTCCCCTTGCCTAATGCAGTAATTTATGAGATTCCATGTAACAAAGGCAGTGCAATAACAATTCACACTTAGAGGTCTATCGGCTTTACCCCAGGCTTTTCACAGTACAAGTGTCAGGCTTGCTGCATTTGTTGTAACTTTTCATTGGAAGCAGATCAGACCTATGACATATAACATATCTTTTACCAATGATCACTCAGACCCATAGCCGTGATCATTAGCTTGTCAACATAACCAACTCAGTCTTGCTGTACTAGTCATAAGCTTTCCCACCAGGCAACAGTCCTAAAATGTGATATCCATCCACCCACCTATCCCTCTCATGTTGGCAAACCAATATACACCTCCTCCTTTTACGGCTGAACACGAATAATCAGTGAAAAACTTCTACCCGGGGTTTGTTTGAGAGGTGTACGAACACCAAAACCCTTGCCTACTTCAGTAATCTATGAGCTTTTATGTAACAAAATATCTCTCTCCAGGATCTAAAAGTGTATTAACAATCCACCCTTAAATGCATTTTGGCTTTATCATATGTACTTTTCATAATAACTACGGCAGATCTACTTCCTTTTTCGTGACTTTTCATTTCAGATCAGGTTTATAACCTTGATCGTTGGCTTATTGCCACAGACCTAACCAATTCAGTCCTGCTGTACTGACAGACCCTCCAGGATTTCACGATTTCACGGTTTGCCGCAATTTTTACAAAAGTGCCTGCAAAATCGGCACTTTTGCAAAAATTCTGTGATTCTTACAAAAGTGCCCACGAAATTGAAGGAATGCAGGGAAAAGGATCCTCAAATTTTCCCGCTAGCATGGTCATGGGAAAACCTTTGACCCCACCCAATCTCAGATGCTTGCCCCTTTTCCCAAGAATAAAAGTTTATGTAAATTGAAGCACCTTCTTTCTGATCTTAGTTACCTGTGGAGCATAAAGCGTATATGCCTAGGTGTATGAAAACAATTGTAATTTAGGCTGACAAAAATGTACAGTGTGCCTATGAACCTCTTTAACCAAATGTATTGTTCGTTTTAATAATAAAGCTGACGGATATTTCACTTTGGGACAGTTTTTTTTAAGGATTGTACTTTAGACTTACACTATTCTGAAAGCCACTGGAATTTGCCCTTCTATAGCTTTGGCTTCTGAGTAATTATGGATGTAACACACCTGGTTTGAATATTTAATGAGAGCCACCCCTCTAACCATGGGCACAGGGCTTGTAAACCGGAACTAAATAAAATGCTCCCATAGGTGAAAATCTGTCCTAACCACATTCTCAAAATTCACTATTTGTCAGGCCCTCATTTCGATGTTCGTCACTATGTGAGGGATGTATTCTCCTCACACAGTAACCTCTGATTTAAATGTTATGTGAACGTCTACTCCCCAAGACTATAAACCTTCCCATAAGAAACATATTCTTATGGGAAGAATGCATGTATGAATGTCCTGAAGAAGGTGGACTAGGGGAGCATTTTCTTAAGTTTTGGTTTAGTGCACTGGTTGCCACATAATCCACAATCTGCTGCACAGTTTTGTAGACCATAGAAACTAATCTTCCTGCCTTAAACTTCTCAAACTTTACTAGTAAAAGGCGCAGACCGCAGTGCTGCAGTACTCCACTGCAACAGTAATTGGTAATTTTTCAGTTGCTGATGCTGTGTTCCACTGTTGACCTGGTACTGACGAAGTGAAACGTTTGCTTAACCCCTTCGATGCTGGTGACAAAGCCAGCTCGTCATGGGCGTTACCTGCGCTGCGCGCATGACGAGCTGGCTTTGTCACGTAACGCGCGATTTTTGAAATTTCAGTGCGCAGCGGGAAAACCCGCTAGCGCGCATGAGGTTAAACAGTACTGACATGTATCACAATGACGCAACAGCATACTAATACTTGCAACGAATGAGCAACATTATGCTGCATAATTTGCCTTTTGTTAGTGTACAGTTCAGAGAACGATGCTACTTTAATTAGCCCTCTATTGCCGCATAATTCCAGTAGCCGTGTACTATTTTTAAGACTTTTGTGTACTGGAGTACTGGAGTGCTTTTATTTTGTTACGGTTTACATATAAACAAAATAGCATACTAAGACGAGGCTGTTTAGAGTATTTTATTTGAAGGGCCAGACAGAGCAAAGACCTCACCCAAACACCCACCACCACATCAGGATGTGATGTTAGGGCTGATTATGTAATGGCTGCACTGCTGCAAATTTGTGGTAAATTACTTGCAGCACAGTTTTTGTTGTTTTAACAATAAGAGTTGGGGAAGACAGAGATCACTTGTGATCTTGCATCACAAATATTTCTATTGCTGCAAATTCGCAAAGAAAAAATAACTTGAAACCCTTGGAACAATATATCATATCACTCTAACCATAACTCTCACGCATATACTGTCAAATCTCTCTCACGTCTCATAACCCCTTGCCTGCTCATGACGGCCCCTGGCCGTCATGATGCACTGGGCCAGGGACAGACTAATTTGCATATAGCCAGGTTCTGAGCTGGGATGGTGCAGTGAGCTAAATAACGGTGATGGATCAAGCCCTGATCTTTGGAATGGGTAAGAGTGGTCTGCTTAATTCAGACACTCTGTTCATCACCACCACCTTTTTTGAATCGTTGTTGGCCACTATAGGTGTGGCAGGGTATACTCAGACATGAGTCCCTTGCTCACATCACCATCAGGATTCAAGCAAGCCGGGCCGACGACGGCTGAAATGCCAGAAACCGGTCCCCGGAAGCTTGTCTCCTTTCTGGTGAAGAATTGGCTTGGTAGTTTGGTCTGCCCTGTTCCCATGATGCACTGGGCCAGGGACAGACTAATTTGCATATAGCCAGGTTCTGAGCTGGGATGGTGCAGTGAGCTAAATAACGGTGATGGATCAAGCCCTGATCTTTGGACTGGGTAAGAGTGGTCTGCTTAATTCAGACACTCTGTTCATCACCACCACCTTTTTTGAATCGTTGTTGGCCACTATAGGTGTGGCAGGGTATACTCAGACATGAGTCCCTTGCTCACTTCGCCATCAGGATTCAAGCAAGCCGGGCCGACGACGGCTGAAATGCCAGAAACCGGTCCCTGGAAGCTTGTCTCCTTTCTGGTGAAGAATTGGCTTGGTAGTTTGGTCTGCCCTGTTCCCATGATGCACTGGGCCAGGGACAGACTAATTTGCATATAGCCAGGTTCTGAGCTGGGATGGTGCAGTGAGCTAAATAACGGTGATGGATCAAGCCCTGATCTTTGGACTGGGTAAGAGTGGTCTGCTTAATTCAGACACTCTGTTCATCACCACCACCTTTTTTGAATCACGGTGGGCGTGTGCAGAGGATGGCTGGGGGCCGTCCAAATCCCGCCCACTATTGCCTGCACAGCGTGAAAATTTGCGCCACATGCAAGGGGGTAACAAGTACGTAAATTATTTCAAATGAGATAGTAGAAGAGGGGATACATTTCAATAGGTGTAGTAATCAAGACACCCTCAAGGTATTCCCCATTCTGGGCCCAAAAAGTCAAAATGGTAGGTAACTGGTATGGTGATCCAGTGGCGTGGCTATAGGGAGGCCAGAGGAGGTTTGAGGGGTGGGGTCTACCTCAGGCAGCACTATTTTTGAGGGGGGGAGAGGTGAGCAAGTCATGACTGTCGATTACCACCATCTCCCAGCGAATAAGTCGTCCATCAGCCGCTAGACCCCCAAGCCACGTTCCCCCAACCCCTCTGGAACAAGTCATCCATCAGCTGGGTGGCAACCGTAGGGTCCGCCATGGGTGGCAGTCAGTCTAGCTAGGCCACTGTGGTGATACCTCCTGGAGGTAGTCACCCAGGGACTGGTACTACCACCCCTTGTTACCGCTGTCTCATGATGAGAGCCAGGAGTGGCTGAAGTGCCTAGTCCTGAATGGAAGGTCATGAAATAAACTAAAACCTCAGTATTTGCCCCACCTCTAATAGCCAGACCCTCCAGGATTTTGCGATTTCTGCTGGAGTGCTGTTTGACATGTTAGAAGGGGGTCATGCCCTCTGCCCTGCCACTACTATTGTAGGCATTGGCAGATACCAGGGTAGTGTCATCTGAAGATACACCTTCAGAATGCCATGTTTCACCATGTACTTGATGCCCTGGGAAGAAGGGGGCAGTCAGCACACATGCGTACTGCCCTGACACTACTGTGTAGGCATGGGGTAAACACCAGGGCCTTTCTTAGCAGAGGCCCGCCCTGAGCATGCTTTTTCATATGGAATTTGGCACGCACAGTTGTTCTCTGCTCCCAGAGTTTTATAAATTCTGCGAGGGCCGCATTGGCTGCTCCCAGCAGGTCACAGGCCCTCACAACTGCCCCTTCACTCGACCACCAAGAGCAGATACAACCTAGGAGACAAGAGAAGGGACGCCAAGGGGCATCATGGGAACAGACTTAAAGGGTCCAACAAAGGCCCTTGCCTGGGCTGCCTGACCTTGGCTTTCTGAGCTGGCTGTAACATGGCACACCGAATGTGGGGGAGACGGGTGCTCGCCCTGCACCATCCCACACTTCCCAGGCTACCGCTCTGTCTGGAGGGCCTGCTCGAGCCAGTAAGGTGATGCAATTAATCTGGTGGGTTTTTTCATTCCTCTTCATCAAACCCTCCCTTGTGACATTATCACATGCTCAGAACTTTTAAAACAGTTGTACAAGCAGCTCATATCCTGCCCACAAAAACTACCTTGTTGGGCCATGAAGGGCAGAGGTAGCAAAACGGGCGCAAGCCCGTGAGGGTGCAATGATCTTCAAAGACAAACAGTAACAGATCAGCAAACCCTGCAAGCCAGAATCAAATAAAGCAGGGTTATCCCAGGTCCTCCGCAGTCCAGACCAGCAAGACGGAGTGATTGTGGTAGTAACATCGACTTGTTTGTATGTAGTGCTTCATACCACACTCCTGCCGTTTATAAGCACTGCAAATAACAGCAATTGCTTATTTTTCGCTCTGGGATGGATGGATAGAAGGCGGGGTCTACCTTGCTTCGTGTGAACTCGTGACCTTCAGAAACTTCCGCTGCCAGCAGCGAGAGTGAAATTAACGAACACATCTTATGGTTCAAATAAGAGGGGGGTGGGCGCACACTGCCTCACACTCCAGCACTCAGCTTGCCCTGATGCATCATAATAAATGCAGTGCATGATAACACTTTCTTCGGTGTCAGGCTTTAGTTTTTCACCCTTGTTGGTGCAGCCAGTGCTGTGTATCTCTAGACACGTGTTTGAGGATCATTGTCCTTCTTCAGTAAAGAGCAACACTTTTTTGGGGGTGCTGGAGATGCTGCCCAAAGCCTTCTCAGGTCTCAGTACCACTCGCTGGGCGCAGGTGCATCAACCAGAACTCGTCAGCTCATTACCTCAAGGGAGCCTTTTCAAATAGGAGGGGGTGGGCACATTTTATGGTTCCATCACAAAGGTCGCATTGCAAGGGCGGTCAGGGGGCCTTTCACCGCATACCAGGGCCCCTGGTCCCACCCCAAAGGAGGCACTGACTGTCACTGCCCAGGATTCTCTCACCGCACAACAGGGCCCCTGGCCCCACCACAAAGGGGGCACTGACTCTCACTGCCCGGGGGCCTCTCACCCCACTTAAGAGTGAAACCTGAAAATATGGATATAATTGTGGCTTCCATGCTGAAATTGTGTGATCTTAGGCAAATATTTAATTTCACTAAGGTGGGTTCTGGAATGCCATTTCCTTAAGGATACTACCAGGCCATCTTTGATGGGTTTCTCAGAACCTATACTAAAGCAAATGGAGGTTTGCATTTCCAAGGGATAACAGCCTTCACCAGTGGGCTGCTTCCTCTGTTCCATATCCCAGGTTGCCTATTTTAAAGCAAAATACTCTGCTAAAACAGTTTCCATTGATTTAAGGCTGAGAATGAACAATTATGAGTAAAATAAAGTGCTGCAAAAATGCCGCTAAATGTCCTTTTTTGTGCCACTAACTTTCCATATTTGTGCTGCTAAAGTTCCATATTTGTACTGCTAAATTTGCTTATCCATGCCGCTATATCCTGGGGGGTCTGAGCATCTGCTGTTTCACAGGGTGCACAGTTCACTCAAAAGGAATACAATCATTCAATATGAGTCGAAGCACACAATATCTGCCCAAGCAAATGCTGTACTCAGTAGTATTTTTGAAATCTCTTTTTCTGTTGATCTCATAAGTACTGTCAACTGCTGCACTGTCAGTTGTCCAAGCCCTTGTGTAAGATCACAAGTGCTCTGCGCAAGAACTGTGCATGTGTGAGCATGAGTACATAGATCAGTGTGGCCTGTGAAGGTGCATAAGAGTTAGAATCAAATTGAGTGTCCTGTTAAAAGAACATTTGCTGTATATGTTAGTCCATAATGCGACAGTAAAGCAAGAAGGGCACAGGAAAGTCCTCAAACATGCACACAGAAAGAGAATATGAAGACATGGCATAGATTGAACATTTGACAAGAGCAAAACGTTGGAGATAAAAAGCCTTGTTAGAGTTTGGCAGAGCAGTAGCCCCACCATCATACATAGGAGGGGGATAGAGTGGTTGTTGCGCTGAATAGTTTTTCTATTCCTGACCTCAAAGAACAGTCTGGTAGTCATGAAACGGGGGCAATTTTCTGCACAGGGAGAAAACTCACAGTGCGTTGGGACCATTTGTTTGTTATTTCAGAGGTTTGTCTTTTAACAAAAATTCAACACTATCCGAAGCTCAACTACAACAACTTGGCACCCGCTTTGCATAATTCTCTACCTTCTGTGCAACAATTGTGCTGACGGATGTACAGAAATAATGATATCCCTGCCAGTCATGCAGCGATCTAATAATATGGTGGGCGGTCTGCCTGCTGAGGCATAAATGACCTCACAAGGCCCTCCTTCAGAGTGGCCCCTTAATACTGATTTGGTTGGAAACAGAAGCTTTTGAACAAATGTGGTAATACCATGTATGCAGTACTACCGCATGCAGTATTATGCAAAAAGAAAAATTGATGGACAGAATGCTGAATAATGTCATACATTCACCCCAGTACAGAGATCTGGGCCTCAAGCCATCATTTTTTTGCACCCCATGCTGTTCCAGTTTGAACCGAGCCATATGCAAATCAGTCTTGACCCTTCTCCCTAGGGGAACAGTCCAGCCCTTACTGCCAGGCCAGGTTCTTCCTGGACTGGAAACAAGCATCCTAGGACCGGTTTCGGGGTTTCACCACTTCTCAGCCAAGCTAGCTTGACCCCTGTGGCGTGAAGTGCACAGGACCCACATCTAGGTATACCCATCCCGCAAAAAGAACAATTGTTGGACAGGTCCCAGGATCTTTGGTTCCAGCCCAGGGAGGACCTGGTTTAGCAGTACGGGCTGGACTGTTCCCATGAGGCACAGGGTCCAGAGTGATTTGCAAAAGGCTGCATCTAAGCTGGGGTGGCATGGTGAGCAAAAGAACAATGGATTTAACCCAGATCTCTTGACTGGGGGTGAATGTTTGATTTGCTCTGCATTCCATCCATCAAATGTGTGTCTTTTGCATGCAGTATCATGGTAGGTGTTTCTGAAGGTAAATTCTTCAGGTCAGACCTGTAGGAATTTGCCCCCCATAAATGGGTAAGGATTTTGGAATGACACACAGAAATACATGTGTACCTTAGTCAATATTGATAGGGGATGCGAGTAAGAGGCATTCCAACATGTAAAGCAGCATGCCAACTAAAAAGGGCATGTGATGGATTGAGGCATGCTTTGGGGTGAGCTAAGTTAAGAAAATTAGGGACATATTTACAAGCCCCTATCACCACCACAATGTCACTTTTTCTATACTTAGCGTGAAAGTGTCGGGCAATGGGTGTTGTGGAAGGTGTTCCACTACAACACCCATTGATTTTGATACTGCACCATATTTAAAAGGGTGGTGTAAACGTGGGGCAGCACCAAAATTAAGACCAGGAAAAACCTGGTCTTACCCTGGCGCAACGAGAAGAACTGTTTCATTTCTCCTCGTTTTTGCTGTTTCCATGTGTGCTGTGTTGTGCAGCACACATAGAAACAGCAAAAGGCTATTGATTGTTTATGTGCAGGAAAGTATGTTATTATTTATTACCATTGTCATTGTTATGCTTCCTTCGATGAACTTACCCAGGTTCATTCACAAAACTTCAACTATTTCTGCAAGGTCCTTTGGCTAGATTACTGTGCCCTATTCATTCATATGAAACCGTGTTGTATATGTGGCCAGTTTGTTCTAGCATCTTAAGATGACATTAGCATTGAGGATGAAGACTAACTATTCATTTAGTGGGATAATGGTTAGGTGCTAAAGCAATATGATGTTTCATTTTACTGTGCTCTGATTTGCTGTGAAATGATGCACTTGCTCACACCACAATGATTCTACAGTTCTGTAAATTGCATATGCAAAATTAATATATAAAACCCCTAAATTTTGGGGGTGAGCCAGAGACTTTCCTGTACTCCTAGGAATGCTGTCCGTTACTCTTCTGATTTTGCTACCCACTTTGGAATTTGACTCATTTCTGATTTTGCATTCCTCTGTATTGCCATATTAAATGAGATCTATTATCGTATTGACTCTGTTTTGTCTTTTTTTTAAAATTTTGTAATAAAACCCTTAAATTATTTCATTGATTTAGAACTCTATTATTGAGTGGGCCCATGTACTTAATTGACTTTATTTCTGATATTTTGATTCATAGGGACGTGCCTTAACATGGGGAAACATTGCCTCATGAAATTTAAGTTTATCTTCGTCTCCAATATAGGGAAATGTGGGCATTCTAATTGAGGTAAATTTTGGGATGTCTAAAACTGTGTGGTTCCCTGCACCCGCACTCACATCCACTTGGCACTACGACCAAGCGTTGTGCTGAACCACATGAGTGTACATCATAAATAAGCAAGCCAGTGCTGTTGAGAGTAGGAGACACACTAGGGCCTGGTTTAAAACACTGCAGATGGGTTACTCCGTCACAACGGTGACCAATATCCCATCCGCAGAAATATAATTCCAATTCCATCCTATGGGATTTATATTTCTGTAGACGTTGTGATGGATAAACCCATCCTCCTAGATCTGAATCAGTCCCTTAGTGTCAGCTATTGTCAGCGAGAATCTGTAAATAGCACCGCACACACACACGCATTTGGAAGAAGACTGAGCATGACTTATCTGCTGCTCGAAGTGCACATTAGCTCACATGGTCCGAGTGGTGCTCAATTGTATTTCAGATGTGCCCTGGTCTCGACACTGCCTTTGTGTTCCATGCACCCTCTTGCTGTTGTGAATGCATCTGTCACACTGCAAATCCCACGACACAATGAGGTGATGACAGGAATGGACCAGCTGGGTCCAGATACGACTGAAAAATATGTGGATGTCATTTCCTTTTCAATAGGAGTTTCTCTGGAAACTTCTTTTGATCTCATGTTAATTTTGCTTCCCAGATTTTCTGATGCCGCAGTCATGGTAATGCTGCAATTACTTACCGGTAATAACATTATTCTGAGTCCTTCTCTCTCCATGATGACTCACTCATTGAGGCCCCTTGTGCTCCCAAACCCACCCATCTCCCACAGATAAAAATCCCTTCCCCCTCCTTACTTGCTGTTCCGTACCAAGCCCAAACACCACACAGTTGGGTTGGTTGAAAAGGGCGGGAGGGCCTAAGTCATCACGGCGAGAGAAGGACTCAGAGTAATGATATCACCGATAAGTAATCGCAGCATTACCCCTTCATCCCTCTCAGCGTGATGACTCACTCATTGAGATGTACCCAAGCCAAAAGGGGCAAGCACAACTGCACAAAAAACACAAAGTCAAGCCACAGTCAAAAGCTAGGTACAATATGGAAGCCAGCACTGCAGAACCCAACAAATCCGGAACCGCCGGACCCTAGACCACCAAGAAGGAGACTCAAAGGTAGAAACAACTCCACAAAAGGCAGCTCAACATAGTTCCAGCAAAGAAGTACCATGAACCCCAGCCATGAAAGCCGACAAGCCACCAGAGACCTCCCCAGTAACCCTAGAGGAGAAGAAAACCAAACTGCTCAAAAACAAGCAGAAGCACGACCCACCCACTGGCACAATGCCTGAGTCAAAGGCAGATCCCCACCAGAACAACCGGAGCCCAACCCTCGGAACCAGAAACTACCAGGGCAATAAAAAGGAGGGATAGAAAACAGCAGGCCCACAAGCCAAAGATCTGCCAGGCGACGGAATGCATAGAAACAAAGTCTTCGCAGCACCAAGACGCCAAGACATACAGAACGCTCAACACTGTCAGCACATGTAACAGGGCAGGGGAAAAGAAGCCCCCGTGGACCAACAGCTGGCTAGAAATGGGTAGAAGGAAATCCTCAGCAGATGAAGAACAACCAGCAGGGGGGGGACAACACTCAGGTAACAACCCGGTGACAGGTGGACTGACTGAACGCCAGCACCAGGAACCGGAAAAGCACATCTGCACAGCGAACCACAGAACTGCAAAACGACCCCATCGGAATTAACAATACACGAAGCCCCGAAATGTAACAATCCCTTGTGGATAAAAGTGCAAGCACGCACGCACACAAGTACGCGCCTACGGAAGAAAGCAAAGTCTCTCACCATCTCTGAAGCCCTTTGAGTCCAATGGGTGTTGTGCGCCTGATACATTGTGAGGCCTAAGATGGCTCGAGGTGACAATGAGGGAAAGATTCAACTGGAGGCAGTTTATGGCTTAGACCTGTGAAAACTGGGGTGCCACACCTGCTTCCATGAAGGGTGGAGAGGGGGGGGGGGGGGGGGTGAGAGGGCTAAGGGTGCATTACAGCAGGTTCGAGTCAGCTCCCCCCTCCTCCAGAAAAGGGTTTGCACCTGACGGAAAAAAGCACGACCATTGTGGAGAGCACCTACGCGGGCCGTGTGAGGCCAGGCCTGGAGTGAACTCAAACATTCAGAAGAAAACGCGCCCTCCTCGAGACAAGCAGGTGAAATATTTATCAGGACGGATCTTTGTGTGTGCGCGAGCGGAGCTCACTTCCATTATTGATGCTGTTGCATCATTCGGGCCGGATGTCCTGGAATAGGCGGCTCACAGAGGGAGCTGCGCCAGCGCCCCCCGAGTCCGGGGGCTGTGGGAGAGGCTTTAAGGGTGTTCTGTAAGTGTGATGAACCATGGAACAACTACTGTCTGTTCTGTTGGAACGACTACTGTCTGTTCTGTTGGAACAACTACTGTCTGTTCTGTACCTCTCTGTGCATGAAGCAAGCTTGCACGGGTGCTGGACGTGCTGCACCGTTCGGTGCATGGAGGAGGCATGCACTGCTGTGGCAGCTGCGGCATGTTTGGGGTACAGGGATGCGTGCACTGTTGCTGCTTCTGATGTACCCGCTCATGTCGGGAAAGCTTGCAATATTGTTGATGGGGAGTGTTTGTGTGTGTGCACGCGCGCGTGCAGAGGGAGTTTGCACCACTGTTTCATCCAACTGCCCTGCTCTTCATCTCTTTATGAAGGATGCACTGCTATGGCCGATGCGGTATCTGTTTGGGGTACAGGGATGCATGCACTGTTGCTGCACCTGCTGTGCCAGGTTCTATCGGGAAAGCTCGTCATATTGTTGATACAGTACAGGGTGTGTGTATGCACATCTGTGCAAAGGGAGCTTGCACCGCTGTTTCATCTGACTGTGCAGTACTTCATCTGTGTGTGAAGGGTGCTTGCACTGCTGTAGCCAATGCTGCATTTTGTGCAGCTGGCACCCAGTGCGACAATCTTTGTTGCCCCCCTGCAAATCCCCCTTCTCCAAAAATTCACTCACTACCACGCTCCACCATGCCCCTCATCTCTCCATAGCCCCTCTCTAACATGCATGTTTTATAGCGCACCTCATACCAGTGTATGGTGACAGAGAACTTTACATCTCACACACGTTATACAGAGCCGATAAATCATACAGTGTTAGACCCAGCAGTTTCCGGCTGGCAGAGACACACCGAAGCCAGTCAGAATTCAGCACTCTAGATAGTATCAATCAATCAATCAAAGCATTTATATAGCGCACTACTCACCCGGAGGGTCTCAAGGCGCTAGGGGAGGGGGTCCGCTACTGCTCGAACAGCCAGGTCTTGAGCTGCTTCCTGAAGGCGAGGTGGTCCTGGGTCAGGCGGAGGTGGGTCGGAAGGGAGTTCCAAGTCTTGGCGGCCAGGTAGGAGAAGGACCTTCCCCCTGTGGTGGCTCTTCGGATGCGGGGGACGGCGGCGAGGGCGTGGTCGGTCGATCGAAGCTGGCGTTTGGGAGCGTAGAAGTTGAGGCGGCTGTTGAGGTATCCTGGGCCTTGGTTGTGTAGGGCTTTGTGTGCGTGGGTGAGGAGCCGGAAGGTGATTCTCTTGTTGACCGGGAGCCAGTGCAGGTCTCTCAGGTGTCCGGAGATGTGGCTGCGACGGGGGATGTCCAGGATGAGTCGTGCTGAGGCGTTCTGAATCCGCTGGAGTCTCTTCTGGAGTTTGGCGGTGGTTCCGGCGTAGAGGGAGTTGCCGTAGTCCAGACAGCTGGTGACGAGGGCCTGGGTGACCGTCTTCCTGGTCTCGGTGGGGATCCATCGGAAGATCTTACGTAGCATGCGCAGAATATTGAAGCACGACGAGGAGACGGCGTTGACTTGTCTGGTCATGGAGAGAGAGGAATCCAGGATGAAACCCAGGTTGCGTGCGTGGTCTGTTGGTTTGGGTGCGCTGCCCAAGGCGGGGGGCCACCAGGAGTCGTCCCAGGCGGAGGGTGAGGATCCCAGGATGAGGACTTCCGTCTTGTCCGAGTTCAGTTTCAGGCGGCTGTTCATCATCCACTTGGCTACGTCTGTCATCCCTTCGTGCAGGTTGGCTCTGGCGGTGGCGGGGTCGTTGGTGAGGGAGAGGATCAGCTGGGTGTCGTCGGCATAGGAGATGATGTTGAGGTTGTGCTGGCGTGCGATGGCTGCGAGGGGGCTCATGTAGACGTTGAAGAGTGTTGGGCTGAGCGAGGAGCCTTGAGGAACGCCGCAGATGACTTCGGTGGCCTCCGATCTGAATGGGGGGAGGCGGACTCTCTGTGTCCTTCCGGCGAGGAAGGAGATGATCCACTCCAGTGCCTTCTCCTGGATTCCGACGTTGCTGAGACGCTGCACTAGGGTGCGGTGGCAGACAGTGTCGAAGTCCGCGGAGAGGTCTAGGAGGATGAGGGCCGCTGTTTCTCCGTTGTCGAGCAAGGCTCGGATGTCATCGGTGGCTGCGATCAGGGCGGTCTCGGTGCTGTGGTTGGCCCGGAAGCCAGACTGCGAGAGGTCGAGGGAACCGTTCGTCTCAAGGTAGGCGGCCAGCTGCTTGTTGACGGTCTTCTCGATGACTTTTGCCGGAAACGGGAGCAGCGAGATGGGGCGGTAGTTCTTGAGGTCGGTGGGGTCGGCTGATGGCTTCTTAAGTAGAGCGCTGAGTACGGCGTGCTTCCAGCTCTCCGGGAAGGTAGCGGTGTCGAAGGAGGTGTTGATGATGTCCCGCAGATGGGGTGCGATGACAGCGTCGGCCTTGTTGAAGACGTGGTGAGGGCTGGGGTCTGTCGGAGATCCGGAGTGGATGGAGTTCATCGTGTGGACGGTGTCTTCGGTGCTGATCGGGGTCCAGGCGCGGAGGGTGGTGGTGGGGGGCGGTGGTTCGGTCGTGGCGTGCGTCGGTTGAGTGCTGAAGCTGTTGTGTATGTCCGCGATCTTGTTGTGGAAGTAGGAGGCGAGGGAGTTGCAGAGGTCTTGTGAAGGGGTGATGTTGTTGTTTCCGGCGTTGGGTTGGAGAGCTCTTTAACGATGTTGAAGAGTTCCTTGCTGTTGTGTGCGTTGTTGTCCAGTCGTTCCTTGAATGCAGTTTTCTTGGTGGCGTGGATCAGTTGGTGGTGTTTTCGGGTGGTGATCTTGAGGGCAGTCATGTTGTCCGGTGTTGGGTCTCTGCGCCAAGTTCTCTCGAGGGCTCGGCAGTTCTTCTTGGAGCACTTGAGTTCGTCGGTGAACCATGGGGCTTTCTTGCTGCAGGGTCTGCTAGGCGGGGTCCTCAGGGGGCGAGGTCGTCTGCGCAATCGCTGATCCACTTCGTGAGGTTGGTGGCCGCCTGGCTGGGGTTCGTTGCGCTGGTGGGTGGGTTCTTGCTCAGGGAAGTTGCGAGCTGGTCGGCTGTGATCTTGTTCCAGTTTCTGCGTGCAACCTGTTGCTGGTGGTGGTGGATCCTGTTCCTTCTGAAACTGAAGTGGACGCAGCTGTGGTCCGTCCAGTGGAGTCCGGTGGCGTGGCTGAAGGCGATGTCCTTGCTGGATGAGAAGACGGGGTCGAGTGTGTGTCCGGCGTAGTGGGTGGGGGTGGTCACCAGTTGCTTGAGTCCGAGGTTAGAGAGGTTGTCCAGCAGGGTGGTGGTGTTGCGGTCGTTGTTGTTCTCCAGGTGGAAGTTGAGGTCCCCGAGGAGGATGTAGTCAGCGGAGGGGAGGGCTTGCGGGCTGATGAAGTCGGTGATGTCTTCGCTGAATTGTGTGCGTGGTCCCGGGGGTCTGTACATGAGGGTGCCTCTGAGGGTGGTCTTGGGGTTGATGTGGATCTGGAAGTGCAGGTGCTCGGCGGGTGCGAGGGTGTGCGAGTATGAGTACTATACACATCTCCGATAATCTGCATTCACCCTTAGGTAGTGTGGCACTGAGCAGTCAAGCTTATCCACAGGGCCCAAGTGTAGAGTATGCAAACAATACCATCATCGCAGCACACTGCTTTCGCCACGCAAAAGACTCCCCATCGTATGTATAAAATACTTGTCTTTGTATTAAACACACACTGAAATCATAATGAGATACACCTTGTATATACACTTTACAGTTATATGCAATTGCCGAACTTTCCCATTCACAGAAAGCAGGGCCGGACTGAGAACCAAAATCGGGACTTGGCAAAGTGCTCGGCCGGCCCCCTGGGGGTGCAACCGAGCTCTTTGACGGGGCCCTGTAACAAAAACGGCCCCCTGGGCCCAAAACCGTCCCCACCCTTGCGGCGCACCGGGGGATTGCCCGGTGCCCGCAATGGCCAGTCCGGGCCTGACAGAAAGGTCAAACAGTCACAGGTCTTTGACTATGCCTTGTGATCCAGCAACTCAGTCTTAAACTACTCCAGCCAACTATACATGTTGCCCCGGCAGGCACCCCATTAACTAGACAATCGGAACCACCTAACATTGAAAGAAACAGTTACGTAGTTTTGTTTATCCAGATTAGACCTCCAGGCTCCTGACAACACCCATAGACAAAAGGTTGTGACCCAAGAGGATAGTACACTTCCAAGTCTGGAGAAAGTTCTCCCCTCAGGCGGAGGTGTGAACTGCCATAGCCACCGACAGCCAGCTGCAGGTGCCAAAAAGGCACATGACCCCTCAGAATGCTTTCCCCACACTCCTCAAACTCCTCACATCTCAGCACCTCAGGTGGCTGTTGATCTTTACGAAGAAACTCCTCTGCACAGCGTGATGATGATGTATGTCAGGACGGTCCTTGTCTCAACCAACCCTCCATGCCTGGCCCAACAATGGCGGCCGTACAGGGACAGCTCTCCAGAGACTCTCACGAGCAGCAATCTCTCTAGGGGTTCCAATTACCCCACAAAAGCGAGCCTTGTCAGACGTTGACCTTGCCCCTGACCCAGCGCTACATTCCTGCCTCCTGCTATGTACTCACGGCCGGAGAGGTCCGCCTGACCCCAAAATTGCGGCCCGCTACTGACAACTCAGTCAGCTCCAGTGACTCTCACGAGCAACAATCTTTCTAGGGGTTCCATGTACCCCACCAAAGCGAGCCTTGCCAGACGTTGACCCTGCCCCTGACCCAGCACTCCATTCCTGCCTCCTGCTATGTACTCACGGCCGGAGATCCCCGCCTGACCCTAAAATGGCGGCCCGCTCCGGACAACTCGCCCGATAGGCACCGGCCTTGCTACTTTCTGGGACCAGACGCGGAGGAGTCTCGATCATCCCAATTCCACAATACCTCTTGCCCCCATATTTCACGGGTAGGAGCAACGCCCTGACTTGAACCCTCTTTCTCCCCTATCTGGCCTCCTTTCTGGTAAGGTCTGACTTTTCTTAACTGGAGACCCTACCCTGATCTCCCCGTCCCGCCTGTCCTCAAAACGGCAGAAACCCATTGAAGACTACCTGATGATTCACTCGGTCCCAAATGACCAAGAGGGGCACTTTGTTCATTAGCTCCTGGGAGTGTCGCCCCGAACCCACACTACTTGCTGTCCTCAGAGTCTCCCCTACTAGTTGCCATTAGAGCAAGTCGATCCCCCTCCCTCTGTCTAGACCCCCCGACCTGAATCGGTCCCGTCTAGTTCTTCAACCTCTGTGCCTTCCTTTCCTTTTCCCGTCTAGTTCTTCAACCTCTGTGCCTTCCTTTCCTCTGCGGAGAACCTGCCTCCCCTTCCCGCGCAGCACCCTTCTGACTCCTCTTCCCCCACCCTCACTTCACTCTTACCGACACGCCGGTCTACCCCCAGCCCCATCGAAAAACCCCTCCGCCTCGTTCTCTAGGTCAGGACCACTATCCCCCCCAAATCATCATCACCCACACGAACACCTAACCAAAATGCTCCAAATAACATCATCCTCCCCCAATCCCCTCTCCTCACCCTACATTAGGCGACATGGCCCGAATTCCTTCTCGCTGTCTCTCCCCTCTAACCTCGTCCCTAAATCAAAAAAATCCCTTAAACATAAACTGATCAGGCAATTCCCGGAGTCCCTCTTTGCCAACATATTCCACTCCCCCGTGAATGGCCAAGTGAAAATGGACCTCATCTTTCACACAGCCAGACCTGGCTTTTGGATTTCCACCTTGAGAGCAAAACGCCAAATCATCAAAACCACCAACACGCCGCACAGTTCGAAACTCTCATTCTACCCCCCTAATCACCTACCAAGCCACAGTACCACTTCGGTAACCATTTATTCCAACGGCACCATCTTGATCCAAGCCAACAATGACAATCTCGAAGCCTTTGATCTCCTCTTTCCCTCTCTCCTTTCTAACCCCTTCCCCGCCTCAGCGCCCTCCCATTGCCCCCCGCAACGGGACAACCAAACCCCCTTGCCTTATTCCCCCCGCATCCTCACCACACAACCTACCCCCCATATCTTATTCTCGCCCTGCATCCTCAGTCACCCATACCCAACCACAATCCCTCCCCTCTCCCTGCAGTTTCAATTCCCCACCTGCCTACACAGCCTCTGACACACCATCTCAATCCCTATCCATTCCCTGCAACTCCAAGGTCTCAACCACGCTCCCCAACTCTGATCCTCCATCAGCTCCTCTCCCTAGAATTCCCACCCCTAGATCTCCCCCAGACGTTCATAATACTTCCCCCGAGGACCCTAACCCCCAGCCTCGACTCCTCCTCAAGACCAAACGCTCACCACTCCCGGCTCCCCCACACCCTACACTCCCTAACAGGTCCCAGCCTACGCCAGTCGATCGTAATACATCCTCCTTGGCTACCTCCACCCAGTCTCTAACCGTCTCACACCCCAAAGAACCACCTCACCCTAACCCTCCACACCATACAACCCACACTAGCCCCTCATCCAACAACATAATAAACTCCAGAAATCAACCCCCCCCACGCGACAACTAGTCGCACTGTTCCCACCCAGAAGCAATCCCCTCCCTCGCAGGATATGACGGTTTGTTGACTTGACCGTATCGAAAATCAAATCGCATTCATAATACAGGGAATGAAACTCATCCTCTCCAACCTCTCGACACTGCATAATCCTCCCCTTAACCACCTCCCCTCGTCCACTGTTCTTCATCCCACTCGGCCCACCCACACAACTCACCGACCCAACGACCAGACACCCTGTCCCCCCCGTACCAGACCTCGAGACCGAGCAGAACAACCGAAGCCATGTCCCCAGAGGAAGCGCTCGAGCTGGCCTCCTCATACACCACCTCTAGTCTCGAACAATCTACTACCAAAGTACTCGCCCGATCCAGAATCGATCAATTCCCCCTTATCCCCTCCAGACCAACTCTCGTACACCCCATCCCTAGCGACGATCACTCTACAATACAGGTAATCACCGGCTTCAGAAATGATAAAATCCTCCCGAAACCCCCTAGACCACCACACTCCCTCATCAACATCCCCATCGAACCGAATATAGGAAGACCCAACACGAACTGTATGCTCATCAATTGCAGATCCGCCGTGAAACATGCCACGGAGCTGGCAGAAACGATCCTCAGCCATGACATAGACTTAGCCTTCATCACCGAAACCTTGCTAAAAGACTGTTCGACCCCCATTCTGGACTTACTTGTACCCCCAGGTTACTCTATCATAAACAAGGATAGGAAGGACCAAATTGGAGGTGGCATGGCTATTATCCATAAAAACAACTTATTGATTTCGGAAATAGAGTCCTTTAACTACAACTCATTTGAATGTCTATCCACCAACATTAGTACCGCCAAAAACACAGTACTACACTGCTGTAACCTCCTGTATCATCCACCAGGCAACACTACCTCCTTCACAGAGCACCTATCAGACCTGATAACTCACTGCTCCCTCCAAAGCACCAACAATTTAATCTTAGGTGACCTCAATCTACACTGGATTGATGAGAATAGTGCTCCATTTCAAATACTAAATAACCTACTTCACTCCAACAAGCTTACCCAACATTGCTCAGAAGAAACTCATAAAAAGGTGCAATCCTGGACGCCATCATCGTCCAACAGGACGCAGTCACTATTGACCACATCCTTCCAGTTGACTGGTCCGATCACCACCTAATTCTTTTCCACCTAGCGCACCCACGCGCTCACCAGCCCCCCATTAGAGATCCCCCAAGTGGTCCAGGAATCTGTCGCGGATCAGCACTGCTGATCTAGAAGAAAAAATCTCCTCCCTCCTTACCATCTCCCCGGACGGCCTCTCTACCGCTGAACTCACAGCACATTATAACACAACAATATCCTCCATCTTAGATCAACTCGCCCCCATGAAATAAAAAATAAAACAGGAACATCCCTTCAAGAACATGGTTTAACAATGACATTAACGATGAAAGAAGGAAACTCAGAGCCTCAGAACGGCTCTGGAGAAAGAACTTCTCCTCCACCCACTGTGAAAATCTCAAATCAGCAAGAAGAGAGTACAAAAACCACATCACTAATAATAATAATAATAATAAAACATTTATTAAGCGCATGGCTGCACAGCTGTGTATCCCCGCGCTGATTGCTGAAAAAACTCACAGAGAGTCAAGCAGAGGAAAGGAATGACAGGATTATTGAGGAAAGAGGTGGGTTTTCAGGTTTGCTCTGAAAAGGGTTTCCGAGGGTTCCATTCTTAAATGAATCGGAAGAGCATTCCAATATTTCACTCCTAGGTATCGAAAGGAGCGGCCACCAATTTTTGCTCTGTGGACGCGGGGGAGTTTGAAAAGGGACTTTCCTGAGGACCTAAGGTCTCTGGTAGGGCGGTGGATGGTCATGAGGCCTCTTAAATAGGTGGGGCCCTTGTTGTGGGCTATCTTGTGGGCATAGCAGAGGCTCTTGAATTTTATTCTCTCCCTTACGGGGAGCCAGTGCAGTTTGGACAATGCCGTCTTGGCAGAAGTTCTTTTGGGAAGGCCTAGTACCAAGCGGGCTGCCGCATTTTGTACGCATTGCAGCTGGTGAAGATGTTTTTGGTTGAGGCCTAAAAGGAGGGCATTCCCATAGTCCAGGTGAGGTGTAATAAGTGCATGCACGATAGTTTTCCTGGCTTTGATAGGGATCAGGTCAATGATTTTTCTAAGAATTCTTAATGTGCCAATGCATTTTCCAATGATCTTGTTCACTTGGGATTTTCCTGATAGATCAGAGTCGATCATGATCCCAAGGTTCGTGACCTTCTCAACAGGTCGAGGGCATTCGCCAAGAGATGTGGGCCACCACGCTTGAGACCATAGAGAGGTTTTGTTCCCTATCACTAACACCTCTGTTTTGTCTCCGTTAAGCCGTTTAACACTAAAAAGCAAACCTCCAAACCGTCGAATTCCCTCGTCCAACCCTCTAAAGCCTTATGCGACAACTTCATCAACTTTTTCAACGACAAAATCGACAAGATCGAACTTTCCCTTGACATTAACCTACCTCCTCCAGGCAACAACCTTATAACTATCTAATCCTCCTCCAGAAGGCTTCCCGCACGTATCTGGTCCGCATTCGATCCCGTCTCGGAAACTGAGATTCTCAACTTAATCACCTCGTTGAAGGCCTCATCCCATAGTATGGACCCTCTACCCTCCCAATTGGTCAAAGATCTGAAATTCGCCCTCGCTCCTATCTGGTGCAAAATCATAAACAGTTCATTAAAAAACGGTACAAGTTACCCCTCTCCTAAAAAAACCAGGCCTTGACTCAAAAGACTTGAACAACTTCAGACCGGTCTCAATCTCCCCTTCTTGGCCAAAATTCTGGAAAAATGCGTGCTCCACCAACTGGATAAACAGATTGACACCATCAAACTGCTAGATCAACATCAATCAGGTTTCAGAAAAGGCTATAGCACCGAAACTGCAATCCTTAACATTGTCGACGACATCCGTCACTCCCTTGACTCAGACCACTGCTATCTACTCATCCTCCTCGATCTGTCAGCAGCATTCGACGAGGTGGATCATAATCTTCTCATCAAGGCCCTCAAGGAGAGAGTTGGGGCTGAAGACCAGGTTCTACAATGGTTCTCATCCTTTTTCCAGAATCGTTCCCAGAGAGTCAAAATCAAGTCATACACCTCCGACCTTCTCCCCGTGAACAGAGGCGTCCCACAAGGCTCTGTTCTCTCCCAGCAACTGTTCAATATCTACATGTTACCCCTCGCTTCCATTCTGAATAAAGCCAACAACCCCTTCCACTTATACGCAGATGACACCCAGATTTACCTGGAATCCTCCTCCATCAATGACATTCTAAGGCTCAATAATACTCTCAAAGAAGTCAAAGAATGGCTATCATCAAACCACCTGAAACTCATCAAGGTAAAACAGAAATCCTACTGATCTCCAACAAGGAAGAAAACCCGCAAGTCTCCGAGTGGCTAAAAGCTATTGACATTCTCAACGTGATGCCCACTCTGACTAATTCTGTAAAATCATTAGGAATCACGCTAGACCACAAATTATCCATGGCGAACCACATTAAAAACTCTGGCAAGAGCGTCTTCTTCAATCTGAAACTACTCAACAAAGTCAAACCCTACATTCCACCCGCGGATCTCAAACAAGCCACCCAATCTCTTGTGGTATCCAGACTGGACTACAGGAACGCAACCCTCTCTGGTACCCTCCTCTCCCACCTAGCTCCTCTAAAAACCACCTTCAATACAGCGGCCAGAATGGTCTCAGGAGTGAAAAAAATTGACCACATTTCTCCCACACTCAGAGATCTAAAATGGCTACCAGTGGAAATGCGGGCCAGCTTCAGAACAGCCTGCCCGACTCACAAAGCCTTGCACACAGGGAAACCAGAATACCTTGCCTCGAAACTCAAGAAAGCCGGTCAAGCAAGAACACTCAGAAGCTCAAACTCCCTCCTGCTCACCCCCTTAAGAACTCGGAAACAGAAAATGGCAAACCGCTCTTTTGCTGGGAATGCTCCAAAAAATCTGGAACGCCATCCCGGTCGACATCAGAACTATTTCCTCCTTTCTAAAGTTTAAACGCCAACTAAAAGACCTCTACCTCAAATGTGCCTTCCCGAATCCAATTACATAACCCTCTAATCAGAACTTTTGTTGCCTCCAGATCGCACGTTCCTGCAACCGACCTCTCCCTCCCCCTCCCTCCCCATTTCCTGGGGTCGGCCTCGCTACGGATATGACTTTGTCCTCACTGCCTCAGGCCAGTTGAATCTCTTATTGGTATACGTATTCTATTTGTGGTCCTGCTATACGCTCACTCCGTGCGCTTTTGATTCGTTATATGACTTATACATGTTGGACTTGTTGTTCGCTTAGCCTTCTGTGTATTGTATTTGCTATTTTGACCTACACATATCTGGTTGTGAAGCGCTCCGATGCCCTCGAATCTGGCCAGCGCTATAGAAAACTCCAAAAATAAAATAAATAAGTAAACCAACGGTCACTTCCGCCTGGTTCCACCTCATCCAGTGTGGTCCTTACGATTTAGTGGAAACAGAGAGATCCTTTGTGTCCCTGGGATCTGGCGTACAGGAAGCCAGCTAACCGGCTCTTGGAGACTACCTCAAGACCCTGGCCTCAACAGTTGGCACTTGGCTGCAGACCATCAACATCCAGGCAAAATCCACCAAGTGATAGTCCCCTTCCTGGAGCACGACCAGCCCCAGGTCACCACAAGTCTGAGGATAATCCAATTGCAGCCCCCCCTGCCCTAAGCATCCCTTGTGTCGATGTCCCCGTGTCTAACCAGCGTAGTATGGTTCCAAATCCAAAAGCATCCCTGGCTGCTGAGGCAGAAACCCAATAATTATACCCACAATGGCCTTTAAAGATGCAATCGTTCAAGAGGCCACCTTTGAAATACAGAGGCTCTCTCTAAATTCTTTCCTGTCTGCCATCCTACCCCGAGAGATTAGATCACTATCTTAAGTGGGTCCAAGACCCTTCACCTTAAAATGCAGACGCCAATTCCACCCCCACGTAACCATCCCAATAAGGCCCCTCAGAGTCAGAGGTCCATAGTTTCCTTTGAGCCAATAGTTTATGGCCTTCAATCAGGAATACACAGATGTAGCTGTGCCCCTAGCACCCAGATGTGAATTGGAGACAGGACGACAGACACATTGAGCCATGAGCATCAAAATGCTCACTTTCCTAAAAGTATATATATTTTTTTAATATGTTTATTAAGGATTTCCTAATACAAGGAAAACAAAAATCAGGCAATGAAAAGTAGATATTGGCATGGTCAAGAAGTACCATACACATTTAGCAGTACATAAATCTTACATCATGGCAGCATATAATAAGAAAGAGAGATAGGCCCTGTTAGACCCGTCTGCTTCTGAGAGTTCCCTCACCACTGTGATTTCTTTTGTTCCCCTGTACCTCCCAAAATTTGTCGCTTTTCTTTGTCTACCAGGACCTTTTGTGTGCTGTTTCATGGGGCTGGATGTTCCTTGATGCCCAGTTGTTCACAAGGTTTTTGGCACCTATTTACAAGGCACCTGGCGAAACCTGTGACATTATAGACTGGGAATTGGCAACCTGTATGAATGGCCTCAAAATGGTGGCCATCCTTTTTCCTCATGTGAGGGACTCCCCTTGGAGCCTCCATGAACCTTGACCTTTCAAGGTTTTGGCGCCCTTTTACTTGGCGCGCATTCCTGACAGGAATTTCTTTATTTCCCTCAGGTACACAAAATGGCTGCTCTAGAACCCCAGTATGGTGGCTGTTAGGGTCCCAAATACCTCTTAGAAGTGCCATGTCATTGGCCTAGCCCAAAAAAGGTTCTAGAACCTACTGGCACGAGCCAGCACCTCAGGGCACTGGCTATATAAGGTCCAGTCCCTGGCGGCCATTTTAGATGACCAGAAGACTATAATATAATGATGTTCCAGATCTAGGTAAAGAAGGAGATTCCAGACTTGACACCAGATTGACACCTGCCCTGTTGACCCCTGAGGCCGCTGGTAGTGCGGGCAGTAGAGCAAGCAAGGGTCACTGGCATGGATCCTGACTGGCGTTCCAGTCAGCTGTGTGTGCGGTGACCTGCCCAGCAAGTGCCTCGTCACCCCCAAGAGACTGTGGCCGTTTTCGTGTGCCTTCCCTGCCCCCCCCCGGTGGTGAATTACGACAGACTCGGGTCGCGAGGCGAGAGCAAGTTCGCCGCGACCGAGAGCGTCTTCTGTGCCTCCTCGTGACAGGCGCCTCCAGCGAGGAGCTCGGACGTCTCCGAGCTCCACCGGCATAGAGTGCTTCCTGCGCCGACTGAGGTGAGGTGGTACGCTGGGGCGGGGAAAGGCTGGCCTTCGTTGGGCGGGACTACTGTCTCTGCCCCTCCCCAGTGAATCGGCGGCTGTAGCCGTGGGACGGAACCATCCCTGTTTGAGGAAGTCGGAGGGAGATCCGTGGAGCCCCTGAAAACCCATCGCTGGCGAGAGAAGTGCTGAACCCGACTGAATCGCTTTTCGATTGCAGCCGATGTGAGGTGGGCCCGTTTCTTCAGGTGGGAAGCGGTGATATAAAGGAACTGTGAACCGGCATTTATTTGACTGAGCGCGAAGATTGTGTGACCTCTTCGGCAGCCCCGTTCGTCAGTCTAAAGACTTTGAACTGGTGCCGCCTGAGTGCTAGCAGTGGTAAAGCCCCTAGGCGCGCTTAGACCCCACCGGCAAACAGAGATCTCAACCCGGTGGCAGCCGAGTGTAAATGAAGTGTTCACTGTCTTTCCTTGCCTTTTAGATACACACGCATAACCCCCGTGTGATTCTTAAAGAGTCCCAACACTCCTTTTGTGCCCAGAGAAGCCTGTGTACATTATTGGTGAAATCGTCATAAACTGTAAGAGTTATCTTTCCAACCTAAAATGTATTTGCAAATGTAGTGTTCCTGAAGTATTTAATTGGTGGCAGCGATACCAGAATGAACCTGTAGATGTTTATTTAACTGAACCAGTATTTTTTCTGCTAAACAGAAAGTGATATTTATTCTATTTATTGAAGATATTTATTCCCGATATTTATTCTATTAATTGAAGATATTTATTCCTGATATTTATTCTATTTATTGATGAACTGTAATCCTGAGCTGATTTATTGTATTTATTCCAAAATCGAAACCCAGCAAATTGTGGCCAAAGGAAATGTAAATGTGCTTTCCTAATTGATCCCCATTCACAACAGAGAATTTTTACATAAAGGAATTGTATTTTTCTACAACAGTGGTGTGGTGTCCTTCTGTTTGGTGGTTGTACAAGGAGATAATATTGGGTCAAAGCCGGCTTAACACGATAGCCTTCACTTCCTTGACACTTGAGCCAAGCTACCCCCTTTGTGCTGGGCTTGCCCATCGCAGGTCCAACAGGCCCCAATTACAACCGACACATATGTGATCCCGCCCACAGAACTATGCATAGTCCCATCACCGTCACATCCCAACCCAGAGAAACAGTGTGCATACAGGAATGTGACGTTCAACAAGGAAGTAGACCACTTCTACAGTGTGGAGTCCTGCGTGTCCTGGGTATCCGCAACCAAAGGTAAAGGGCCGTCTCTGTCAGGGGGCGTCAAGGTGGGCCTCCTAGTCATATACAGAGACCAGAAGTTTTTGGGTCTGTTGCGGGGCGGTAGTAACTCGCTATAATTTTCCGTTTGGGTGCAGCAGTAGAGCATGTCTCTGGACCATTGTGCCACGGTAGGGGTCGATCCGCAAAGCCAGCAGAGCGCCACGCACCTTCTCGCCAGGAGTAGTGCCATGTCCACAATTCGTCTATGTGCCCTAGGGAGTGGTTTGGAATAACCCAGCAGTGCCAGTAATGGATCAGGAGTCCACGACATAACTGTGACGTGGTTAATCTCTGTAAATACCTCTCCCCAGAAGTGAGAACCCCCCGAGCAGACCCATGCCAAGTAAAAGAAGTCCGCCACCCGCTCCCCGCATCTTTCGTACTGAGAGTCTTCGCATAGGCCATATCGATATAGTCGTTCCGGAGTGTAGTAAAGGCTATTGAGGAATTTAAAGTGAACTAACCTATGCCGTCCATTTAGGGAGATACCCTTGGTGCTTAAGTAACAATAGAGCCACTTGTCATCCGTCAGCTCCACCTGCAAATCCCTTTGCCACGCGAGACGCGGTTTAGTGTATTCGCCTTCTCTCGAAGATAGCCCCGTATGATATTTCTAAAAGTTACATTTCCCCACATGCAATGTCGAATCCACTTGCACTACTGGAGAGGATTTGCTATTATGAACTCATCGATATCAAACCTTCGATACTGCTACTATAACGCCTGTTGGAAATACTACTCAATAGCCTTTCACTACATTCCTCCATGCTAAACGAATGCGAGAAGCAGGCCCGTCACACCACTCGGTGCCACTCACGACCCTTGCATATAATGCACACATGCTTTGCTTCTTACCAACACCACACCTTGTCACCAGGGAGGGCTCTGATATAGCAAGAGACGTGCCGAACCTTAGCACATAGCTTTTTAAATGCCAAACCGAGTAACAGTAACCTGCGCACACAGGCCCCACCAGGGCAAACTTGTGGCGCTATCGATGAGCTACTTCAGTGGACGAACAGTCAGTGCTGCAGGCCCACGGAGGAGCATTCGAGATACATGCCCTGGGTCTTACCCCTTGACAAGGGACTTGTAGCTAATTTGAATCAGCCAATCAATTATATGACGAGCACAGCCCTTTAGCACTGAATGGCAGTGTCAGACGTGCTCAAAGTCCTAAGGCTACCCTCCAGATCAACGGAAAACTGGGAAGGAGAAAAACAAAAAGTTGAGGGAAAGCACCTCAGAAAGGGCCATTTCCAACATACATCTTTAAATCAGTCTATCGCGAAAAAGCCATCCTGAATTTTGAAGAAAACTTTTCACTAAATACTAACTAAATACTGTGGCACATTGGGCAGCAAAACAAAACTTCTAACTCAAACAGGATTCTGCCTGACCTTTTTCACCATTGATAATATTTTGGCACTGACTCTTCTTGCAAAAAAAATAAAAAAAAATAAAACAGCTCTGCATGCCTGCTACGTGAACTACTCCACTGCTTTTGATAAGGTGAATCATCAAAGACTGTGGACAAAGCTTGGAAACTGGGGGATTGACCCTTCATTATTACACTTCCTTGTCAAATTGCATACAGATACTTGGCTACAAGTAAGGCTGTCAACTGACAAAGTTTTGTCATATAAATTACACTTAAAGAATGGTCTGAAGCAAGGCTGCATCCTGGCCCCTATGCTATTTTCTTTCTATGTTACTGACTTGTCATAGTTTCTTAAACCAGTACATGGAGTACCACCAAAGTTAGGAAAGTAATTGGTGACACATTTTGCCTATGTTGATGATTTGGTGATACTCTCACAAACTCCAAAAGGGCTACAATAGCTACTGATCCAGCGCTCCTACCAAAATTCTGCATAAATGACTCTACCTACTACCACCAAACTTACCATACAATACCAGGCCCATATCAACAACAGAGCAACTGAATCATGAGGTGGTCGGATCTATATATGTTGTTTAAACTATCCACAATAAACAAGACCAGCTTGTCATTTAGTACGTTTATTCAAACATAATCATGAAAACTTAGGTTTTGGAACTTTATTAAACAAGTATTAGAACATGTCATAAAGAAAGGTTTATTCAGCATTTAAAAAGAGAGCTTGATTTAAGAAATATTATTCATTAACAGAAATAAGTGATAAAGAGCATTTCCAAACCCTAACTAATTCCCTGTCTCTACCCTCATCGCCTGAAAACAAAGTCTTAAAAAGTCTCCAATCCTTACGTGCGTTCGTCGATCAGCAGAACACGACCCTCTGGAATCAAGAAGCGTAGGCAAAAATCTGCTCCTTCAGCCAATTCTTATACCCTAAAACTAAGGCTAAACTAACTATTTTCACATTCCAACAGCTGAATTCTGGCTCCCCATTGGCTGAGCCACCTCATGCCACAGTAAATTGTGACATCTTCCACCTCAGGTCCGGGCTTTTTCACTAACCCATTGTTCATGCACAGAGTTCTGGCGGCACTTCCTTAGGCTGCTACATTTTGTAGCAAAGATGTTCATGTAATGCACAAAAATGCCACGACTCACATCCTGGCCTTGAGCCTGTCCGTTCTGAGCTTCCCGTGGCACAATAGCAAACCTCTGCACAGGGTCGCCTTTGGCAGTTCTTTTCAAAACTCTTCACAATAAAAGTTTATAGGCTTCTCCTCTTTTTCAAAATGAGTTTTCTCTTGTGGCTTTACATCAGCAGGCCTCTTTTCAGAAAGCGTCAATTTTCTGCGCCACTTTTTCTTGCGTCACTTTTTTAGAATGCATTATTTTTCTGCAGCTAACTCTAAGCTTCATTTGCAAAACTATTCTTTAAACAAACATAAAACATCAATTAATTAAAGAATTGACATTTGTTCTGTTACCCACCCCCTTTGCTAAATGTTAACCCATTAATTATGTTACCTAGAAAAAGCACATTCAAGCAGCATATATTACCTTTGATATACCAATCCGATCTGGAACTGCATTTGTCACAGAAAAGACAAGACAAAAGCACATTTAAAAGCACATGCTATTATTTTTGACAGCAGCAGTTAGTATACGACAAAGACAAT
Source organism: Lissotriton vulgaris (assembly GCF_964263255.1). Lineage (NCBI taxonomy): Eukaryota > Metazoa > Chordata > Amphibia > Caudata > Salamandridae > Lissotriton > Lissotriton vulgaris. The sequence continues at coordinate 787,943,676 of NC_141695.1, forward strand.
AGAGAATAATTATTGTCTTATTTTTTAGCATTTTGCACAAATAAGCATAATGTTAGTCCCATGTGTTCATGTTGCACAGTTTATTCTAGGTTGATTTAATAACATGCAGCAAACATATTAGTTTTATTAAACATTATGGAAGTCTGGCTTCACAAGCCTGAACAAAATATTGTTCATTAACCCGCTCCATCAACTCCCTCATCTGGTAATTTTAAAAATCACCAAACACCACCCAAAAATTTCGCAAATTTTATCTGTTGAACATGTTTCAGGCTTACTCAGGATTAGTATTTAAACTCTAATTTCATCTATATTTCTGCAACTCTCATACTGAGTCCTACAAAATTCTTCTAATTCTATTTCCTTTTCCCTTTCTGTATTCAGCTAAGTTGGATCCTTTCCACCTTTGAATCCCCAACCACCAATGAATTTATAGGTATCTACATTTTGACTTGCACCAACAAAACAATTGTCGTAAAGCGTGTTATCTCTTCTAATGCAGAATTTTCCACTAACTGGATCATCTATGTGAATAGCAGCATATCTATTTCCACCATTAAGCTTCTCATCCTCGAGCTGCCAAAACTTAGATTTAGTTTGTTTCAGCATCTCATTCCTTTTGTAAATCGCCCTCCTCTCCTCAACTAAATTGAGAAAAGATCTTTCTTCATCTCTCACTTTGCAGGTCAGATTATTTTTGTAAGCGTACTCATAGGTGAGTTCATTAGTTACCAGAAAGAATTCCCTCATCTGTTTGGCAGGTCTGACTTTGTTAAGACTATGTACAACCTTCAAGTTAGCGAATATCTCATCAAAGTCCGAGTAATAGTACTCCAGACGACCTGTCTGATAGAACAAGCTATATATAACACTGCATGTTATTCCATAAGTAAGAGGAAGCATATTATACTTGACCCCTTCAGAAACCGAAGTAGGAAGCTTAACGCACACATAACAATGTTTGACATCCATGACTCTAACATACTCTGTCAAGAGTCTTGAAAAGGAATTAGTGGAAAAATCACCAACAGATCTGTCCTGGTGAATTTCTGGTTTATGCTCAATAATCCTGTTAGCTTTGCCTGCAACATTATGAACAGCTTGTTTAGATTCAGCTTTGCTTGTCATATTCATCTTATAATCCTCTTCGTCTATGCCAAGAGGAAAGACGACTGCTAAGATTCACCAAACTAGAATGATTAGAATCACACAAATGGAAGACATTTTACAACATCTCTTGAGGATAGCACACCTAGAATTGTCAGTATTAGGCATTTTTTCTTTCTTTTTTTTAAACTTCTTTTTACTTAAAACAAAAATTTTAAAATTAGTAGTAATAATTATAATACCCTCCCCTTTTTAATGTTTTTTTTAGTAACCCTCTAACAGCTTTTCTTCGACCTTGCGTCCATAAAAGTGTTTCCAGCTAACACAATTTATTCGACCTTGTGTCACTTAACCCAATTTCTTCAGCCTTATGCCAAAAATAAACCTCAACTCAAAGAAAACTAAACCTAATCATTGTCACTATTTTCTCCCAAATCTTCCTGACTGCTACTACTGACCTCAACTACTGGTGGAATAATTATATAGGCCCACTCTGGAGACTTGTACTTCTGATTTGGCTTCAATGATCTTTTGCTTTTTCTGCTAATTACTTCAATTTTCTTTCCAACTTGTTCTTTTTTGTCTGATTCACTTTTCTGACTAGATATCTCATTAATATGTTCCTTTGATCTACTCACCAACTTGAATTTCAAGCCTTCCTTTGGCCAGACATCACCTTTTCTCAAGAGTTTCTTCTTAGGCTCAATTTCATTACATTCAGCTTTCCAAGCCCTTTTTCTGAATTTTCTTATTTCAGACTCTTCATCACTTTCATCTGAGTCAGTTTCAGAGATTTCAATACTGTATCTAGGAACTTCTTTACTCGGAAGCTTTACTCCGTTAGGAACAACATCTTTATAGCTGGTACTTGGCAATTCGTCTTCTTCTTCTGGAATCACTTCTAACTTCCCAGTTTCAGAATTTCCGTTCCTGCTTTCAGAGCTTTCAACCTGCTTTTCAATACTCTCCTGATCTTGAATCCCTTCTGACACAGTTTCTTTTTCAGTTCTTTTTTCTAGAACATCTTCATCATTTTCTGAATCAACAACGACAATTTCTCGATCTTTTTCATTTGATGCTTGATCCGCATTAGCTTCCAGATGTCGACTTTCCTGTCGATCTTCAGAATCTGGATCTTCAGGTTCTTCTTCTGAGTCTGAATCTGTTGTAGTGTAGTCACTATCTTCATCAGGGTTATCAGGAGGTGGTACGCGAATGGTGTGACTTGCATGCACCCACCTCTTCAGACCCTTACATTTGTTATGTTATGTTATGTTAATGGGAATTTGTTGAGCGCGCTGTCACCATGAGTTTCCTGGCGCTGATAGGAACACTGAAGCTGAACAGAAGGGATTTTAGTGGGGATGTGAGAACAACAGAGTTTTTAGGGGCTTCCTAAATGATACAAGAGAGTGTGAGGATTTGAGGGAGAGCGGGAAAGAATTCCATAATTTGGGGGCCAGGTGGGAAAAACTACGGCCACCTAATTTAGTGAGTTTGAACCGGGGAGTGACTAAAAGCTGGAGGTGAGTAGACCTCAGAGTTCGGGTGGGGCAGTAGGGAGTAACCAGGGACTTCAGGAAAGCAGGAGAGGGACCAGTCAAGGCTTTGAAAACCAGGCAGCCGACCTTAAAGGCTATTCTTTCGTTGACTGGTAGCTAGTGTAATTGATGTAGTAAAGGTTTGGCCGACTGCCATCTGGGGATTTTAAACGCCAGTCTGGCAGCCTGGTTTTGAATAATCTGTAGCCTAGACAACAAGGATTTAGAGAGGCCAAGATACAAAGAGTTAGAAAAATCCAGACGGGACAGCACCAACGCTATTAAAACTTGTAGCAGAGCTTCAGGGGTCAGTAGGTGGGTGACTTTCCGAATCCTGTTTAGTTGGAACATGCAGGAAGATGTTACGGCGCTCACCTGGGACTTAAGAGTGAGCTCAGAGTCAATTATGACGCCAAGACTCTTTACGCAGCCAGCAGGGGGAGGAGATGCACCGAGCTCAGATGGCCAAAATTGCGGGCCCCAATGGGAAGCGCTTCTCCCAGGGAGGAGGAGCTCAGTTTTCCCAGGGTTGAGCTTTAGTTGATTTTGGTTCATCCACTGCTGGATGTGTATCATGACCGCCTTGAAGTTGGTGACGGCGTCAGGAGAGGAGAGGGGAAAAATAATTTGTAAATCGTCCGCGTAATTAAATACGGTGACGTCCCAACTGCCTAGGGAGTGGATAAGAGGCTGAAGGTACAAATTAAAAAGGAGGGGGGAAAGGGAAGAACCCTGAGGAACCCCGCAAGATGAAGGTGCGCTGGTGGCGCTAAAGGGGCCCAGACTGACTGCTTGAGATCTACCCTCCAGGAAGGATTTAACCCAGGACAAGGCAGGCCCACGGACTCCGGCGGACTCGACACGGTGGAGTAAGATGTTATGGTCCACCGTGTCGAATGTCGCCGACAAATCCAGTAGGACTAGTGCCTGGGGACGGCCTCTGTCAGCATTACATCTGAGGTTGTCCAACACGGCAAGGAGCACAGCCTCGGTGGAATGGGCTGGTCTGAAGCCGGCCTGGTTCGTTTCTAGGAAGTTGGACTCCTCGATGAATTGCGAGAGGCAGGTGGCCACATGTGCCTCCAAGATTTTTGACAGGTAGGGCAGGAGAGAGATGGGCCGGTAGTTAGCGAGGACAGCTGGGTCCGCGCCAGTTTTTTTTAGCAGGGGGACCAGTACAGCCTCCTTGAAAGATTTAGGAACTGTGCCGGAGTTGAGGGAAGTGTTAAGAAGGGGTAAGATGCAGTGTGGGAAAGTGTGACAGATGTCACGAAACAATGAGGGGGGGCAGCAGTCCTTGGGAGAGCCGGATTTCACCCGAGTGCCCAACTTGGCTAAGGAATCAGGGTCGAGAGTAGGAAAACAGGCCAGAGTGAAGGTGTTGGTGGACGGAACTGCGGCTATTACTGAAGGAGAGGAGTGAGGAATGGAGTTTTTAATTGCCAAAATGTTGTCAATGAAAAAGGTGTTTAAGGCATTACAAGACTCTGCGGAAGGGGGCAGGTTCGGGAGTGTCCTGGTGTCCGATGTTAGTTCGCCGAGGACCTTGAATATCTCTTTGGATTGGTTGGGAGCTATAGATATTCTATCTGAGAAATAGGCAGACTTAGTTGTAATAATGGCTTTTTTGTATGCCCTGCGTGCGAGTACATACACCTCCCTGTCTGTGCTGAGATAATTACGCCTCCACCTGCGCTCCAATTGGCGCAGCTCAAGGTGTTGTGACCATTTATGAGATTTGCTGTGGCGAGAGCGGGGGAAAGCAGGACAGGGGAGCGAACTTGTCACTAGCGGTAGTAAGACAATGGGCAGTGTTGGCGTCCAGTGTGTTCACGCCTGAATTGTTACTGGGTGGGGGCTGAGTCTCCGCAAGGAAGGAGAGAAAAGCAGAGGAATCAAGGGCGTTCCACTTCCGAGCCATCCCGCCCTCCCGCGGTGGTGGCTTGACCAGACCCTTTACAGAGATGGACGAGTCGATCATAAAGTGATCGGACCAGACGCAGGGGGAAATATTCGGCCCAGTGAACGATACCCCCTGCGTCCAAATGTGGTCAAGGATGTGGCCACCAGTGTGGGTGGGGGTGGCGACATGCTGAGTTAGGTTTAGGCTGGAAAGTGCCTCGAACAATTCAGTAGCGTGGGGGCCTGCGTCAGCATGGTTAAACCAGTAATTAAAGTCGCCAAACATGGCGAGGCGAGCAGAGGAGGTCATCAAGGCGGCGAGCTGTTCACTGAGGGCAGCGGGGAACAGGGGCATGGAGGTGGGAGGACGATATAGGACAATGAGAGTCAGGGCACCTGCTTCCGTTGCCAGGCTGAAGACAAGATTATCGACCTCGGGAAGGCATAGCGAAGAAGACGCAATGAATGTCAGGTCCTTCCGTATGATTGCCGCTACCCCCCCACCACGGCGGGCTGCAGGCCGGTTGGCATTCAGCATGTAGTAGTTAGGGGGCAGGGCAGCCAAAATGTCAGGAAGGGAGAGGTCAGACAGCCAAGTCTCAGTGAGCAGTAAGACGTCGGGGTTTTCAGCTGTCAGCAAGAGGAAAATATCAGCGTGGTGTTGGGGAAGGGAGCGTGTATTGAGGTAGAGTATGCGAATAGAGGTTTCAGGCGGGGTAGAGACCACCGAGGGTTTATGGGTAAGTCTGGGAGAGGGTATATCCGCCGGGATACCAAGAGAAACAAGGCGGTCCCAGGTTGTAGACAGGAGGGCGCAAGGGGGTGCTGCAAACCTCGGAGTGTAGCGGAAGAGTAAGTGATGGAAGAGGCAGCGCACCAGGGCCCTAGGCCCGTCTGGCCGCGGACGGGCGCAGACGGGCTGGACTTTGGCGCGACTTCGGCGCGCTGACGGCGTGCCCGCTGCGCCCGTCCGCTGCGCTCCCTGTGGGGGGGCGCCATTTTATAGGGCTGATGGTGTGAGGGGCCGAGCGCTATACCGCTCGCCTAGTGACCCTACTCACCCAAGATGGCGGCCAACTGCGAGTCCCGGCAGGACTTTAATCTCCGGCAGGGGCCGAGTGGTATTGAAACATTTCTTGTGACTAATATCCCCTGTCTTGCTTTTTGCCACCTGGGTGCTAAACAGTTTCTCCTCCGATGAACCTTTGTTCCTGCCCAGTCTCCTGGCACTAGATCATGAGCCTGCTCTTTTTCTTTTGAAATCACATCTGTTCCCACAGTAATTGTGTCATTTTTTCTTGTTGGAAAAGCTTCTACCCATTTTGAAAATAAACAAATGATGACTAGGACATATCTCAGTTTGTTATGTTGGGGCATTTCAATGAAATCTATTTGAATACTTGTAAATGGACCACCCTCCCGGCCTATGGTTTCCAAACTCTCAATTATCTTTTGACCTGGATTGTATTTCTGGCATGTCAGAAATCTTTGACAAAGTGACTCCGCAACTAATCTGAACTTCGGATTGTACCATGTCTTTCTGAACATTTTCATTATGTCATCTCAATCTACATGACCCTCCCCATGATACATTCGAGCCATATCTGAAATACTGCTGTTTGGCATGACCAATCTGTCATCTTTGTAAACCCAAATCTTATCACTTTCTCTTTGTTTACAGCCCTGTCTCAGCCATCCAATTTTCTCCTCCTCAACTGCCTTATCTTGTAATTGTTTTAATTCTTGCCATGTCTGAATTGCAAAGATTAATATGAGAATGCTTGAAACATGTTCTCCACATTTTTCCCGATTGATTGCAACCCTCTCCTGAGCACAAAACTTAACAATGGTACCTGCGTGCTCATTGCCTTTTGAGACATAATCATTTTTCTCTCCATTTGCAGCATATTTTATCACTGCTATTGGGTCTTTTACATCTGCTTTTGTCAATCTTTGCAATGGCTTCAAACCACTAATCCATTGACAACAATAACCAACCATGCCCAGGAACATTCTTACCTATTTTTGTGTCTTTGGGGGTTCCATTGCCTGAATCATTTTAATTCTCTCAATAGTTACCTGTCTGGTTCCTTTTGCAATTCTATGTCCAAGGTATTTAACCTCTTTTTTACAAAACTGCAATTTTGCAGGTGGACTCTCAGTGAACTCTTGAGGAAAGCAACACAATGCTAAAATTCTCTCTTGGAACCTGAAAGCAAAAATTGGTTGGCTCTCTGGGTACATTGGGACCGAATACCACTTAGCATCATGTGGTATCTGACAAAGGATCTCTGCTGGGTTGAGCACAATAGGACAACTATCTCGTTAACCTTTCTCAGGTCCTGTACTATTCTGCACGTTTAATCTGGCTTTCTAATACCCATAATTGGTGAGTTACAAGGACTGTTCTCAATCTCTTTTAGGACACCCTGTTTAATGAATTTTTCAATAACAGGAATAACTCTTTCAATTGTTTCTGTTTTCATTTTGTACTGTGGAACATTAGGAAATTCTATTCCCTGCTTGATTGCAATTTTAACTGGATCTGGTCTGTTTTCCTGGGCTCCTACCAAAATTCTGCATAAATGACTCTACCTACTACCACCAAACGTACCATAGAATACCAGGCCCATATCAACAACAGAGCGACTGAATCATGAGGCGATTTGATCTATATATGTTGTTTAAACTATCCACAATAAACAAGACCAGCTTGTCATTTAGTAAGTTTATTCAAACATAATCATGAAAACTTAGGTTTTGAAACTTTATTAAACAAGTATTAGAAAATGTCATAAAGAAAGGTTTATTCAGCATTTAAAAAGAGAGCTTGATTTAAGAAATATTATTCATTAACAGAAATAAGTGATAAAGAGCATTTCCAAACCCTAACTAATTCCCTGTCTCTACCCTCATCGCCTGAAAACAAAGTCTTAAAAAGTCTCCTATCCTTACGTGCGTTCGTCGATCAGCAGAACACGACCCTCTGGAATCAAGAAGCGTAGGCAAAAATCTGCTCCTTGAGCCAATTCTTATACCCTAAAACTAAGGCTAAACTAACTATTTTCACATTCCAACAGCTGAATTCTGGCTCCCCATTGGCTGAGCCACCTCACGCCACAGTAAATTGTGACATCTTCCACCTCAGGTCCGGGCTTTTTCACTAACCCATTGTTCATGCACAGAGTCCTGGCTGCACTTCCTTAGGCAGCTACATTTTGTAGCAAAGATGTTCATGTAATGCACAAAAATGCCACGACTCACATCCTGGCCTTGAGCCTGTCGGTTCTGAGCTTCCCGTAGCACAATAGCAAACCTCTCCACAGGGTCGCCTTTGGCAGTTCTTTTCAAAACTTTTCACAATAAAAGTTTATAGGCTTCTCATCTTTTTCAAAATAAGTTTTATCTAGTGGTTTTACATCAGCAGGCCTCTTTTCAGAAAGCGTCAATTTTCTGCGCCACTTTTTCTTGCGTCACTTTTTTAGAATGCATTATTTTTCTGCAGCCAACTCTAAGCTTCATTTGGAAAACTATTATTTAAACAAACATAAAACATCAATTAATTAAAGAATTGACATTTGTTCTGTTACCCAACCCCTTTGCTAAATGTTAACCCATTAATTATGTTACCTAGCAAAAGCACATTTAAGCAGCATATATTTCCTTTGATATACCAATCCGATCTGGAACTGCATTTGTCACAGAAAAGACAAGACAAAAGCACTTTTAAAGCACATGCTATTATTTTTGACAGCAGCAGTTAGTATACGACAAAGACAATAGACAATAATTATTGTATTATTTTTTAGCATTTTGCAAAAATAAGCATAATGTTAGTCCCATGTGTTCATGTTGCACAGTTTATTCTAGGTTGATTTAATAACATGCAGCAAACATATTAGTTTTATTAAACATTATGGAAGTCTGGCTTCACAAGCCTGAACAAAATATTGTTCATTAACCCGCTCCATCACTACTAAACCATTCGAAGGACTTTAATTCAGAGAAAGGATTAATTGCCAGTTTATCAAAAACTAAGATCATGATATTTGGAAAGAAAATACAGATTGCATTTGAGGCCTTAGGAGATGCCATAATTGAAAAAAACACAGTTGATGGACAGAATGCAGAACAATGTCTTACATTCACCCAAGTACAAAGATCTGGGCCTAAATCCATCGTTTTTTTGCACTCCACACCACCCTAGGTCAGACAATGGCTATATGCAAATCAGCCTTGACCATGTGCCTCATGGGAACAGTCCAGCCCGAACTACCAAGCCATGTCTTTCCTAGACCGGAATCAAGCATCCAAGGACCGGTTTCTGGCTATCAGCCTTTTTCAGCCTGGATAGCTTGACTCCAGTGATGTGGACAGCCTGGGACTCACGTCTGAGCATACCCAGCCCACTTGGGTAAAAATTGCAAAAAAAACAGTTGATGGACAGAATTCAGAACAATGTCTTACATTCACCCCAGTACAAAGATCTGGGCCTATTCCATCGTTTTTTTGCACTCCACACCACCCTAGGTCAGAAAATGGCTATATGCAAATCAGCCTAACCCTGTCCCTCATGGGAACAGTCCAGCCCGAACTACCTTGCCATGTCTTTCCTAGACCGGAATCAAGCATCCAACGACTGGTTTCTGGCTATCAGCCTTCTTCAGCCTGCATAGCTTGACTCCAGTGATGTGGAGAGCCTGGGACTCACGTCAGAGCATACCCAGCCCACTCGGGGTGAAAATTGCAAAAAACACAGTTGATGGACAGAATGCAGAACAATGTCTTACATTCACCCCAGTACAAAGATCTGGGCCTAAATCCATCGTTTTTTTGCACTCCACACCACCCTAAGTCAGACAATGGCTATATGCAAATCAGCCTTGACCCTGTGCCTCATGGGAACAGTCCAGCCCGAACTACCAAGCCATGTCTTTCCTATAAAGCATCCAAGGACCGGTTTCTAGCTATCAGCCTTCTTCAGCCTGGATAGCTTGACTCCAGTGATGTGGAGAGCCTGGGACTCACGTCTGAGAATACCCAGCCCACTCGGGGTGAAAATTGCAAAAAACACAGTTGATGGACAGAATTCAGAACAATGTCTTACATTCACCCCAGTACAAAGATCTGGGCCTAAATCCATCTTTTTTTGCACTCCACACCACCCTAGCTCAGACAATGGCTATATGTAAATCAGCCTTGACCCTGTGCCTCATGGGAACAGTCCAGCCCGAACTACCAAGCCATGTCTTTCCTAGACCGAAATCAAGCATCCAAGGACCGGTTTCTGGCTATCAGCCTTTTTCAGCCTGGATAGCTTGACTCCAGTGATGTGGAGAGCCTGGGACTCACGTCTGAGAATACCCAGCCCACTCGGGGTGAAAATTGCAAAAAACACAGTTGATGGACAGAATGCAGAACAATGTCTTACATTCACCCCAGTACAAAGATCTGGGCATAAATCCATCATTTTTTTTGCACTCCACACCACCCTAGGTCAGACAATGGCTATATGCAAATCAGCCTTGACCCCGTGCCTCATGGGAACAGTCCAGCCCGAACTACCAAGCCATGCCTTTCCTAGACCGGAATCAAGCATCCAAGGACCGGTTTCTGGCTATCAGCCTTTTTCAGCCTGGATAGCTTGACTCCAGTGATGTGGAGAGCCTGGGACTCACGTCTGAGCATACCCAGCCCACTCGGGGAGAAAATTGCAAAAAACACAGTTGATGGACAGAATGCAGAACAATGTCTTACATTCACCCCGGTACAAAGATCTGGGCATAAATCCATTGTTTTCTTTGCACTCCACACCACCCTAGGTCAGACAATGGCTATATGCAAATCAGCCTTGACCCTGTGCCTCATGGGAACAGTCCAGCCCGAACTACCAAGCCATGTCTTTCCTAGACCGAAATCAAGCATCCAAGGACCGGTTTCTGGCTATCAGCCTTTTTCAGCCTGGATAGCTTGACTCCAGTGATGTGGAGAGCCTGGGACTCACGTCTGAGCATACCCAGCCCACTCGGGGTGAAACTTGCAAAAACACCGTTGATGGACAGAATGCAGAACAATGTCTTACATTCACCCCAGTACAAAGATCTGTGCATAAATCCATCGTTTTTTTGCACTCCACACCACCCTAGGTCAGACAATGGCTATATGCAAATCAGCCTTGACCCTGTGCCTCATGGGAACAGTCCAGCCCGAACTACCAAGCCATGTCTTTCCTAGACCGGAATCAAGCATCCAAGGACCGGTTTCTGGCTATCAGCCTTCTTCAGCCTGGATAGCTTGACTCCAGTGACGTGGAGAGCCTGGGACTCACATCTGAGCATACCCTGCCCACTCGGGGTGAAAATTGCAAAAAACACAGTTGATGGACAGAATGCAGAACAATGTCTTACATTCACCCCAGTACAAAGATCTGGGCATAAATCCATCGTTTTTTTTGCACTCCACACCACCCTAGGTCAGACAATGGCTATATGCAAATCAGCCTTGACCCTGTGCCTCATGGGAACAGTCCAGCCCAAACTACCAAGCCATGTCTTTCCTAGACCGAATCAAGCATCCAAGGACCGGTTTCTGGCTATCAGCCTTCTTCAGCCTGGATAGCTTGACTCCAGTGATGTGGAGAGCCTTGGACTCACGTCTGAGCATACCCAGCCCACTCGGGGTGAAAAGTGCAAAAAACACAGTTGATGGACAGAATGCAGAACAATGTCTTACATTCACCCCAGTACAAAGATCTGGGCCTAAATCCATCGTTTTTTTGCACTCCACACCACCCTAGGTCAGACAATGGCTATATGCAAATCAGCCTTGACCCTGTGCCTCATGGGAACAGTCCAGCCCGAACTACCAAGCCATGTCTTTCCTAGACCGGAATCAAGCATCCAAGGACTGGTTTCTGGTTATCAGCCTTCTTCAGCCTGGATAGCTTGACTCCAGTGATGTGGAGAGCCTGGGACTCACGTCTGAGCATACCCAGCCCACTAGGGGTGAAAATTGCAAAAAACACAGTTGATGGACAGAATGCAGAACAATGTCTTACATTCACCCCGGTACAAAGATCTGGGCCTAAATCTATCGTTTTTTTGCACTCCACACCACCCTAGGTCAGACAATGGCTATATGCAAATCAGCCTTGACCCTGTGCCTCATGGGAACAGTCCAGCCCGAACTACCAAGCCATGTCTTTCCTAGACCGAAATCAAGCATCCAAGGACCGGTTTCTGGCTATCAGCCTTTTTCAGCCTGGATAGCTTGACTCCAGTGATGTGGAGAGCCTGGGACTCACGTCTGAGCATACCCAGCCCACTCGGGGTGAAAATTGCAAAAAACACAGTTAATGGACAGAATGCAGAACAATGTCTTACATTCACCCCAGTACAAAGATCTGGGCATAAATCCATCGTTTTTTTTGCACTCCACACCACCCTAGGTCAGACAATGGCTATATGCAAATCAGCCTTGACCCTGTGCCTCATGGGAACAGTCCAGCCCGAACTACCAAGCCATGTCTTTCCTAGACCGGAATCAAGCATCCAAGGACCAGTTTTTGGCTATCAGCCTTCTTCAGCCTGGATAGCTTGACTCCAGTGATGTGGGGAGCCTGGGACTAACGTCTGAGCATACCCAGCCCACTCGGGGTGAAAAGTGCAAATAACACAGTTGATGGACAGAATGCAGAACAATGTCTTACATTCACTCCAGTACAAAGATCTGGGCCTAAATCCATCGTTTTTTTGCACTCCACACCACCCTAGGTCAGACAATGGCTATATGCAAATCAGCCTTGACCCTGTGCCTCATGGGAACAGTCCAGCCCGAACTACCAAGCCATGTCTTTCCTAGACCGGAATCAAGCATCCAAGGACTGGTTTCTGGCTATCAGCCTTCTTCAGCCTGGATAGCTTGACTCCAGTGATGTGGAGAGCCTGGGACTCACGTCTGAGCATACCCAGCCCACTAGGGGTGAAAATTGCAAAAAACACAGTTGATGGACAGAATGCAGAACAATGTCTTACATTCACCCCAGTACAAAGATCTGGGCCTAAATCCATCGTTTTTTTGCACTCCACACCACCCTAGGTCAGACAATGGCTATATGCAAATCAGCCTTGACCCTGTGCCTCATGGGAACAGTCCAGCCCGAACTACCAAGCCATGTCTTTCCTAGACCGGAATCAAGCATCCAAGGACCGGTTTCTGGCTATCAGCCTTCTTCAGCCTGGATAGCTTGACTCCAGTGATGTGGAGAGCCTGGGACTCACGTCAGAGCATACCCAGCCCACTCGGGGGGAAAATTGCAACATAACACAGTTGATGGACAGAATGCAGAACAATGTCTTACATTCACCCCAGTACAAAGATCTGGGCCTAAATCCATCGTTTTTTTGCACTCCACACCACCCTAGGTCAGACAATGGCTATATGCAAATCAGCCTTGACCCTGTGCCTCATGGGAACAGTCCAGCCCGAACTACCAAGCCATGTCTTTCCTAGATCGGAATCAAGCATCCAAGGACCGGTTTCTGGCTATCAGCCTTCTTCAGCCTGGATAGCTTGACTCCAGTGACGTGGAGAGCCTGGGACTCACATCTGAGCATACCCTGCCCACTCGGGGTGAAAATTGCAAAAAACACAGTTGATGGACAGAATGCAGAACAATGTCTTACATTCACCCCAGTACAAAGATCTGGGCATAAATCCATCGTTTTTTTTGCACTCCACACCACCCTAGGTCAGACAATGGCTATATGCAAATCAGCCTTGACCCTGTGCCTCATGGGAACAGTCCAGCCCGAACTACCAAGCCATGTCTTTCCTAGACCGAATCAAGCATCCAAGGACCGGTTTCTGGCTATCAGCCTTCTTCAGCCTGGATAGCTTGACTCCAGTGATGTGGAGAGCCTTGGACTCACGTCTGAGCATACCCAGCCCACTCGGGGTGAAAAGTGCAAAAAACACAGTTGATGGACAGAATGCAGAACAATGTCTTACATTCACCCCAGTACAAAGATCTGGGCCTAAATCCATCGTTTTTTTGCACTCCACACCACCCTAGGTCAGACAATGGCTATATGCAAATCAGCCTTGACCCTGTGCCTCATGGGAACAGTCCAGCCCGAACTACCAAGCCATGTCTTTCCTAGACCGGAATCAAGCATCCAAGGACTGGTTTCTGGTTATCAGCCTTCTTCAGCCTGGATAGCTTGACTCCAGTGATGTGGAGAGCCTGGGACTCACGTCTGAGCATACCCAGCCCACTAGGGGTGAAAATTGCAAAAAACACAGTTGATGGACAGAATGCAGAACAATGTCTTACATTCACCCCGGTACAAAGATCTGGGCCTAAATCTATCGTTTTTTTGCACTCCACACCACCCTAGGTCAGACAATGGCTATATGCAAATCAGCCTTGACCCTGTGCCTCATGGGAACAGTCCAGCCCGAACTACCAAGCCATGTCTTTCCTAGACCGAAATCAAGCATCCAAGGACCGGTTTCTGGCTATCAGCCTTTTTCAGCCTGGATAGCTTGACTCCAGTGATGTGGAGAGCCTGGGACTCACGTCTGAGCATACCCAGCCCACTCGGGGTGAAAATTGCAAAAAACACAGTTAATGGACAGAATGCAGAACAATGTCTTACATTCACCCCAGTACAAAGATCTGGGCATAAATCCATCGTTTTTTTTGCACTCCACACCACCCTAGGTCAGACAATGGCTATATGCAAATCAGCCTTGACCCTGTGCCTCATGGGAACAGTCCAGCCCGAACTACCAAGCCATGTCTTTCCTAGACCGGAATCAAGCATCCAAGGACCAGTTTTTGGCTATCAGCCTTCTTCAGCCTGGATAGCTTGACTCCAGTGATGTGGGGAGCCTGGGACTAACGTCTGAGCATACCCAGCCCACTCGGGGTGAAAAGTGCAAATAACACAGTTGATGGACAGAATGCAGAACAATGTCTTACATTCACCCCAGTACAAAGATCTGGGCCTAAATCCATCGTTTTTTTGCACTCCACACCACCCTAGGTCAGACAATGGCTATATGCAAATCAGCCTTGACCCTGTGCCTCATGGGAACAGTCCAGCCCGAACTACCAAGCCATGTCTTTCCTAGACCGGAATCAAGCATCCAAGGACTGGTTTCTGGCTATCAGCCTTCTTCAGCCTGGATAGCTTGACTCCAGTGATGTGGAGAGCCTGGGACTCACGTCTGAGCATACCCAGCCCACTAGGGGTGAAAATTGCAAAAAACACAGTTGATGGACAGAATGCAGAACAATGTCTTACATTCACCCCAGTACAAAGATCTGGGCCTAAATCCATCGTTTTTTTGCACTCCACACCACCCTAGGTCAGACAATGGCTATATGCAAATCAGCCTTGACCCTGTGCCTCATGGGAACAGTCCAGCCCGAACTACCAAGCCATGTCTTTCCTAGACCGGAATCAAGCATCCAAGGACCGGTTTCTGGCTATCAGCCTTCTTCAGCCTGGATAGCTTGACTCCAGTGATGTGGAGAGCCTGGGACTCACGTCAGAGCATACCCAGCCCACTCGGGGGGAAAATTGCAACATAACACAGTTGATGGACAGAATGCAGAACAATGTCTTACATTCACCCCAGTACAAAGATCTGGGCCTAAATCCATCGTTTTTTTGCACTCCACACCACCCTAGGTCAGACAATGGCTATATGCAAATCAGCCTTGACCCTGTGCCTCATGGGAACAGTCCAGCCCGAACTACCAAGCCATGTCTTTCCTAGACCGGAATCAAGCATCCAAGGACCGGTTTCTGGCTATCAGCCTTCTTCAGCCTGGATAGCTTGACTCCAGTGATGTGGAGAGCCTGGGACTCACGTCTGAGCATACCCAGCCCACTCGGGGTGAAAATTGCAAAAAACACAGTTGTCTGAACTGGGGTGGTGTGGAGTGCAAACAACTATGGATTTAGGCCCAGATCTCTGTACTGGGGTGAATGTATGACATTGTTCTGCATTCTGTCCATCAACTGTGGTTTTTAGGTCTCGCCTGTCGATGCGCATGCGCATCTAGCAAGCGAGAGTATTGCGACTTATCCACTCTTTATCTACACTGCAAGGAATCGTGGCGATTCCTTGCAGTGCCCGTGACTTTTAAGGTCAATGCGCATGCGCATTGAGCTTATGCGCATGCGCATTGACCTTAAAAGCGCGTGCGCGTGCACGTCCGTCTATGTTTACCCGCTCCGCCCCCTCCCGCCGTGTCGCATTTCTCCTCCCCCCTCCCCTCTCGTCTATGTTTACCCGCTCCGCCCCCTCCCGCCGTGGCGCATTTCTCCTCCCCCCTCCCCTCTCTTCCGTCCGTCCGTCTTGTTTTTTTTAAATCTTGGCACTGGATATTGCTGATTCACACTGCCTTTCTCCGCCTCTGTAGTTGGTCTTAAGACGTTGCTATCCATTTGCCTTCTGTGGAAGGTATTTGGGAGAGTCTCTCATTCCCGCAAACAAACGATAGAAAGCTGGTAACATGACTAAATAATCTGTATTCCTTGTTTACATTTACCAACCATCTTACAGTGTGATTGTTCTATTGAAACTTCCTTTTAAAACCCGGTGGTTCTTATAGTAGCAAGCAGAGCAAATGGAAGGCACTAAAAGTCAATCCATGTTTTCACTAAAATTAATGTGAGCTATTAAATCTTCTTAATGATGCCAACACGTACATGGAATCTCTAAGCAGTTATTTATAATGGTTAACAAAGTTGTTCCCAAACCTTATTCTTGACACATCTGTGGAAGATGGAAGATCTGCCCGTAATGATCGCTCTTTGACTTGCATTTCTCGTGCTATCTAAGCCATGGATACGTTTGAGATGTCTGCAACTCTCTGTCTGGTTGCCATCCTTCCTGTACAGCATTTTAGGCACGTAGTGCCTCCCTAGTTGTGTGTGCATGCGTCTTTAAACCGTCTTCCTCGTGTAATGCTGTCTGTCCCTGCGTGCTTCTCCCCGCCCCCTTCCTGTTGTGCTAGTCTGTGTTTCTCCATTTTGCAGTCGCCCTCAATCCTGCCCCGTGTGGCCTCTGTGCCCCCCTGCCCTTCCCCTGTTGTGTTTCTGTCTCTCCCGCCCACCCCGCTTTGCTCCCAACCCCCCTGCTTCACCCCCGCCCTATATTCCCATCCCCTATCTGCTTTAAATAAAAATAAACATTTTGTGCGCTTTGTTTTTTTAGTTACCTTAACTGATTTATATCTGTAACTAAAAACAAAAGTAGCCGCATCATTCTGTAGATGTGCGCACCTAAAAGTGACCAGTGGCTATGTATTCGGTTGTTTTTTTGTACTTCAGCGTGCCGGGTGCATTGCAGCTTGGCTAACAGCCATTGGTAAAACCAACAGTCACATAGGTAAGACTTAGAAGAAATAGTTTTATCTTTAGACAACATAAAAAGTGATATTTATTTTAATGTTGCTATTGCTGTGGTTTCAATTAACTGAACAATAAACGTATTTTTACTGTTACTGTTTTTTTACTGAGACTTATTGGTTTTTACCAAAGCTTGTTATGCACAGAAAACAAGTTTATTCTTTTAGTGAGTGAAAAGCAATTAGAAGAAAGATACGATGTTCGTTTTCAGTCACAGATTGTCCTCATACTGTGACATTAATTCCAGAATCAACGCAGGAGTGGCGGGCGGAGAATTGTCAGAATGCATCTCCATTTATTTTACGCCAGCAAAGTTTTACAAAGTTACATTTTTTTCACAATTTGTTAAGTTGCGGGTTCAAGCTTTCCTTCCTCCATGCCAAGTTTGTATGTGCATTGCGTGATACTTTTCATAGCAAGTTGCCTTATATGGAAGTGTTCTCTCCAAGTTTACCTCTTACGAGATAAATTGTTGAAAATAATGGATTGTCGTAAGTGTCACGACTTGTAAACAAATTTGGCAACAATCTCAAACTGTACAAATTTGTGAAGTGGCAAAACACAAACCTCACCAGGGTTGCAAGAAACGACTTGTACAACGTTCACACCCCTTTTGGGAATACCGCCGTTGTCTAAAGGTAGCGCCACTTTAAAATCATCTGTGAAAGAGATCAAACAATCACAGACACTTATGGCCCTGCTCGTGAGGCTGAATAAGCGTGTGTTGATGGCCACGGAAGGCTGATGCATCAGCGTTTCAGGGGTCAGAGGGGCCATTGTTTGGGTACTTCCTGCCCCAGGGTTTGGGGCTGGTCATGCTTCTTGCCCCAGGGTAGGAGGCTGCATCCGTGGATTGTCTCCGTCGCGGGCCCTCCCCACCCCGTGACGCAAGTGCTAATGTGATGTCTGCAGACCAGCACGAGCCATGAATTCCAGCCACTGAAGTCAGTATTTACGGTACAGAAAACAGCTCATTCATTCACTATCCAGGGGTAGGCGCGGTTAGGTTACGTAGAGTCGCTCAGTGGCTTAGCCAGGGTGTAACGGGCCCTCTGTTAAATGCAGCAATAATCAGGGATCAGTGGGTTTCTCAGCCCCGGTGCCACCCTCACCCTCAACGCCTCACCCTCAATCACCCTCAACCCCTCACCCTCACCCACCTTCACTCACCCTCACCCTCACTCACCCTCACTCACCCTCACTCACACTCACCCTCACTCACCCTCACCCACCCTCAACCCCTCATCCTCACTCACTCTCAACCCCTCACCCTCACTCACCCTCAACCCCTCACCCTCACTCACCCCCACTCACCCTCAACCCCTCACCCTCAACCCCTCACCCTCACCCTCACTCACCCTCAACCCCTCACCCACCCTCAACCCCTCACCCTCAATCCCTCACCCTCACTCACCCACACTCACCCTCACTCACACTCACTCACCCTCACTCACCTTCACCCTCACTCACCCTCAACCCCTCACCCTCACTCACCCCCACTCACCCTCAACCCCTCACCCTCAACCCCTCACCCTCCCTCACCCTCACTCACCCTCAACCCCTCACCCTCACTCACCCTCAACCCCTCACCCTCAATCACTCACCCACACTCACCCACACTCACCCCCACTCACCCTCACTCACACTCACCCACCCTCACTCACCCTCACCCTCACTCACCCTCACTCACCCTCACCCTCACTCACCCTCACTCACCCTCACCCTCACTCACCCTCAACCCCTCACCCTCACTCACCCTCAACCCCTCACCCACCCTCAACCCCTCACCCTCACTCACCCTCAACCCCTCACCCTCAACCCCTCACTCACCCTCACTCACCCTCACCCTCAACCCCCTCAGCCTCACCCTCACTCACCCTCAACCCCTCACCCTCACTCACCCTCAACCTCATGCTAAAGATTTACAAAAAAACCCATAAACAATTCTAAAAGCACTAACTCTAATGCTGCGAGACCTATTGCATTTCTAATGCTTGTTGCATTTGTTACCCCGAGTGGGATGGGTATGCTCAGACGTGAGTCCCATGCTCTCCACACCACTGGATTCACGCAAGCCGGGCTGAAGACGGCTGGAATGCCAGAAACCGGTTCTCGGAAGCTTGTTTCCGGTCCAGGGAAGACATGGTTGGCAGTTGGGCTGGACTGTTCCCATGAGGCACAGGGTCAGACTGATTTGCATATAGCCATGTCTGAACTGGGGTGGCAGAGTGGGCTAAAGAACGGTGATGGATTAAACCCAGATATTTTGACTGGGTGTGAGTGTTTGATTCAGATGCTCCGTCTATCACCACACCCTTATGTACCCCTTTTGGCCGCCGTAAGTGTGGCAGGGTATACTCAGATGTGAGTCCCTTGCTCACTTTGCCACTGGATTCAAGCAAGCCGGGCTGAAGACGGCTGGAATGCCAGAAACCGGTCCTCGGAAGCTTGTTTCCGGTCCAGGGAAGACATGGCTTGGCAGTTGGGCTGAATTGTTCCCATGAGGCACAGGGTCAGACTGATTAGCATAGAGCCATGTCTGAACTGGGGTGGCAGAGTGGGCTAAAGAACGGTGATGGATTAAACCCAGATCTTTTGACTGGGTGTGAGTGTTTGATTCAGATGCTCCGTCCATCACCACCCCCTTTTGTACCGCTTTTGGCCGCCATAAGTGTGGCAGGGTATACTCAGACGTGAGTCCCTTGCTCACTTTGCCACTGGATTCAAGCAAGCCGGGCTGAAGACGGCTGGAATGCCAGAAACCGGTCCTCGGAAGCTTGTTTCCGGTCCAGGGAAGACATGGCTTGGCAGTTGGGCTGGACTGTTCCCATGAGGCACAGGGTCAGACTGATTTGCATATAGCCATGTCTGAACTGGGGTGGCAGAGTGGGCTAATGAACGGTGATGGATTAAACCCAGATCTTTTGACTGGGTGTGAGTGTTTGATTCAGATGCTCTGTCCATCACCACCCCCTTTTGTGATGCCATAATTGAAACAGTCAATCATTATGAGTATCTTGGAGTTATGATTGACAATTGGTTATCCTGGATAAACCATCTGTTGACACAAAAGCTTAAATCTATTATGATCACTTAGTCCATAATAAGATTTTCCAAATTATTTGTAGGTAGAGCAAATAAATCAAATGTATTCCTTTTTTACTTCACGCATCTCCTGTGTTAAATAGTAAGGTCATACCTAATCTTGACAAAAAGTATATTCAGAGTGTACAAAATCTTTTGCATCTTCGCACAACCACCCCTCACTGTGTTATCAGGTTAGAGATGAACTTAAAATCTTTAACATCACTCCATTATGAGGCTACTCTGAGCTATCTATGTAATTGTGCGGGGCAGATTCTACATCCTTAAAATCCTTAATTTACCCAGCCCTCCCCGACCCCTACTTAATGGCGGCCGCTACCGGGACAACGGCATCATTGTCAGTAAAATTGCTCTCCCATCTTCGCAGCTCCATCATTAAGTGAGGCCTCCCTCGAGCCCCTGTATCCTCCTGTGCTGTTGTTTAAGGCCCTCCTTCACCCACAGGTTATACCTGGGCCTCATCCCTGGTTGTCCAGTGGACCTCTGTCTCCTTTCTTTCGCTCCGCTTTCCCGCTCCGTTTCACTCCTTTTACCCTCATTTCAATCTCTCCCTCTCACTCTCCTTCTCTTTCCTCCACCTTTCTTGTACTTTTCTGCTTTTTTCCACTTTTGATTCCTCTATTCCCTTTCCGCCCGTTTTCCCTGCTGCTGCTGCTCCCCCGGCACCTCCCCCAGCATGACCCGCACGACAGGCCCAATCCAGCTCCCTCCCCGCTCCCGCCTCCCAGCTGTCCAGCCCTCCCCAACCACTACTTAATGTCAGCCGCGCAGAAGGCACGCCATAGGCAAGCCCGTCTGCGACGCCAATGCGACCAGCGGCAGGAACCCTGAACCTCTGCACTGCCAACGCTACACCCAGCAACACTCCACGCACTCAATCCAGGCCGCAACAACAACTGCAAACTAGCATAACCAATCGAACTCACGGACCCTTCAGCTGTCACTGTTGCCGGCACATCTACAGCACCACCAGGAACTCAGGCCCAGCACAACCCACCCGCAAGATAACACCCAAACTGAAGACCCTACAATGCATCCTCCTCAACATCAGATCACTCCCCAAACATGCCGCTGAAATCTGGGACCTCCTCAACAGCACCACCCCAGTCGTAGCATTCTTCACAGACACCTGGATCAACACCACCTCGGGACCGGACATCGCCATCGCCATTCCCCAAGGATACAAGATCTCCAGAAAGATGGGGAGGAGGAATCGTCATCGTCCACAAATCCACCCTCCACCTGAACACACTCCCCGACGAGCCCACAGACGAGCCCACAGACCTGATAGAACACCTGCACTTCAAGATACTGGCCAGTCCTACCACCAACCTCTGGGGATCCCTCATCTACTGACTCCCTGGACCCCGCAGACTATTCACCAACTCCATCACGCCATCACATCCACCAACTACACCCTGCTGGGAGACCTCAACTTTCACCTCGACAATCAACTAGACCCCAACACCATATCCCTCCTGGACAAACTCCACAACATTGGACTTCGCCAGATGGTGAATGAACCTTCACACTCAGCGGGACACACCCTCGACCCCCCTCTTCACAACAGGAAACTCCATCACTTTCAGCCACACCACCAAACTCCTGTGGACAGACCATCAATTCATCCACTTCACCTTCAGAACACCCACCATCCACAGACACCAGCACCTGCTCCCACGAAGAAACTGGACAAAAATCACTGATGAACAGCTCACTTCCTCACTCAGCAACTCAACACCGACCACTGTGGAAGACGATGCCCCAACACCGCCGCCCGAACTCTACACAGATGGATCATCGACATCGTCAACTCCTTAGCCCCCCTCAAGAAGAACAACAACGCATACACCAAGAAGGCCAGATGGTTTACCCCCGAACTCAAAGAGTCCAGGCGCACCTTCTGTTGCCTCGAGAAGACCTGGAGGAACTCCAAATCCACAGAAGCCCACAACAACTTCAAAGCCGACACCACTGCCCACCACCAGCTCATGAGAAACACTAAGAAAACTGCGATTGAAGACAGAATCTCCAACAGCAAAGAGCTCTTCAACATCATCAAGGAGTTCGCTCAACCCACCAGCCACTTGACTGACTTCCCCCCTCACAAGACCTCTGCAACAAACGCAGAACCTTCTTCCACCGCAAAATCAAGAACATCTACGACAACTTCGAAAAAGACAACCAACACACGGAACCCCCACCAGCCACCCGACACCCTGAAGCCAACGATTGACAGCTGGACAGCCCTCACCACTGAAGACACACTGAAGATGATGAGGGCAATCCACTTTGGGCCCCCATGGGCCCCTGCCCCCACCACATCCTCAACAGAGCCGCTGACACCATCGCACCCATGCTCCGCCACACCATCAACTGCTCCCTGGCGAACGCCTCCCTCCTCGACGACTGGAAACACGCTGAGACCAACCCCCTCCTGAAGAAGCCCATAGCGGACCCCACTGACCTCATAAACTACAGACCCATCTCCCTGCTCCCGTTCCCAGAGAAAGTCATTGAGAAAGCCATCAACAGCCAACTTGCCACCTTCATCGAAGAGCATAACATCCTCGACCCGTCACAATTCGGCTTCAGAAAAAACCACAGCACTGAAACCACCCTCCTCGCCGCAACAGACAACATCTGCTCCCTACTGAACAAAGGAGAAACAGTAGCCCTCATCCTCCTCGACCTCTCAGCGACCTTCAACACAGTATCCCACCGCACCCTAATACGCAGATTCTACAATGCAGGTATCCAAAACAAGGCCCTCGACTGGATCTAATGTTTCCTCTCTGGCAGAACGCAGTGGGTCAGACTCCTCTGTTTCCTCTCGGAATCCACCTGCGGAGTCCGCCCCATGGGTCCTCCCTCAGTCCAAAGCTCTTCAACTTCTACATGGCTCCTCTCGCCCCCATCGCATCGTCAGAACCTACAGACTCAACATTGTTTCATATGCAGAAGACACCCAACTCATTCTCTCCCTATCCAACGAAGCCAACTCAGCTAAACACAACTTCCAAGAAGGCATGGAAGCTGTCGCCAAATGGATGAAAAGCAGCTGCCTACGACTCAACACTGACAAAACAGAATTACTCATCATGGGCCCACACCCCAGTGCCTGGAACAACACCTGATGGCCCCCAGCCCTCGGTAGCCCATGCAACTCCACGGACCACGCACGATTCATCCAAGACTCCGAGCTCAAAATGGACCACCAGACCAACTCCGTTACTTCCTCCTGCTTCCACATCCTCCGCCTCCTATGTAAGACCTTCAAATGGATCCCCCTGAAGCACAGAAAAACCTTCACCCATGCCCTCGTCACCAGCAGACTCAACTATGGCAACACACTTTGTGCCGGAATAAACAAAAACCTCACGTGCAAGCTACAAAACATCCAGAACGCCACCGCAAGACTCGTCCTCAACCTACCACAACACTGCCACATCTCCCATTATCTATGCACACCCCACTGGCTCCCCATCGAGGCTAGAATCACCTTCAAGATACTCATCCATGCACACAAAGCCCTCCACAACACCGGACCAGCATACCTCAACAGCTGAATCAACTTCCACGCACCCCAAAGAACACTACGATCAGCCCAGCTCTCTTACGCTGTGGTCCCCCTCGACAGAAAGACCAGATTTGGAGGCCGCTCCTTCTCCTTCCACGCGGCCAGAGCATGGAACGTCCTGCCGCTCCACCTCAGGCAGACAACATCACTCCCCATCTTCACGAGAAACCTCAAAACCTGGCTCATCGAAAGACCCCCTCCTTGATGACCAGGAACCTGCCCCTCACCTCCTCCCCAGCGCCTTGAGACCCTTACGGGTGAGTAGTTGCGCTTTAACAAACCCGTGATTAATCGATTGAACATTAAGAAATATCAAACAAGGTTATGGAACTGAGTGTTGTATCATCCAACAAGGTTTTACAAATGCATAATTCACCTGACTAGAGTTTGAGTTTGAGTTTAAAGCATTTATAGAGCGCACGTTCACCTGACGGTTTCATGGCGCTATGGTGTACTGAACCTAGAGGGACAGGAAGATCAGGAGCGAAGCATGGAAGGCAGTTTATAATGGAAAGGCTTGTGAAAAAAGGAAAGTTTTTAGCTCCTTTCGGAAGAGTGCATATTGAGTGGAAGATCTAAGGTGGGCGGGGAGAGAGTTCCAAAAAGCAGGGGCGAGTGTGGAAAATTTCATGCCCCCCCCATTTTTTACGCCGAAAGCTGGGAACTGTCAACAATTGTTGGGAAGATGAGCGCAGTTCCCTGACGGGGGCGTAGGCTTTGATTTCCGAGGAGATGAACACAGGGGCTGCGCCGACCCGGGCCTGAAAAGTGATACATCCCATCTTGAACTGGGCTCGCTCTCGGATGGGGAGCCAGTGCAAGGACTTGAGGAGCGGAGTGACGTGGTGGAATTTGGCCAGGTTATGAACCAGGTGGGCAGCCTGGTTTTGGACCAGCTGTAGTCGGCGCATGCTGTAGGCCGGCATGCCACAATATAAGGCGTTGCCATAGTCTAGGCGAGAGATTACCATCGCCAGGACAATAAGTTTTAAGGCAGAGAAAGAAAAGAAACGGGAAACTTTGCGGATGGTACGGAGTGAAAGAAAAGAAGAGGACACCACTAGGCTGACCTGGGAGTGCAGAGTGAGTTGGTCGTTCAGCTTAATCCCAAGTGTTTTCACAGAGGAAGATGGAGAAGGGGGGGGACCTAGAGAAGGGGGCCAGAAGAGAGAGGTGCAGGGACTGGACCAACCACCTGTCAAAACCAGCTCTGTTTTGTCTGGGTTTAGCTTCAGGTGGTTGTGATTTATCCAGTCCCGGATGAAGATCATAACAGACTGGAATTTAACCGTGGACTCTGGGGATGGGGACAAGGTAAAAATAAGCTGAAGGTCAACCGCATAGTTATAGACGGAGACCTCCATTTGCTGAAGGGCGAAAAAGAGAGGGGCAATATACAAGTTGAATAAAAGAGGGGAAAGGGAAGAGCCTTGAGGAACCCCGCATTGTACTTTCCGGAAGTCTGCCGAGAAGTCACCCAGGCGCACTGCCTGGGTGCGTCCCTCAGGAAGGAGGACAGCCAGACCAAGGCCGAGCCTCCAACCCCCGCCGCCCTGACACGAGAGAGTAAGATGGAATAGTCAACCATGTCAAAGGCGGCGGAGAGGTCGAGGAGGACCAGGGCCTGGGGGAGGTTAGTGTCCATGCCCTCTCTGAGGTTGTCGAGGACCGATAACACCACAGACGCCGTAGAGTGTGCGGGCGGAAACCAGCCTGACGGGGGGCTAACACCCCGTTCTCCTCCACATATGTACTGAGCGCTTTGGTCACATGGAGAAACTGGCTAAGTTAAATCGAGTGACTTGTAAATGCATGTTATGAAGGGCCTTACTTAGCAGAGGGAGAGTGACCTGGCTACCTTAAAGAAATATAAAAATAAGGATCTAGTTTCAGAAACCTTTGTCTCTCCAGATCAAGAATATATCAGGACCACTCTGCGGTCAGTTTAAACTGAAATATTTAAGATTTAGACTGCTCCATATTACTAGCTAGAATTTGAGCGGACTTGAAATTGAGTATTCAAAGGAAAGTCTGCTCGTCAACTCTGTTGATATATAACGGAAATTCTTATGGACATATTTGTGTATATGCCCTAAACACTTGTAGGTAAGAAAATTGTACTTTCAACCGATTTTTAACGATGCAAAAATAAGACCTTCCTTAGAGGCTGTCAGACACTGTTTTTGAATCAAGAGTAATTGTTCTATTATAAAATTAATTATATTTTTAGGCCATGTCTATAAAGTGTTAGGATCCTGTGTTTAGTACATTGTAACAATTTTTCTGTTATATATTAATGATGACTGGATTTAATCCTCTGCTCTACATTGTCATGAGTGGAAACTGCCACTGGAGAAGTATTCGATCTCTGTCCAGCAGGAACATTGATCACCACAGTTACGTTGATATTTTTATTGTTGCATGAAAACTTCTGTAAACACAAGGAACTCTGCAGCAAGTGCTTTTAAAACCCATGTTATTTATTTCTAAACACAGCACCCTACAAGGTCAGCGCCAGGTGCGGCTGCACTGGTCGCACCGACCTAGTGCCAGCCCTGGTTGCATCTTTTTGATGTATAGGCACCTATACACCAAACTATATCGGTATGTCGAGAAAGTTTGTAATATTGTTAATAACATAGCCATTTTTTGTGTGTATGTATTTGTGCGCATGCATGTAATGGTAGCATGCATTGTTCTTTGATTTGACTGTGCTGTACCCATTCTGAGCATGAAGGATGCTTGCGCTGGTGTGGCTGTTGCTGCATCTATTTGGTGTTTGGGATCCATGCACTGTTGCTAGTTCTGCTGTACCTGCCTATGTTGGGAAAGTTTGTAATGTTGATACATTATCCATTCTATGTGTGTGCATTAGTATGTGTGTATATGCAAATGGAGCTGGCATTGCTGTTTCATCAGACTGCTGTACTTCATCTATGTGCAAGGGAAGCTTGAACTGCATTACCCATGTTGTACTTTTTCTATGTGCTACATAAGCTTTCACTGCTGCAGCCTGTGCTTCACCTACATCAAGTACAGGAGGAGCATGTAAGCTTGGCATGAATCCACTGGAGTGCCACATGGATCTATGCTGTCCGGATGTGAGTCACCATCCCAGCAATCCTTTTAAAGGGTTGTAGCATCCATACACCTGACCTGAGTCCGTGTGGCGTGCAGAGTCCTGCAGAGTCGAGAGGAGACGCATTAAGGGGCAGATTTACATGAAACTGATGCAGCCGTAGAAATGCATCAGTTTCCCAGCGCTAGCCTGCAATACCCTTGCACCACCATGGATGCGCCGTAGTTACAATGCAGCACACCATGGTGCAATGATTGACAGATGCGTTAGAAATTCTGACGCATCTGTTAGCCCAAAAGTCACACTTTGCTGGAGTCGTGTCGCAAGCTAAATGCAACTCCAGCAATGCATGTTGAGGCCTATACGTATTGTACTGCGTCACTCCTTACGCCTGCTTCAAGCAGGCACAGTACAAGCAGGTGTAAGGTTTTGACTCAGTGGCGTCTTAGAAGCGGTGCAGTGAAATCATGTAGATTTCACTGCGTCACTTTTACAAGGCTTTCCTGCGTGGGAATGCCCACCCAGCATATATTATACCTGGCGCAGGTATACTGTGACGCAGGGCTTTACAACGTGATGCATCTCCCTAGATGGGTCACATTGTAAATTGGCTGCATTGTTTACGCCCCCGCTGCATCACAAAAGTGATGCAACAGTGACACAAAAGTGTCGCGCGGGGCTTGTAAATCAACCCCTAAATGTTTCCTCTCTGTGTTTGGGCTACCATAGATGAGTCGAGCAAAGATGGCAGCCACTGACACAGAGTGAAGTCAGCCGGCCCCAGACAGACACAGGAGCCGCAGCAGTGAGACTACTTATCAAGGGAGACATGCTTAAGTTCTCCCTCTTCTTAGTTGGTGGTGGTCATCTCAGTAGAATGGGCTGCGGAAGGGGTGGATTTCAGATTGCTTCAGGTTGTGTGTGGGCCTACACATGAAAAGAGATGTCTGGTCGTCTGGCCATTTCATGATGGTGACCAACATCAGAGAATGAATCCGGTTGGCCCCAGGCGAATACAGAGACTGTGGCAGTGTGGGTGCGCAGGGCTGTAGGAAATCTACTATACAAAATGCACCTAAACATTGGGTGGATCGAGAATGGCGTTAACCTCAAAATATATGAGGCAATGTGTCCATAGAGAGAAGTATCAAGCAACATATCAAAATACAGTTAACAAGAAATGACTGACTCAAAAAGTAGGTTGAAATTTGAATTTAGAAAACCCATAATGGAATATTACAAATTCCAAGATACAATACAGAAAGTACTAAATTCAGGTGCAGCATCAAACTCATTGAATTGTGAAAAAGCAATTTGCCATGTAGGCCATCATATTCATAATAGTACAATAATGGGCAGACACCAGAGAAATGCTAAGACTCAAGTGTGCCGCAAAATCAATACGAAATCGGACAAAATCAATACGAAATCGGACAACATCCCTACAGGCTCAGGACACGCTCTGTCCCCCCAAATTCAAGGGTTTAAATAAACTTTTCTTGTGTAGAAATTACTAAGAACTACAAAGTCTGCATGGTATGATCATTGCTCCAACATATTACAATTTTGCATTTTAAAATGTCACATAATCCTATCACCGAACTTCAAACACACTACATGAATATTGATTTGCACCATCTGACCCAAAGTCACCTGGAGGTGTTAGAAGAAACTTGTAACACAAAAAACAGTGAACCAGAAAATACATCCTGCCCAGATAAACTGGGCAGTATCCCAGCTACCTTATCAGCCACCAGAGACACTTTGGAGTTCAAACTAGACACTGCGGCCCTGGATATGAGCCTCAAACACAGCAGTAGCACAACTAAACAAGTGACTAAGGAATTTAAGAACCAGTTGAATGACCTTACTGAATGGGTAAGGTTGCTTAACTTTAGGGCTCAAGAGTAAGAGCAGCGTGAGTGGAGCAATATTTTTCACAGAGGAGGACTGCCAGAGAGAGTGGAAGGCTGATTAGTTGTCAAGTACCCGGACTACTGGATCAGACAGGAGGTGGCCCTGGAAGTACTGATGTTATTCTTCGCATTGGAATGCACCCAGAGTCCCAGTGTGACTGCCTCCGCCTGGCCATCTCACCACCTCGACCAGTGCTGGCCAAACCTTTGCATTATGAGGGTCAAATTCACATCCGACCCCGGGCATGTGATAAAGGGCATCTCACAGTCAAAAATCACAAAGTCATGATATTCCTGTTGCAGTACAGCAACAACAAGCATCTTTCATGGAACCAAACAGTGGTTCAGGGAAATGGGAATCAAGCACGCCCTACTATTCACCCTAAAACTGAAAATTATAGCTGACACTGAATCCAAGTATTTCTTGTCATTGCACGAAGTATGGAAATTAGATGTCATGCAAATAGACGAAGGACAAGCCAAAATTGAGACTTTGATAATCGACAGCAGCAGCCAAAGGAGACATAGCCCCACTCACTGTAAGCGCAAGCATGGTGTAGAAATGAAGGAGGACATTGCAGTGAACTCCAGTCGTGACACTGGCATGGAGCGGTAGGCAGCAAGATGCCTAAAGTGACTATGACTTTGTTTCAATTCTGAGCGTGGATAGGGGTCCGTTTACTGCTAGTCCTAGAAAAGGAGAGCTTGTGAAGGTTCTGAGTTCTGACCTGTTTAAGGCTCATGTCTGGGGGCGATATATCTTAGACTAGGTTTGCTGACAACACACTGGGGTACCTGAGGTGACAGAGCGGCTCTGTGGGCTTGTGGCCTTGTGAGGGGAGAGGCAGGGAGGAAAGGCTGGAATTGATCTCACAAGGTTTTTAGGCATTCGGATGAAAGAAAAATTGTAATGATTTACTATGTCCAGAAGTTTTCGCCCTTCTTTTTAACTAATCATAAGCGCTTTATTCTTTATTCTATTGAATTCATGTGCGATAGGTGTTGTTTTTATGCAAAAGGATGAAAGAGGAATTGTAATGATTTGAACTAATGGCACAATAAATATCTATTCTGTTCTATTCTCTCAAGCTAATGCTATTATGAAAATTAAACTAATCACTTAGACGTTCGTGGGCTTAATAACATGTCCAAAAGATACATGAGTCAGGCGTATTTAAAAATGAGAGGGGCCCAAGTTGCATTTGTTCAAGAGACTCATCTAAAACTTTCAGAAGAAAGAGTGCAGAAGAAGGGCAGATTATAGTTTCAAGATTATTCTGCCTTTGCCCGTGGAGCTCATATCTGGATCAGGCTGGAGACCCATTCCAGGTAATCACTGAAATCCAAAGATGTGTAGGGGAGGTTCATTATTTTGGGCAGGGTGGCTATATGGGAGGCATATAGCCTTGATTAATATATATGTATCCAATCTAAACCGAAAGGGCTGCTGGATTTAGTGTCAGTACTGTTGGCTGATGTACGGCATTACACCCTGTTTATAAGAGGTGATCTTAATTGCATTGCTGACATGTAGCTCGACAAATCCCTGTTACCAGATGCACCAGTATTGAATGTAGCAACAGTGCTTAGTGGTGAATGGAACACTGGAGTGTTGAGGATACAAGGAGGGTGCGTCATCCCCACTCATTCTACTCAGAGATTCTTGACCTTCACCTTAGATTGGGTGTGTGTGTAATGTGTATGCTCTCTCTCGCTCCCAAGTCCATGGTAATGTTGATCAAATTGAGTATTTGACTACAACAGTGTTGAATTATAACCTGTTGCTTATTTAGCTTTATGGGGGAAGCGAGAACAGCTATTCCTAGCTGGAGCCTGATAGTTGAATCCTTAGATGACTGGGTCTATAAGCAAGATTACATTGGTGTAGAAATAAGGGTGTTGTGATTACATTTGTCCCTTCTAGGACACCGTACTCCCTGCGCCTACGTCACCAGCTGTCTCTGGAATGTTGACAGATGACAGCTGGTGGCAGGCTCGGCAGGCTGAGCGCTCCGCACCACGGAGCGCATGTGTTGGTGCGTAATTAATAAATTAGCGTTGCATCTCAATTACGTCTGAAGTGCCTTCTTAACAAAGGGTCCACTTTCTTTCAGGAAAAGTGCATCTTTGGTGTTGGTGTTGATCCAGCGCTCCTAATGAAAAACTGTCTCACAAACGCTACTTATCTCCACAATACTCACCATTAATCATGAATCACTACCAAGGCCCATAATCTAACGAGACAATTTTTGAGCAACTGAATCATGTGACCTAATTAACCAGATCTACTCACAAACTATTTACAAATTTATTTACAACTGCAGTTTATCATTTCTTACCATGGATTTAAAACATATGACATTTAATTAAGTCACAAAGGCGAATGGATTAAACTAATGGTAACTAGACCATGAATAAACAAGACCAGCTTGTCATTTCAAAATCTAATTTTATTAACTTTATTATTCAAAGAAAGAGCATTTTAATTAAGAATCTTTATTTTATTAGCAAATGAAAGCAACATTTTATTAAGGAAATGATTTATTAGACTGACACTTCAAAGGCAAATTAATCAGCATGAATTAAAGCAAAATAAAGTTTCCATTCCCTAAATTCTATCTCCCTGTCTAAACTCACTTCACCTAAAAGAATAATCATTAAAGACTGCTGTCCTTACGTGCGCCAAAGAGTCCAACAGCATGTCACGCCCTTCAGGAATCGGAAAACGAGGAAAGATTCCCTCCTCCCCATGAGCCAGGTTTTATACCTTTCTAACTAGCTAAAGTAACTAAATGTAGCATTCTTCTCCATAGATCCAAACTTGTCATTGGCTGAGCCATGTCAGTCCACCATTATGCCATTACCATCTCCAAACCGAGAACGGGCTTTTCTTTAGCCCTATTGTTTTTTGCTTTTGTGTCATTTCGCTTCCTTGTAAAAAGTATCTTTTATTCGAGCTACAGTTCATGACTTCCTTGCCTTGGCAATCCTGCCGCTTCCTGTCCTTGGAACATTCTCCATGAGCACATTAAGCACAACTTATTTAACTGTATTTTCTGACAAAATTGTCGACGTGGTAAAACTTTCCACTTCTGTGCAAGGCTCCTTTCTGGACAGGATTCGAAAACACAATCTTTTGGAGGCCTAAGGCCTCTCACGGAAACTAGTATTTAAACAAACACAAAACATGAATTAATTAGAGAAATGAAACCCATTATGTTACCCACCCCCTTTGCTAATTATTAACCGTTAATTTATGTTACCTAGCTAAGCACACAAAGCAGCATTTATATTAACCTTCTTCTTTTAGGCTTTAAGGATTCTCCACGAGCTTTTGCCACAGAAAAGACATAACATAACATAAGCACACAAATAGGCACATGCCATTAATTAAACAGCCGCATTTAATACTGACAAAGACAATAGACAAGGTTAGTTTATTATTTTCCGCACACTTGCATTTGCAACATAGAGCATAAAAATTTGTCCCACATGTTTTTTCTGAATGTATGCATTTTTAAAACTAAGTTGATTAATAATTTCAACACATGCTTATTAATACTATTACATTTGTTATAGAAGTTTAACTTTGCGAGTTTGAACAAAATGTCATTCATCTGCTCGCTCCATCAGTGTAAGGGGAGGCCTTTAAAGTGGCGATTCATGATTGCTGCTTGGGGAACTCATTGGGCATTAGGTCAACACTTGTGAGGGATGTGGAGAACAAGAGAAGATACTCAGGGATCTCAAAAATTAATTATTGGAGTGTCTGGAGACAGGGTGGTGTAATAGTCGCTTGTACTTTTCTTGTCTCTCACTACCTATCCACTTTACTTCCTTTGCTTGCTATGCCCATATTTCATTTTCACACATTTTTTCAGTATACCATTCACTTTATATAATTCTTTTATGTTCGCCTCTGTTTGATGCCTTTTAAAACTGCCTTCCTTTGCGTTGTAAAGGGGGGAGATATGTAGTATGCTGCTGCTCAGCCAGGGTGACAGGAACATTTCAAGCTTAAAGGCAGGCAGGTAGCAGAAAACAGGGAGTTAGCAGACAACAGCAGGCAGACAGAGAAATGAAGTGCAGCAGTGACTGGCACGTTTGGAAAGTGGGCGACCGGTGAAGTGGTCACAGGTGGGGCTCGGGTGCCAGTAATCCTCGAAATATTCAGCTTAAATATGTAGAGAATTCTTTACCTTGAGCGTGACTGCAGGTTCCTACAGCTTCTTGAAGTTGAACAGTGGCTTGATGCTTGAAGTGGGTTATTTCCCATACTGAAGTCCAACACTCCTGGTACCAAAATGTAATATTGAAGAAAGGACGCTCCAATCCAGGTACTTTACCACGTAGATTTGTTAAAGTGGTAAATTAGATACATAGACAGGTAAAGTCAGAGTCTTAGTAGGAGCCCCACCAGGAGCAGCTTCACTGCTGCTCAGCCCTTCATCCAACTGATTCACGCACGCACACATTCCAAACACTAACATTCCATCAAGCAGTCATTCTGGCTGAGCAGCAGCATACTACAGGTGGCCATGGAGAAGGGAGGGGAAGAGGTCTCAGCGCTTAGTGAAAGATTGCACTCTTTGGTTTATAAGACCTTTATGGCCATAAGGAGAGGATTCAAGCTTGCTTGCTCTGCTGTGAATACAGACAAGAGAGGGGGCCCAATCCTATAGCTTTCTGACCCCACTGTCAAAAAGGTGCATTCACAGTGTGATAGTAATTACACATTTTTGGGTTACTACAGGGGCTATAAATGGTCATAGAACAGGGTAGCGAAGACGACACCGCTCTATGTTTACAAGAAGCAGCTCTCACATCTTTGCTACCTGAAGACATGGATAATCCTAGTGGGGGAAATAACTGAAGCGGAGATAAAAGTGGCTGTAAAGCAAATAGCAAGATGGGAAGTCCCAAGGTCCGATGGACTACTTATTGAATTTTGTGCAGCCTACATAGACCAGTTGACCCGATTCTGGTAGGTCTGTTTACAAGTGGATATAAGTCCTGGGCATTCCCACCAGGCTCCCACAACGGGGGTCTGTGGATGTATCAGCTTATAGCCCACTATCTATCCTCAATGTAGTTAATAAAATACTGAGCACAGTACCGGCTGTGAGGTAATTACCTTTGTTGCCAGGGCCAGACTGGGAAACAAAACCGGCCCTGTCAAATTGATCGGTCGGCTGCTGGGGGTTAGAGGTGGGAAGCGGTCGAGCTGTTTGCCAGGGCCGGTTTTGGCAGATTTTATTACAGAGGGCCGACATTACCTGTCTCTGGAAACAAAAACGGCCCACCAGGGGCCCAAAACTGGCCCCCATCCTGGCAGCCCACCGGGGAAACGCCTGGTGCCCGCTACGGCCAGTCCGGCCCTGGTTGTTGCCTAAACTGATACACACTGAACAGAAAAGGTTCAAACTAGGTAGAAGAACAGTGATGAATATACAAAAGATGTTGGATGTCGTAAATGGGGCTGGCACAGTCTAGCTGAATGCTCTGATCCTGTCTATTGATATTGAAAAAGCTTTTGATTCATTGAGATGGGATTATTTCTATTAGGTGGTGGATCAGATGGATCAGGAGAAGAGATTAATAAGCTGGACTATGCGGCCTTATGATGCTCCAACAGGGAGCATCTGCATAGGCTGTATAATAATTTATGCATATAAAGTGGCGAGAGTAACTAGGCAGGGCTGCACTTTGACCCCGTCCCTTGTTCTGCATCACAGTTGAGTCAGTTACTATTAGAATAAGGCAGAGGGGACCTCTACAAAGGTATCAGTAAGTAACACAATATATCGCTATAGGTGGACAATATGTATTGTACTGGGGTGATGTGCAGGGGGATTCTGAGAGAACAGTGAATACACTGGGCAGATTCAGAAACATTTTTGGGTTGAAAGGGAAATGTGGAAAGTCCAGCACCCAGCGGATATGACCACTGGTGGAGTCAATGGACATTCCACTGCGTTTAAATAGACTTCAGTGGTAAACTACCACAGTATGATAGCTCGGGGTGAAGATGTAGCACACAGAACACGATGGCGTGACAGGAATATATGGTCAGCAGTACGGACCATAAAGAACAGTGTGCAGTTCTGAAAAATTCTCCCATTGTTGGTCATGGGCAGGATCCCAGAAGACAAAATGGCAGCCCTTCCCTGGTTGCTGTATTATTTTTTAACACTACCAGTGATAATCTCAGGCAGTTGGTTCCTTGAAATTGATACGATCTAATATGGGGCCTAAAGAAACAGGGTAGCGCTATCCAAACTCCAACTTCCTA
The DNA here is from genome assembly GCF_964263255.1 of Lissotriton vulgaris. Taxonomy (NCBI): domain Eukaryota; kingdom Metazoa; phylum Chordata; class Amphibia; order Caudata; family Salamandridae; genus Lissotriton; species Lissotriton vulgaris. The sequence continues at coordinate 787,978,626 of NC_141695.1, forward strand.
CACACGAGGGAGGATAAATTGCCCCAGACTTCGAGTTCTACTACTTAGCTGCCAAGCTACAGTGGCTGCAAGGAGGTGGCAGAAGTGTTGGTTGGGCAGGAGAGAGTGAGTAGCAGGACCCATCCTCTGTGAGGACTATAGTGGATTTTCCGATGGCCTAGGAGGGGAGGGGTATAAGGAAAGGGACCTCAGAAGGTACTAAAACAATAGTGGAATAGGTGCCTCTGCAATAGCTGCACGTTTACACCTTATTTACAGAGTTTCCTATTGGCGGGCGAAAAGTCTTGCTCATGGGGCTTGGAAATTTGACCTGTATAGAGAAGGCACCGTCTTAGACTTTGGGGAAATAACAGCGGAGCATGACCTAACTATTGGACAGTTTCCGCTCCATAGGGTGGTAATTGCTGTTCTGAAAAGTATAAGGAAGACAGGAGGTGATGAACCCCCACATTCTTGCAGTCGAAGAAAATCCTTATCATTAATGGGAAGCACACTCAGTAACACTATTATATCAGGCGTTACTCAGGCAAATTGTCTCCTTTAGACATTTTGAAAGAAATATGGGCAGAGAACATAGGTAGAACCATCTCTGAAGAGGAATAGGTCAGTGAACTCAGACATGCCTATAGAATGATGAGGAATGCTTGCTTTACGTGTATCCATTTCTGTGTGCACAGAGCGTACATGAACATATGTAAGTACTATCCAACTGTGCATGTTGCATCCCCAAGTCTGGCGAAGTAGGGGCAGAATATATTCATATGGTCTGCTATTGCCCAGAACTGAGGGATTATTGGAGTAACATAGTACAGTTAGTGAAGGATACAACCAAAAGAGGCATGCCTGAAGCATGTTTGCTGCGCATAACCCGTGGCACAAGCAAAAAGAGGTAACAAGTAGATTTATTGATCTGACGATGTTGCAAGGCGGTGACAATGAGATGGATGTCACCAAGGAGCCCCAGGGGTTCACACTGGAAAAGTAATGTAGTAAAATGGGCAGGATATGAAAGGCTGGCACTACACTGAGATGCAAAGCTGGGCAAGAGGACCACTGATACGGCAAAAGCACAGGGAAGGATTCTGGGTGCTTTCAGGGATCCAGAGGGGCTCCGGGGGGAACCACTATATTCTTTGGTGCTCTAGATTGGGTACTACCATCTCACTGCTAATTGTAAGTTCCAGGGATGTCGGAATACCAGTTGCCCACAATGCATGAGTCAACCTAGAAGAAACCCCAGCATAGTAGTTGCCCTTTGATTTGCCTTTAGTTTGGTTATCTGTTGGTCTGATGGTTTGTCTGTGCATAGGAATACCACAGGTATAACTGTATGCATGCTTTGGAGGAAGACTGGTGATAGGTGATGAGACACTCTGGAGCATATGAACACTTGTCTCACTCAGAGGCTTATTTATGAGCCCCTTGCAGCACTTTTTCACCACCAGTCTGTCACTTTGTTGACGCACTGGCGGCGTAAATAATGCACCACGTTTTCCATATTTACAAAACAATGCATCTAGGCAGATACGTCAATTTGTAAACTCCTGCGCAACATTATACCTGTGTCAGGTATAATGTATGCAGGGTGGCCGCTCCCCCTCAAGAAGGCCTCATAGAAGTGGAACTACTGTGAAATCTATCAAATTTCACTGCACCACTTTTCGGACGCCACTGCGTCAAAACATTATGCCTGCCTCACAGCAGGTGTAAGGGTGACGCAGGCCCTTTCACATGAGGCTTGCCCCATGTGAAAGGACACATTGCTGGTGATGCGTCTGTTTTCAGACAAAATACAGCAATGCATCACTTTTATGCCTACAGATACGTCAGGATTCCTGACATATCTGTAAAATCCTTGCGACATGGAGTGCCGTACAGTAAATAAAGTGCATCCAAGGAGGACGCACTGAAAAGTGTTGCATCGCTGGTTTCCCCCTGCGATGCAACACTTTTCATAAATGAGGCTCTCAATCCTTAAGGTTCCTATAAATGCTTTGTCAGAATATAAATTCTAATAAGAATGTACGTGGTACAAAACTGAATAAAATAAATACAGCGTGTTAGGAGCTGTGTGTCTGTGTGTGGGATGCTTGTGTGGCTTCCTCCTCTGCTGTGCTTGCGCTTGGTCCTTTTAGGAGTCTTGCATCGGTCAGTGCCTTTTCATTCCGATACAGCCAAGGTCATTCAAACACAAAATGTGTGTAGGTTTGAACGGGGATTTGTACCTGCCCAGACTATCTAGCAAGCAATGAGGGAAACACGTAATGTAAGATAAGGATGATTAAGTATTGAGTTCTGGTGGGGAGGGGTTTCCTGTGGGTGGGCCCAGACACTGGGCGGAACAGGTGTTGGATGTCAGTGATCGATAAGGCGTTCCCCGAAGAGGTGTATTTTAAGCTTCTTTCTGAAATGGAGACGTGAAGGAGAGAGTCTGGCCTGTGGTGGGTTGTTCATAGCATTGGTACGTAACTTAACAAGGCTTGTTTCCTGGTCTTTTCTGTTGTCTTGATTTCCATTCTGTTGTGCGGTGACTGATCTTTTTCCGGTGCCTTGGTTTCCATCTGTTGTGCTGGGACTGGTTGTCTGTATTTCCATTCTGTTGTGCTGTGACTGGATGTTTTAATTTTCATTCCGTTGTGCTGTGACCAATGTTCCCTCAAATTTTTTCTTCTGTGTGCGGCAGCGTAAGGTCTCTGAGCGCTGCAGCCAAGGCTAAGTGTGACAGGAACCCGTCTGGGCGTGTGGGTGCAGCGACAAATATCAAGAGCAGATTGTGTGAGTATTCATGTTAATCACAGCACCAGTCATGAGCTGCAATCAACATGAATTCTTTCTCAGTGGCACACAAAATGCCCCGCACAGGGACGGCCCTAGCGCTGGTGGCGGCCTGTGCGACAATGTTTGTTGGCGCCCCCCAATGACCACCTCTGCCAGTGATTCCCTTACTATTACCCTTCAACAGTGCCCCTAAAGTCTCCATTACCACACTCTCTGAGATGCATTTAATTAGGTCTTCCTCCAAACAAAGAAGATCTTAAGGAAGTCTTGGTAGACATAACAGTTCTAATTTTTATTCATTCCATCAGGCATTAAAAGTACAAATTCAAAGACAATCTAGCCAGTAGTCAAATTAAATCAGCCGTGCAAATTCAAAATAATCCAGTCAGTAGTCAAATTAAGTCAGCCGATGCGTTTCGTCCAGGGCTCGTAACATTCTATGCCCATCCTGGTACATTCACCTGGTACATACACTTGTACACACTGAAGTGAATGTACCAGGATGGGTATTCGATATTACCAATTGTTTAGATAATAAACATGAAAAGAAAGAAAATATTTTTCACATGTGATTATGAGCCCTGATGACTACGTGGAACATTGCTGTGTGCCAGGTGAAACATCCCTATGCAGCAGCCAAAATTCGGTTTAAGATTTGGAATTTCGCCTTCTATGAAACGCGTTGGCTGATGGCTTTTTAAGAATTACACACAATTTAATAAAGGAAAAATAATACCTATGGATTTCACAGACACTGATTTTCAAGGAAGTGTTTTATTAGATCCCTTAGAGTTGACATCATTTTAGTTTCATTTTATGTTCTATAGGTGGTGCTGCTCCAATTGTGTATTGGCTTTGAAAATAGAGTGACAGTTTAATAAGCATTTGGATCTCTCCCACTTTGAAACGACCACAGAGAGAAACAATGAAATGGTGTTTAAGTGGAATTCATTTGGGAAAAGGTAAGCGGGGTTGCCAGATGTAGGGCGAACGCTCCTTTTATTTTCCACGTTTTTTCCCTACCTCTGTATATTTGGCGATTGACCCAGGGTAATTAACACACACAGGTATTTTCTAGGCACTTACCAGCGCTGACCCTAAAATAAAGGTGCCCCACTTTCATAGCGCTTTGCTGTGAACACCGAGATGCTTGTTTTTACTACGCTAGCACCTTGTTTGCACACCTCTGCAGGCTGGGGTGTTTAACTTTTGTGCAGCACAGTTCTGAAACATGCCACAACTCCTGCGCTGTGTGTAGTATCCTAATGCTCAGCCTCTGTGTGTTTGAGCTGTGTCTGTGTGCATGTGTATAATCCCTTTACACCAATTTTTTTGTTCAGTTCGTCTACTGTGCCCCGTGTGCTCGACTCGCCCTTCCCCTCTGGTAAGGCCTGTCTCTTTTGTCCAATCTATGTGTGTCAGAGCCCTTTCACATGCTCCACATATGCCCGCTCTCACCCTGGCATCATGCTTGTGCAGCCTCTGTGAGCCTCCGATCCATCTGAAGCGTTTTGTGTGTGCCTAGTTCATTTATATCCAGTGGTCGAAGTGGGCGGGAACGGCAGGGCACGGCGTGCCCCTACTTCCTTAATTCTGTAGATTCTGTTCCCCTACTTTTTTATTATGAACATGCTTCCCTGGACGTCAGAAATATTCTGTTCGTGGACAGGCGGGGAGCTGAGAAGGAAAAGGTCTGTGTCTCTTACTTCCTGCCCAGACAAGACAAGGAAGGTGTCCGCTTCTGCTCTGCCGCTGGCAGCTGCCCCCTCTTTCTTACTCCTATTTCCTCTTGTTCTGTCTAACTCCTTCTCACTTACCGAAAATCATTAATCAAGAAATGGTTCTCACCATCTCTTCCTGTCGTCCTTTTTTACCCCTGTAAAATGGATGCAAAAAAGAAAACCACTTTTGCTGGAAATGCCGTTTTGACATTTTTCTATTCCAAAGTGCAGCCTAGGAAATAAAATGTTCAAACTCTTAAAAATAAGTAAATAAAGCTAGATAGAGTGTTCTTAAAGTGGCCAGATATTTTTTTCAAACCCCAACACATTATCGCCACTTTGCAGAGTTTGCCAGTAAAGCGCTACTTTTGTTTTCTTGTCTTTCTTTGAACAGCATTGTTTTCCTCCAGTACCTCCTAGCTGGAGGCAGGGCCGGCGCTAGGCATTGGCAGTGTGGGCAGCTGCCCAGGGCCTGGCACTCTGCCTGCCAGGATGGGGCCCCCACAATGGCAATTAACACCCCACTAGTCCTCTTGTATGTCTGCAGATCAGAGTGAAAGAAATGCTTCACAAACGGGCTCATGGGAGGAGGCCCCCCTCCTGGGGCCTCTAAGGGATGGTGTGGGAAGGCCTAGGGGAGGGTACACCTCTCATGTAACCAGTTCAGAGACTCAGCAGGGGGCCCATTGTCAGCACTTTAACCCACACAGGTTTAACTCAGCCCCCAAGCAATTCTCATACCTTCAGTTCGAAATGGGCTGTACAAGAGTTGCTTGGGGTGGCTGAGAAGAGGAGCTGCGGCCCAAGTGGAGTCTGCACAAAGCAGCTTCCCCGAGATCAGAAGGTGTCACTTATGTAGATTTCAGGTGCCTCCCACATTCCCTTTTGCCCAGGGCCCCCGAAAATCCTAGGACCGGCCCTGCCTGGAGGTACTGCAATACCTGGTTGATGGGTGGATTGGAAAACGAAATGTGTACGGCGGCTTTGTGTTCACAAATGTTGTCTTTTGAAACCATACTGCTTACGTTTTGTAAGCATAAAAGCAGTGGACATTGAACTGGGTCCTTTCTGGGCCCTGTAGTTATGTCCTTAACTTTTCAGGCAAAAATACTTGTTGATTTCTGAATAATGACTGTAAAAGCGTTAAGTTCACCATGTTCCTGCTTACATTTTACATGCTTTATTAAATCTTTCATTCCTTATGAGTGTTTGCTTTTTCCAGGATGTTGTTACCTTTTCTTTTAGGCAGCATATTGCTCTTGCCTAGTGTGTAATTTGTATTGAGTTGCATCCAGTTATTTATAGCAGGTCAAATTGGATTGTAGCTGAAGGCAGTATGAGGTTTCTCTCAATGGGGCAGTATGGTGTTCAGTGAGAGAGCAGATGTAGCACTGGGGGCAGAGCTGCTGAATTTAGAACTGGGGAACCAGGTTCAGCCTTCATGAACAGTCCCCCAGACCACTCTCCTGAGGGAGCACATTCCCATACCAGACCTTAGAAGGCACCAGAAAAGCCCTGGTGTGTTAGCACCAGCAGGTGAACCCTAGCAGTGGCTAGTGTGAGTTCACTTGAAGGCTTGCCCACCACAATTCATACTGAAGTTCACCTCCAGTCTTGCGGGCAGGCCTACGAAGTAGCAGACCCTAGAGCAACAGTGACTCTGTCACTGAGGTCACAGGACCCCTCAGACGAGCTGGCTCTAGGGCGGTGCGACTGGTGTGACCGCAACGGGCGCTGACTTTGACTGGGGGCGTCGTATATTATGGTTTTAAAAGCACTTGCTGCCTCCTTCCTGGCCGCCAGCTATTTTCGGCAATAATAAGAATGTCATGATAACTCTGATGAATAAACTTCTCCCTAGAGCGAGATCGGAGATTTGTCTAGTGGAAGTTTTGACTCATGGAAAGATAGCGCAAAGGGTTAATGTGCCTGCTGCAAAGAAAATGTACCAGGCCCATCACAAAGTGCACATATTGTAAATAGGTCAGTGGGTTACTGCTTTTGTCAGTGAGATCCTTTTGCTACTTTGCAGTTTATAAGTTAAAATCCTAGCAAAGAACAGTGAGCTATTAACTTTCATCTAAGAGCTGCATACAAACTGCAAGGTATAAACTAGAGTGTTATCGTTTTTTCCCTAAGCCTTTGATTATCCTAATGTTGCAAAAAGTGTTATTTTTGATACAAATCAATAATGATTTTTAAAGAGAACCCCCAATTATGGTATTAAGTTTTAAATTCTGAGTCTGTGTTTCTCCAGGCCAATCACTATTAAACTATACTGCCTACTAGTATGGTTATAATGTGGCTCCTACACCTTGTAGTCCTTTGTCTTATGTAACATTTCCTATACAGTCATTTACAAACGTAAAATTGATTGTCTCTGTGTATATTGCTGTCGACAGAAACTCCATGGCTCGGAAACAAATGGCTTGTGCTTCCGCTTTTAAGCATTTTTGGGACATTCTGTGATTAAAATAAATTCACAAAGTGGAATAAGTTTCTAATGTCAATAGTTCATATTAATCGTTAAGTAATCATGTGTATCCATTGGTTGAATTACATAACATAATAAGCTGTAACTGGTCAGTGAAATGCCACACAAATACTAAAGATTGGGATGTTTTGCGCATCCTGGCCACACCTCTAACTCCGACCACCGATCCAATTCTCAGGTTATTCCCACCCTCTGATTCTCCGCCCACAGTTCCCCTACTTTTTCCCCCCACTTCGACCACTGTTTATATCGGCCACTTGGGAATTACATCTCCCTGAACTCACCGTTCACCGAACCAACACACATACCATGGCCTGTTTATATACGTGACAGGAGGTATCAACATACATGCTTCGACGCCTCGTCATGGGTAGTAAGCGCTATATAAATGCAATAACAATACAATACATGCTGCCAACACCAAGCACGCCATGTTCTCGCCCTAACACCAAGGGCGCCAACGCGCTGCTACCAACAGAATACTGCTTCCATGCCTTTGAAAACATTCTTAAGCCAAAATAAAGAACTACAACTCTCATACTGCACTGAGGTGGAATTTTGATCACTGGAATGAAAGTGCAATGCTGACACCGGAGATCTGGCTAAACTACCTACACCAGAGCTCGAACTTTTACCAAGCATTGGCAGTCTGGAGTGGGCTGAAGAAACCGAGGAGGGCTGCCCTGTAGGACAGTTCAGAGTGCAGTGCACATGAAAATGTCTTTCCCTATCAACCCATAGAGCTTTCTAGCCATGCCTATGCCTGCTCTGAAACTGGTTAAATACACCTCTTCCTGATCTGTCGGAGCTCAATGGAGCAGGCAGACTTTTATTCTACTACAGCTGTCAGGCTTCTCTCGCGCCTGCCGGCCCCCACTCTCCCCCCACACACCTTCCCCCTCTTTCCAGGAACTGTCAGCCACTTCTAGGAGCTGCCGTACACTGCACCATGGCCAGAGCTTGAAGACAAAGGAAAAAAAAACACCCCTGCAGGCCGGTGTTTCTTGGAGCTGTAACAGGCAGTGATTCTTAAAGCACACGTGTGCTTGCAGCCTTGCATTTCTTTTGGTAATAGAGCGCTCTATTACCAAAAGAAATGCAAGTCTGCAAGCACACGTGTGCTTTAAGAATCCTCTGAAAGCACACGTCGTGCTTTTAAATTTGATGCCTTTATTTGTTAAAAGGGCGCGGCTGCAGGGCAGATTGTATGCCTTTGTTGAAATCATGTTAATTTCAGCGCATGATGGGCACTGCGATGAACATGAATACCGTCACAAAGGCATACAATCTGCCCTACAGTCATGCCATTTTAACAAAAGAAATGCAAGTGCAGGAGGCACTTGCTGCTGAACTCACCTGTGTGCTCTTCAAACACCCCACTGTGCGCTCGAGGTGAGATAGGTGCGCGCGAGCACCTTACACGGAACAGTGGCTGTGACTCGTTGCGCTGTGCTTCTTCTCCTGGCCATGCCAGGGCCCTGTGCAGAGGCACAGACTGAGCAGCCTGAGTGCTGGAACGGTGAATGTGAACTTTGACAGCACACATCTAAGTACCCCAAAAAGAGGAAGCCTGCAAAGGGCAGAAGAAAATCTCCAGTGTACTTGAACCACCAGATGGGTGAACCGGACAACCACCCTGAATCTGTACTCTATGTAACACAATGCCCCCTCTGCTTATTGGGTTTATTCAGATTAACACCCATACAACCATCACATTTTCATCGCCGTGCTTTGTGTAGTGGGATACCAGTTCTCCCCATACAGAGAGAGCTTTCAGAGATGGTCACTAGGAGAATAGCTGTTACCTCCTCGTCTGTCTTCCCGTCCCATTGCTTACCAAGGAGCAGCTTGTCTGCTCTACAGAAACCTTTTACCTAGCTAAGTCAAAATACTTTGTCCCATATGGCGCCAACTATCCAGCCCGGCAAGCAAAAAGGGGGAAGTGCATCACACACCAGAGGCGCAACTAGAGCCAAATTTCGGGGGGGGGGGGGGGGCTGGGGTCTAAGAAAAAATTTCGGGGGGGGGGCTGAACCTTTAATCAGTAGGCAGAGTGGAGCTGCAGGTCCTCCAACAAGGGGTGAAACAACAGCAAGGCCTAATTAACATTCAAATGGTCTGTTAAAGACCTGTGAAACGTTTGGGTGTGGCCCTGTGAGTGCCCGGGATCTGTCTCATCCCGGGCTGCCACACACGAGGGGGGGTGGGGGGGGGGGGGGGGGGGGGGGGCTGAAGCCCGGTGAGTTCAAAGGGTGTTGCGCGCCTGCCACACACACATCCTGTTCTTTATTTTCTGCGTGCAGAACTGGATACCTAGCATAGTTGGGTACCTTTTTTTTGTTTCTCTTCTGTTCGCGGCTTGCTATAGCAGTTGCGGCTCTTTTCTTGTTATTACCTGTCCACTTTGGTCAGCAGCCCTTGGTTTGCAGTGTGGATGGCAGCGCTGAGTGTGCTTGTGCCGGTTTGCTCTGCCGCCTTCCTCCTACGGAGTCCACCCTTCTGGGCTGCTTTTCTGCTCTCCTGATGCTTCCTGCTTGCTGGCGCTTGTTGGACTGGAAGACAGCTTTTTCCAAATTCGATATATGGTGTACGATTTAAGTTAGCATTCGCTGCGCCATTTTGTATTAGTCGCCATTTTGAGCAATGATTGAAACTAACCTCTGTGTCATTTTGTGTCTGCCTCACCGAAAAGCAGCTGCCAATGTGTTTACTGTGTATGTATTTCTTCAAGGCTGAGTTTTGCTGTGCTAATGAATAGACCATTCTTATTATTGCATACCTTTCTGACTAGATAGGCCTCCTCCCTCAGCTCAGAGCGGCGAGAGCACGCAAAGTAACCTTGACTGTAGGATAATGTGTGCCCGGTCTCAGGATTGAAATCCACCCTCCCGTATCTCCTTTGTTCACCAGCTAATAACTGGAAACTTCTAGTCGGGGCATGTCTTTAGGGGTGTTGGAAATGTACTTTATGCCTTACCATGTTGACTGAGGTCAGTCCCTCTGCCGGAATCTAAGAAGGCTGGTCAGACCAGACTCCATTCGAGTGTACCTTCAATAAATGTCTTTGGTTTGTATTCTCTACTCTATGACCGACTCTTCATTTGTATGGAAGGCTGAGAGGTGGTCGCGAATGACCCAGGGGACCCTAATCGGGTCACTTCCTTCAGTTGGTGCCCGAAGAGAGACTACAACGGGTGACCCATCCTCGCCAGTGTGTTGGTGAGGAGATTGGGGCCACGCTGGGTCGGGCAGGTGGACCTGGGATCCCTGCACAAGAGAGTGTTTTACTTGCATCTGCCCCGTCTGTCTGACCGGGCGGTACCTGGTCCAGTGTTCATCCCGACTGGGGTCCTGAATGGCGAAACCGTTGGATCTGACCATTTGGTCTGAAGAGTCGGCAGTGGATAATAACTTTGTTTGACCTGTGTGCACCAGGTGAGTTTGCTTTGGTTCTTTTTGGATATGGCACCATTTTGATTTGTATTTGGCATGGTCTGAGGACTGTTTTTGGACAAGTGCTTGAATTTGTTTGAGTTATTTGTGAACATGGTACCATTCTTGATTTGTATGTGATAAATTTGAGAACGGACTTTGATAAAGGTATTTGCAACCCTCTGCTTGATATAAATAGTGAGCTTGTTTTCTTTTGAAAATGCTGTGTTTTAGCCGGTTTCCATGCTTAGGCTGTCGTTGTTGTTCTGCTGGTGCTCAATGTATGTGAAGCATGGCCTTGGCCCTATTATATTTAGTACATTATGGCACAAATATACAAGGGACAATGCTGAATTGCAGTGGCCTTTGATAGGCACCTTTGATGAACAGAAAATACATTCTCTACAGGATAAATTGTTTGCGAAAAGGAGTAGGCAGTTGATGTTTGATTCCCTCTGACAGCAGGGAAAGAGGTCCGAAAGGGGAGAATGCAGTAGTTGACTCAGAAAGTCTTAGTGCTTGATAGTGAGAAAATAGAAAAGGGAATAGAATGTGCCAATAGGAAGTTTAGATTGCAATGTGAAAAGTCTTATGTTGCTCGAAAAGAAAATGATACTTTTGTGGAGGAATTGCTGGATGTTTGACCTCTGCCACTGTATGCCCCACAGAGGGTATACCCTGTACTTCCCCCGCAGCCCCAGTTACCCGGTTCTTCTGTTTCTGTTGTCTCTGTCTCTGCTATTGTTGCAATGTCTGTCTTGGCCAGGGCATCTCCTGTCCTTTCTCAGCCTATGCCATCTGTGGCAACTACGACTGTTAGCATTCCGCCAACACCTATTGCTTCGGCATCCCTCTTACCAGCTCTTATGTCCACGACTCAGCCAGTAGTGTCGTTATTGCCCGGTAACTCTCTTATCACACCCACTGTTTTTCCCTACCCCCCAATGTTACAGAATATTAAGACACCAGTATGTGGCCCTGAGGACAGGGACTGGACGAAATTCAAGGACTGGTTAGGATAGATGTTGATACGATCTGATGTGGGTGAAGCCGAGAAAAAGGTGGTGGCTAATCAAGCAGCTCAGTGGGCTCGTAACCCCATTTACAGCGTGGGTGATGTGTGGGATGTGATAAAGTATTATGAGGTTTTTGTACAGCAGCATGCCCATAAACACATGTCACCTACTTTGATTGGGCTTTGGGAGCAGTGTTTCAATGAGGTAGCACTGCAGATTATCTACGATATTAAGGATCATGTGTACGTAGCGGATATGGTGCCTGGTCAGGTTTTTGGTGATGTTGGGACGTGGGTGCTTATCGGAGTAGGCTGCTTGAGAAGAGCCCAAAGATGGTGTCTCAGTTTCCGATGAGGGAAGTGCACCCCATGTATCACCCTGAAATACCAGAGCAACTAGAGGCCCGGTTCCAAGAACAATGAGTTTATACTCCATGGAAAAGGAGTGAGGTTTTGTCCTCTAAGACTCAGCTAACAGATCCTAGGAAAAATACCACTTCATAGTATAAGGAATTCACTGAGGCTCATTCATCAACAGTGATGACGCTTGCGGATGTTGAAATGTTTTTTGGTTTACTGGTGCCCGTTGATATCTGGAGGAAGGTGCGCACACAAGACCACAATGTGGAATTGGGTGGTACCTGGGACCAAATTAAAGCATTGAACCAAGAAAGGAAGCCTGTTGAGACACCTAAGGCTGAGATACTAGCTTTGCCTGGTCATATTATTACATATATGCACTCTCTTATTCTACTGAGAAGGGTGGATTGGGATAAGTTAACGGCATCTCGCCAGAAGAAAGATGAGAGTGTGTCTGACTTTTTCACTCGTTTTGAAGGGGTATTTTGGGATTTTAGTGGGCAGGATTTGTCGGTGGAGGGAGGCGTATGATTGTTTGTCAATAGATTTGTTATGAACTTGCTTCCTGATCTTGCGACTAGGTTGCAGGCTTCGGAGAGTACCTGGACTACTTCCTCCACTTCTGTAATATTGAGTATGGCGCAGTATTATGAGAACAAGGAGAAGGAGAAGGTAGAGAAAAGCACAAAGACTTGAAGACGAAGGTGTTGTTGCAACTGGCTTCTAGGGGAAATGGTAAAGGATACAGTGGTTCAGACAGACAGCTGAGAACAAACACAACAGGGGATTACCGGTCAATTTGAAAAACTAAGTACAGAGGAACAAGAGGACAAATAAACAGACACTCACGATCTTGGGAAGCACCAGCCTCAGAAATAAATCCCATCAGCCCGCCCTCTTTGGCGGAGCATCGTCATCCGGGAGATGACGGACTGCAATCTGTGTGGCCAAACCTCAAGTGATATAGCTCAACAACACTAGATTCCTATTGAATAGTTCATCCGGTCAAAGGTGCTTTCTAAAAACAGTGGTGCTGATGATGTGCAGTGCAAAGTGATCGTGATAATTTTAAAAATTACTAAGAGGACAAAAAATATGTTTATTCTGGAGTGCCCTTATGTCAAGATTAAAGACAACCAGATAGCCTGAAAAATTGGCTATCATTTGGCAATAGGTAGGAGGTCAACATGTTCCAGCCATGAAGGTGACAATGACCGGCTTTCGTCAGGACCTACAAGAGATGTTGTGCTACTGCAAAGATCTCAGAACAAATCTTAAGAAAATATGGAAATATAAGCAACAGCGGTAATGAACCACCCTACCAGTACCTGGAGTAACCCGAAGCCCCCGGTAGGAATGTGTGCAATCTTCTTTCCCAGCTTTGTGTGGGAGCAAACCTCACCTCACCCGGCAACTGCTCGGTGTATAAGGCCCCGAAGGCTTGGTCTTCAAACGGAGGGGATGTCCCACTGTTAGGAAAGCCAGGGACGCAGTGAGGGACTAGCTCAGGTACCTGTAGATCAGTGCGGTCCTTATGTGACAGCAGATTTGCATGGCTCGGCTAAGGAATTTTTGGTAGATACAGGTGCAATGAATAGCTCTATTTCCAGTTCACTGGTCCCTGGGGCAGCTCTGTCTGGCCATGATAATGTTTCAGTAGGTTTTTCTGGTGTACCGTTTGTAAGCCCCATCTCCAAGCCCCTTACTCTGACTAAAGGTCCTTTCGCTGTGGATTCACCATTTTTGTGGACATCTAATTGTGGAGAAAATTTGATGGGCTTGGATTTATCAAAGAAGTTGCATGCTACCATTTATTGTTCCCCGGAAGGTGTTTATATGACAAAGGGGCCCCAATGTAATAAGCACTAAACAGTGCTTGTCCAAAGATGCGCCTCTTCCTGTCGTATTTAAAGACGTGCCGTACACGTTGTGGACAACAGGTGACACAGATGTAAGACTATTGCAGATACCCCCTGTCTAGATCAAAGTTAAAGACAATGCTATTTTGCCTCATATTCCCCTGTATAAAATACCACAAGCAGGGGAGTGAGCCTTGTTGCAAATTATACAGGATTTGATTAAGTCGGGAGAGGTTGAAGAGACAACAGCTAATGTGTGGAATAGTCCTATTCTTCCTATTCTCAAGAGGGCATCTTCGGGTTCCTCTGACAATAATGTTGATGTTTATCATTTTGTGATTGACTTGCACAAGGTTAACAAGATAGTAGTTCCCCAGTATCCGGTGGTTCCTGACATTACTGCTCTCTTGGTGATGATTCCTTCTAGTGCCAACTACTTTTCTGTCATTGATCTCAAAAACGCATTCGTTAGCATTCCAATGGACCCAGACATTAAGTACTTGTTCAGTTTCACACTAGCTGGTAGGCGCTTTAGATTCTGTCGGGCTCCTCGGGGATATACTGAAAGCCCTAGTATATATAGTCAAACATTAAGAGCCCAATTGGGCTCCCTTATGCTTCCAACAGGTAATGTAATACTCCAACACATGGATGACCTTCTCATTGCTTCCGACAATGAAAAGGGTTGCAAAGACAGTACGGTTAAATTATTGTTGTATTTGGCTCGACAAGGACATAAAGTGTTCCTTTCCAAATTCTAATATTGTCGACAGAAGGTCACCTACTTAGGTCACCTACTGTCGAAGGAGGGCAGGCGGTTGACCCCCAAATGCATTAGGTTCATTGTTAAAATGCCTATCCCCAAAACTCAGAGGGAGGTGCTTGCTTTCATTGGCATTACTTCCTATTGTCGTGAGTGGATTCCCAGCTACTCATTATTAATAAAGCCTCTGCTACCACTAACCACTAAAGATGTGCATGAACCCTTGCCCTGGTCGCAAGAATGGCAGCAGTCTTTTGAGCAATTAAAAGTTGCGCTTTGCTCTGCTCCTGTGCTTGGTACAACTGATTATATGAAGTCGTTCATACTGTACTTACACAAAACTGCTGACTGTGCACTCTCTGTCTTAACACAGGCCTATTTTTCTGCTATCTTGGACCGGCGCGAAAGAGCCCTCACAAGCTGTCAAAGAGTGGTCATGGCGGTGGCCGTCTCAATAAGACAATCAGTTGGGTTCATACTTGATACTGACCTCACAGTTATGGTACCCCATGCTGTGGATACCCTTTTGAATAAGACCAACATGCAGCACCTCACCAGTGCACGTTTGACCGGTTATTAGTTAACTCTTTTTGCACCACATGTTACGATCAAACGATGTGCCACTTTGAACCCAGCCACGTTACTACCCCTCCCTTCTGGGAGTGAGGAAGTTGACATACATGATTGTATCTTCCGACGGAGGAAGAGACAAAAGGACGGGTAGACCTTACTGATGTTCCCTTATCTGACCCCCAAGGGGAACTATATGTAGATGGCTCTTGTTTTAAGTTACCAGATGGAACTACAACTGCTGCATATGCTCTAACGACACTGCACACAGACATCACGAGTACCCTATCAGTCGGATCGAGCAGCAGAACTTGTTGCCCTTATACAAGCCTGTGAGTTGAATGAGGAATTGGCTGTCAATATCTATACTGATAGACAATACGCATTTGAAGCTGCCCATAATTCTGGACGACTTTGGGCAGAGAGAGGGATTCATACTTCTAATGGGTTGAAGATCCAGCATGGCCCCCTTATACATAGGCTTTTGTCGACTTTGACACTCCCCAAGAAATTAGCAATAGTGAAGTGCAGCGCCCACAAGGCAATTATTGACAATGTGGGTAATGGGAATGCATTTGCGGATCAGACAGCTAAGGAGACAGCCTGAACAATGATGAAGAAGATGTTTGTAGCAGGTCCTGCTAGGTGGGTGCCCAGGGGTACCATGTTTGAGGATACACTGGAAAGTGTCAAAGAGATGCAGAGTGAGGCAACTATTGAGGAGTGAACAATATGGCAGGACAGCAGAGCACGTTTGGATGAAGATGGGTATTGGACTGATAAGTCAGGAAAACAGAGATGAATGCTGCCAGATGCATATGTTCTCCCCGTAGTCACAATGACACATGGGCCGGCTCATATCAGTGCTAAGGGTATTTGTAAGTTGTTAGACCTTGTATAGCAGAATGATAACATTCCCGAAGACAGGCGCTCATTTAGTCAAATATTGTATGGTGTGTATGATGTACAGACCGGGAAAGGGAACCCCTAAGCCACCCAGCAATTTTGCACCACCAACTTTCATTTTTGAGGTCCTCCTATTCAATCAATCAATCAATCAATCAATCAAAAACATTTATATAGCGCACTACTCACCCGGAGGGTCTCAAGGCGCTTGGGAGGGGGGGGGGTCCGCTACTGCTCGAACAGCCAGGTCTTGAGCAGCTTCCTGAAGGTGAGGTGGTCTTGGGTCAGGCGGAGGTGGGTCGGGAGGGAGTTCCAAGTCTTGGCGGCCAGGTTGGAGAAGGACCTTCCTCCTGTTGTGGCTCTTCGGATGCGGGGGACGGCGGTGAGGGCGTGGCTCGTCGATCGAAGCTGGCGGGTGGGGGTGTAGAAGTTGAGGCGGCTGTTGAGGTATCTTGGGCCTTGGTTGTGTAGGGCTTTGTGAGCGTGGGTGAGGAGACGGAAGGTGATTCTCTTGTTGACCGGGAGCCAGTGCAGGTCTCTCAGGTGTCCGGAGATATGGCTGTGTCGGGGGATGTCAAGTTTGAGTCTTGCTGAGGCGTTCTGGATCCGCTGGAGTCTCTTCTGGAGCTTGGCGGTGGTTCCGGCGTAGAGGGCGTTGCCGTAGTCCAGTCGGCTGGTGACGAGGGCCTGGGTGACCGTCTTCCTGGTCTCGTTGGGAATCCACCAGAAGATCTTACGTAGCATGCGCAGGATATTGAAGCAAGACGAGGAGACGGCGTTGACTTGTCTGGTCATGGAGAGGGAGGAGTCCAGGATGAAGCCCAGGTTGCGTGCGTGGTCTGTCGGTTTGGGTGCGCTGCCCAGGGCGGGGGGCCACCAGGAGTCGTCCCAGGCAGAGGGTGAGGAGCCCAGGATGAGAACTTCCGTCTTGTCTGAGTTCAGTTTCAGGCGGCTGGTCGTCATCCACTCGGCTACGTCTGTCATCCCTTCGTGTAGGTTGGCTCTGGCGGTGGCGGGGTCGTTGGTGAGGGAGAGGATCAGCTGAGTGTCGTCGGCGTAGGAGATGATGTTGAGGTTGTGTTGGCGTGCGATGGCCGCAAGTGGGCTCATGTAGACATTGAAGAGGGTGGGGCTGAGCGAGGAGCCCTGAGGGACGCCGCAGATGACTTCGGTGGCTTCTGATCTGAACAGGGGTAGGCGGACTCTCTGTGTCCTCCCGGCGAGGAAGGAGATGATCCAGTCCAGTGCCTTCTCCTGGATTCCGACGTTGCTGAGGCGCTGCACTAGGGTGCGGTGGCAGACAGTGTCGAATGCCGCTGAGAGGTCGAGGAGGATGAGGGCCGCTGTTTCTCCGTTGTCGAGCAGGGCTCGGGTATCATCAGTGGCTGCGATGAGGGTGGTCTCGGTGCTGTGGTTGGCCCGGAAGCCAGACTGCGAGAGGTCGAGGGATCCGTTCGTCTCGAGGAAGGCGGCCAGCTGCTTGTTGACGGTCTTCTCGATGACTTTGGCAGGAAACGGGAGGAGCGAGATGGGGCTGTAGTTTTTGAGTTCGGTGGGGTCCGCTGATGGTTTCTTTAGTAGAGCGCTGAGTTCGGCGTGCTTCCAGCTCTCAGGGAAGGTTGAGGTGTCGAAGAAGGTGTTGATGATGTCACGCAGGTGGGGTGCGATGACAGTGTCGGCCTTATTGAAGACGTGGTGAGGGCAGGGGTCGGTTGGAGATCCGGAGTGGATGGTGTTCATCGTGCGGATGGTGTCTTCGGTGCTGATCGGGGTCCAGGCGCGGAGTGTGGTGGTGGGGGGCGTCGGTGCGGATGTGGGGAGCGTTGGTTGTGTGCTGAAGCTGTTGTGAATGTCAGCGATCTTGTTGTGGAAGTAGGAGGCGAGCGAGTTGCAGAGGTCTTGCGATGGGGTGATGTCGTTGTTTCCGGCGTTGGGGTTGGAGAGCTCTTTAACGATGTTGAAGAGTTCCTTGCTGTTGTGTGCGTTGTTGTCCAGTCGTTGTTTGAATGCCGTTTTCTTGGTGGCGTGGATCAGTTGATGGTGTTTTCGGGTGGCGAGCTTGATGGTGGTCATGTTGTCTGGTGTTGGGTCTCTGCGCCAGGCTCTCTCGAGGGCTCGGCAGTTCTTCTTGGAGCTCTTGAGTTCGTCGGTGAACCAAGGTGCTTTCTTACTGCCGGGTCTGCTAGGTGGGGTCCTCAGTGGGGCGAGGTCGTCTGCGCAGCTGCTGATCCATTTCGTGAGGTTGTCGGCGGCCTGGCTGGGGTCCGCTGAACTGGTGGGGGGTGCTAGCTCAGGGATGCGGCAAGCTGGTCGGCTGTGATCTTGTTCCAGCTTCTGCGAGCGACTTGTTGCTGGTGGTGGTGGACCGTTGTTCTTCTGAAGCTGAAGTGGACGCAGCTGTGGTCGGTCCAGTGGAGTCCGGTGGCGTGGCTGAAGACGATGTCCTTGCTGGATGAGAAGACGGGGTCGAGTGTGTGTCCAGCGTGGTGGGTGGGGGTGGTCACCAGCTGCTTGAGACCGAGGGTGGCGAGGTTGACCAGCAGGGTGGCGGTGTTGCGGTCGTTGTTGTTCTCCAGGTGGAAGTTGAGGTCCCCAAGGAGGATGTAGTCGGCGGAGGGGAGGGCGTGCGGGCTGATGAAGTTGGCGATGTCTTCGCTGAATTGTGTGCGTGGTCCCGGGGGTCTGTAGATGAGGGTGCCTCTGAGGGTGGTCTTGGGGTTGGTGTGGATCTGGAAGTGCAGGTGTTCGGCGGTTGTTAGGGTGTCGTCGGTGTTGGTCGTGATGCGAATGGTGTTCCTGTGGATGATGGCGATGCCTCCTCCTGTCTGGTTGCCGCGGTCCCTCCGGGTGATCTTGTATCCGTCCGGGATGGCGATGGCGATGTCGGGTGCTGAGGAGGCGTTCATCCAGGTTTCCGTGAGGAATGCGACGTCTGGGGATGTGGTGTCGAGGAGGTTCCAGAGTTCGACGGCGTGTCTGTGGACGGAGCGAGTGTTGAGCAGGATGCACTTGAGGTGGTTGCTGCTGGTGCTCGGCTTGGCGGGTGCGGTGCAGGTCCGGATGCAGGTGAACTTGCAGGAGTGGCAGCTGAAGGGTCTGTGGGTTCGTCTCGGGGTGGCTCGGTAGCATCCCGGGATCCGGCCGGTGTTGAGTGCGTTGAGTTCGGTGGTGTTGTAGGTCCGGCGGGGGGCTGGTGTCTGCGGGGGCCAGGGGTTCTGGCGCTGGGCGCGGTCCAGGCGCGGACGGGCGCAGACGTGCTTACCTTTGGCGCGCCTTCGGCGCGCTTAGGGCGCACCCGCTGCGCATCAACGCTGCGTGTTTGCCACTCTGCCATAAGTGGAGAGTGGGGGGCGGAGCGAGGGAGGAGCAGCTGGGAGGCGGGAGCGGGGCGGCGAATGGGAAGGGTCCCAGGTGGAAGGGGGCGGGGCCGCAGGGGAGCAGCGGCGGGGAGCGGGGAGGTGGCGGGAAACGCGGCGGGGGCACAGCAAGAGGGAAAACAGCTGGCAACAAGTAAACAGAGGACAATGGTTGGGCACAGAAGGGCAACAAGGGAACAACTAATATAACAGGAGACAGAGGCTGGGCACGATACGGGCCACAGAGGAAACAACAGTCAGCGGGGAAACAAACTGGAAACACAGGAGACAGTGGCTGGTCACGCTACGGGCAACAGGGGAGAAAACAAACAGTCAGGAGGTGGAAAGCAGCGCTGCGCTACGGAGGCGGAGACCATACCAGTGGTCAGGAGCACAGCTGCGGGTAGCGGCGGGATCGGGGCAGCCTGGGCACACTCACGGGGGGTGTGCGCGGTGCGTGGTGGTGTGACTGGCCCAGAGGGTCAGAGGTCACTGCACACCACTGCGTGCACTCCTCCCTATAAGGTCCAGTGGGAGGGAGGAGCAGCTGGGAGGCGGGAGCGGGGCGGCGAATGGGAAGGGTCTCAGGTGGAATGGGCGGGGCCACAGGGGAGCAGCGGCGGGGAGCGGGGAGGTGGCGGGAAACGCGGCGGGGGCACAGCAAGAGGGAAAACTGCGGGCAACAAGTAAACAGAGGACAATAGCTGGGCACAGAAGGGCAACAAGGGAACAACTAATATAACAGGAGACAGAGGCTGGGCACGATACGGGCAACAGAGGAAACAACAGTCAGTGGGGAATTAGATTACATAGAGATGGATTGAGTCAACAATTTGAAATATGTGTGTGCATTCAGTAAATGGGCTTGAGGCTTATTTTACTAAAGAAATTACAGCCATAGCGACTGCAAAGGCACTCAAGAAGGAGATTTTTCCTCACTTCGGCTTGACCCGTTTGATTTGGAGTGATAACGGAAGCCACTTTAACATGAGAGTCATGCTGTTTGTTTGCGAGGGACTCCTCTTCAAACAAAAGTTTCATGCTGATAATCACTCCCAGTCAGCGGGTTTGCTTGAGAAGTACAATGATCCTCTCAAACCGAAATTGGCAAAGATTCAGGAGAGCACAGGGTTGCAGTGGCCAGATGATTTACAATTAGCCCTCTTGTCTACAAGAATGACAGCTCACTCAAGAACAGAATTGTCACCCTACGAGGTGGAGTTTGGGTGCCCGGCAAATGTCTGGGTTGTCCTGCGTCCTCAGAATTTTTCCAAGATAGAATATCCTCTGTTGTTGGACTATTTTTATTAGTTAACTAAAAGTCTGCATTCTATTCACCAACAGATCCAGGACATGCTTCCACCAGCACCTGAGGGGCCCGAGCATGACATTCAGCCCAGAGACTACACCCTGACATGCAACTTCCAGAGGAAGAAAGCCTTGGAGCCGAGGTGGAAGGGGCCAGTCCAGGTGCTCCTTGCAACTCGCACTTATTATTAAGGCAACAGTGGTCCCTTACAAATAATAATGCTTAATCAATAAATAAAGACAAAGTCGTTGCTATATTTGAAAACGACATGCCCAGCCGGGCAGAGGTCTTGGTATTTACTTTTCAGTCAATGTAAAACATGAATAACACTCAATATACAATACAGGACACAAGCCTATACCCAGTCAATCACACAAGAAATATTAGGACAGGGAACAATGAATCGGGACCTCATCAGAACATTTAATGTATGCCTAATTGTAAAGCAGCCTAATTTGCCAAGAGGGAAGCCAAGGGGTTCAAGGCTTATTGTGTACCCGGTCACAGGAATATCCGGGCTGGCTGTTGCTGTGACCTGCTGGGGTCAGCTTGGATTCGATTCCGGTTAGCAATGTGCTTGTGTAAGACTGAAGAGGGGCCAAGGTTTGGCCAGTCAAAGAACGTCAGGCGGACCACAATCGGGAATATGGCTTCCCTCTTGAAATGAGGCTGCTTTACTATTAGGCATACATTAAATGTCCTGATAAGATCCGTAGAATGTGTTAAACGGATCGAAACGCTGTCGACAACTATGAGCACCTTACAGACATGGAATGTTTTATTTGCCCTTTAAAAGTGTGAAGGTGTCAATATTGTTCTGTTTTTTAATCAAAACTGTGCGATTAACAAGTTTACAGAACGTTAAGCTCTTGCCTAAGCCCTTTTGTTCGTTCCCTTGCTCCCTGTCCTGATATTTCTTGTGTGATTGACTGGGTACAGGCTTGTGCCCTGTCTTGTATATTGTGTGTTATTCATGTGTTACATTGACTGAAAAGAAAATACCAAGACCTCTGCCCGGCTGGGCATGTCGTTTTCAAATATAGCAAAGACTTTGTCTATATTTATTGATTAAGCATTATTATTTGTAAGGGACCACTGTTGCCTTAATATTATTGACTCCCAAGGTCCCTTGCAGACTACTTTGGGTTCCCTTGTTGTTTTCCCACTGAGGTCAGGGCCATACAGGAGCCCTGTCCTACTGGCCCATCTATGCTTCAGCTCCAGTCCATTGGCCCCTCTGTGTCTGAGCCCATTCTTCCTGACTTGACTGTGCCTGGAGCAGGTAGGTACAATTTGTGCCCCAGACGGAGGAACAGTGCACCAAAGGAAAAATCAGATTAGCAGGGATGGACTCAATAAGTCAGGCAACAGTAGCGTAGGGAGAGACGATATTGGTGCATTGTTTGGTCACTGGGCAAGATAGCTCGAACGTGCTCCCATGGAGGGGGGTACTTTATCCTGTACGATGTGGGATTTTCTTCAAGAGCTGGTCCAACAGCTCCAATGTTGATGAACAATAGGAGTTTGCCAGAGAGGCTCTAACAGACACTGGGAACGTTTGCCTTTTGCCCTTGGTTTTCTTGCATTCCTTCCCCTTGATTTCATAATGTACCCATTTTCCCGACCCATTAGTCAGGAGGAAGAACCATTTGTAGTACCACGTTTACAGTGGGATGAGTCTAGTTGGTGTGGCTGGTCCATAAAGTGCAAAATAGTTTTCGTAGTGAATGTTGTGATTTTCTTAATAGCAGTACTTATTACAAAAACAGCAGTTTTGACATTGCATTCTGTCCATCAACTGTTGTTTAGGTTTTGCCTGGCGAAAGCTGCGCTTTCTGCGCAGCTTTTTCGCGCAGGCGAAAACCTGATGAGAACTGTAGTGCAGCTTGGTTCGGCCCTCGTCGTTGATTGGCTGGCTCCGTAAACGGAGCCTTGCCATTGGACGAGGGGCCTGTCCGTCAATGCCGGACCAGACACGGGGGCGTTCCCGACATTCTTTGGCTTTTGCCGACGTCACGGGACGCCGGGAACGCCCCCGTGTCTGGTCCGGCATTGCCGGCACTACTGCGTCTCTTCTCCCCCGTTTCCCGCCCCGTGACTGGCCGGCCGGCCAATCCTAGCGCGGCCGGCCGGAAGTGCCCGCCCCCCGCAGCCCGGGGGAAGAAGGAAGACGGGAAGCACTATGGCGGCGCCCGCGGGGAGACCGGAGAAGTGCCTCTCCAACCTGCCGCTCTGTCTGGGCTGCCCAGCCTGTCGCTGCTCGCCTCCCAGACCGATCGAGAAGTGCCGCCGTCGCAAGGTGCGTGCTCTGTTCCACTAATTTCGCGCTTTTCAGGTAAATCGGTTATTTTTAATATGGCGACAGTACTCGCATCATTCCTAGTAGCCGCCGTCGCAAGGTGCGTGCTCTGTTCCACTAATTTCGCTCTTTTCAGGTAAATCGGTTATTTTTAATATGGCGACAGTACTCGCATCATTCCTAGTAGCTCCTGGGCAGTTTGCCTCGTCATTCTTGTCTTTCTTTTTTTTCGCTGAGGTTGCTGGCTGGACCAATGGTTTGTAGCGACTGTGGGACTCTGCACAGGCGTACCGCGTACCTTGTGGTTGGCGCACGCGTGTTGTGTCTTATACCGGCAAGCGGGCCTTTGCGTGGTGTGAGAGGTTTACCAGAGTGACTGGTGATATATGATCAAATCCTGCTGCAGCACTTAACAAAGTCGTCAAAGAGCCTGCAATGTTTCTCACCCGCTCCGAATATGACAGGTAATAATCTGAGAGTGCAAAGAGTTGGGATGGGGAACTGTCTCGAGCGATTGATACCATTAAGTGATGGGGCAGAAGGGTCTTGTGACTGGAGGCTCTCTGTTCTGTTGGGTCTTGGGGTTCTCCTCTCATAAGCCTTTGGGTGGTGGACTGTTCAGAGAAGCTAACACTTCCAAGTCTCCCAAAGGGGGATCTTATTAGTATGAACATGTTTTTCAATCTTTGTTACAACTCCGGAAGTGACATTTCGTAATGGTGTCCCCATAAATGACGTTTCTGAGGGGCACAGTTAATTTCTCCGGTACCAAACAAGCTCTAGAGCTTTAGAATATGAAAAAAAATCAATTTCACAACCTGCTGCGTGCGAAATCAGCCACTAAACCTTTCTTACTGGCGTTAGAATGGAATCTGTGATATTGAGTAAATACACACAGATTGCTGTTGCAGACACCCACCTACGACATCTCATTGGGTTTAGAGCTTCTTACCGGCAGTTTCTCAGTTCGGTGCACGTGCTTATTTAACCCACTACTATTTTATTGCCACTTTTCTCACATTGTGCCTGATACAACATTCAGAAACTTTGAAGCGTGGATGCAATGAAACCGCTCAAAGCTAAATACAGCTCTGACACCAGTCCCCCCTTACCGTGTGCACCCCTACTACTGCCCGAGTTACCAACAAATACCCTGACAATTTGGGTGCAATTTCAGAACCAAGCTCAACCTATAACATAGTTTAACTAGCATTGAGAACTAAGCAGCTTTAGAGGGACATAGGTAATTTAAAGACTTTTGGTGAATTACCCTTTTTGCACAGCTAGTTTATTGCATTGAGTTCCTGCCGCAAGAACCCATCGTTTCCTGCCCTTTCCTTTTAAACATCATTACGTTAATCTGTTATAGTCTAATGGGTGCGAGTGAATTAAACCAAGAGTACAAATACCATAATGGCCTACTATGGCAAATGAGCACCTGCAACTGGAATCATGCTCCTTTGTAATATGGAGGTATATGTGTGGAGCCGCACCTCAATATTTCTCTGAGCCCCAATGTTTTATGCACCACGGTCTTTTACCTAATGTAATACGGCTCGGTTGTTCTCATTGATCTAGTGGAAAGAGACTCCCCAACATTAAACTCATTAATTAGCAGAGTAAAACTTCAAATAAGAACTGGGATAACTCGGAAATTAACTGTAAGACTTTATTACAGAATGTTTCGATATAAATGATACAGAGAAATGTATAGCTAAACAGGAGTGTTCAGCTAAAGAATACAGAATAAAAAAAATACCAAAAATCTCTAATTAAGCAATTACGTCTCTTCAGATTCTAAGTGTCACACTCCTAAAGAGCACTGACAGCATTATAAGGCAGAAGGAGAAAGTCTCAAAATAATTGGACACAATCTCAGGATGAAAAAAGAGCAGTCGCCCGAACCATCAAAACTAGGTTTTTTTTAATACATATTTTATGCATTAACAATTAGCAAAACTGCAGACTTATCATGACATGTTCATGTTTAGATGACATTGGCAAATCCAAAGCCACTTAGTTCTAACTAAAACTCTTAGCATTAACCACGAGCATTGCATGTTTGTTCTTGATGAATAATACCTCACTCTCGTATACCGGCGATCTTTTATTATAACATCTCTTGAATATAGCAGGACATTGTTTGTTCCCCCTCCTATTTGGGAGAATGTTTTGCATCCCTTGATATGTACTTGTGAATACTTCAATTTGTACTTGCCTTTCAACTTTTGGCAACTGTGCATTAGAATCTTTTCTGAAGTCGTTTTGTCAAGTATATGGTGTTTATAGTATTTTTTAGTTATTCACACTTTTATATTTGCTGATTGAATCTTGGAGGTATCGTTTATTTTTACATGTCTGCTACTGTTGTTCATGCTCGTTTAACCTTCATATGTAGGTACACTGTGTGAGCCCTGCACTGACGTTGCATCATTTACTAAACTGTGCATATTGTATATGTTCAGGCTACTTTAGGACAGCCCTAATGTGTTCACGCTACTTTACGACAGGCCTCTTGTGTAGAGCAATTACTTAGCCATGTACAATAAATCACTTTATTTGAAGTATCAGCTAGCATCCTAATCTCTATCACATTATGAAGCATGGGACCAAGATACCGGTTAACAGGAAACGTACAGGGCATAACATTCATTAGTCATGAAGACAGCTTGTACCTCTAAAAATCCGGAAACCCTGCATGCGAATATGATGTTACGTTAAATGCACTTGAATCGCACAATCCCAACCTTTCAGGATCCGCGTGCCCTGTCCGGCTCGCCCATTCACTGGCGTGAATGCGGTTGTGTGTAGAAATGTGTCCCTCAGAGAGGCGGGCAGGCTGGGAGCAGACTGGTATGTGCATTGCTTGGTGGTGGGTTATAGTCAGGGAACAAATCCTAAAAAAATAAGTGGGGATACAGAGTGCAGAGTGCAGAGTGTCAAAAGCAATGCCAATAGCTCTAACTTTAACAAAGGCAAAACCATTGCATTGTAAATGCTTGTTTTGCATTTGTCACCCCGAGTGGGACGGGTATGCTCAGACGTGAGTCCCATGCTATCCATGCCACTGGAATCAAGCTATCCTGGCTGATGAGGGCTGAAAGCCCGAAAATGGTCCTAGGATGCTTGTTTCCAGTCCAGGGAAGACCTGGCTTTGGCAGTTCGGGCTGGACTGTTCCCATGGGGCACAGGGTCAAGACTGATTTGCATATGGCTGTGTTCAAACTGGAATGGCATGGTGAGCAAAAACGATGGATTTAGGCCCAGATCTCTGTACTGGGATGGATGGATGACATTGTTCTGCATTCTGTCCATCAACTGTTGTTTTTGCATTTGTCACCCTGAGTGGGACGGGTGTGCTCAGACGTGAGTCCCGTGCTCTTCATGCCACTGGAATCAAGCTATCCTGGCTGATGAGGGTTGAAAGCCAGAAACCGGTCCAAGGATGCTTGTTTCCAGTCCAGGGAGGACCTGGCTTGGCAGTTCGGCGGAACTGTTCCTATGGGGCACAGGGTCAAGACTGATTTGCACATGGCTGTGTTCAAACTGGAATGGCATGGTGAGCAAAAAAACGATGGATTTAGGCCCAGATCTCTGTCCTGGGGTGAATGTATGACATTGTTCTGCATTTTGTCCATCAACTGTTGTTTTTGCTATTTGTTCTTGGGCATTAATAAAATGCTTAGCTAATGCTAAAAGGAGCGTCTGTTGCACTGGAAAAATGCTTTAGCTGAATTCTATATGTACTGTACGATTTAAGTTAGCATTTGCTGTGCCATTTTGTATTAGGCGCCATTTTGAGCAATGATTGAAACTAACTTCTGTCTCATTTTGTGTCTGCCTCACCAAAAAGCAGCTGACAATGTGTTCACTGTTTATGTATTTCTTCAAGGTTGCGTTTTGCTGTGCTAATGAATAGTCTGTTCTTATTATCGCATACCTTTCTGACTAGAAAGGCCTGCTCCCGCCGCTCATAGCGGCGAGAGCAGGCAAAGTAACCTTGACTATAAGTTAATGTGTGCCCAGTCTCAGGATTACAACCCGCCCTTCTGTATCTCCTTTGTTCACCAGCTACTAACTGAAAAATTCCAGTCTGGGCATGTCTTTAGGGGTCTTTGAAATATACTTTATGCCTTACTATGTTGATTGAGGCCAGACACTCTGCTGGAATCTAAGGAGGCTGGTCAGACAGGACTCCACTCGAGTGTACCTTCAATAAATGTCTTTGGTTTGTATTCTCTACTGTCTGACCGACTCTTCATTTGTATGGAAGGCTGAGAGGTGGTTGAGAGTGACACGGGTGACCCTAATCAGGTCAATTCCTTCACGCCTACCACAAGAAGTTGGGCCACAAGACTTTGTTTCCTTAGAAACTGGTCCATTGCAGGAAGCACCAGTGTTGTGCCTGCAATTATGGAGTCTGCTGCAAGCTGCTCTACAGTGTCCCTATTGTGGATGCCCTGCACATTTTCATTAATGAGATGATAGAAGCTGCCTTCAGGGCACAGGAGGCTGATGGCTCTCCTGCTAAGGTCTCAGCCTCACCAACTGGCAGATTTGGGGGACCCTGAGGAGGAGGAAGGTGGGAGGGGTCGCTTTGTGCAGGGTGCTGAGTTTTAGAGACAATCTGGGTTTTCCTTTTTCCTGTAGTTATGCGCAGAAGTCTGTCACTCTGAAATTGCCTTTTGGCGGTTCAAAGATGTTTGGCCCTCAGCCGGTGGATTAGGAAAGCAGTAGGTTGGGATTAGGAAACTGGTAGCACCAGTTCATCCTCCTTCTCGGTGTAGGGGTTTTGGTTATCGCCTCGCCTTTGCCTTTCCTCAGTCCAGAGGTGTTCACTAGCCCTTTTGAGGCAGGGGTTTTGGCAGGGGGCTCCTAGAGGTGACAAGTCCCGATCTCTGTCCACCGTTGCCTCCATTAATCCTTTGCCAAAGCAATGACTGTGTGCATTTTCCAGTTGGGTGTTGCCATCACTTCGTGTCACCACTGGCAGGGTCTTTCTGATGCTTCGCCAGTTCGGACTGTGACCTCCAGTTAACAAATCAAATTCTTGCCCGGCTTAGGTTTTGAAGGAGATTCCTTTGCTACAACATTCTGGGAAGTGGGCGGCTTTGCCTGAGGGTGCTCGGCTTCTTTTGGAGAAACAGGCTGTCATTGAGGTTCCACCCCTGGAGAGGGGGCTGGGGTACTATTCAATTCATTTTCTGGTTTGGAAGAAGAATACCACAAATCCAGCCCTGTGTTGGATCTGGAAGGGGTGAATCTTCACATTCTGCATTGCAGTTTCACGATGGTGACTTTGCATTAAATTCTTCAGCTAGGGCACCAGGTGTGTATCCTAGCCTCTCTTGACCTTCTTTATGCCTACCTGCATGTTCCCATCAATCTGGAGGATCAGTGGCTTCTGTGTTTTGCTGTGGGCTCAGGGCACTTCCAGTCCTTTCATTTTTCAAGAGTTTTTACGATGCTCTTGGCCCCCTGGAGGGTATTATCCATTCAAAGGGTATTCAGACTTATCCTTACCTTGATGATTTGCTGATTGTTTCTCCTTCTTTCTCTCTGGCTTAGGAGGATGTCCATCAGGTCTGTCATCTACTGGGTTCCTTTTGAGTTCCTCATCAATCACAGGAAGTCCTCCATTATGCCCTCCCAGTCTCTAAAGTTTCTCTTCTGGATGGATCTGGGGATGTGGTTCCTGTCTCCAGAAAGACAATTAACTCTGTTCTAGCATCTCTCCTGGGTGCTCTCCTAGTCTCTGGTGTCTGCCCAGCTCTGGCTGTGGAGTCAGGAGGAGATGGCCTCCTCTTCGCATGTCCTCCCCTGGGCACGTCTACATATGTATCCCATTTTGCATCACCTTTTGTGCCACTGGGATCCAGCTTCTCAGGACTATGAGGCTCTCATTCCAGTTCTCCTGCCATTCAGGAATCCCTCCATTGGTGGTTGTCCCCTCTCAATATTTCCAGGGGTTTTAACCTTCTTCCTCAGTGGTGCTAGTGTCATGGGGTAGGAGGCTGTTTTGGGGGATTCCAAATCCCAGGGCCGGTAGTCCAGTTTCGCGTTTCTCCAGTCCTTGAATTGGCAGAAATTGAAGATGGATTGGTGGATCCTTTTTTGTTTTGGTCCCCTACTTCAGACATGGGCTGTCTGCGTTCAGACTGACTGACAACCAGGTCGTTAGGACCTATGTCAACCAGCAGGGGGGGAACGCACCGGTCTCTGTTTCTCCTTTCTAGGAAGATCGGTCTGTGGGCTGAAAGGAATCTCCTTTCTCTCTCAGCAGTTTATCTTCCAGGGATTGAGAATGGGCCTGCTGATTATTTGAGCATGTTGTTTCCCTCGTCAATGACCATATGTCTGTCTCCTTTTCTTTTTTGGCAGATCTTCTACAAATTCAGCCTTCCTTGGCTGGATCTCTTTGCTTCGGAGGAGATATCCCTTCTTCCACAGTTTCGCAGCCTGGTTCCCTCATAGTTGGCTTTGGCAGGGCTGGCTTTAGGGCAGTGCAAACGGTGTGGCGACACTGGGTGCTGACCTGTGGAGGGTGGTGCTAACCTCAGGGGGTGTGCTGTGTTTAGCAATACCTTATGATTGGAGAGATGAGGGGCACTTGTGCCCAGTGGTAGTGAGAGAATCTGCGGGGGAGGTGATGGGGTGGGGGTGCTAAAAATTATTGTTGCCCACGGCGCCACCAGCGCTAAAGCTAGTCCTGGCTTGGACGTTCAATGCCTTTTCCATCCCATGGTCCCAGGGGCTCCTGTTTGCATTCCCTCCCTTTCCCTTGAATCCTTCGGTCCTCAGGAAGAGTCAGTTATATCGGGTGGAGATGCTTCTGGTTGATCCGAAGTGATTCAGGATGCCCTGGTTTCCCATTCTTCAGGGTTTAGAGGTGTGTCCCCATTGCGGATTTCCTCTATACCCGTCTCTGCTGATTGTTCCCCTTCTCAGCAAGTCCTCTCTCCTTTGTCTCTGGCTAGGGGTTTGGCACTTAGGAGGTTGAATTTGTTGGGTCAGGGCTGTTCACTTGAGGTGTCTCAGAGAATCCAGTTAGCTCACAAGCCTCAACATTGGAAGAACTTTGCCTCCTGGAGTCATGAGCGGGGTTTGTCTTCTTCCTGTGATCCTGTCCGGGCGTTGGACTTTTTGAGGGATGGCTTTGTCATGGGCCCCGCTGTTTTCACTCTCCGTACCCAATGGGCTGCAATTCTTGCCTTCTGGGGTTTTTCAGTGGCTTCTGTTTCTACTTTGGTGTCTCACCTTTTGTGGAGTTTTTGCTTCAGCGTCCTGTTTCCCACTCGCTGGGTCCTGCTTGGGTTCTTCCCTTTGTGCTTGAAGCATTGACTGGTTCCCTATTTGAACCCGTGCTTTCAGTTGACCTTAAGTTCCTTTCTGCTAGGGTTCTTTTTTTGGTGGCAGTTTCTTCTGATAGGTGGGTTGGTGAATTGGGGCTTTCCAGGCTTCACCCCCTTTTTTATGTTTTTGCACAGACAAGGTGATTTTGCAGCCTAGACTATTTTATCTGCCCAAGATCTTGTCTGATTTTCACTGTCAGGAAGATATTGTCCCTCCTGTGTTTTTTTCTGATCCTTTTTCTCCTGAGAGAGGGTTCTCCATTCCTTGGATGTGTTGTGGGCTCTTTTCATCTATCTGGACCGTACTCATAATTTTTAGAAGGTGGATTCACTATTTTTTTTTATCTACGGTGTCGCTGGGATGGGTCTCACACCTTATTTGTCCACTCTGACTAGATGGGTGAAATGTGCTGTAGTCTTGTCCCACGAGGCAGCTCGCTGTTCTCTTCCGTCTTCTGTCCAGGGGTGGTCCACTTGGGGGGTTTCCTCATCCTGGCCCATGTTTAAGGGTGCCTCCTTGCAAGATATTTGTAATGCTGCTACTTGGGCCTCTCCCCATACTTTTGTTTCCCACTCCTGCCTTCGGTCGGGGATTGCAGCCTCTGCTGTTTTTGGCTCTCATGTTTTGTCTGCTGCACATGATTTGTAAGATGTACTGTTTTCCTTTTTTATTAAACTGACCTGTTGGCTTTGATGCATATTTCTGGTCTTCATATTTTCAATCACCTTACGCTTGGGTATGGTCTCCTTTGTAAGGAATGGGATGAGAAGACGGACGAGGAGGTAATATCTGG
This sequence comes from Lissotriton vulgaris, assembly GCF_964263255.1. NCBI lineage: Eukaryota > Metazoa > Chordata > Amphibia > Caudata > Salamandridae > Lissotriton > Lissotriton vulgaris. The sequence continues at coordinate 788,009,634 of NC_141695.1, forward strand.
TTACTCACCGGTAATCTTCATTACTCTGTGTCCTGGTGTTCCCGTTCCATTCCTGAGCCTATTCCTCCCTTCCTGTTTCTGTTTGGGTGACTGATTTTTGTTTTTTGTGAGTTGTCTTTGGTATTCTCAGGATGCGTATGTGACGTAGTTTCCCCTTTATGCATGCCGGACTGGGTAGGCGGCACCATATTGAGGAAAGTATTTTGGCTTTTCCAGGTAAAAGGTTTCTGTAGAGCAGACAAGCTGCACATTGGTAAGGAATGGAACGGAAAGACCAGGACTCAGAGCAATGAAGATTACCAGCGAGTAACTGGGCATTCCAAGAGACCAAAAGTTGTGATAATGACACATTTCAATAACCTCATATACAGGAATCAGATTGACAATAGCAACTTGAGAGCAAGGTTCATTTGCATATTAAGAAAATACACCACTTGTATAATGCTTGTCATGAAACACATCAAGCACAATGTGCACACATTGGGACAGAGGAAGACACAATTGGAGCACTATTGAGCAAATCCAACAACAAAAGAATTGTACAAGCGAAGAAACAGTTTGGTAGGGGGAGAATGTGATGTAGAAACACGTGATGAAAGCCTCGTCTTCAGCAGCAGAAAGAGCAGAATTTCATTGGCAAGCAGCAGCAGACTTCTTTGGACATGCCGCCATAGCAGATATGGCCACCATGGTACAACGCTCTAATGAATATTGCAGAAAAGGTGCAGCAGCAGAAACCATGTCCCCTTTAGAAGAATGCAAGGCTTTAAAGTGAAACCCTAAACAGAATTATTTTATTTTATTTATTATATTTATTTTATTATGAGTCTTATATAGTGCGTGGTTACCCTTGGGCATCCCAGCGCTTGTCAAGGTGTCCGTCAGCCCGTTGCAAAGCCTAATCCAACGTATTAAGATGGGAAGAGATGTGTTTTCAGAAGCTTCCGAAAACGAAGAGTGCATGTCTCGCGACGCAATTTCAATGGGAGTGCATTCCAGAGGGTGGCTGTGTGCACCGAAAATCTTCTGCCGCCAGTGCGGTCTTTATGAACTCTGGGGACCTGAAGCAAAAGTTTTTGATCAGAGCGAAGAGCTCTGTTCGCTTTATAGGGCACCACTAACTTCCTTAAGGAAGGAGGTCCTTTCCCTTGGAGGATCTTATGGGCCGTACAGAGAGCCTTAAACTTGACCCTCTCTCGCACCGGGAGCCAATGCAATGCTTCCAAGGCGGGCTTATCTGATTCTCTCCTTGATGCATTAGTCAACAGCCTAGCTGCAGCATTTTGCACCTGCTGCAGCTTGCTGAGCCTGGCTTCCGGGGCACCAAGGAATATGGCATTGCAGTAATCAAGCCTAGAGATAATTAGCCCCTGGATGAGTAACCTCCTCGATGGCAAGGGTAGGAGGGGCAAGACTTTGCGGGCTGAACGAAGAAGCCCAAAATAGATCCCCGCCGTTTTCTTAGCCTGGGTTTTAAAGGAGAGATCTTGCTCCAGCCATACTCCCAAACTCTTGATCTCCTGCTTGGGGCTGGGGAGCTCCCCCAGGCAGCTGGGCCAAACGGTCAAGGGGAGAGAGGGAGTCTTGTGCCCTAATAGCATTATCTCAGTCTTGGAACCGTTTAGTTTGAGCGACGATTCACACATCCAAGTGTATACATTGGTCAGGCATAGGCGCAGCGCGTCTGGGTTCTTCTCCAGTTGAGATAATGCAACCACCAGCTGGGTATCGTCAGAATAGCTGACAATTTTTATCCCAAAAGGGGCCACCACATCCTCCAAGGGGGCCATATAAACGTTAAACAACGTAGGGCTCAACGAGGAGCCCTGTGGCACACCGCACTGGAGGGGGATAGATGGAGACTTCTCGCTGCCTTCCCAGACCTGATAGGTACGACCACACAGAAATGACCTAAGCCATTGCAACGCCACTCCTGTGACCCCCGCATTGGACAGCCGTTGGATCAACACTTGGTGGTTTACAGTGTCAAAGGCAGCACTGAGGTCCAGGAGGATCACTGCCACTGACCCTCCTGAATCCAAAATGCTCCTTGCTTCCTCAACGACTGCCAAGAGGGCGGTGTCTGTGCCCTGCCCTGGCCGAAAGCCCGTTTGTGACTCTCTCAGCAGGCCATTGGATTCCAGAAAGACAGATAGTCGATGGTTGACCAATCTTTCAGCGATCTTACCAAGACCCGGCAGCAGAGAAATGGGCCTGAAGTTTGCCAAATCTGACGAATCCAGATTGTTTTTTTCCAGGAGAGCCTTTACAACCGCTCTTTTCCAGCTCGGCGGCACCACACCCTGGGTAAGGGATGTATTAATCAGATTCGCTATGGGAGCCGCAACCACAGATGTTACCTGTTTCAGAAATCTCATTGGGGCTGGATCCTCTGGTGAACCACTCTTCATGGATCCTAGCTCCTTTGCGACCTCTGCTACAGGGATTGGCCCAAAGGTATCCAGGCGGGCGCACTCTCCTGCTGTCTGATTGCCTGTATGTGCAACCTGCACGACTTGGGGCAGTGCAGCTATGATGTTTTCTATTTTAAATGGAAATATTCCGCTAACTCTCTACACTTCTCAGCTGGATTATCCTGAGTAGGCGGGGGCTCTGGAATTTTGAGGAGTTCCTTTACCACTTTAAAGGTCTCTCTCGAAGAATTGGAGGCACTTTTTATCCTGTCCTCAAAGAATTGCGCCTTGGCACTGTGAAGGGCATTTTTATATGTTCTTATTGCGGTGCGATATTCATCCCGGCTTGCCACCTCCCAATTTTTTCTCCAAGTTCTCTCCAGCCTCTTGCATCCTTTTCTGAGGATACGTAAGTCCGACGAATACCAAGGGGCGGAACCCATCCTTTTACCCCTCTTTGCCACTCTTTTCTTAGGGAGAATGGCATCCAAGGCATTAGTTATCCACAGCTCAAAATCCGCATCAGCCGTAACCGGGTCCACTGTTACAGGAGGGCACGAGCTCTCAAGTTTCGCGATCCAGTTATCAACTGATAACCTGGACCAAGCTCTTTCCAAAGTGCAAACTCTCGGGGAGGGGGTAGTTCTTGGAACAACTTGCAGACTGACCGGGACCAGGAAGTGGTCTGTCCAAGGTAGAGGGCAAGCGGGTAGAGCTGTAAGGTATGGGATATTTGAGAAGATGGGATCAAGGAGGCGACCCTTGGAATGCGAGGGTCCCAAGTTTTTTAGGTTAAGATTGTAGGCTTTAAGGTCACCCAGCAGATCAGCCGCCACTAAGTCCGTCGGTTCGTTAAAGTGGAGGTTCAGATCCCCTAACACCATAAAATTAGTCGTCGAGGAGGCCAACTGCATGACTGTTTCCATCAGGGAACCAACAAAACTTCCCATGACTCCTGGTGGACGATAGATCAGGACGCCTGACACAGTCACCGTAGGGGAAACCTGTAGAGAGAACTGGCAGCTCTCACAGTCCTGGACGTCGCTGTTCTGCGCCTTACACACAAATGTATCTCTATATATAATGGCAATGCCGCCTCCCCGCCCCTTAGGTCTATCAAGATGGTATATTAAAAAACCAGGGGGAAGGGCTCGAACCATGTCTGCGCCTGAACTGGCAACAATCCAAGTCTCCGTCAGGAACAGGATGTCCAGATCGTGATCTTGTATCAGGAAATTAATTTCCAGTGCATGACACGGGAGAGATCTACATTTAAGCAGCACCATTAAGAGGGTGTTTTTTCCCTTATCCAGTTGCGTAATGTGGCATGTACTACAGGCAGTGTAAGGTGTAGATCCCTTGTAGATATACTTACATGATGGCCTTTTAGGGGCGCGCAGCGACATAATATCCTCACGGGAGTAAGTTATCTGCATTTCAGAAGATTGAACCAAGGAATCAGGCCCTAGGGCCGTCTGGGCCCGGACGGGCACAGACGGGCTGGACTCTGGCGTGACTCCGGCGCGATTACGGCGCGCCCGCTGCGTGTCACCGCTGCGCGTTTCCATGTGAGGATTAAGTAGGGAGCTTGTGTGTCCAGGTGAACACTAGAGTGCTAACTCGAATGGCCACTAACGTCCCCAACTCCACCGAAGATGGCCGACACGCTTTCCCCAGCAACCAGCAACCAGCTCATGGCCCGCCAAACAGCGGTGGAGATCACCAAGTTAGAGTGCAGGTAGGCGCTCTAATAGCAGTACAAAACGGCGATTTTAGCAGCATAAACGGCGAATTAAAAACCGGGGCAAATAAATCAGTCCAACTCAAATACAAAACGAGGGAAACAATTAAAAAGCGCGAACGCCTTAGATGCAATAAATGTAGTACTAATAATAGCGCTGAAGAGTACAGGGCAGCGTCATGCAGAAAGCCTTGACCAAGGCCGACTAAACAAACTAACTCGCCTTAAGTAGGGAGCTCGTGTGTCCAGGTGAACACTAGAGTGCTAACTCGAATGGCCACTAATGTCCCCAACTCCACCCAAGATGGCCGACACGCTTTCCCCAGCAACCAGCAACCAGCTCATGGCCCGCCAAACAGCGGTGGAGATCACCAAGTTAGAGTGCAGGTAGGCGCTCTAATAGCAGTACAAAACGGCGATTTTAGCAGCATAAACGGCGAATTAAAAACCGGGGCAAATAAATCAGTCCAACTCAAATACAAAACGAGGGAAACAATTAAAAAGCGCGAACGCCTTAGATGCAATAAATGTAGTACTAATAATAGCGCTGAAGAGTACAGGGCAGCGTCATGCAGAAAGCCTTGACCAAGGCTGACTAAACAAACTAACTCGCCTTAAGTAGGGAGCTCATGTGTCCAGGTGAACACTAGAGTGCTAACTCGAATGGCCACTAACGTCCCCAACTCCACCCAAGATGGCCGACACGCTTTCCCCAGCAACCAGCAACCAGCTAATGGCCCGCCAAACAGCGGTGGAGATCACCAAGTTAGAATGCAGGTAGGCGCTCTAATAGCAGTACAAAACGGCGATTTTAGCAGCATAAACGGCGAATTAAAAACCGGGGCAAATAAATCAGTCCAACTCAAATACAAAACGAGGGAAACAATTAAAAAGCGCGAACGCCTTAGATGCAATAAATGTAGTACTAATAATAGCGCTGAAGAGTACAGGAAAGGAGACACTGTGGTAGCAAAATACATAATGTTATTATATGCACAGATGTCTGTGGGTGTGCTATCTCTTAGATAGTCTACCTGCTAAGTATCACCCATAGTGCAGTGCCAAGATGGTGTTGACCGCAGAAACTGAGGTAACGCGTCCCTAGGATAAGATCCAAAAAAGCTTTTTAAAATAGTCAGTAAGTGAAAGAGTCACTCGAAAAGGGAGCTCGAGGTCAGCAATTTGGAGAAAACCATGAAGGTTTATTAATCATCCAAAGTATGTCATAGAATGCAGAAATGCAGCTCAGTCAAGTCAATAAATCAGTCATAAGGCATAGAAATCACTTACCACAAAGGCTCTCAAACTTAGAAAATTGATGTAGCAAAGAAGAAAATCAAAACAATATTCTACATCCAAAGTGTGCAGCAAATCATCAGAAAATTGGGTCCCATCCCTCGCAGAGACACAAAAGTGTCTGGGCCAGCCCCAAATTAAGGGCCTTTCATGCGGTTGTCTGGCATAGGAAATAATGAAGCATTGCACAGTCAGCACTGAAAGAGCAAATGTATCAACATCTTCACATATCACAGCTCAACGTGATAAAACATCATAGAAACCGACTATCCCCCTAATATGAATATATTAAACTCTTTCTGACCTAATGGCATCGAAGGTGGCAGAACCAACATGTTATACAATGAAAAGATTCATAGTGGAACAGTAGTCAACAAGCAAACAGGAAGAGCCGTGCAAGTACCCAAGACTGTCAATCCAATTGTATGTGCTAACACCTGCATACACAGAAGGTATGCATAAAAGCTGTTCGCATGAGCTAGCACTTTTAAGTCTGACTTAATGACTTTGCTAATGCCCGTATACAACTGTATATAACACACCTCTGACATTTCTAAGTGCAGTGAAAAACAGATGTTACATTTGACGATAATGGTACTCCTCTTCCCAAATTCCTCGGAAGGAGGGAAGCAAATGTCTACCCTGCCAGGGTTCTCGCTTGCAATCCTGCTATCACTGCAGATGTCAACAGCGAGCATAAACTCCGTTTTAACCTCTTGATTTAACAAAAAATGACCCGGAAGTATCGTAACGTGCTAGTTTAGCAGTTCAAAGTGCTTTGCTCAGATGGTTGTGGTCTCAGCTCTGTCACACTGACGCTATTTGAAAGAGATTTCCTTTATTTCCTGCTCTCATATTAATTGGAACACCGACGCTTAACTCCATTGGGTTAAATTTCTTGAACTCTCACAAGAAGGTTTGAATATTTTACTATTGCTCAAAACGTGCGAGACCCTTCATTTAACAATTACAGCAATGGTTTGCCTCATCGTTTTGGGTGTGTCATGTTGGAGCGGATATGTGGCTAACAGCACGGTGGGGTGCTGAGGGGTACACACAGCAGAAAGATGCTCGCCGGGGAGTGTGCAAAGGCAAAGTAACTGTAAAGCCTTCAATGATCCCTTCGGTAGGAGATTTTTCTTTGCGTGAATTTGAATTAGCCTTCGCCTGAGTGCTGTTTAAAAACGTCAAATACACGGTACTTAGAAAATATAAAATGTTAAATGGATTACAGCTCTGCCTTTTACAGATCCTATGCTTTCATAAGTCCTCTAAACACAAGACAGATAATCTCGGTATGTCTCGAAGAAGCAGCCCTTCTGTGCACATAGCAATTCTCTGCCAGAAGGATAAAAAAACGAACTCCCAAATGCACAAAACTAGTGTTTTGCCTTTTGCAAAAATTTCTGGGTGTGAAAAAGTTGTGGTTTAAGTGGCTTGTTAGACTTTTAGGGGTAGATTTAGAAGCCACTTGCGCCTCATTTACGCAGCCGTTGCGTCACTTTTGTGACGCAGCGGCGGCGCAAATCCTGCTCCATGGTGCGGGGGTACTTACAACGTGACGCATCTAGGAGATGCGTCACGTTGTAATGCCCTGCGCCACATATAGACGTTCCTGTGCAGGAGGGAGGCGTTCCGGCGCAGGAACGCCTCCTAAAAGTGGCTGAGTGAAATCTACAAGATTTCACTCAGTCACTTTTAGGCCCATGCTGCATCAAAACCCTGCGCCAGCCTGAAGCAGGCGTAAGGATTGATGCAACATTAACTAGATAGGGCCCCCAGAGCATTGCTGGAGCTGTGTCGCTCTTGCGACGCAACTACAGCAATGCGTCACTTTTACGGCACAAATGCGTGACGCATCTGTGCCGTTTTTGCCCCATGGTGCACCGCATTGTAAATGCGGCGCATCCATGATGGTGGAGCTATGGCGCACAATAACTGGCGCATCCATGCTGATTTGCAGGGATGCGCCAGTTGTTGTAAATATGCCCCTTAATACATGTGATCTTTTATTTGCCGACTTTTATATTAAAGGAAAATATCAACAAATTCTAACAAGAAAACACACTAACACCTGCCCATAGCTGCAGTGAATCACAACAGCTAAACCTTTTAGCTTGATGGGCATATGTATAATGCAGCTGGCACAAAGGGATACGGACAGGTTGGCAGCGCAGGTTCACACAACGTATAAGTAATTTATGTGGGGCAAGCCAGGATAACAGCCAAAAGCAGCACCGTAACCACATGTGACAAAGAACAAAAGAAAAAAGAAATAAAAGTTAGAGATGAAGAAAACAGACCATGAGACAAATCTGTAACAATGGGAGATGCCAAGCTTTGTAGCACATTTCAGTGAGAAAGCAGGATTGTCAGTAAAAAAACAAAAAAAGTACCTTTGTTTCCACACTTGGCACACCTCTGGCCCACATGTGAGTCCCTTGTAAAAGGCACCAATGGTACCAAGGGCCTTGTGACCAGAGATGGTCTCTAAGGGCTGCAGCATGTATTGCGCCATCCTCAGAGACCCCTCACGTAATACATACACACATACACATTGTAGACTGCGTTTTTTGGTGCAGACAAATTGAAGAGTCAACATAGTACCCTTCCCTGTGAGCCACGCCCACAAGCACTGTTTGTGGCATAGGTAAGTTGCCCCTCTAGCAGGCCTCACAGCCCTACGGCAGGGTGAACTATACCACATGTGAGGGCATAGCTGCATGAGCAATATGTCCATACTGTGTCTAAGTTCATTCTTAGTCAGCCAACAGACAATGTTCACAAGGAACTCATTTGAACATTAGATGTAATTAATACGGTAAGGTGTGTTACTTCGTTTTTCATAATTGAATTTCGCAGTTAGAATGGAGAGTTATGTCCTTCTAACTCTGTTATTATATTAGATCAATAGAGAATCAATCCAAGTTTTAAAACTGTAGCCCACAAACATATGAATTTTTCTAAAGCCAACTTCAGCTGAACTTGGGCGTAACTTTTATTTTGCAAACAAACATAAGAAAAAAGAGTAAATCAATTACTGTGTATTCACACTATATACAGGATAAAAAGTGATCCAAGTGACGTTTGTGGCCCAGCATAGTAACCAAAACCAACAGTGACATATTATACAGTGACTAATACAAAGAAGCAGTTAGTTATTGGAACAGACTGGGAGGTCCCTTATGGAATCGATTTATCAATCCACTCAATAGGATTTTTTTGGTGTCCTAGGACTCTCCCTTTATGAAGTCAATGACGTTTCGACACTCTCGCGTTACGGGGTCTCTTCAGGACAAGGGATTTTGGGGACCCAGGCAATAATTGTGGCGGGAGGTTTTAGAATAGATCGTCTTTATGTTGTATGGTCAAGGAATAGTGACCCTGTCGTGGGTCAGGCGGACTCTGGCAAGGAATCCATCCAGTGTAGCGTACTGTGGTAGTCGGTCTCAAAAGTTGCAAGTGTTGGGAATCAGCTAAGTTGATGTAAGGCACTGGTCAACCTTACCAATGATAAGGGCACTGGTCACCCTGTCAAAATGATATAGCAACTTCGTGCTGTAATGAGGCAAGAGGGAGTGGCACTGATCACCAGGGAATTGAGGCATCACTTGTGCCGCAATCAGCATTGGTGGAAATGCGCGCCAAGAAACAGGTAAGTTAATATAGGGAGCTGGTCACCCTAGCAAATTAGGGTAGCATCCTCATGCTAAGATCAGGCAAGAGGCAGGGGCACTGGTCACCCAGGAAATGGATAAGTTCTCCTAGTGCTGCAATCAGAATGTTTCTCAAGATGCATAAGTTCATTCTTAGACATTGTAAGTGCAGTGAAGCCATATTGAGTACATAGGCTGGGAGTTTGTCATTACGAACTCCACAGCTCCCTGATGGCTTTACTGAAAGCTAAGAAGTTTGGTACCAAACTTTTCAGCACAATAAACCAACACTGATGCCGGTGTTGGTTGTAAAATGCACTCAGAGGGCATCTTAGAGATGCCCCCTGAAATAATTACCAACACACTAGTGTACAACTGACTGGTCTGCACCAACCTGCCACACATAGCTTTTAGCTTTCTTGGGTCAGGAACAAAACCTTCTTGGGTGGAGGGCCTTTACACCTACCCCCAAGCAGGAAAAGTATTCAGGGTAGTGAGCCTCAAAGGCTTCCTGCCCTTTGATATGCTAGCCAGGGCCTCTCCATGTAGCGAGATGCCTGCCCCCCTGACCAAGCCCACTTTTGGTAGCAAGGTCAGCAGGATTATTAGCAGTCAGAAGAGGTGTGTCCCCTTTGTGCCAGGACCACCCCTAACGTGCCCTGGACCGAAGTAACCCCTTCCGTAGGAAATCCTCCATCTGGAATGGAAGGAATTTACCCAATCACGTTAGGGGATGCCCTCTACCCAAAGGGAGGGGACACACAAAGGCTGTAAACACCCTAAAAGGCAAGTACTCCATTGGCTACCAGCTGCCAGTACCTGTAACATCCCTAAATTCAGCATTTAGGGACACCCCTGCACCTTGTTCCTCAGAAGAAGAAGGGTGAATAAGATGGCATGCAGCAAAGCTTGAAGACGACTGACTTAGCCCCGTCCTACCGCCCTGTCTCCAGCTTAAAGAGTCTGCAAAAAAGACGACACCCGTCCAGCGGCCATTAACTTTCAAGTACCCCAGGAAGTCTGCCACTCTTCAACAAAGTCCAGTTCTCCCGAGGACAGTGGCATTGGCCAGAAAGCTCCAACTCGAAGGACTCCGGATCAAGGCAGATCTGTGACCTCTGCCCACTCTGCACACAACGTCCATGGCCATAGCCTGAGTGGCTCATCTGTCCAGTGAAGTCTCCCCAGCAATCCAGACCTACCCTCTATTGGTGGCTGACCTCTTCTCGTCCCCCTCTACGCGACCGGCTCCGGTAAAGAAAATTCGACATCAAAGGGCACCCCTGCATCCTCAGCCCCCGACCTTGGGGAGCCTAGCCGATGGTGCAGAGAACTTACCCTGCTCCCCAGCGTATCTGTCCAGCTGGTAGTCACATTCATCCAACCTCCTGGTCCAAGCCTGCAGCCTCTTTGTGCGACCAAGATTCCCAATTGAGAAGCATTGGATGCCAGACGCTGATTTGCACCATGCCCCTGTGCTGCTGGTGGTGTAGCTTTGGTACTGCCTTGTAGCCTCCCTGTGCTTGCTTTAACCCCTGGGACCTGTGCCCTGAAACCGTGGGTACTTACCTTCAACCAGCATGGGTGTGCCCCCATTTTCAGTTGACTAACGTTGGGCCCAGTATCTTCTGAACCCAGCCGTCCCAGTGACGCTGATGGTGAAGTACCAACCTTAAACTGAACCTTGCCCAACGTTGGTCAAAAACTCCAAAGACTGGAAGGGTACGTTGTGTACTTACCTGTTAATGGATATAACTGTTTTGCTTCCACAGAATTGCATTGCATTTATCCTATTGCATTTACCTGTCTATCTCTTAAAACTGCTCAGTTTGCTACTGTTTTTGATTGACAACACAACATTATTTCTCATACTGCAAAGTCTTCCTATTGCCTTTGAAAGACAATTCTTACTGCATTTTTGAACGTATTACTACTGTTGAAACTGTTACTTACCTGCAACTCAGTTCCTCTTGGTTCTAGAATAAAATAATGAAGTAATAACTTTTTATACAAAACAATTGGTCTTAGGTCCTGGGTCTTTGAGTGTGTGTTCTTGCCTGAGTGTGTAAAAGAAAAGCTTAACATAGCCAACTGATAAACCTAGCTACTCAACCACACTACCACAAAAAGAGCTTTTAGAATTATCTATTTAAGCCTCTGTAAGCCTCTGGGGTTCCACTGGACTCAAAGCACACTATACTTTGGGATGGTATATACAGAGCCAGCTTCCTACAAGGGGTGATCTAGATTCAGCATATTAACTATCAGCCACTTCCTACAAGCCTTTCTGCAGAGAACAATCGATCGGGAGAAAAGGCAAATGGTCTTGACTAATGCTAGAAATAAAACGGCTTCCTCCGTAGTTCTTCGATCACAGTAAATTATTACGAAACAACAAATCACATTTTGCTGCGAGTATTGTCAAAAAAGGAAAATAAACACAAGATGAATATTAAGAAAACAGCAAGAATGTTTCACATTATAGAGTTGAGCCTGAACCAAAAACATACGCTAGAATGGATCGTAACAATTTAGTTTCAACTGCAATAGCTTCATGTCAATATACATATATACTTCAAATTTGGAATAACTTCCACAACACGAAAGACTCACACTCGAGCTAATATAAATGGTAGGCCATAGTTACAGAGCTAAAGGAAAGGGATGATGCAGCCTTACTAGGCTTCGGTGATCAGTTTTCACTGGCATGCAAACAGTAGAAAAAATCCCCACTCTTTTAGCGGCTGCTAATTTTTATGCAGACATAAAATTAACTTTGTTGATATTACAAATCAGAAAGGAAATATTAATGTATCAATCAGATATATGATAATTACCAACTTAGAGTATGGGAAATTATTCAATTTACACCAGTTTAGACCGTCCACTTTCTTTAATAGATGATAACTCATAGGCTTCATGTCAATCTCATTTATATCTGTGATCCTATAATTGATCTAAAAATATTACTTTTGAGGGTAATGAATAACGATCTTAAATCATCAATGGGGACATTAGTGTAGGAGAGTAGGATCTGTTTCCTATGGTTACCCCCACTTTTTGCTGTGTTTCACTGGTTTTTCAACTTTAGTCTGGCTGTGGCCCTGACAATCAGGACCACAGACTAGCTGTTCTCTCTCTAAATTGATTGTATGTACTCTAGGTACATACCAGATTGGTTACTGGGTCACCCTTATGAGTCCTTAGTATATGGTACGTTAGATACCAAGGGCATAGGTACCCCAGAGGCTTACCAGGTGCTGACGCATGTATTATGCCACCCCTGAGAAACCTTACAAAATGGCACCACAGGTCTGCATTTGCAGCCTGGGTAAGGTGGTGTAAGTACCCCTTACGTAGATATAGTATACCTATATCTACCTATATAGACACATAGTAACATGTAAGTCACTCCTATGGAAGGCCTTGACAATCCTGAAGGCAGAGTGCTTGGTTTTGTGTGAGAGGGTGCCCTGGCATGAGCTGAGCCCCTCTACAGCTTTTGGAATCCCTTCCTTATAGCTGTTCTATGATATAGCCATACTATATACTCTTAAGTGCATTATAATCCTTGCGGTTAATGCTAACTTTGGTTTGGCTTTATCAAAACATGTCGTGTTTGGTGTCAAACGCTTTGGAATACTACCCCCCCTCCCCCCTCCGCCCAGGTCTGGCGGCAGGGGTAGCATTCCACCCTTCTAGAGGGAGAAGACATGTACACACTTACTTTCCCGGTAACAGTTTAAAAGAGCCTCAGTATCACAAAATTGATGCTGCTGCCACAGACACGAGTCTGACCGCCTGCTGCTGGACGAAATTCTGGCAAGGGATGCCTGGACAATAGGTTTCCTTTCCAGGGAGGTGCCAGCACCTCCCCAGGCAGGCTTTAGTGTATTAGGGCAGGGTGGGTTGCATTCAGTGAATGCTTTTCAGACACTGCCTGGGGCACACAAAGTACTCCATGCATTTCCCAGTTCAAACCTGTTGCTGGGGAACTCTGCCTCAGCTCTGGCGTGAAATTGGACAAAGGGGAAGGGGTGTAACCACCCCCTCACCAGGTCCTCTCATTGGTGGGACCTTGGAGTTAGAATAACCCCTAAACTTGGTTTAGTATCGGAACCCAGTCACTAGGACTTTAGATTACCCTGGTCAAAACTCTGAAGGAGAAATCTTGGACCTTCGACATTCCATATCGACTGGAAAATGGAAGAAACCTCCCTTGGCGTCAAAGAATGACTCCCCTGTTCAAACAGGCACCAAAGAAGCACATTGCCAGTCTGCATTTTAGAGGCTCCCGCCGGATCCCGAAGAATCTGCATCATAGAACACAGACTTCTAGACATCTCTGAGGCGGACATGAGTCCCCAGCGAAGCTGAGTCCTGTAGCTATAACTACTGGACATCTTGCAATTTTGCAAGTGCACCCACTTCCCGAAGTTTTTCAAAGTTGTGCATTGGGCTATTTGTTGCCCTCGCCTGAGCACGTTTTGCACCGAAGCTTAGAGGCCTACACTCCATGAGTGTTCCGTGGGCCTGCTTTTTGCATCGCAGCTTGAGGCTCCTTTGTGATCTCAAGTCCGTTGGCTAGTGGGACCCAACGAAGGACAATCCTTCGTTTCTTGGGCTTTCCTGTTTGCTCCAGAAGTGCCCTGACTCCCTTCCAAAGGGTGAGTCCCTCAGACCTTGCTGGTCTGCCCCAAAGCCAATCTTGTCATCTTGCGTGGGTTGCTGTTGCCAAGACTTGTTGGGTCCAATCCAGATACTGACACTGCAGCACTCGACATTCAATGTGGGACAGCTCGATTCCAGCTCCTGGTTGTCGTTGACACCTCCTGGACCTCATGGCTGAAGAGTCAAGCTGCACCTACTTCACTTGAAAGCACCCGACATCGACTGGCATCTTCCTGTTGCTATCCTGGTCACTGGCTAGTGAGCCAGACTCTGCCCCTCTGCTTTCAGGTTCTTCAGAACTCTTATCCACCCTTGGATCCATCCGGACACTCTTCTCCTGGATACCTGCAGCACTTCTTTGCAGCTTTACATTGGAATCGACTACGAAACCCGACACGAAAAGACACCTATGCACCCGGCTTCACTAGGTGAGGTAACACAAGTACTTCGGTGCTCCCGTGGGTCTTGACTCTCGAAGTGTTCCGTACTGAAAGGGTTTTACCGTAGTCCACTCCAAAGTGTCCCTAAACTTTAACTTTGTAAAATAAACTTTCTCCATAGAAGTCAATGGTGATTCGCGGCTGTGTTTAGACACTGCACGCGTCCCCGTGGGTCTCCTGCGTCCCTACCTTGGGTGGTTCCTGGTTGCCCCAGCGGTTCTACAGGCCCTAGGCCTCACTTCTAACTCTCACATGGTTCTTATACCACTATTTTAATATATGGTTTGTGAGGCCCCTAGGGCAAAACGTATACTGTGCTGTTTACTGTGTGCTATTTAAAGTTCTTGTATTGTACTTTTGCCTCTAGTCTCATAAAGAGACTAGAGGGGTTGTGTTTAGAATAAATACATATATTTTAAATATATATCTGGTGTGGTGCTCTTTCATTTGATCATTCAAGAGATTATAGACTGGTAAAACAAGCTGCTTTACATTCCTTCAAGACTTAGCCTGAAGGCTGCTCTCCACAGCTACCACTAGGATAGCTTTCTATAAAGGTTGTCTAAACTTACCATCAATTAGGGTCGTTTGGACTGGTGCAAGGTGCCCACTAGAATAGTGGACATCATATGCCAGGCCAACCTCTCACAAATGGCTTTCCGGATCCTATCTCATGACACAATCAACTGCAATGACATGTCAGGGAGGGGGACATTAGCCTTTTCTGATCACCATGTCTTGACTCAGAAAAAACGTTTGAAATATCCATAGGGCAGGTTCTTTATAGGGCAGCACCATCCCAAAAACCCAAGCATGAGGTCTATAACTAAGCCTGATCTGGCCACCTAGGTAACCAGGCAAATCGCCCTGGAGGCTGGTCAATTCCAAGCCCCCTAAAACTCCTCCAGTGCATGTGTGCATGGCTTCTTGCTGCCAGCCGCCTATGTATTTGTTCACAGTAACTTGTAAATGGAGTAGTGGGGCTGTTTAGTGCAGTTTAGTAGAGTCATTCATGCAGCTTGATTGACTTCCCCAAAGTGACTAGTGAAACTTGGTGGTGCAGCAGGAGATGTGCAGCTAGGGCACAGGGGTTTAGGTATGAATAGGGCAGCAAGTGCAATGGCGCCGGGGCCCATGATTGTAAGTGGCCCACTGCGCTCTCATCCTACCCGTCTTTTGCTACTAGAACAGAAGAGTGGCCCATTTTCCTTTGAGAGCCTGATTTGAGGCCCTTATGACTTGGCAAGCTTCTTCAGTTGACATCTTGAACACTTCCTCAGCATATGGATCATTAGATACCGGATGGCTAGAAGACTTACAAACGAGTAAAGAAGAAGAAAAAAACTTGCTGGAGATTGTATTCACCCTCGAGATACGATCCGTGATGAACATAGTTTCTACTTCGGGAAGCCTTGTTTCATAGTCTGCAAGGTGCAATTTGTAAATGTGTGCTTTTTAATAGAGTGTCCTTTGCAACTGTTATTAGGTTCTATGGGATAGCATTTCTATTTTTACCCTGTGTCGCCCCAGGAAACATGGCAGCCAAAGATTAGCCATCAAATTTTCAAACACTCTGGGGCATATTATCTAGGAAGTGGCGGTGAGAGGCGTCAGCCTCCTTGGCTTAATGCCTCTGATCGCCACTTCGGAAGAGCCAGGCTGCACCATATCACCAAGGATATGATGCACCAAGTTTCATGACTAAACGCCAATGCAGGCACCTTTGCAACAGAGAACAAGGGTGTCCGCGAGTAGGGAGGTTTGTTTATGAACAGGAAGGTGTCCCTTCCTATACATAAACAAACCTAAAATGCCAGCTTGTAACTTATCTGTTCGCTGCTTCACGCAGCACACATGCAAGGTATAAAATGGCATTGAAAAAAAAGGTTTGTTTATGTACAGTAAGGGACACCTTCCTTCCTGTACATAAACAAACCTTGTCATTTGCTTGTTCCATGTGCGCTGCACAAGGGAGCACACATGGAAAAAGCAAAAACGAGGAGAAATGAAGAATTTCTCCTCGTTTCGCCACCTTAAGACCAGGATTTTCCTGGTCTTAAGTTTGAAGCTGCCACCTATTATCGCCTCTCTTTATAATAGGTGACAGTAGCGAAGTGAATGGGTGTTGCGGTGGAATACCCACCGCAACACCCACTGCACGCCCCTTTCATGCTAATTTTAGCGTGAAAGTGGCCGTATTACCAAGGCAGCGTCAAGAAACTTAATGTGGCTTTTAGCCACTTTAAGTGATTTAACGCTGCCTTGGTAATAGGTAAGGTACGGTAATCGTTTATTGTTAAGTTAATTAAAACCTTTACAATATCCATGTAAAAAGTGGCGTAGAGCCAAGTTCATGTTTAAGAACAGATTAAAAAAAACATGTCATAAAACTTTCATATATTATGTTAACATACGTAGAGCAATTGTCAATAGTTATTAACATGGACTGTGAATGAAAAAACAAAGCTCAGTTCTAAGAGAGGGTCTGTTCAGTGGTCGGTTGATTTGTAAACAATGACAATGGTATGTTGCTATTGGATGGCCTGCTTGAGCGTGAATCATCCTGGAGAGGGGCAACCTGAAAATATGGTTTTCGCTGTAATGTGCCTTAACAGACATTTGGATGCAGTGATAAAGCATTCCTGTCGATTGACGACAGCTTTTGCCCCTGCCGCTTCCATAAATTGAACAAAGCGACACGCTAGCTGGACGTCTCCACCTCCAAGGCATGCCTTCACAGCTTGTCGACACGTTCTTAACCCCTTACTTACAAAGAGTGGCTTCAGTAACTGTTGCCGTTCAGCCTGAAGATCCCCACAGATACACAATAGGTGTAATACTCTTTCGTTGGCGTCTTTACACAAGCGGCATATTGTCTGACCCAGTTTTATCCCTCCCATCTTTGTCGGATGAGAATTGCAGGTGTCCAATCCTGACAAAAGGTCAGACACAACAGGTTGAAGAGTGTCGGCGCTAAGACACACCCCTGTTTGAGCACCATAGTTGTTGGGATTTTCCTGGACAGATACTTTCCGTCTCCTAACTTGACTTGGTCCTATGTGTTTGAGTGTAGCAGTATTAACTGGTTTAGGAGAGCCGATAATTTTCCTAAGGTTGAGCCAAAGCTTACTCCTGCTGATTCTATCAAAGGCTGACGAGTAGTCAATAAAACACATGAATAGGGGTTGCTTTGTTAGTTTGGCCCCGTCTATCAGTAGGGACAGTGCAAGTATATTCGAAGTTGTCCCCATGCCCTTGCAGAAGCCCGTTTGGTTAATCAGTATAATTGATTGTTCTTCGGCCCAGGCAGTAAGGTCTTCCAGAAGGAGGCAAGCATAATATATTGCCTCGATGCCAATTAAGGCCACAGCCTGTAACTTCTTTCTGAGTTCGTATCCCCTTTCTTATATTTTGGGGATATGATTGATCCTCAGTGATATGGACATTCAGTGGTAATAATACAGAAGCCCAATACTCTGGGTCCTTTTTGAATAAAGTTGGGGGGATCCCGTTGGGGCCCGGGGCGCACTCCCTCTTGCCTTTGACGATCCTGTTCTTAATCTGAAGAGTTGTAAATGAAAGATGGTTGTTTCTTGATAGGACATTAAAATAGAGAGGAGTTACCTCAGGTATATTTCGGGAGGTCTGCCTCTGTTGTGCATGAAAGTGTTGGTACAGATGCAAGGCCCAGGCTTCCTCTGTCAGGTGGGAATTTTTTCTTTGAGCATTCTGGTAGGCTAGGCTATTTATTGTGTGCCAAAATCTTCCGCTGTTGTTTGACTTTGCGTCGTGCAATAGCCTCGCCCACAGGTTTTCATCTGATTCCCTTTTTGCCTGCCAGATTTCTTTTTTGCTTTTAGTTGCGATAGCTCCCTTTGTAAAATAAGATCCGGCCCTGTGCGCCGAAGATTACGTATTGTTTTATTTATTGCTTTCTTGAGCATGCAGAGGTTTGGAGCTTTGAAATTGGAGAAATGATTCTCCTGATGGACTAATGAGTGGCTTGTCGTAGAAGCTGGGTGAGCAATTACCGTATTTGCTGCTCCTAGTGATTTAGTTAGGTGTTCCCAGAGTGCTATCACGTTCACGCCATTCTCTTCCTGGTGCTCCCCTAGCTGAGGCTAGTAGTTCATCTGGGTGATTAGTTTTATTTTTAATCCACCTGAAGTTGTCCGTATGCATGGACTCAGGGTCCTCGACTGGCTTATCTAGTGTTGGTCTATCTATTTTTTTGTGGAAATTTCTTGAGGGAGATGATCGCTTTGATCTTGGGCACCTATCTGGAAGCCTATAATCCTGCTAAAGAATGATAATGATACAAAGGTGTGGTCTGTCAGCGTACTTGAGGTTGCGCTGTGAAATGTTGCCGCCGGCGGCTGGTATCCCGGAAAGCACCCGTTTAGTGCCACAAAGCTTAGATGTTCCAGGTCCTTAACTAAGTTCTTAGCATGTGCTGATTGTCACTTCTTGGCACTCAGCTCCTGACAAGGAATATTCCAGGCGGTATGTTGTTCCTCTAGCAGCTCGTCCCTCTTCTGTAGCCCCATCAGATGCATATTGAAGTAAAATGTAGGACATTATCCTGCTGTATTTCTCCCCACAGGGAATCACAACGCGGTCGTTACAACGACCACGTAGTTGTTCCGCATACCATTACTCCGCAAGTCAGAACAACGACTTGCGGAGGGGGGCGCTGGATGTTGGAATAGTATAATTTACTATTCCAACTCCAGTCTGTGCGGCCAATAGGGAAGGTGTTGGATTTTAAATCCAACAGCCCCCCCCCCCCCCTCCGCAAATCGTTGGTCCGACTTGCGGAGTAATGGTATTCGTAATCACAACACGTTTGTTGTACTGACCGTGTTATGATTCCCTGAGGGGAGATAGATTTGTGGTAAACGTTGTCTACCATTGAAGTCCCCCGTCAGCAATAAATTGGTCGTGGATTTGTCTATTGAGTAGTCTGGTTATTTCTGCCCCCACTAATTTTGCTCCTTTGATTTTTTTGCTAGGGTGTATGTAGATGTTTAGGAGTAATAGTTGTTGTTTAATATTACCATCTCTTATATCCACTCTAAGGGCCCGATGTAGGTAAATCTACATTTACCACTTCATAAATACCGAATCATACCGAATCGGTATTTATGAAGTGGTAAATTAGAGGGGGGGAGATGTAGGTATTTCAGATTCGGTAAATACCGAATCTGTAAGATTCGGTATTTACCGATTCTGTAAATACCGATTCGGTATCCCCCATTGCTTCCTATGGGCCTTGAAGCCCATAGGAATCAATGGGCATTACCGAATCGGTAATTACCGATTCGGTAATTACCGATTTGTGCAAGGGTGCAGGGGGTGTCACTTTGACACCCTCCAGCACCCCAAAAAACAGGCATGTGAGCCATGTGGCACACAGACATGCCCTAAGGGCATGTCTGTCTGTCACATGGCATAGGTGTGCATGCACACATGTGCATGCACACCTGGATTCGGTATTTTAACACCCAATTGGATTGGGTGTTAAAATACCGAATCTGAAGGGCCTGTGGGACTGAAAGTAGTCCCATCTACATCCCAAATTAAAAAAATCGGTAAAATTACCGATTCGGTATTTTTGCGATTCGGTAATTTTACCGAATCGGTAAAATACCGAATCGGACAAAAAAAGGTCCCCTACATCTCAGTAGGCCAAATACCGGTCGGAAACGGCCGAAATCGGCCGTTTCCGACCGGTAATTGGTACCTACATTGGGCCCTAAGTGCTTTAATTGCATTTGTTGGTGATGTGAAAGTTTCAACATCTTTGGTCGATGTTATTGTTTTTATTGATGAATAGATTGTTAAGCCGCCCTTTAAATGTCCAAATTTGGAGCCTTTTACTGCTGGGGTGGGATGTTTTGAAGCCAAGTAAATGATGGGGTTCTTATAACCATGTCTCTTGGAGCAGAATGAGGTCGAATCCTGGAAAGTAATCCAGAAGATCTTTATCCGATGTTTTGTTACCCAGACCATTTATATTCCAGGAACAAATTGTTAGGTGAGTATTGCCTGTTAGAATTTGATTTGTCCTGAGTCAGGTGCTCTTGTCTTGTGATTTATCATCCTTGCTAGCCAGGACCAGGCTTCCGATTAAAGAACTTGATGCTGATCTTTCCTCTCTGCTGATGGTGCGTCTGTATTATGGTCCCATTTCAGCACAGATTGTGATTGTGTGCCCGCTATTGCTGGAGCTGGATTTACTTGCTCTCTCTTGATTGGGATCAGTGGATCCGGATGGCCAGGCATTTGATCGAAGAGTATTTTGATACCCCATGCTTTTAATTGAGGTTCTTCTTCCTAAATCCTTCTCACTGCATCTTCTGAAGTCCAAGTTGTCTTAGTTATTTCCTTGTCCGAAATTTCCTTGATGCTTTTGAATGCAATTCTTTCGAGATCGTGTGAAAATATATCCACCAGGTTTCCGATTGCTTGAATTAATTGTAAATATATTCCCTCTATTAAGGATATCCCCACAGCCTATAGACTAATATTCCGGGGTAAACAGGATTGAATCATTTTTAATTTGTGATTGGTTGGCGGTTGGAGGTTTTCTCTGGGTAACTATCTCCTCTTCAGCATGCGAGTTAGGAAGTTCCACTGGGTCTCCGCTGTAGTCTCTGGCTGTGGTTATTATTTTCCCTAAACTTGCTGCCTCTCAAGGCCTTTCATTGGTGGCATATACTGGTGCTCTGGAGCTTATGTGCTTTCTGTTCTCATACTGTGCTTTTTTGCATGGCACTGTTGGTTCTTCCACTGACTCCTCCTGTTTGGTGCCTGAATCCTCTGCTATTGGAATAATTAGAGAGCTTGGTTTCTTGACTACTGCTGTTTTCCCAGGGATGGCTACCTCTGTTGGTCTACTCTTGGTGAGGGGTACTGGAGTTCCAGTACTTATGTTCTTTGTGCTTTCATCCGATTCTTTTATAGGTGGCTCTGTTAATTCGTCCTCTATTTTTTCCAATTTGTGTTGGGATCCCCTGCTGTTGAAGTGGTCCCCTGGTATGCTGTATTATCTCCTTCTGGTGGGCAGTACTTCTGTTGTGTTACTAGCAGCATGACTTTTCGCTCCTAATTTTATGCTCACTGTGTGGAAATAATCCGTTATGTTCTATTTCTTCTTTCCTCCTTTTCTCCTCTGTTTGCGACCAAGTTTTAAGTAATCGTTTCTTGCAGCACAGGGTTTTTCAGAGACTTCTGATTCAGTTTTTATGGGTGGGGATTCCTTGGCATGGTGGTCATAGCTATATTCAATGCCCCTACTATGCTCTGTTGTGTTGTAACTCCCAGGATCCTAACTATAGTGCTCGGCTGCTTTTTTGTCAACTGTTGTCTGCCTGATATTTGAGAGATGGGCTGGTTGTGTTTCGTTTTGAGGGTCGTTTGAGGGTCCCTTTACCCATCTTTTGTCGATCCCGTCTTTCTTGCAGTAGGGTGATCCCATTGAAGGGCCTTTTTATTGGAGCCTCCTGAGATGGTTCACTGGAGCCTTCTGCTGTTTTCCTGATGTTAGGATGTCCCTCATAACCACTGGGAGGGTGGAGAGTTGTCAACAATGGTGAAGCAGGTTCAGTGTGTTGGTAACATTTCCGTATCTGCCTGGGCCCTTTTAATCAGATTGTTCATGTTAGCTAGTCTGCCATCAATGTTGGAGATATGGATGGCCACTGAGTTGAGGATGGATAGTTGGACGTCCATCTTGTCAGAGTTGTACTGCATTGACTTGATGGTGAGCTTCATGGTGTCCAGTAAAGATTCCCAGAGTTTATCTGAATCCAATTGATTGGCTCCTTTGTTGTTGATTATAGGAGTGGGAATGGCCTTTGCCTTCCAGAAATCCTAAAAATGGGAAGAAGGGGAAATCTCTTGCTTATCTTGGCTATAGGTCATTTCCCATTGATTGGCAGTTGTGTTGTCCTTTAGGCTGTCTATGATTCCCGATCCTCTTTCTCTAGGTATTTGATGTGAGCTACAAGTGGAATGAGTAGACTATGTATCAAGAGAGGAGGGAAAGGCAGTGTTGAGGCAATGTGTTGCGATTGGGTTATCTCATTTTGGTATTGTGTTGTTGATATTTATTAGAATCTCTGCCTCACCGGGCTGGTCCCAGCGTGCTGAATTTTCGAACCTGTTTCTGGGCAGGAATAACTGGAGTTTTTTTGCCTTGGGGACTTTTGGAGCTGTGGTTCTGGAGGATCAATATGAATCTCTTCCACCATGTAAATGGCTTCGTTATTTGATAGTGTAAGTCCTTTTCTCAAACTTGCTAGGCTTCCTACGATTGTCTCATTGGATGTTTTTGATGAGAGGGTTAAGCTAGAGGTAATTTTCCAGTTTTATGGAAAATATTGGAGTTGATATTGTGCATATCGCAAATAGAGTTTAGATTCCCCCAAAGAATTGTGACAATTGGACCGAGTCCTTACAGTAAAAGCTTCAGCACTTACTGTTGTTAACTGTGTGCCCTCAAGCGCCGTTTCCATTGCTTGACATAGTCAGAAGGAGTCTCCATTTGTTAGATTACTATTTTTTTCATTGAGCGGTGGCCCCCTTTCTGGCCTTCTAAATGTGGGGTGATTGTGACTATGGAATTATTTACGCTGTTACCTTTCTTTCCTTCTTTACCTTCTCTACATTCTCTACCTTCACTGGCTTGGGCAGGCATGCCTGCATTGAGGTGCTGATGGTCTGTTTTGACAGGGCACAAAGGGGAGGGAAGGCCTTTGAGACTTTCATTACTTGTACAGAGGGCTGTCCGAGCGTCTCTTAGAAATGCAAATTTTGTGTAGATCTTTGGGTGATACTTAGTTGTTGTAGTTTTTGGATTCTGTTCGGGCCCTACAACATTGACCAGAATATTAAGGGGATTTTCTTCCATCGTTGAGTTCTCCTGGCTGGCTAGGTTGGTTAAGCTTTTGCTCTTTTTATTCCTTTTGTTGGGTATGGATGTGACTGTACGTCTCTCCCGTCCTGATCTCATCTCCTCAAGAATTTGTGCGCCTGTGGATTCTGGAGTTCTTATGATTCTTATAACGTTTAGGTTCTTGAGACCTTGTGTTCTTAAATTAGATTCTTAAAATCTTGGCAGTCTTTATTATAGCTTTCTTCCTGGAGTCTTGATTAGGTTCCCTACCCTCGCTTCGGCTCCTTGCTGTGCTGTTGTATAGGTTTGTGGTTTTATTGTTTTGATGTTGCCTCTAGATGTCACATGGAATATTGCTCTTTTCTCTTTCCTCTTCTATCTTTTTGTTGATTGATGACTGATATGCTTATGATTCGGACCCGGTTGGACTCCGTTGTCAGTCTCCTTGGACTTGGGGTCTGGCTCTCTGTTGTTTGGCGGGTCACAGTTGGTCACTGTTAGTCACTAATGAATGAATTTTGATATTGAAGTGTATTTTCAGCTCTCAAGTGACCTTTTGGATAGCCTTTGGACTGCCAGCCTCAGTTTTCTATAGGCCCTGAGGGGTGTCACCCCCATGATTTTCCAAAGCCCAAACCCTGGCCCCAGCCCAAGGGTCAGGACTCAGGGCTCAGTGCTCCCCCACCTCCCAGCTACCGCAGGTATCCGGGTGTCGCGTTGGAAAGCAGCTGGACAAGCAGAAAAACAGACTGGGAGGGAGGGATGAGAAGGCAGTTTCTTGCAGTTTCTTGCTCCCCTGGAATGGGAGGAATGGGGCTCGGTCCAGGAGTGCCTCACAAGCTCCCTGCCCAAGTGCAGCCAAAAACAGCCAGGTGCAGTCATCAGTCTGCAGTTCTCTGAGTGCTCGGCACCTCAGTGCCGCTGGTTCCCTCGTGCGCTGCCTCGCACCAAGGCAGAGGTGCAGAGGAGGAGAGGACAGAGTGGGAGAACAGAAAGCTGGCGTGCTGGAGACCTGCAGACGCATCGTGCCGCTGGAGGTCGTGGTCCCGTGCTCCCGCTTACCCTCTGCCTCCTGCCGCTTCAGAAACAGCCGTACTCCATAGTCCATCGAGCACAGCCACCTGCACACAGACCCTCTGCTCTCAACCCCCAGTTCTCTATCCGATGCGACGCCTCCTAGGGGATCCCGGTGGGTCCTGTGGTATGTCTGCGGTGTACTCCTTGCTCACAGCATACTGCACGCCATTCAGAGCTCGTCGCACGCCGCTTGGAGTTCAGCCGACTCTCCGCACTTGACTCACCTCGACTAACTTCTGGATGTGGAATTCATCAGCTTATTGTCAGTCTTGATAATAGGGCGCTGACCCTATCGCCACCACAACGTCACAAAAAGTGACGCTGTGGCGGCGATAGAGGCTTGGTAATATGCCCCTTTGTTTCTTTTTTGCGCCCCACATGAATGTCAATCTTTTTCTTTGTGTAAACAATTCCCTGTATTTAATCCATTACTAAACTATAAGGGGTATTACCCTTCTGTGCCTGGTCTCCCTAGCAGGACCCTGGCAGCTAGGAAAGACCATTGTCTAACGAGAGATCATTTTTAACTCATGCTTTTCTGTAAAACTAGTGAACAGCAATAAAAAGTCCTACACTTTTAGGCAATATTGTCCAGTGAGTAAAGATCCATGTATAGCAGCCCCACCAGGAGCAGCATGCCTTCTGCCCACCCCATAATCCCACTGTCACACCGCATGGGCACCCAAGCCTTCCATTCATCATCACCACACCAACATTCCACTCAGAACACTCACACTGGCCGAGCAGCCAGGTTCCAAGGTAACAGGGGAGATGCATGAATACATAAGCAAGATGTAACATATCCTCCCCCTTTAGACAAAACTAAAAATGTAAGATACTAGGTGGAATCAACTATTCACATGTATAAACAAGTAAAGACAAATTTGTTCAATACACTTGGATGCAAGATAGAACAAAACATGTGAAAGACTAAGAAGAAAGAACATAGATATGTGGCATAAATAAAAATGTAAGAAATATCACTCACCCCCCGCCTTTATAAAACATAGAAATGTAGAGAAAGAAACTGGTGAAACAATATTGCCTTACACGACCCATGTAACTAGACAGCAGACTGAGAATCACACAAAAAAACGTGAATACACAGAAGAAATGTGTGTGAAACACCCAACCAAGCATCCCAACAAAAGGCAAATAATCTAACTTGGAGCAATGGGTGACACGCACCCCCAGATCACTATCCCTAATGTAAGGGAACAAGTGAAGAAGCGGGTGAACTGTACCCCATCCAGTGATCCCTCAAGTAAGGGCTTGTAATGTTAACTGTAGAAATGGGACTATAATCCAATTAAACTATCACCCATTTCCATCCATCATGAGAGGGTGTGTAACGTATAACCTAATTTGTGTGGCTAAGACCCACTTAGCCATCGCTCATGTAAGGGCACGTAGGCAAAGAGAAGAAAAGAGCACTTCATAGAACAATCCCATGTGTGAGGCATATGTAAAGTTGAAAAGTTGAATGTACAAATGTAGCGTAAGATGTAAAGAAAAATATCAGCATAACATAGCATAAAATGTGAAAATGCAGCAATATATATCTGGCAAAACACATTAAAATTTTGTATGACGTGAAAAATGAGGCATTCCACATACCAATATGTTGACACCCTGGACTAAGCACACCAGAGAGAAATAATAATTAAAATGCTAAAGAACACCATATGTAACTACCTAGGCATCGAACCAAACACCAGTTAGTAAAGAAACGGGCAAACTTGCCCACAAAAGACACCAGTGAGTAAACTCACCCACACCGCATGTAACGTAACTGATCAACACAATGGTATAAATAGCCAATAAGCCAAAAAAAAAAGATACACAGCAGCAGCAGAATGTATGAAAATGCAAATAACGCTTAGGCAGATAATATTCATAAGCCATGGCAAAATAGAGGAAAAATAACTTGACACATATGACAACTTCAATAGATCCATGCATCATGTAAAGTTGTGCACTCACAAAGCATATAGTAAAATATTGTAGCACTCAGACACAGGCATTGAATACATCATGACAAAAAAAACACTGTAACAGTAATCCCATCCTTGTGGTCATAATGTAAAGATGAAATCCAGTGGCCGAGATGTATTTCAAGTAGATTTATTTAGTCTTAGTTACAGGTTATTACATTCATGTAGAGAAGCCCCACCAGGAGCAGCCTGCCTGCTGTTCAGCCCATACTCCAGGTGTCACACTTCACCTCACAGGCACCCAAACATTCCATTCAGCATCACCTCACAAACATTCCACACAGCACATTCACACTGGCTGAGCAACTAGGGAGAAAGCAACAGGATAAATACATCCACAGGATACTACATACAGGATTCCCATTGGCTTGCGCTATTGTCGCTCCATGTGTCTTTCTCCCTATTTTTAAGGGCATGCATACGCTATGCCTTTTACGGAGTTTAGCCCTCCCCAAGCGATCGACCCAAATTCTTTTTAATAATATGCTTGGCCGTTTTAGTGCATTGTTTCTGCACAACGTTTTTCATGAAGTAAGCTTAGTGAAGTTTCAAATGGCAACCATGCCATACATACCGAAGTCCACGCTGACTCTTCATTAATTCCAACATACATATGACTTTCATACAGCCCGCACTTCTGACGTTTCAAATGGTATCCATGCTGTCGGCACGGTCCATCTCCCATCATGGCAGCTGAGGCAAAGGGTGAGTGCACTTAATTGTAAATTGTAAATTGTTGTGTCTTATAAAGCGCACTGCTACCCGGAGGCCTCGTAGCGCTATAGACCGCTGGGGAACCCGTCCTGGCTTTCCCTGGGAGATAGTCCCTCCTGGGGGTCTCCAAGGTGAAACCAGGCATCCCCGGCGTTTGTGTGGGGCCGTTGTGGAGATGAGGCAAGCTAATGCCCAGAGTTGCCGAGTGTGCTCCCTGGTCGGAGTAGGCACCGATGCGAGAATTATCAGTCCGCTGATCCTGGTCCAAGACCCTGCCGCGTCGGGAATCGAACCCTGGTCCCGGGCCGTTCTCTGCACTCGGGTCTGCCGCCTCTAACCAGTGAGCCACACCTCTCCTTTGGGGGTGTTCTGCTGTTGCAGTGGAGCCCAACAGCAGGTCGTCCTTGCTATGGCTGCCCCACACTGCTTTTGCTATGCAGGCTGCAACTTCTTCTGCCACACACTCACGCTGGCAAGTCTATGCAGGAATGCTCACGAAGATTCACAGTATCATGGCCAATGAGGTGAGCCCAGGCATCCAAGGTACCACAGCAAGGCTGGATAGCAGATGACGTGTGCAACAGGCGGTCACATGTTCTGCAGAGGGCGTGGAATGAGGTTCAATATCTGGCCACGTTAGTGGTCTGTGCTGTGTTAAAGTTGTTTTTATTAGTGCTAATTAATCATGTGTAGTGTTTTACATACACTAAGGGGCACATTCTCAAGGACTTATCGCCGAGTTAGCGGCACTTTATCGCAGCCAAAGTGGCGATAAATGTATCGCCCCATTCACAAGCTGGTGCTAACAGCCCATATCACCAGTTTACCTGTGATAGCAGCCGCAAAAAAAATCGCCACAGATGACCCCAGCAACCAACGCTAATGATATATAGAGTAGGCATTCCCTTGTAAAAAGCAGTGAAAACACCAATCTGCAACATTCTCAACAACCAGCCAGATTGGAGATATAATCCAAAAACATGCGGTAAGGCGCGTTAGCAGCAAGAATTTAACACCTGCTCCCACCTGGTGTAAATTCGGACCACAACCTGCACCATAAAAGAGAGCCCTGTCCAGAGCCACACCAGAAGAACAACAGATGCCATGGAGCTACTGATGATCATGCAGCTCGGAGCCCCAAGAGGACCACAACACCCACTGCCACCACCCCCAGGCCCGCCCCCCGCCCCGGCCTTCCACAGAGGCAGCGCAGACCAAGATAGTGGACCTTCAGAAAGCGCGTGCCATCATCAGCTTGGTACCCCAGTACCTTCACATCCCCCACACTGCGCAGGAACAGTTGGAGACCAAGCAAGGCTTCTACATCATAGCTGGATCCCCGCACGTGTTGGGGGCAATTGACTGCACACATTTCCTACTTGTACCCCCTGCCGACACTGCACACAATTACCCCAACAGAAAGCACACACATTCCATGAATGTGCAGGCAATACTGGACCACCGGGGACTCTACACCAATGTCGTCGCCAACTACCCAGGCAGTGTGCATGATTCCTACATCTTCCACCAGTCCATTATCAACTGGCGCTTCCAGGATGGCTCCTACGGAAATGGTCTGCTCATTGGTAAGTACCAAATGAACACACCACACACCACACAACTCCAGAACCATGCAACTCACAACTCTGTTAATGCCAAGTTACAAACTCACATACAACATGCCAAACAACATGCCCACCCATTAGACACAACAGCACAACTTACTGTGGTAACCTGGGCTAGCCATGTACATGAGCCATCAACTGCATGGCACCTCAGCCACACAATAGCAGAATGTGGGGAGAGGTAGGAACCAGGCATGTGCGAAGGAAGCAAGTGACCCATGCATGAGAATGTACACAATGCCAAGTGTGGTGTGGATGTGCTGGCTAGACTGCAGTAGGCAGACCACAGACATATCCATGTCGACATACATTGCTGGTGTTTGGAGTATAGTGGACAGTGGACGCAATCATGTCACCCCAGCCAGTGGGGAAGATCACAGAAATGTAGCTTGTTATGTCCCCCCTGTAAGCGTGAGCGTAGTGGGCTGGCGTAGGGGTGTGAATAAAAAAGCACGTAGCTCTGGGCGTGATTTTCTTCTGGAATGGCCAACGGTTCTGCCAGGGCTGTGCCTCTCACCCCGCCACGAGGCCGACACCATCGCCATGAGCGGTGCTGTCTGCGATCCTGTACACCTGCTGCACCCCGGGCTACTGGCCCCAAACCCGTCTTGCCCACCCCTGCACACCCAGGCCTCAACGCTCACCTGCCGACACAGCGTGTGTCAAGAGGGTCCACCACGTGCTGGTGCAAGCTCCAAGCGTGAGGCCCGCAACCTTGGCTGCCTCCTCAGAATATGACGGCCTCACATTTCCCGTTGACGTACTCCACCACTGCCTCTGGCCTACACTATGGTCAAGTAGGTCACACATTTGGAACTGAGTCTTGATATCCTGATGGCAAAGTTCATATGTTCATCTGACGTTTGATATCACTGTACTCCCTTCGATGTGGTGCCACCAACTCTGTGCATTGCAGCCTGGATAGCTTGACTCCAGTGATGTGGAGAGCCTGGGACTCACGTCTGAGCATACCCAGCCCACTCGGGGTGAAAATTGCAGAAAACAAAGTTGATGGACAGAATGCAGAACACTGTCTTACATTCACCCCAGTACAAAGATCTGGGCCTAAATCCATTGTTTTTTTGCACTCCACACCACCCTAGGTCAGACAATGGCTATATGCAAATCAGCCTTGACCCTGTGCCTCATGGGAACAGTCCAGCCCGAACTACCAAGCCATGTCTTTCCTAGACCGGAATTAAGCATCCAAGGACCGGTTTCTGGCTATCAGCCTTCTTCAGCCTGGATAGCTTGACTCCAGTGATGTGGAGAGCCTGGGACTCACGTCTGAGCATACCCAGCCCACTCGGGGTGAAAATTGCAAAAAACACAGTTGATGAACAGAATGCAGAACAATGTCTTATATTCACCCGAGTACAAAGATCTGGGCCTAAATCCAACGTTTTTGTTGCACTCCACACCACCCTAGGTCAGACAATGGCTATATGCAAATCAGCCTTGACCCTGTGCCTCATGGGAACAGTCCAGCCCGAACTACCAAGCCACGTCTTTCCTAGACCAGAATGAAGCATCCAAGGACCGGTTTCTGGCTATCAGCCATCTTCAGCCTGGATAGCTTGACTCCAGTGATGTGGAGAGCCTGGGACTCACGTCTGAGCATACCCAGCCCACTCGGGGTGAAAATTGCAAAAAACACAGTTGATGGACAGAATGCAGAACAATGTCTTACATTCACCCCAATACAAAGATCTGGGCCTAAATCCATCATTTTTTTGCACTCCACATCACCCTAGGTCAGACAATGGCTATATGCAAATCAGCCTTGACCCTGTGCCTCATGGGAACAGTCCAGCCCGAACTACCAAGCCATGTCTTTCCTAGACCGGAATCAAGCATCCAAGGACCGGTTTCTGGCTATCAGCCTTCTTCAGCCTGGATAGCTTGACTCCAGTGATGTGGAGAGCCTGGGACTCACGTCTGAGCATACCCAGCCCACTCGGGATGAATATTGCAAAAAACACAGTTGATGGACAGAATGCAGAACAATGTCTTACATTCACCCCAGTACAAAGATCTGGTCCTAAATCCATAGTTTTTTTGCACTCCACACCACCCTAGGTCAGACAATGGCTATATGCAAATCAGCCTTGACCCTGTGCCTCATGGGAACAGTCCAGCACGAACTACCAAGCCATGTCTTTCCTAGACCGGAATCAAGCATCCAAGGACCGGTTTCTGGCTATCAGCCTTCTTCAGCCTGGATAGCTTGACTCCAGTGATGTGGAGAGCCTGGGACTCACGTCTGAGCATACCCAGCCCACTCTGGGTGAAAAATTCAAAAAACACAGTTGATGGACAGAATCAGAACAATGTCTTACATTCACCCCAATACAAAGATCTGGGCCTAAATCCATCGTTTTTTTGCACTCCACACCACCCTATGTCAAACAATGGCTATATGCAAATCAGCCTTGACCCTGTGCCTCATGGGAACAGTCCAGCCCGAACTAGCAAGCCATGTCTTTCCTGGACCGGAATCAAGCATCCAAGGACCAGTTTCTGGCTATCAGCCTTCTTCAGCCTGGATAGCTTGACTCCAGTGATGTGGAGAGCCTGGGACTCACGTCTGAGCATACCCAGCCCACTCGGGGTGAAAATTGCAAAAAACACAGTTGATGGACAGAATGCAGAACATTGTCTTACATTCACCCCAGTACAAAGATCTGGGTCTAAATCCATCTTTTTTTTGCACTCCACACCACCCTAGGTCAGACAAAGGCTTTATGCAAATCAGCCTTGACCCTGTGCCTCATGGGAACAGTCCAGCCCGAACTACCAAGCCATGTCTTTCCTAGACCGGAATCAAGCATCCAAGGACCGGTTTCTGGCTATCAGCCTTCTTCAGCCTGGATAGCTTGACTCCAGTGATGAGGAAAGCTTGGGACTCACGTCTGAGCATACCCAGCCCACTCGGGGTGAAAATTGCAAAAAACACAGTTGATGGACAGAATGCAGAACAATGTCTTACATTCACCCCAATACAAAGATCTGGGCCTAAATCCATCGTTTTTTTGCACTCCACACCACCCTAGGTCAGACAATGGCTATATGCAAATCAGCCTTGACCCTGTGCCTCATGGGAACAGTCCAGCCCGAACTACCAAGCCATGTCTTTCCTAGACCGGAATCAAGCATCCAAGGACCGGTTTCTGGCTATCAGCCTTCTTCAGCCTGGATAGCTTGACTCCAGTGATGTGGAGGGCCTGGGACTCACGTCTGAGCATACCCAGCCCACTCGGGGTGAATATTGCAAAAAACACAGTTGATGGACAGAATGCAGAACAATGTCTTACATTCACCCCAGTACCAAGATCTGGGCCTAAATCCATAGTTTTTTTGCACTCCACACCACCCTAGGTCAGACAATGGCTATATGCAAATCAGCCTTGACCCTGTGCCTCATGGGAACAGTCCTGCACGAACTACCAAGCCATGTCTTTCCTAGACCGGAATCAAGCATCCAAGGACCGGTTTCTGGCTATCAGCCTTCTTCAGCCTGGATAGCTTGACTCCAGTGATGTGGAGAGCCTGGGACTCACGTCTGAGCATACCCAGCCCACTCGGGGTGAAAATTGCAAAAAACACAGTTGATGGACAGAATGCAGAACAATGTCTTACATTCACCCCAGTACAAAGATCTGGGCCTAAATCCATCATTTTTTTGCACTCCACACCACCCTAGGTCAGACAATGGCTATATGCAAATCAGCCTTCACCCTGTGCCTCATGGGAACAGTCCAGCCCGAACTACCAAGCCATGTCTTTCCTAGACCGGAATCAAGCATCCCAGGACCGGTTTCTGGCTATCAGCCCTCTTCAGCCTGGATAGCTTGACTCCAGTGATGTGGAGAGCCTGGGACTCACATCTGAGCATACCCAGCCCACTCGGGGTGAAAATTGCAAAAAACACAGTTGATGGACAGAATGCAGAACAATGTCTTACATTCACCCCAGTACAAAGATCTGGGCCTAAATCCATCGTTTTTTTGCACTCCACACCACCCTAGGTCAGACAATGGCTATATGCAAATCAGCCTTGACCCTGTGCCTCATGGGAACAGTCCAGCCCGAACTACCAAGCCATGTCTTTCCTAGACCGGAATCAAGCATCCAAGGACCGGTTTCTGGCTATCAGCCTTCTTCAGCCTGGATAGCTTGACTCCAGTGATGTGAAGAGCCTGGGACTCACGTCTGAGCATACCCAGCCCACTCAGGGTGAAAATTGCAAAAAATACAGTTGATGGACAGAATGCAGAACAATGTCTTACATTCACCCCAGTACAAAGATCTGGGCCTAAATCCATCAATTTTTTGCACTGTGCATAGCATTCCAACCACACGTGTCTGTGGTCCCTTGCTGACTACTGCCTTTGGCCCACACTGCGGTCCAGTAGGTCACACATTTGGAACTGAGTCTTGATTTCTCTATGGCAGAGTTCATATCGTTGCACGCAAGGAGAGGTGTAAGAGGAAGACACGTTTCAGTCCAGAGGAAAAAAGGATCATCGTTACGGAGGTGATAGAACACTACCAACAACTGCTCTGGTGTCACTAACTCTGTGCATCGTGAGACGACGCGTGGCTGTGGGCCCCTGCTAACCGCTGCCTCCGGCCTACACTGCGGTTGAGTAGGTCACACATTTGGAACTGAGCCTTGATTCATTTATTGCAAAAAACACAGTTGATGGACAGAATATAGAACAATGTCATACATTCACCCCAGTACAAGGATCTGGGCCTAAATCCATCGTTTTTTTGCACTCCACACCACCTTGGGTTAGACACTGGCTATATGCAAATCAGCTCTGACCCTGTGCCTCATGGGAACAGTCCAGTCCGAACTACCAAGCCATGTCTTTCCCAGACCGGAATCAAGCATCCAAGGACCGGTTTCTGGCTATCAGCCTTCATCAGCCTGGATAGTTTGACTCCAGTGGTGTGGAGAGCCTGGGACTCACGTCTGAGCATACCCAGCCCACTCGGGGTGAAAATTGCAAAAAACACAGTTGATGGACAGAATGTAGAACAATGTCACACCTTCACCCCAGTACAAGGATCTGGGCCTCAATCCATCGTTTTTTTGCACTCCACACCACCCTGGGTTAGACACTGGCTATGTGCAAATCAGCTCTGACCCTGTGCCTCATGGGAACAGTCCAGTCCGAACTACCAAGCCATATCTTTCCCAGACCGGAATCATGCATCCAAGTACCAGTTTCTGGCTATCAGCCTTCATCAGCCTGGATAGCTTGACTCCAGTGGTGTGGAGAGCCTGGGACTCACGTCTGAGCATACCCAGCCCACTCGGGGTGAAAATTGCAAAAAACACAGTTGATGGACAGAATGTAGAACAATGTCATACATTCACCCCAGTACAAGGATCTGGGCCTAAATCCATCGTTTTTTTGCACTCTACAGCACCCTGGGTTAGACTCTGGCTATATGCAAATCAGCTCTGACCCTGTGCCTCATGGGAACAGTCCAGTCAGAACTACCAAGCCATGTCTGTCCCAGACCAGAATCAAGCATCCAAGGACCGGTTTCTGGCTATCAGCCTTCCTCAGCCTGGATAGCTTGACTCCAGTGGTGTGGAGAGCCTGGGACTCACGTCTGAGCATACCCAGCCCACTCGGGGTGAAAATTGCAAAAAACACAGTTGATGGACAGAATGTAGAACAATGTCATACATTCACCCCAGTACAAGGATCTGGGCCTAAATCCATCGTTTTTTTGCACTCCACACCACCCTGGGTTAGACACTGGCTATATGCAAATCAGCTCTGACCCTGTGCCTCATGGGAACAGTCCAGTCCGAACTACCAAGCCATGTCTTTCCCAGACCGGAATCAAGCATCCAAGGACCGTTTTCTGGCTATCAGCCTTCATCAGCCTGGATAGCTTGACTCCAGTGGTGTGGAGAGCCTGGGACTCACGTCTGAGCATACCCAGCTCACTCGGGGTGAAAATTGCAATAAAACACTGTTGATGGACAGAATGTAGAACAATGTCATACATTCACCCCAGTACAAGGATCTGGGCCTAAATCCATCGTTTTTTTGCACTCCACACCACCTTGGGTTAGACACTGGCTATATGCAAATCAGCTCTGACCCTGTGCCTCATGGGAACAGTCCAGTCCGAACTACCAAGCCATGTCTTTCCCAGACCGGAATCAAGCATCCAAGGACCGGTTTCTGGCTATCAGCCTTCATCAGCCTGGATAGTTTGACTCCAGTGGTGTGGAGAGCCTGGGACTCACGTCTGAGCATACCCAGCCCACTCGGGGTGAAAATTGCAAAAAACACAGTTGATGGACAGAATGTAGAACAATGTCACACCTTCACCCCAGTACAAGGATCTGGGCCTCAATCCATCGTTTTTTTGCACTCCACAACACCCTGGGTTAGACACTGGCTATATGCAAATCAGCTCTGACCCTGTGCCTCATGGGAACAGTCCAGTCCGAACTACCAAGCCATATCTTTCCCAGACCGGAATCATGCATCCAAGTACCAGTTTCTGGCTATCAGCCTTCATCAGCCTGGATAGCTTGACTCCAGTGGTGTGGAGAGCCTGGGACTCACGTCTGAGCATACCCAGCCCACTCGGGGTGAAAATTGCAAAAAACACAGTTGATGGACAGAATGTAGAACAATGTCATACATTCACCCCAGTACAAGGATCTGGGCCTAAATCCATCGTTTTTTTGCACTCTACAGCACCCTGGGTTAGACACTGGCTATATGCAAATCAGCTCTGACCCTGTGCCTCATGGGAACAGTCCAGTCCGAACTACCAAGCCATGTCTTTCCCAGACCGGAATCAAGCATCCAAGGACCGGTTTCTGGCTATCAGCCTTCATCAGCCTGGATAGTTTGACTCCAGTGGTGTGGAGAGCCTGGGACTCACGTCTGAGCATACCCAGCCCACTCGGGGTGAAAATTGCAAAAAACACAGTTGATGGACAGAATGTAGAACAATGTCACACCTTCACCCCAGTACAAGGATCTGGGCCTCAATCCATCGTTTTTTTGCACTCCACACCACCCTGGGTTAGACACTGGCTATATGCAAATCAGCTCTGACCCTGTGCCTCATGGGAACAGTCCAGTCCGAACTACCAAGCCATATCTTTCCCAGACCGGAATCATGCATCCAAGTACCAGTTTCTGGCTATCAGCCTTCATCAGCCTGGATAGCTTGACTCCAGTGGTGTGGAGAGCCTGGGACTCACGTCTGAGCATACCCAGCCCACTCGGGGTGAAAATTGCAAAAAACACAGTTGATGGACAGAATGTAGAACAATGTCATACATTCACCCCAGTACAAGGATCTGGGCCTAAATCCATCGTTTTTTTGCACTCTACAGCACCCTGGGTTAGACTCTGGCTATATGCAAATCAGCTCTGACCCTGTGCCTCATGGGAACAGTCCAGTCAGAACTACCAAGCCATGTCTGTCCCAGACCAGAATCAAGCATCCAAGGACCGGTTTCTGGCTATCAGCCTTCCTCAGCCTGGATAGCTTGACTCCAGTGGTGTGGAGAGCCTGGGACTCACGTCTGAGCATACCCAGCCCACTCGGGGTGAAAATTGCAAAAAACACAGTTGATGGACAGAATGTAGAACAATGTCATACATTCACCCCAGTACAAGGATCTGGGCCTAAATCCATCGTTTTTTTGCACTCCACACCACCCTGGGTTAGACACTGGCTATATGCAAATCAGCTCTGACCCTGTGCCTCATGGGAACAGTCCAGTCCGAACTACCAAGCCATGTCTTTCCCAGACCGGAATCAAGCATCCAAGGACCGTTTTCTGGCTATCAGCCTTCATCAGCCTGGATAGCTTGACTCCAGTGGTGTGGAGAGCCTGGGACTCACATCTGAGCATACCCAGCCCACTCGGGGTGAAAATTGCAAAAAACACAGTTGATGGACAGAATGTAGAACAATGTCATACATTCACCCCAGTACAAGGATCTGGGCCTAAATCCATCGTTTTTTTGCACTCCACACCACCTTGGGTTAGACACTGGCTATATGCAAATCAGCTCTGACCCTGTGCCTCATGGGAACAGTCCAGTCCGTACTACCAAGCCATGTCTTTCCCAGACCGGAATCAAGCATCCAAGGACCGGTTTCTGGCTATCAGCCTTCATCAGCCTGGATAGCTTGACTCCAGTGGTGTGGAGAGCCTGGGACTCACGTCTGAGCATACCCAGCTCACTCGGGGTGAAAATTGCAATAAAACACTGTTGATGGACAGAATGTAGAACAATGTCATACAATCACCCCAGTACAAGGATCTGGGCCTAAATCCATCGTTTGTTTGCACTCCACACCACCCTGGGTTAGACACTGGCTATATGCAAATCAGCTCTGGCCCTGTGCCTCATGGGAACAGTCCAGTCCGAACTACCAAGCCATGTCTTTCCCAGACCAGAATCAAGCATCCAAGGACCGGTTTCTGGCTATCAGCCTTCATCAGCCTGGATAGCTTGACTCCAGTGGTGTGGAGAGCCTGGGACTCACGTCTGAGCATACCCAGCCCACTCGGGGTGAAAATTGCAAAAAACACAGTTGATGGACAGAATGTAGAACAATGTCATACATTCACCCCAGTACAAGGATCTGGGCCTAAATCCATCGTTTTTTTGCACTCCACACCACCCTGGGTTAGACACTGGCTATATGCAAATCAGCTCTGACCCTGTGCCTCATGGGAACAGTCCTGTCCGAACTACCAAGCCATGTCTTTCCCAGACCGGAAACAAGCATCCAAGGACCGGTTCCTGGCTATTAGCCTTCATCAGCCTGGATAGTTTGACTCCAGTGGTGTGGAGAGCCTGGGACTCACGTCTGAGCATACCCAGCCCACTCGGGGTGAAAATTGCAAAAAACACAGTTGATGGACAGAATGTAGAACAATGTCATACATTCACCCCAGTACAAGGATCTGGGCCTAAATCCGTCATTTTTTTGCACTCTACAGCACCCTGGTAGACACTGGCTATATGCAAATCAGCTCTGACCCTGTGCCTCATGGGAACAGTCCAGTCCGAACTACCTAGCCATGTCTTTCCCAGACCAGAATCAAGCATCCAAGGACCGGTTTCTGGCTATCAGCTTTCATCAGCCTGGATAGCTTGACTCCAGTGGTGTGGAGAGCCTGGGACTCACGTCTGAGCATACCCAGCCCACTCGGGGTGAAAATTGCAAAAAACACAGTTGATGGACAGAATGCAGAACAATGTCTTAAATTCACCCCAGTACAAAGATCTGGGCCTAAATCCATCGTTTTTTTGCACTGTGCATAGCATTCCAACCACACGTGTCTGTGGTCCCTTGCTGACTACTGCCTTCGGCCCACACTGCGGTCCAGTAGGTCACACATTTGGAACTGAGTCTTGATTTCTCTATGGCAGAGTTCATATCGTTGCACGCAAGGAGAGGTGTAAGAGGAAGACACGTTTCAGTCCAGAGGAAAAAAGGATCATCGTTACGGAGGTGATAGAACACTACCAACAACTGCTCTGGTGTCACTAACTCTGTGCATCGTGAGACGACGCGTGGCTGTGGGCCCCTGCTAACCGCTGCCTCCGGCCTACACTGCGGTTGAGTAGGTCACACATTTGGAACTGAGCCTTGATTCATTTATTGCAAAAAACACAGTTGATGGACAGAATATAGAAAAATGTCATACATTCACCCCAGTACAAGGATCTGGGCCTAAATCCATCGTTTTTCTGCACTCCACACCACCTTGGGTTAGACACTGGCTATATGCAAATCAGCTCTGACCCTGTGCCTCATGGGAACAGTCCAGTCCGAACTACCAAGCCATGTCTTTCCCAGACCGGAATCAAGCATCCAAGGACCGGTTTCTGGCTATCAGCCTTCATCAGCCTGGATAGTTTGACTCCAGTGGTGTGGAGAGCCTGGGACTCACGTCTGAGCATACCCAGCCCACTCGGGGTGAAAATTGCAAAAAACACAGTTGATGGACAGAATGTAGAACAATGTCATACCTTCACCCCAGTACAAGGATCTGGGCCTAAATCCATCGTTTTTTTGCACTCCACACCACCCTGGGTTAGACACTGGCTATATGCAAATCAGCTCTGACCCTGTGCCTCATGGGAACAGTCCAGTCCGAACTACCAAGCCATGTCTTTCCCAGACCGGAATCAAGCATCCAAGGACCGGTTTCTGGCTATCAGCCTTCATCAGCCTGGATAGCTTGACTCCAGTGGTGTGGAGAGCCTGGGACTCACGTCTGAGCATACCCAGCCCACTCGGGGTGAAAATTGCAAAAAACACAGTTGATGGACAGAATGTAGAACAATGTCATACATTCACCCCAGTACAAGGATCTGGGCCTAAATCCATCGTTTTTTTGCACTCTACAGCACCCTGGGTTAGACTCTGGCTATATGCAAATCAGCTCTGACCCTGTGCCTCATGGGAACAGTCCAGTCCGAACTACCAAGCCATGTCTTTCCCAGACCAGAATCAAGCATCCAAGGACCGGTTTCTGGCTATCAGCCTTCATCAGCCTGGATAGCTTGACTCCAGTGGTGTGGAGAGCCTGGGACTCACGTCTGAGCATACCCAGCCCACTCGGGGTGAAAATTGCAAAAAACACAGTTGATGGACAGAATGTAGAACAATGTCATACATTCACCCCAGTACAAGGATCTGGGCCTAAATCCATCGTTTTCTTGCACTCCACACCACCCTGGGTTAGACACTGGCTATATGCAAATCAGCTCTGACCCTGTGCCTCATGGGAACAGTCCAGTCCGAACTACCAAGCCATGTCTTTCCCAGACCGGAATCAAGCATCCAAGGACCGTTTTCTGGCTATCAGCCTTCATCAGCCTGGATAGCTTGACTCCAGTGGTGTGGAGAGCCTGGGACTCACGTCTGAGCATACCCAGCCCACTCGGGGTGAAAATTGCAAAAAACACAGTTGATGGACAGAATGTAGAACAATGTCATACATTCACCCCAGTACAAGGATCTGGGCCTAAATCCATCGTTTCTTTGCACTCCACACCACCTTGGGTTAGACACTGGCTATATGCAAATCAGCTCTGACCCTGTGCCTCATGGGAACAGTCCAGTCCGTACTACCAAGCCATGTCTTTCCCAGACCGGAATCAAGCATCCAAGGACCGTTTTCTGGCTATCAGCCTTCATCAGCCTGGATAGCTTGACTCCAGTGGTGTGGAGAGCCTGGGACTCACGTCTGAGCATACCCAGCCCACTCGGGGTGAAAATTGCAAAAAACACAGTTGATGGACAGAATGTAGAACAATGTCATACATTCACCCCAGTACAAGGATCTGGGCCTAAATCCATCGTTTCTTTGCACTCCACACCACCTTGGGTTAGACACTGGCTATATGCAAATCAGCTCTGACCCTGTGCCTCATGGGAACAGTCCAGTCCGTACTACCAAGCCATGTCTTTCCCAGACCGGAATCAAGCATCCAAGGACCGGTTTCTGGCTATCAGCCTTCATCAGCCTGGATAGCTTGACTCCAGTGGTGTGGAGAGCCTGGGACTCACGTCTGAGCATACCCAGCTCACTCGGGGTGAAAATTGCAAAAAACACAGTTGATGGACAGAATGTAGAACAATGTCATACCTTCACCCCAGTACAAGGATCTGGGCCTAAATCCATCGTTTTTTTGCACTCCACACCACCCTGGGTTAGACACTGGCTATATGCAAATCAGCTCTGACCCTGTGCCTCATGGGAACAGTCCAGTCCGAACTACCAAGCCATGTCTTTCCCAGACCGGATCAAGCATCCAAGGACCGGTTTCTGGCTATCAGCCTTCATCAGCCTGGATAGCTTGACTCCAGTGGTGTGGAGAGCCTGGGACTCACGTCTGAGCATACCCAGCCCACTCGGGGTGAAAATTGCAAAAAACACAGTTGATGGACAGAATGTAGAACAATGTCATACATTCACCCCAGTACAAGGATCTGGGCCTAAATCCATCGTTTTTTTGCACTCCACACCACCCTGGGTTAGACACTGGCTATATGCAAATCAGCTCTGACCCTGTGCCTCATGGGAACAGTCCAGTCCGAACTACCAAGCCATGTCTTTCCCAGACCGGAATCAAGCATCCAAGGACCGGTTTCTGGCTATCAGCCTTCATCAGCCTGGATAGCTTGACTCCAGTGGTGTGGAGAGCCTGGGACTCACGTCTGAGCATACCCAGCCCACTCGGGGTGAAAATTGCAAAAAACACAGTTGATGGACAGAATGTAGAACAATGTCATACATTCACCCCAGTACAAGGATCTGGGCCTAAATCCATCGTTTTTTTGCACTCCACACCACCTTGGGTTAGACACTGGCTATATGCAAATCAGCTCTGACCCTGTGCCTCATGGGAACAGTCCAGTCCGTACTACCAAGCCATGTCTTTCCCAGACCGGAATCAAGCATCCAAGGACCGGTTTCTGGCTATCAGCCTTCATCAGCCTGGATAGCTTGACTCCAGTGGTGTGGAGAGCCTGGGACTCACGTCTGAGCATACCCAGCTCACTCGGGGTGAAAATTGCAATAAAACACTGTTGATGGACAGAATGTAGAACAATGTCATACATTCACCCCAGTACAAGGATCTGGGCCTAAATCCATCGTTTTTTTGCACTCTACAGCACCCTGGGTTAGACTCTGGCTATATGCAAATCAGCTCTGACCCTGTGCCTCATGGGAACAGTCCAGTCCGAACTACCAAGCCATGTCTTTCCCAGACCAGAATCAAGCATCCAAGGACCGGTTTCTGGCTATCAGCCTTCATCAGCCTGGATAGCTTGACTCCAGTGGTGTGGAGAGCCTGGGACTCACGTCTGAGCATACCCAGCCCACTCGGGGTGAAAATTGCAAAAAACACAGTTGATGGACAGAATGTAGAACAATGTCATACATTCACCCCAGTACAAGGATCTGGGCCTAAATCCATCGTTTTTTTGTACTCCACACCACCCTGGGTTGACACTGGCTATATGCAAATCAGCTCTGACCCTGTACCTCATGGGAACAGTCCAGTCCGAACTACCTAGCCATGTCTTTCCCAGACCGGAATCAAGCATCCAAGGACCGGTTTCTGGCTATCAGCCTTCATCAGCCTGGATAGCTTGACTCCAGTGGTGTGGAGAGCCTGGGACTCACGTCTGAGCATACCCAGCCCACTCGGGGTGAAAATTGCATTAAACACAGTTGATGGACAGAATGTAGAACAATGTCATACATTCACCCCAGTACAAGGATCTGGGCCTAAATCCATCGTTTTTTTGCACTCCACACCACCTTGGGTTAGATACTGGCTATATGCAAATCAGCTCTGACCCTGTGCCTCATGGGAACAGTCCAGTCCGTACTACCAAGCCATGTCTTTCCCAGACGGGAATCAAGCATCCAAGGACCGGTTTCTGGCTATCAGCCTTCATCAGCCTGGATAGCTTGACTCCAGTGGTGTGGAGAGCCTGGGACTCACGTCTGAGCATACCCAGCTCACTCGGGGTGAAAATTGCAATAAAACACTGTTGATGGACAGAATGTAGAACAATGTCATACATTCACCCCAGTACAAGGATCTGGGCCTAAATCCATCATTTTTTTGCACTCCACACCACCCTGGGTTAGACACTGGCTATATGCAAATCAGCTCTGACCCTGTGCCTCATGGGAACAGTCCAGTCCGTACTACCAAGCCATGTCTTTCCCAGACCGGATCAAGCATCCAAGGACCGGTTTCTGGCTATCAGCCTTCATCAGCCTGGATAGCTTGACTCCAGTGGTGTGGAGAGCCTGGGACTCACGTCTGAGCATACCCAGCCCACTCGGGGTGAAAATTGCAAAAAACACAGTTGATGGACAGAATGTAGAACAATGTCATACATTCACCCCAGTACAAGGATCTGGGCCTAAATCCATCGTTTTTTTGCACTCCACACCACCCTGGGTTAGACACTGGCTATATGCAAATCAGCTCTGACCCTGTGCCTCATGGGAACAGTCCAGTCCGAACTACCAAGCCATGTCTTTCCCAGACCGGAATCAAGCATCCAAGGACCGGTTTCTGGCTATCAGCCTTCATCAGCCTGGATAGCTTGACTCCAGTGGTGTGGAGAGCCTGGGACTCACGTCTGAGCATACCCAGCCCACTCGGGGTGAAAATTGCAAAAAACACAGTTGATGGACAGAATGTAGAACAATGTCATACATTCACCCCAGTACAAGGATCTGGGCCTAAATCCATCGTTTTTTTGCACTCCACACCACCTTGGGTTAGACACTGGCTATATGCAAATCAGCTCTGACCCTGTGCCTCATGGGAACAGTCCAGTCCGTACTACCAAGCCATGTCTTTCCCAGACCGGAATCAAGCATCCAAGGACCGGTTTCTGGCTATCAGCCTTCATCAGCCTGGATAGCTTGACTCCAGTGGTGTGGAGAGCCTGGGACTCACGTCTGAGCATACCCAGCTCACTCGGGGTGAAAATTGCAATAAAACACTGTTGATGGACAGAATGTAGAACAATGTCATACATTCACCCCAGTACAAGGATCTGGGCCTAAATCCATCGTTTTTTTGCACTCTACAGCACCCTGGGTTAGACTCTGGCTATATGCAAATCAGCTCTGACCCTGTGCCTCATGGGAACAGTCCAGTCCGAACTACCAAGCCATGTCTTTCCCAGACCAGAATCAAGCATCCAAGGACCGGTTTCTGGCTATCAGCCTTCATCAGCCTGGATAGCTTGACTCCAGTGGTGTGGAGAGCCTGGGACTCACGTCTGAGCATACCCAGCCCACTCGGGGTGAAAATTGCAAAAAACACAGTTGATGGACAGAATGTAGAACAATGTCATACATTCACCCCAGTACAAGGATCTGGGCCTAAATCCATCGTTTTTTTGTACTCCACACCACCCTGGGTTGACACTGGCTATATGCAAATCAGCTCTGACCCTGTACCTCATGGGAACAGTCCAGTCCGAACTACCTAGCCATGTCTTTCCCAGACCGGAATCAAGCATCCAAGGACCGGTTTCTGGCTATCAGCCTTCATCAGCCTGGATAGCTTGACTCCAGTGGTGTGGAGAGCCTGGGACTCACGTCTGAGCATACCCAGCCCACTCGGGGTGAAAATTGCATTAAACACAGTTGATGGACAGAATGTAGAACAATGTCATACATTCACCCCAGTACAAGGATCTGGGCCTAAATCCATCGTTTTTTTGCACTCCACACCACCTTGGGTTAGATACTGGCTATATGCAAATCAGCTCTGACCCTGTGCCTCATGGGAACAGTCCAGTCCGTACTACCAAGCCATGTCTTTCCCAGACGGGAATCAAGCATCCAAGGACCGGTTTCTGGCTATCAGCCTTCATCAGCCTGGATAGCTTGACTCCAGTGGTGTGGAGAGCCTGGGACTCACGTCTGAGCATACCCAGCTCACTCGGGGTGAAAATTGCAATAAAACACTGTTGATGGACAGAATGTAGAACAATGTCATACATTCACCCCAGTACAAGGATCTGGGCCTAAATCCATCATTTTTTTGCACTCCACACCACCCTGGGTTAGACACTGGCTATATGCAAATCAGCTCTGACCCTGTGCCTCATGGGAACAGTCCAGTCCGTACTACCAAGCCATGTCTTTCCCAGACCGGAATCAAGCATCCAAGGACCGGTTTCTGGCTATTAGCCTTCATCAGCCTGTATAGTTTGACTCCAGTGGTGTGGAGAGCCTGGGACTCACGTCTGAGCATACCCAGCCCACTCGGGGTGAAAATTGCAAAAAACACAGTTGATGGACAGATTGTAGAACAATGTCATACATTCACCCCAGTACAAGGATCTGGGCCTAAATCCGTCGTTTTTTTGCACTCTACAGCACCCTGGGTTAGACACTGGCTATATGCAAATCAGCTCTGACCCTGTGCCTCATGGGAACAGTCCAGTCCGAACTACCAAGCCATGTCTTTCCCAGACCAGAATCAAGCATCCAAGGACCGGTTTCTGGCTATCAGCCTTTATCAGCCTGGATAGCTTGACTCC
Source organism: Lissotriton vulgaris (assembly GCF_964263255.1). Taxonomy (NCBI): domain Eukaryota; kingdom Metazoa; phylum Chordata; class Amphibia; order Caudata; family Salamandridae; genus Lissotriton; species Lissotriton vulgaris. The sequence goes on from NC_141695.1 coordinate 788,054,283, forward strand.
AGTGGTGTGGAGAGCCTGGGACTCACGTCTGAGCATACCCAGCCCACTCGGGGTGAAAATTGCAAAAAACACAGTTGATGGACAGAATGTAGAACAATGTCATACATTCACCCCAGTACAAGGATCTGGGCCTAAATCCATCGTTTGTTTGCACTCCACACCACCCTGGGTTAGACGCTGGCTATATGCAAATCAGCTCTGACCCTGTGCCTCATGGGAACAGTCCAGTCCGAACTACCAAGCCATGTCTTTCCCAGACCGGAATCAAGCATCCAAGGACCGGTTTCTGGCTATCAGCCTTCATCAGCCTGGATAGCTTGACTCCAGTGGTGTGGAGAGCCTGGGTCTCACGTCTGAGCATACCCAGTCCACTCGGGGTGAAAATTGCAAAAAACACAGTTGATGGACAGAATGCAGAACAATGTCTTACATTCACCCCAGTACAAAGATCTGGGCCTAAATCCATCGTTTTTTTGCACTGTGCATAGCATTCCAACCACACGTGTCTGTGGTCCCTTGCTGACTACTGCCTTCGGTCCACACTGCGGTCCAGTAGGTCACACATTTGGAGTCTGAGTCTTGATTTCTGAGTCTTGATTTCTCTATGGCAGAGTTCATATCATTACACGCAAGGAGAGGTGTAAGAGGAAGACACGTTTCAGTCTAGAGGAAAAAAGGATCATCGTTACGGAGGTGATAGAACACTACCAACAACTGCTCTGGTGTCACTAACTCTGTGCATCGTGAGACGACACGTGGCTGTGGGCCCCTGCTAACCGCTGCCTCCAGCCTACACTGAGGTTGAGTAGGTCACACATTTGGAACTGAGCCTCGATTCATTTATGGCAATGTTCATATCATTGTACAGGCCTCATTGCAGGCTGCATACCCTTTCAGCCCCGGTGCCACTAAGTCTGTGCCACGACGGGGGTGTGGCCAAGCAGCATGGCCGACAGGGCGTGAACTCCACCAGCTCCCGGCCATCGGACCCATAAATCCTGTTTAAACATCCTGTCCGGGCTCTTAGGGTACGGATTTTGGGGTCGCCCGCTCCCCTTGTACCTGGGGTTCACTATCTGAGCAGAGAGAAGGCGAACCCCCGTGAGTGCGGCCGAGTAAGCTGCCCGGACTCTGATGCCCCGGTCCTCTGTCTACGCGAGGCCGGGGTCTGCGGCCTGTTCTGGAGTGGTGATGGAATGGTGGAGCTGGGAGCCGGAGGCTGCCCTGGGGAACCCTGCGAAACGGTGCCCACAGTGCTGCTCACTGGACGACGGAGCCCGCTGCCAACTGGGGCTCCGTCCTGAGGAGAATTAAGAGATACCTGCCGGGGCCGACGGAGGCCTGTGCTGCTGCGGCAGGCCCGGTGGCTGGTGTGGTGGGCGCTGCGGCCAATCCTGCCTCCCTGAGCCTCCCCGGTGTGGAGGACTTCGTCGCTTCAGGAGTCGCTGCCCAGCTGGAAGAGCGCACCTTGACTGCGGGGTCCCGGCCAAGCAGGGCACAATCCGCGGCAGGACGTTTGGAGGCAGCCCACAGCTTGGAAAGGCCTCAGTCTGAGGCCTACACAAACTTGGAGGCAGCGCCATCAAATCCAGGTGGGTGCAGCCCTCTGGACCAGCAGAGTGCCTCAGCTCGCTCCCTCCGATGCCCGCTATCCCCAGATAGCCGGACACGGCTCAGCCTCTTCGCCCATAGCCCCCCCCAGCTACAGTAGGGGCTGGAAACACCGGGAAACCATGAGCGCAAGACGGCGCGGATGGGAGGAGGCGGCCCGGGCTCCCCTATTGTGTAAACAGGCCCAGGAATTTGTAACACCGGGAGCCCATCTCCTGAAGGGACTCTGACACTAGACTCTGGGGAACACGTCCCTCGTGGGTGTGCCTTCGGCCGGGCTCGGCCTAATCTCCGCTCCCTAGCGACAGACTCACTGGGGGGTCCCTGGGAGCCGTCGAGTGCAAAGTACCCCCTTAAAGACTCTGGCGGCATTGCTGGACCGGAATCTGCTCCTAGTATCTTCCTGCAGCCCCAGCCCCGAATACTGATCATCGGGGGCCGGATCCGCCCCCGCTGGGACACAGAGTACGACCTGAACATTGGATGGCCCTGCTGCGTCCCTACGCCGCCTTTTTCCCCGCATTCAGAAGTGTTCGAAGCTTGCTGCGGTACGAACAGAGGGTCTTGATGGCCTGCTGGGGTCACATTAGCCGGGGAGGGTCGCTCCGTTGATACGGGCTGCCTCTTACCGGCGACAGATATCTGGCGGAGAAGGGGAGCTTGGTTATCGCTTGAAGTTGCAGTCTGCCGCTGGGGCCTTAAGGGGAGATCTGTACCACAGGAGAGCGGGCGTTGCGGGACGCAGCCCTTGTTGCCCGGTCGAGACACTTGGGGCACTGGCAATGTGCAAGGACAGGATGTATCGCTCTACGCAGCTCAACACGATAACACAGTACACCACCCAGGGGCTACCATCTCAGCGGATTACGCGGCAGTCGGGACAAGATGAGGGGGGCGGAGGCCCCCGGCGAGCCCTCCCAGGCGGAATTGCTGAAAGCGATCCAGGGATCCCACACTGCACTGGAGCGCCAAATAGAAACGGTGTCCATTGATGTCAACCTGTTGAGGACGGACCTCCGAAAGGTGGCGGATAAGGTCTCTGATGCTGAGGGCAATATAGAACAGTTGCAAGGTGAGGTGGCCTCCCTCAGGAAGACGGTCTCACAGCTAACAGCCACGATGGGAGCCCTGGAGAGGAGAGCGGAGGACGCGGAAAGGAGGGCACGTCGGAGCAACATCAGGGTTCTTGGAGTGCCGGAATGGACATAAGCAGGCAATGCGGAGAGTTTCCTTGAGAACTGGATTCGTACTAAGCTGTGCCCAAGGGGACTGTCGGAGGTCTGTGATTGAGAGAGCACACCGCGCTCTGGTCCCCCGCCGCGGCCGGGTGCCCCCCGTGGGCACTCGTAGCCAAAATTCTAAATTATCGGGACAGAGACTGTATTCTTCGTGCGGCTAGGGAGACAGCAAATCTTACCTTTAAAAACAGCAGGATCTCCATCTACCCGGATTACACCCAACAAGTCCAAGAGCAGCGAAAGTCCTTTTTGGGAGTTAAGCAAAAGCTCAGAGAGATTCATCTGCAGGACATGCTGCTATACCCGGCCAAACTCAAGGTGCTGTCCCAGGGAAAGGCGCACTTTTTCGATTCCCCGGAGGAGGTCTGGGAATGGCTGGAGATCAGGGGTGATGACCTTCTGCCGGGCAAATGCGGAGGACCCCGTGAGAACTGGGGAACTCGGACACCACGGAATCGCCCCAACAGGCGTAGACGTCGCTCCGAGGCCGCAGACAGCGAGGAGAGCCGCAGAGTCACAGTGGGGGATGATGGGGCTTTACCTCTGGCCCAGTCGGATGCCGAAGACGGGATGCAGGCACTGAAGCCTCATGAGCCCGAAGACATACTGGTCCCGGAAACACTGCAGGTCACGGCAAAGAGCACTTCGCTCACCGCACTGGTGGTCCGAGAGACTGGGGGGACCGGGACTCCCGAGGCGGCGGATCCTTCCTGAAGGGACCTATGGACTGAGTGAAATACATGTTCGGCCTAAGCCAGGTCTTGGGTCTGTGTTGAGCGCACCGTAGAGGGTGTTACCCATGCCACGTATCCTGCCCAGGAGGGTCTCCCCTCTATGTGTAATGTATGAATGTAGGGGGGGGTGAGTGTGGATAAGTGAGATGAGTGAGATTGGAATTGGGCAGCCTAGTAGAGCCCGGTATATGGTCTTCTATTGACATTGGGTCTGGCAGGGGGTTGGGGGGGCTTTTCTTTATTGTTTATTGAGCATATTTGTCTTGTTGGGGGACAGGGGAGGCTGTGCACGTCCTGGCATCAGCAGGGTAAGGGCATATTGGCGTATAAGGTTGTTGCTGATATCTTGTTCGCGGGAGGGGGGGTTTGTTTGACGGGGAAGTTGAGGGGAAATGTTTTAGGCATTATTTGTTTTGCAGGTCGGGCACTGGGGGGGACAAACCCTGGGAACAGCTGGATGCGGCAGGGTAAATTCTACTGGAAATCATGGGATATAAATTTATGAGCTGGAACGCGAGGGGGCTAGGCACATGCACTAAGCGTTACAGAGTCCTCTCCTTCCTTCGAAGACACAAAATATCCATTGCTTGCTTGCAGGAGACCCACCTTGGGGAGGACGGGGCACAGAAATTGGGGGAAAAATGGCTTTAACTGTATACTTGACCCCGTGTTAGATAGATTCCCACTCCGGCCGGTACAAAACCCCGTATGACTGCACAGCTCAAAGATGTCATGGAAAACGTGGGTGCAGTGGACGTCTGGGGCCTCCGACACCTGGCACAGAAGGTGTACACATGCTTCTCCCTCACACATGGTACATACAGTCGCCTAGATAGAGTCTTAGTAGCAAATGCCGAGTCCACCATGACAGTGGATATAATGCATCAAGCCCGTTTCCTGTCAGACCACTCCCCAGTGGCTTGCATGGTTCAATGGGAGTCTCAGGTTGTCCGCCCCCGGACTTGGAGACTCCCAGTGGATATCCTACGGGACCAGGTGGGAAAAGCCATCGAGGACTATGTGGACATTAATTGGGGGGAGGGTAGCATGTCCTTGGCCACCAGGTGGGAGGCCCTGAAGGCAGTGGTGAGAGGTGCTTGCATGGGACTCACTTATGGTGTCCGGAAACAGTTCCTCCAGGATCTCCAAAAGGCAGAAGATGCCCTCCTGACCACCTAACATGTGGTGGACCCTAACGAACTCCAGACACTGGAGGAACAGAATGCCAGGACGCAGCTTCATGATACCCTAGTTAGGCTCGACAAATACACCCTGGGCCAATATCGGCAACGCCTTCATAGGGAGGGAGATAAGTCTGGGAGGCTACTTGCTTGGATTCTAAGGCAAGAGCAGACACCCGAGCGCATTGTTGCCCTTTGGGACCGTGGCGGAGAGTTGGTCTATTCTGAGCAGGCCCTCCTGAGGGTTCTCCACTCCCATTTACAGCAGGTATACTCCGCGGACTCAGATATTTCTGAGGCTTCTTATCTCCCCTATTTACAGGGGTTGCCTGTGTCGACCCTTTCGGATTCGGATCGGGAGGAGCTGGACGCAGGCCTGACATTACCTGAGGTCCATGGGGCGCTGGCCCACTTGCCGCGGGCCAAATCGCCGGGAAGCGATGGGTTTCCCCCGGAATTCTATCACTAATTTCGAGATAATTTAGCTCCGCTCCTTCTGCAGGTCTACCTGGAGGCGTTCGAAAAAGGAGACCTCCCACAGAGCATGAACAAAGGGGAAATCTGTATGATCCTTAAACCTGGGGGGGCAAGCACGACCCCTCCTCCTATCGGCCGATCACCATGATAAACACCAATATCAAAATTCATACAAAACTATTGGCCATTCGGCTGGCACCCCACATGGAGCACTTAGTACACCAAGACCAATGCGGATTTATCCCCGGCGAAACACGGCCATGAAACTGAGACGGTTGGCACACATTCAACACGAGGTACACAACAGGGAAGAACAGACGGTCTTGGTCTCCATAGATCTCGCTAAGGCCTTCGATACCGTCGACTGGGGCTACCTGCAGGAGGTTCTCCGGACATTGGGTGTTGGGCCCAACTTCGCCCGCTGGATTAGGATCCTCTATAGCTCCCCTAGGGCCTGGGTGCGTCTGGGTGGTGCGAGGTCGGAGGAGTGGCGGCTGGGTCGGGGCACAAGACAGGGGTGCCCCCTCTCGCTGTTACTCTTCGCTCTGGCTATAGGGCCATTGGCCGTCAGGATCCACACTGAATTGCAGCAATTATTATTATTATTATTATTATATTTAAATTTGTAAAGCGCTCAACTACCCGTAGGTTTCCCGGCGCTAACTCAGCAATCAAGAGGGAAGGGTAGAGGGGAGGAATCTTACAAGTTGAATAGCCAATGTTTCACTTGTTTGCGAAATTTAAGATAATTGGGTTCTTTTCTTGATTGAAGGGGGAGAGAGTTCCAGAGTGAGGGGGCAAACCAGGCAAAGGAACGACCTCCCATTTTGGTTTTTCTGATTCTAGGTATGCATTCCATGACACATACCCTGAGTGCATATCACTCATCTGTACAAGCACATCACTCAGACAAGTGTAAATGCGACATGTAGTGCTAACTATTTCATAATTTGATGATAGATGGTGGGTGTGTCACCTCTGTACGGAGAGGTTGTTTAGGGTGTCAATTATTCGAAATGCCAGTTCTCTGTGTCACAGATAGTACCGAATCCCACTCTTCGGTGTTTCACATGTTTCCCAAATCCTTACATATGGGCTGTCATTTGTGACCTACAAGTTGCAACAGGGCTTCTTTAGGGGTCAAATATGTACCACCATGATGCAGGCATGCACCCTCTGACTCAACTCCCACAACATGTACGTAAGGCCGAGTCACTGCCCCTGCATTTGTCTATGCTTTCACACTTGATTGATCATGGACATGACATGTCTTTGTGCAGGAGGTGTTGATTGTCCCTCTGCAATGTGAAGGGGAGATGCGGTTTCACAGTGTGTTTCATGTATGTTTCCGCATTGGCGCAGTTTACATACAGACTGCATTTCAATGTACATTGTGACTGTTTGTGAGGAGATGCCTATTTGATGCGGGATAATGGACTTTTGTTATACATCACAGATGTGGGGTTGTACTCGTACATTGTCATCTCATCGTTTTTTTTCACTGCTTTTCTGGTGCATTTTCGCGCATGATGCGTGGGAATTGCAGTCACTGGTTATCGCTGATTTTTGTATCGCGGTTTGGGACATCACAGCTTTTTTCACGTTTGTGTTTCGCATTTTTGCGGCGTCGCATTGATTTTAACGCGGTCATTTGATGCGTTATTGTGAGACTATCACATGGTACCACCGTGTTGAGAATACAATGTTAACACTGCATTAATTTCCTGCAATGGACTGCAATGTGAAGAGTTGCATTATGCTACTTTTGCGATAATTATCACACGTTCTTGAGAATATCCCCCTAAGTTTCAAACAAAAACATGCTTATAGGCATGGCCGGACTGGGAACCGAAAATGGCACTGGCAAACTGCTCAGCTGCCCCCCCTGGAGAGGAGGGGGGTGCGGCCAAGGTGTTAGCTGGGGCCGGTTTCGGGTGATTTTGTTACAGGGGGCTGATATTGCCAGCCCCCAGTAATGAAAACGGCCTCACAGTGTCCAAAAACCGGCCCCCACTCTGGCGGCCCATTGGGCACATGCCCTGTGCCCGCTACGGCCAGTTTGGCCCTGCTTATGGGTGTTGCTAATAGTTCACACCACAACTTTTAACGATATGGAATTGTGATTTTCGCTATGCTCAAGTTTCCTGTTTAAATGTGCTGCTTCCGTCTGTTTCCTACTCATATTATACTGTTTGCCTTCCTTCGGGTGTGTGCTCAGCTTTGGCGCCTGCTCTGCTTCCATTTTATTACCTCTTCCATGTTTCCCACTTGTGTTATACTGTTTGTCTGTCATGTAAGTTTTATATTAAATATGTTTTAATCATCATGTGGCAAGAAGATGCATTCAGGAGGGAGCGGGTATAATTTACTTCTCTCAAAAGGTTTTACATTTTTGAGTGTTTCCTCTTTGCACCATTCAACAGATATTTTAAAAGTCTTAACTTGTCTGTCTATGTGCAATCTTTAACATGTGAAAAGCATACTGCGTTCTTTTTGTAAAAAAAAATGCCTTAGCTCAGATTTCATTTTTTGACCAGTGCAGTCTTTGGTGTTTGTTTGTTGTGTCAAAATGTTTTTTGTATTGCCTAATATGTCTGATTGGATTGTGGATTTTAATCCCATTCAGCACACTTTTTTCTGCTTTTTACAGTTGTCTAGATAAAACCGCCCATTAGCAATGCCGCCTTTATTGACCAGGGATAATATAACATGGGAAGCTACTGTTTTGTTAGCAAGCAGTTGCCTTCCCAGTAAACTGGGGGTAACATATCTCTAGTACACAGCACCAAACCCCTTAGGGCTTTGCTCCTCTTCGCCGTGGATATTGTGCCCCAGCCTGCATAGTTCCTGTACTGTTGAGCAGGGCACCATCTCCATGAATCATCATATGAATTATTCTGCTGCCATGCCCGGACATGTGCACATTCACTAGTGGGAAGTTTACTGAGCTGTACAGTAGTTCCATTTTAAAGTCATAATGCAGCTGCTGTCTCTAAGGGATGCGAATTCACAACACATTAACTTCTTTCATTTCATTCAACACCACGCAGATCCACGCCACACAATTCAACAACTCCACACATTTCCATTTTACACCACATTTTGATAACAAACCACATAATTTACTACATACATCCAATCCACACCACAGAATTCCACATCATGTTACATAATTCAAAAGCAACCACATAATTACCCTTCAGCACCTGGTCTCCCTAGTATGGCCCTGCCAGTTGAAACCTACATTGTCAATCAAGCCCTCCCTTGCTGCCCGCATTGTGTGAAGGTTTAGTAAATGTGCCCATAGACGTCCTGGCCAAGGTATGGGAATTATTAGTTTTGGGTAGTGAGTCATTCGATTACTTCAAAAGGGGAATGGGTGCTGAACTCTTTTTTAATCAAATATTGAAATGTAAACGGGATTTCAAAGTATGTTGGTGCGAAAGTTTAGTAGATTCAAATATTTACTGGTAGAATGGCGTTCCCATTAAAATAGGGCGTCTGCAACTATTAGAGAGTGCTTAGTACATGTAAATATTCTTTGATTAAAGGATTGTTGTACTGTTTGTTGCAGTTTTATTTTCATGTGAAATGATATGGATATAGAACGACAATAGTGACAGTTGAACTTACCCTGGTGCACTTTCTCTCTGTATGTAACAGTCATTTTAATACACGTTCATGGCATTAAGTTATTTGTAGGTTCATATGTTATATTCTTCATAGAAATGACATTTTATAAATGTGACTCGGGTTTGCTACTTACATATGTGTCAAGAGTGGCAAATGTAACATTTTCCATGGATCGATGATATTGAATGAAATCTTGTTTCTCATATTTATGATTTAATTATTGTCAATATTCTTGTTCCAAAACTATTTTTGATGTTATATATGTTTCATGCAAATGGAGTTTTGTTCCTAGTTTGATGAATTATGATGAATTATTTTAACATACAAAGGTATCATTTTAAATTTGGTTGCGTTTTGGTGTATTGTTGTTTTTTTTCTTTTTGGATCATTAATTACACTATGCTTTAAAAAAATCTTTATCTACAGCCCTGAAGAAGTTCCATAATGCTAAAGGAACAAAATGCTTGGGCTGTTATGCTTTTTTGTCTGAAGAAAAGGAAATAATTATATTTTAGCTGTCACTGTGGACTCTATTCGTTAGCTGGTTAAAAACCTTGGAGAGTGCACTTCCACAATTGGATTTGAGTATCACAACCGACAGATCCACTAACTAATGCCATAACTTCGGTTTCTACCAAATTTAGAAAGGTATGTATTTTAATGAAGAAGGAGAACAAATCATATCTTCACTATTTCCACAATTTATGAACGGTCCAGAAGAACCAATCAGATGGCTCTATTATGTTTACTACAAAACAACCTGATAGGATCAACAAAGATTATTCCTGTGTCTTGATTTCTATTCTGTAGATTAATTTGTTTATCCCTTTCCTGTCTATCCCCTAAAGAAGCCTTTATGTAGTTAATGGAAACTGAGTAGCCACCTCTTGAACAGTCAGACATCCCAAAGTCCTTTCAGTGTGATTGTTCCCTTACAGCATGTGCTACTGCTGCAATCATCATCAGTAATTTGATGACACATGACTAACATTTTAAGCTGCTGGTGATTAGAAACTGCCTGACATGACCAGGGTCAACTACTTGAGGAGAAACACACACATTTCTCAGGACTGTCCGGCCACAGTCCCAGCTCATGGACTACACATGATGTTTTTTTTGCAGCAGACAGAGAAAATTGCTTGATACTAAATGTAAGTACAGCCCAAGATACGCTGGTGGTGCTTCCCTTTGTGTCTGACTGGATTATAGCACAACCCCCCTCGTTATACAAATAAGAGAGAGCATCATTGCCCTGGAAGAAAAGGGAAACTAACTATAGTACATGCAAAATATCCTGTGGAGTACACATATTTAAACACTCCCCTATATCGTATGGTTCTGGAAAATGTGTGCATATATGTTTGTATACAGTTAACTGGAAAACATGTAAACAACAAGCACTGAAAAAACACCGGTATCCCAGGTAACCTGAAGTCAAAAACATAAATAATCCTGGAGATAACTTGGTGGTCTTCTGAGTCTATGAATGTTGCTCACCAGCATACCACCCCTGTTATTGATGGCAGAGGGGCAATTGAGATTTTCATTTTCAACATTCACCCTGGAACCCTGTTGATCCACACCTCCTTGCGTCCCATTCACAATCTCCTCATCAACATGTACCCACTACACCCTCCACTCTCATGCACTCTACTCCTGCCATTTGCGCACCCATGTTTTGCAACTCTTCACAAATTGCAACGCTCTCCATTACACAGTACTACACAGTACTACATGCCACCATGTGTACCTCTTTAACTTTGAAAGGTCCTCAAAATTTAGACAACCCTTTCGCAATACGTCCCGATTTTATCTATTCCAAATCCCCTGTCTGAATCATAGAATTTCACACGACTGTGGTATTTAACTAGTGAGTCTGAACATCTCTCTCTCATTACAGTTTTGCATCGATGACGGATTGAATTTGGAAATGGGCTTCCTTCCCCTCATCAATCTAAATGGAACCTTCCCTGTCATGGAATTCCCCATGGTGCGATAGGCCCAAACCTGATCATGAGCATGACCTCCCCATCCATGTGATTAACCAATGCTAATTGTAAAACTCCTGTAATTATGTGATTAGCCCTTTCTACTATACCATTGGCCAGGGATTGAACAAAGCTTTGTGAATGCCTTATGTCACACAAACCCAAAGATTCTTTAATCTCTGCAGAAGTATATTCGGTTTCTTTTTCAGTAATCAAAACGGTTGGATAACCCTCTTCAAGGAGCACCTCACGCAAGACCTGTATAGCCATTCTACTAGTGATTTCGGTCAAAAACGTCATCACTAACCACTGTGAATGTACATCCACCATTACCATGACATACATCTTACCACCCTTGACATTAGCCATTGAACCTATAAGGTCCATACATACGCTATGCCAAGGCATACCAGGATCCTGTAAGCTGCCAAGGTTTGCCTGCATGCCAATCTTCTGTCTTTTCTCGCTCTCTTTGCACTCAGTACATCTCTCAACCCATTCCACTATGTCACTGTCCATTTAGTTACATGTTGCCCCAGATGTCCTTCATGAGCAATAACAACTAGCCTCTTTCATATTTCTCTTGGAGGTACAATTGTGTCTCCACGCATTACAACTTTGCCTTACACTTGCGACAATTCATCCAGAATTTCACCATAAAACCTTAAAGCTATCGGCAATGTTCTCTCTACTCCCTCCTTTTTTTATCATTTCCACAACATCTTTAATCACCACATAATTTTCCATGGCCTTAGACCATTCCTCTTCATTCACAGCACCCTGACTCCAACAGACAACATCTTCCACACTAGCCACAGTGTTGTCTCGTTCATTGTGAAGAACATTTTTCTCATCCATACATCTCCACTTCATGGGTAGGTGTGAAAAACAGTCTGCCTGATCATTTTTCCAACCTGGTATATATTTAATGTCATAATTATATTCTTGCAGTACTGAGGCTCAGCTAGCAAGTCTAGCTGAACCTTTCACTGTGCCACCTGGTGACAAAATCTTTATGAGTGGTTTGTTGTCGGATTGCAGTACAATGTGGCAACCCCAAATGTAAGTTCTGAAATACTCTTGCTCCCATGCTGCTGCTAATGCCTCTTTATCGATTACTGCATAATGACGTTTTGTTACTGTCAAAGAACGGGAAGCAAAAGCTACTGTTTTTTCAGAGGACCCGTTCATTTGTGATAGAAAGGCCCCCAGGCCTGTAGTGCTTGCATCCACACTAACAGTGTTTTTTCTCTTAGTATCACAAGGAAGTAGGATTCCAGCATTTCATTCCTCATTCTTTTTTTTTAAATTTTTTAAAACCTTTATTTTCAAATAGTGCACACAGCTATTCAGCCTTACATCCCGGAGGCTAGGCAGCAACTCAAAAAACAATGGGTCAAAGTGCAAGAAGCAAGGTACCAGAACGTGTCAAGGTTATAATTTTCCATTTTTTGTATTTTTTATGAAAAAGGAACAAGTACAGAAAGAGGCGCCAGAACTAGCGCTAAGAAAGAAGGCAATTAAACTATTATGCAGTGGGGCCCAATCAAGGAGTCGGTTAGGCAAAGTGATCACAGTTAGGTTCAAAACAATATGGATGCATAGAACCACGGGGGGAGGGAAACACAGGATAGTAGTGATACCAAAACGTCAGTTGGAGTTATAGGCTATGGGGTCAAGTGTTCTTCCAGTGTGGCGGATTCCGGTGGTATGCAGATGTCACCCCTATACTCGTTCCAGGCACCCCACAGCTTCTGCCATTTTTTGGGTTTACCCCTGGCTACATACACAGTCTTTTCTCGGAACATACACCAATCCATGTTGGCCTTCCACTGTACCACCTTCGGGGCTGTTGTCGCTCCCCACATCTGTGCAATGTCCCGCTTTGCGACCATATTCCCAAGGGTAACCCACTGGGTTTGTGCAGTGTTGTAATCCGTTGGACCCCAGATATTCAAGAGGCATCTCCGGGCCTCCGCGTGTACTTCCACCCCGGTCACCTCACTCATGATCATGTGCATCCGCCTCCAATAGGAGGCTATCGCACTGCACTCCCAAATGATATGCATGAAGGTGGGCAGAGCGCCACAGCCACGCCGACAGAGGCCATCAACCGAATGTCCCATATGTATTAGTCTGGGGCCAGTGACATAGACTCTGTGCAGAATCTTCAATTGCACCAATCGAAGCCGGGCGGGGATAGCGACCTCCTTGGGGGACGACACCGCATATTGCCAGTCCTCGTCGGCGATCTCTATCCCGTCCCGTACCCATTGATCTCTCACCCCCAGAAGAAGGTCCGTGCGAATATTAATCAGTTTTTTGTACTTCAGGGAAATAGCGCTGTCCGGCATGTGGCCGTCCAGTACCCGATCTTCCAGGGGAGAACATTCGGGGATTGCCTCGCCCTCCGGCATGGCTGACAGGAGTGCATGTCGCAGCTGAGCGTACCGAAAATATTCCCTTCCGCCCAGCTGGAACTCCGTCTGTAGTTGGGCAAAAGACTTTACCTCACCTCGCATCATCATATCCTCCACCCTAGAGATGCCGATCATGTCCCACTTGTCGAATCCCTTAGTGTGCCACAATTTACCCAGAATCTCGGAGTCGTAAAGTGGAGTTGCCATTGTGAGCTTGTCTTTCCACCCCTGCGCCTTTGTGATCGTTCTCCAAATGTGCACAGCGGTTTTCGTTGGCCCAGACATCCGCCTATCAAGAGATCTCGTGTGCAGCGCCCTATGGTATTTCCCACCATCCAGGAGCCACCGATCCATGGCGTAACCCAGACTATCTGCCGGGCCGTAAAGACCGTGATTAAGGGCCGCCAACTGAGAGGCCCAATAGTATCTCCGCACGTCGGGCAATGCTATGCCCCCATCATACCACGGGAGCGTGAGCTTCGTGATAGCAATGCGTGGTCGGCCATCCCAGAGCAGGGCACGTTGCAAGCTCTCGATTTCCCCAAAGTATCTGGCTGGGACCGGATCTTGAGTATTTTGCAGGGCATACATGAACCTGGGCAGGGACATCATTTTAAATAATGCCGCGCGCCCAAGAAGGGAGAGAGGAAGTTTACGCCAGCCCTCTACGTCACGTCGGAGACGAATAAGAGGGGGAAGCAAATTGTTATCGTAGCGTGCCTTGGGGTCAGTTGAAATATAGATCCCCAGGTATTTAAATCCCTGTCTCGCCACCTGTATGCCACAGTCCCTCGGAAGACGAGGTGTCCCCCTTCTCAGAACGTATAAGTGCGACTTCGACCAGTTAATGACCAGGCCAGAGTGCCGGCCAAAGAGTCGAAGCACGTCACATACTACGATGAGAGATTTGCAAGGGGAGGTAAGATACAGAAGGATGTCATCTGCATATAATGACACTCGGTCCTCGAATCCAGGGAACCAGCGAATGCCATGCATATCAGGGTGGTGCCGTATCCACGCTGCCAACGGTTCAAGTGCCAGTGCGAACAAAAGGGGCGACAGGGGACAGCCCTGCCTAGTGCCCCTATGAAGGGCAAAGGACGCGGATACTCGACCATTGACCGTCACGTTAGCCAGCGGGCTGGCATATAGAAGTTTAACCCACCCTACAAATTCCGGACCGAAGCCGAGCTTCGCCAACACTGCCCACAGGTAGTTCCATTCGAGGGAGTCAAACGCCATTGTGGCATCCAAAGACGCCAGAACAGCTGGCTCCCTGAGTGTGTGAGCCCTAGCCAGGGCTCCGTGGAGTCTCCGGAGATTAAGGGCTGTGCTGCGATGTGGAATAAAGCCCGACTGGTCCGGGTGCACTAAGTCGCCAATTGCGCCAATCAAACGGTTGGCCAGCAATTTGGCAAGAATCTTAGGCTCAGCATTCAACAGAGAGATGGGACGATACGATCGGCACAAATCTCTGGGTTTCCCTTCCTTATGGATAACCACAATGGTGGCCAGCCTCTGGTCGTGGGGAAGCATGCCTGTCTCTCGCGCCTCCAAGAACATGTTCCGTAGGGGTGGAGAAACGACATCGGGCTTGATTTTATACAGTTCCACTGGAATACCATTGGGGCCGGGCGCCTTACCAGGTCTGAGGGAACGAATGGCAAGGGCTATCCCGTCCGCAGTGATGTCCCTATCCAAGTCCTCACGGTCCGTCTCCGACAGACACGGGAGATCTATTTCCGCCAAAAGCACACTGGAGTCGGTCTCAGACCGGTCCGAGACCGAAGTGTAAATGGTCTCAAAGTAGTCCGAGAACGACTCCACTATTGCCCTCGGATTGGTGACAAGCAGGCCATCGTCCCCTAACACCTCCGGAACCACGCGACTAGCTCTCTCCTTCTTGTCGAGCCAAGCAAGGAGCTTTCCCGCCTTGTCTCCGACATCCTAAATTCTACCCTGTTGTTCCCTACCCATGACTTTGGCAGCATCGGAGACAATATCACGATATTCTGATTGCTTAAGCGAGAGAGCGTGGAGCAGCTCAGGCGTCGGGCCCGCTTCCAATTGGGAGTCCAGCTCCATAATCTCTGCTTCGATGCGCACCATGTCAGCATCTCTGTGTCTCCGGACGTCCGCAATAAGGGAGTGAGCCTCACCTCTCAGAACCGTCTTAAACGCCTCTCATAGAGTAGCGGCCGATGCGACCGACCCAGTATTCTCAGAGAAATAGAGCTCAATAGCTCTGGCCAGGAGTCCGCGCGTCTTCGGGTTACGAAAATACCACGGGTTAACTACTAATGGCCGCTCGGTGACCACAATGTCGAAGTCGAAAGACACCCAGACCGGGGAATGGTCCGAGATGCCCCTCGCCAGCAAGCGGGCCTCGGAAATCGCCGGCGCATGAGCCGCCAGGGCCAGGACATAGTCTATTCTAGAGAGGCTACCGTGCACCCCGGAGTGAAACGAATATTGACTCTGGGTGGGATGCATAAGTCTCCAGCAGTCAATCAGTCCCATGGTGTCGAGGAAATCGGGCAGCCAGGATTGTGAACTACGGAGATCTCTGGGCGGATGTCTGTCCAAGGTCCCCGAGCAGACTGAATTGAAATCGCTACCCACAATAAGCAAACCCTCGGGTAGGCCCAAGATGGTGCCTCCAAGGTCCTGAAAAGTGTTGTTTTGTAGCCCCGGGGGAACGTAAACTGAAACCAGAATCAGGGACCGCCCCTCCCATCTCCCCGTGACGGCAGCGTACCGCCCCCTCTCATCCACAACACTGGAGACAATCTCAAATGGGAGAGACGTGCGCATCATAATCCCTGCCCCCCGGGACCCTGAGGAAAACCCTGAATGTGCCACCATCTTGAAACCCTTCCTGTTAAGCGCTCGACACGTATTTCCCACCAAGTGTGTCTCCTGTAACAGAATAACATCAGGCATACATCTCTTAAACAATTGCAAAACCACCCCTCTCTTGATGCGATCACCCAAGCCGTTAACATTCCAACACAGAACTTTTAATTTCCTACCCCCCATCGGCAAATCGTAGGCCTTCGCCGACCCCAGTAGGCCTCATAGATACATTGAAAGAATTAGAGCATTCGTTGCATTGCCTTAGAGAAAGAAAGGAGAAACAAAGAAAGCAAACAAAACCAACCATCGAACCACCCCCCACCCTGCACCCCTGCAGCAGACTAAATAGCCCCCCAACCAGCAGTGTGCCTGTCGCCCCATAAACTAAACTACAAGAAGACCCTAGAGGAGAAAGGAGATCACGTTGTCCCCCCCGCCACCCTCCATAATGGGAAGAAGGATATACACCATAAAGTGCAACAGTATGGCTTTTTGGTCATTGTCAACAGGATCACCGACCGACAAAGTTAGTGAAATGAGTTCTACTCCTGACGCTCGGGGCCTTCCGAGGCGCCCTCCGAATGTTCTTCCCGTTCCTCGTGTCTGTGCGGCAAGGTGTCCAGCCAGTCGCTCACCACTTCAGGAATGTCGAAGAATACAGCACGACCATTATGTTCAATACGCAGTCTAGCGGGGAACATCATCGAGTACTTCATCCCCAAGTCTCTGAGACGCCGCTTCACTCCCGCAAAACTTTGGCGCTGTCTTTGAACCGGCCTAGTAAAGTCTGGGTAAAAGTTGACATCCGCGTTCTGGAATTTGAGGGGCCCGTGTCGTCTCGAGGCCTGTAGGATCACGTCCCGATCTCTAACGTTAAACAGGCGAGCTATGATGGGCCGTGGCGTGGCGCCCGACTTGGGTGGTCCACCCGGCATTCTGTGGGCCCGCTCAACTGAAAAGAAATGGCTGAGGCCCGCAGGGGCCAGATGAGTCTTTATCAGTTCTTCGACGAATAGATCGGTGGCTGAGTCCTCTGCGCCCTCCGGCACCCCAATAATTCGGACGTTCTGCCGCCTGGCACGTCCCTCAAAATCTTCTAGCCGCCTCGAAAAAAGATCGTTGACAGACCTCAGGTTCCGGACCTCCGTCTGCAGGTCCGAGACATCAGTCGTGAGGCTCGCAGTTTTGATGTCCAGCGATTTCACCCTGTCATTGGTCTTGCCGAGGTCGGCCCTGATCAGGTTAAGGTCGATCGCCAGAGTATCAACTTTGTGCGTCAGGACCTCGTGTTGCTTGTGCATCTCCGTTCTGATGCCAGCTATAGCCCTCATGATGTCCCGGAGTGTCGGCTCTGACTCGTCCGGCGAACCCGCCCGTAAAGTGTCTTTTGAATGGGCGGCCGCAGTCGGCGAGGTCCTTTGTTGGGCATAGCGATCAATCTTGTTTGTCTGGGGTTGGACCGTCTTCCTACTAACCCGGTTCACCATTCTGTCTGGGTCGCCCTTGCCCGCCATGTTGGAGCCGGGGAATTGAACAAAGGGTGGTACACCAAAACCCCTTCGGGTACACAAGCAGGTGTGGAGCGTAGCAGCCGCAGATGTTTGTTCAGCAAAAGGCCACTTCGCAACTTCGCATACTCCGCCGGCCGGCGCAGGAGTCACTCACACAGCATATCGATCATGCGTTTCAGTGTCGCTGCCGTCGGCCATCACTGAGACAATGGTCCGTCCCTGGCACAAATCTTCAGCACGACGTATCTTCGTCTATAAGTGTCGGATTTTGAATCGGACAGCAGATCCCGCCTCAACGACCATTCACCAACAAGAATCCACCACCGTGGATCAGGATTTCGATCAGGATTTATGCGGGGGGTCGGAGGGTCTCCGGAGCTCCGAGCTTACGCGGCCATCTTGCTTGCCCGCGAAGCTCCTCCTCATTCCTCATTCTTGATGACCTGAAAACATTCTTGTTGCTCTCTGCTCCACAGGCAATTTGCATCTTTGCGCATCAACACCTTTAAAGATTCTGTCTTCCTGGCAAAGTCTTACAAATTTAGAAAATAATTCTATTAGCTCAGAAAGGAAAGTCCCTGATCCTTATCCTTGGGCACGGTAGCAGACTTTATGGCATACAAAAGGTCTCTTTTGGGTTTTACCCCATCTGCAGACAACGTATGTCCAAGATATTTAATCTCCTCTACAAGGAATTCCCATTTTCTTTATGTCATGTAAAACCTGCCTCAGACAACTTTTCTAAAGCCAACTTCATTCTTGCATTGTGATTTTCTATGCTGTCTCCAAACACCAAGAATTCGTCCTGGAAAAATATGATATTGTCCAAACCCTTAAACATTTAATTTGTTATCCTCTGGAAGACACTTGCTTCCGATGATAACCCAGATGCATTCTCGTAAATTGATAACTGCCTTCCATGGTGATGAATGCAGGGAAAGCTTTGGACTTACTATGGAGATGAATCTGGTGGCAGGCATCTTTAAGGTCTAACTTGGAAAAATATTTTCCTCCTTTCAATAACAACACAAGCTCATTGATGTTAGGTAGTAGAAAGTTGTCAAGTCACAATACTTTGATTTAAACTTCTTAAGTCCGCACAGAACCTCAAATGTCCATTATTTTTCTTCATAATGACCACCGGAGAGATTCATTCAGAGATCTCTACTGGCTCGATCACATCACTATCAGGTATATCTCTCGCTATCTCTTTAACCTTCCCTCTCACCAGAATAGGTATCCTCCTAACATTGTGTTGCAAGAGAACTGCTCCAAGTTTCAATTTAATCTTTTGCACTTAACGCTTCAACTCACCCATTTCCTGTCTGATAACATTCTTTGCCCCTACAAAATTTCCTCAAGTGTGACATTTTCCACGACCATCACTAGAGTGGGTATACGCAAGTTGATGATTATGTGCAAATCATATTGATGGAACCACCCCAAAATTGGGGATCCTGATTTGGCCACATACACCTTAACCTTGATCTGTTGTCTTTGAAAGCAATGGTTGTTAACATATATCCCACAATGTCTATCTGCTCTCCTTCGTACCCCCTGGGTTGATGTCTTTTGGTAACAATCATAATTGAGGCCACTCACTTGCAAACATACTTTTTGGAATTATGGTGTATATTGACCATGAGTCAAACATCAACTCAACCATTATATCCTTGATATTGAAAAGTGTTTTTGGTCTAATTATCCTTCCACAGACTCATCCCCCTTTGTGGTTGGGTGTAAAATTTGTAACTCCTCATAGCCACATTAGTGCTTTTTTGCGAACCTCACTTCCAGTCTTTTACGTGCTTCTTCGTACTCATCCTCAAAATGTTTTTTTTTAACATAAAAGTACGGTTTGTCTGCCTATGAATAAATATGGCTTTCCATATTAATTTTCAAACAACAGCATGGACAAGATGATACACACTAAAATGATACACTCCTTCCCATCAAAGTCGAATACATTAAAGGCAAATTTCTTTTTAGATTCTCAATCTCTCTACCACAGCTGTCTGCAACCTGTAGAATGCCACTTCTGGTTGTCATAAAAAATTTGAAGAAGCTGCTGTGCACTCAAATTCCCTGGAAAGTGTACACTGAAAACATATATCCTCATAGTGGAGTCCACAGCACACTTGCCCCACTTTCACATTTGGGGCGTCCCATGCTGGCAATGTCTGACCGACCCATGCGCTCCACGAAAGAAAGACTCCCAAGGCAAAGTGGCGATGCGCGCTCTTCTTTTTGGTATGTTCTCCCTTTCATGCAATGACCTGATGCACACCCTTGTTGTTGAGGTGATCAATGGTTTGCCAATGCGTGTACAGCACTGCCTGCCCTCGTACTTGAAGCTGGAAAAGGTCCTTGTGATGCATGCAGTGAGGGCGCGTGTAGACACACGTTGGTTTTCCTGGTTGTCACAACAATATGGTCCTGTTTGAACAAGCAATGTCTTCAATAGCGTGCTCACGCTTTACGGCCACCACGCCTTCGGTGCTACAACCCAGGTACAAACCCAGAAAGACAGCCATTCATAAGGGCGGGTAAGCACTAATTATGCCTCACATTGTATGTTAGTTTATTTCCCTTCCTATAAGTAGCAGTCACTGCCAAACACACTCGCCGACTCTTACTTGGTGTGCTTGCACTGCACATGGGTTCTCCACACCTCCATTGAGTATCGTATTTGTTGGCTACACTGGTCAAATCGTCACCAAAATGTAAAGGCGAGTCGCAATGCTAGTTAAGATGTTTAGCCCTTTATGAGCTTGAGCAAGCTCTCAACGCAGTGCTCCCGTCACCAGTCAGCCAACAACTGCCAGAAACCAGAATCCCACAACAGAACCACATTCTAATATGATTCCTGTGGTTACTCTCCTTCTATTAATTTAAAAGAATAGTTAATACAAACTAAGAACTGGATTACAACACTTTGCTTCTATTTCAGCTCTGGCTACTTTAGAGATTGATATCCAATCCTGCTACTGTTTGTTGAGGGTTTAGGAGTAATTATTCTTAACAACTCTAGCATCACCCTCTAATTTTAGGTCGAGCCTATGCCATCTCGTAGGGATGGTGGGCGAGATTTATAGTAAGGCTTCCGAAAAGTCTCCCCAAACTGCGGATTAGGTACAATTCATATGAGGCAGGCGCATGCACATCACCAGCCACATTCCACACCATGCCTCGGCATCAGACTTCAAAGGAATCTGCTCCCCCGCTCCTCCCCCAAATCAGACTTCAAAGGAAGCCGCTCTCCCGCCCCCCTCCGCGCAATGCCAGAGCTTGTTTTTGGAGTGCCCTGGCACATCTGTGTGCGATATATGTGAAAGAACAAACCTAGGCAATTATATTTACTTGTCTATTCAATGATAGATGGGAGAAGAACCATTTCCAAGATTTAGAGTTCAGTTTTTTTTGTCATTACATCTACGTGCGATTGCAGGGTATTAAGCAGGAGCTGCAGGGGTTGGTTCAGTACTGGGCTACAGGCAATACAGGATCTTTGCTTACTTACGAGTCATACACAGCGCACATGCACCAGATGGTATTCAGGAGCTTTACACAAACGAGCCAGTGCAAAATAGTATTTTTTTCTACACACTCGTGTCCTCTTCTTTGTTCTCTCAAGCATCACCCCCATCACACTCTCCTAATGAGTCTTCCTTCTCCCGCATGTGACCCTACTTGCACCCTCTCATACCCATCTTCATTCTTTTCTGCTTTTCCCTGTTTCCGCCACACACTCCACTCCTTTGTTATGTTTTTGGGCTGCTGTTCGCTTACACTCCACTCCTTTGTGTCTCCTTTCTGGCCTCTTTCCTACTTAACTTTTCATCCTTTCTCCTTTAATCCCATTTCCATCTTCTCACAACCCCTTCTAGCACAGTTATCTTAACATTTGTGTTTCTCTCTGTCTTAGGATGTCTGCCCTGCCAACATTTACTTCGGATCCTCACACACCCTCACCCTCATACCTCCACACCCTCACATACCCTCAAACCCTCTCACCTTCACACACCCTCACACACCCTCACACCTTCACCCTCACCCACCCCCACACACCCTCGCTCCCCCTCACACCCTCACCCTCACACACCCTCACACCTTCACCCTCACAAACCCTCACCGTCACCTCCTCACCCTCACACATCCTCACTCACCCTCACACCCTCACCCCCCTAACCCTCACCCCCCTCTCACTATCACTCACCCTCACACTCTCACACACCCTCACACATCCTCACCCTCACACACCCTCAATCTCACACACCCCATCCTCACACACCCTCACACACCCTAACACACCCTCACCCTCACACTCCCTCACCATCACACCCCCTCACCCTCACGTCCCCTCACCATCACATCCCCTCACCCTCACATCCGCTCACCCTCCCTCACACCCTCACCCTCACACCCCCTCACCCTCACACTCCCTCACATCTCCTCACCCTCACATCCCCTCATCCTCACATCCCCTCATCCTCATGTCCCCTTACCCTCCCAAACACCCTCACACACCCTCACCCTCACAGCCCCTCACCCTCACACACCCCCTCACCCTCACACACCCCCTCATACTCACTCACCCTCTCACCCACCCTCAACCAACCTCTCACCCTCACACACCCTCTAACCCTCACAAACACCCTCACCCTCACACCCCTTCACTCTCACCCCCTCACACCCCCACACCCCCTCACCCTCACACACACCCTTACCCTCACAACCCTTACTCTCACATCCCCTAACCCTCACACCCCTCACCCTCACACCCTCACACCCTCACCCTCACACACCCTTACCCTCACTCACCCTCACCCTCACCCTCACTCACCCTCTCACCCTCACACACCCTCTCACCCTCACACACCCTCTCACCCTCACACCCCTCACCCTCACACCCTCACCTTCACACCCCCTGTTGGACCTGGCCTCGTGGCGTGGCCCCACTACTCCCGCATGGCAGGTCCCGGACTACCTCGACCCCTGTTCCTCAGCCAAGAGCGGCATCTTCCACCTTCCACGAGTGCCGCCCCTCCGGGCCGCCCCCAGCTCTCCCAGACGGAACTCGATCTCATCTCCTCAACCCTCTCGGCTGGCCCGGACCCTTTCCCGGATCCTCGTCTCCGGCCCAGCCGCCATCTTGGACCCTCCACGACCAGGCCTCGTGGCCTCGGCCCGACCCCAGCCTCAGGCCCAGCGAAGCCCCGACATCGAGGCACCACGACCCAACCAGGGGGTAAAGAGACCACTTGATGAGTCAATGGGAGAAGGAGTTTCGATGGACCCCCATCCGCCTGGTTTCGATCGCCCCCAGCCTCCCTGGGCGCTGGCTCCACCCCCCTGCTGGGTGTCTGGACTCGCACATCCCGGACCCCCCGACCTCCAAGTGCGAGGGTCCGGACATCAAAGGGCACCAGACCTATAACTGGGGCAGCTCCAGAGCAGGAAGACAGTTGTATCCTGGAGTCGAGAGACACCGAGACAAACTCATCTTCTTGCAACCATCCTTGGAGTCCTGCTGGCGCTGCCACGGCTCATCTTCGTGAACCATCCTTGGAGTCCTGCTGGCGCTGCCGCGGCTCATCATCGTGAACCATCCTAGGAGTCCTGCTGGCGCTGCCGCGGCTCATCTTCGTGAACCATCCTTAGAGTCCTGCTGGCGCTGCCGCGGCTCACCTTCGTGAACCATCCTTGGAGTCCTGCTGGCGCTGCCGCGGCTCATCTTCGTGAACCATCCTTGGAGTCCTGCTGGCGCTGCCGTGGCCCATACCAGAGAACCCTCCAGCTCGAGGATTGAGAGCTGTGCGTCAGGCACCCCTGTACCGGACCGGTACTAAGACTGTCCCGCTACCCCCTTCCTACAGAGACTAAGTCTAAGAGGGATCCCAGTATCCCGTTCCTTCTGTATTTCTGCTATAACCTGCCAAAGAATACCAATAAAAGTGTTAAGAACCTATCCTTGTGTGGTGTCCATCTGTAGGGGGGTGGTTGCTCGTCCGTACGATCTGAGGAGAGGGCCCTCGCCAGGAGGCCTCTCCCCCTTGCTCGGCCGACCCTCAGGTTTCCCGTCTAACATTGGTGGCCAGCGGCGCGATTCGAGCCGACGCACATCGTACGGAGAGTAGCTTGCCCCACTACAAACAAAAAACACACAGCGACCATGACGACGAAAGAAACCGGAACAACCGCGAAATTCCAGATGGAACGGCTGGAAGATTACAGTCACAAGGAATTGAAGCAATTCTGCATAGACTTGGGTATCGCTACCACAGGACTAAGTACCAAAGACGACCTCAAACAGGCCCTGCAGACTTGGGTGGAGACGGGAGCGTCGCCTCCCCAAAACGAAAACATTGCAATCACCGAGAACCTTGCAACCCCCGAGGAAGAGAGAAACCCGGGCCTCGCTCACGAGGAGGCCCGAGAATGAGAGAGGAGCCGGCTCCACGAGTTGGAACTGGCTAGACTCCGCTTAGATGGGGAACTGAAACTAGCGGAAAAAAAGATAGCCCTTGAACACCTACGATTACAGGGAGAACGGGAAGAGAAAAAAAACCAGAGGGAGCTGGAGGAGAAGAAACTCGCGTACGAACACGAGCGCGGTTTGAAGGAACTAGAAATTAGGAAACAAAACAGGGACCTCTGCGTCTTCGAGAACCAAAGCTCCACTCCCTCTGCGGACACCAAGGTCCACATCCCCAAAGATGTCGTCCGAGAGTAGTACAAGAACGACGACATCCAGCAATGGTTTAAGGCCTACGAAGTAGCTATGACCTCCCACCGGGTTCCGCGAAAAGACTGGGGGGCCGGGTTATGGGGGAGATTCGTCAACGAAGGGAGAGATGCCCTGCTACAGCTCCCCGACGCTGAGATGACCTCATACGAGCATATGAAAGCCGCCCTCCTCACTCGCTAGGGGCTCACCCCCGAGATGTACCAGCAGCGATTCCGAGACTGTCAAAGGATCCCCGGTACCACCTGGGTAGAGTACGTGAACTTTTTTAGCAGAGCCCTAGAAGGGTGGATCAAGGGCAGCCAGGTCACCACCTACGAACAATTGTACGATCTTATTGTATGGGAACACCTCTCCAATAACTGTTTCATCGAACTAAGGCAGCATCTCCTCGACAGTAAGCTGACCGAGCCCCGGAAACTCGCCATTGAAGCAGATCGATGGGAGAGCACCCAGGTCCCCCGGAACTGGGCGGGAGATCAAGGCCGAGGCTCCCAGGGGTCCCACCGTCCGCGAGGAGGAGGAGGAGGAGGAGGCCAGGGCCGGGGTCGGGACACCGCCACAGTGCCTCTCACCAGCACTCCCCCGTCCCTGGCCGGGAGAGGAAGCCCCCCAGCACGGCCGGGATTCCGCTCCAACGTTACCTGCCACAAATGCCAGCGACCCGGTCATTACGCCAATGACCCCAACTGTCCGAGAAACCAACCATCCAACCCCCTGGGTCCGCTAAACCGCCAGATCAACGCCGTCTCCCTAGGGGGGGAACAAGGCGAAGAGGAAGTCGAAGACTGTGAACAGTACCAGCCCGAGTGGGAACCCGCAGCCATGTCCCTGGTATGTCTGGGCGAAAGAGACATGATCCCACGGGCCCCCATCCTGGCCAATACGCAGAAGTACAGCCAGTGAGTCACCATTATTGGACACCGGGCCGAAGCCCTCCGCGACACGGGAGCCAGCGTAACGTCCGTCCGTTGCCATCTGGTGACCCCGGATCAAATCCTGCCCAATGTGCTATGCCCAGTGCGGTCTGCGGACAACTCCGAAAGCCTGTGCCAGATGGCCCGCGTCCCCTTTGAATGGGGGGGAGTGTCGGGCATGCTGAAAGTGACTGTCCGGGATGATGCCCCGGTAGACTGGCTCCTCGGGAACGACCTCGAGAGCTCCCCCTGGGCTGCCGTTGAGCGGAGGGAGCACCTGGGGATGCTGGGCCTCCCTGAATGGGTCTGTGCGACGACCCGATCCATGGCTGCCCGCGCCATCCCCTCCACTGAAGACCCCGAGTGGCCCGAACCTCCACCACCCGTAGTCACTGAAGACACCACCCCCGAACCCGGTCCACCAGGGCCCAACGACGAAGAACCTGACCCACTCCGCGACCTCCCAGAGCTGGCCCAGTGGTGCCAAGAAGGTGGGCCCACTCAAGAACAGTTCCGCCAAGAACAAAAAACGTGTCCCTCCCTCGAGGGGATCCGACAGCAAGCCGCAGCCCAGAGCGCAGGGGATGCCTCGGGGGCTCACTGGATCTATTGGGACAATGAACTTCTCTACAGTGAGCAGAAGATTGCTGAGCTAGGAGCCAGCCGGGTGCTGGTAGTGCCCCTCCGATTCAGAGACTTCCTCCTGAACCTGGCTCATGATGTACCTCTCGCCGGGCACGTGGGGCAGGACAAAACTTACAGCCGCCTGGTGACCCACTTCTACTGGCCCAAGATGAGGAACGATGTGATCAACCACTGCCGAGCCTGCCCCACCTGCCAGGCCAGCTGGAAGAGCGGCAGAAAAATAAAAGTCCCCCTGCAACCTTTTCCAGTCGTCAACACTCCCTTTGAGCGGGTAGGGATTGACATTGTGGGGCCCCTGGAGCCCCGGACATCGCAAGGTCACCGGTTCATACTCGTCCTGGTGGACCATGCCACCCGCTATCCCGAGGCCATACCTCTCCGGACCGTGACAGCGCCCGTGGTGGGCCGAGCCCTGATGGGGATCTTCTTCCCCCGAGAAGTCGTCAGTGATCGGGGCACGAACTTCATCTCCCGATACATGAAGTCCCTCTGGCAACAGTACGGGGTCACCTACAAGTTCACGACCCCCTACCACCCACAATGGAACGGACTGTTAGAACGCTTTAATCGCACCCTCAAGGGTATGATCATGGGCCTGGAGGAGCCCTTACGACGCCAATGGGACGTGTTGCTGCCCTGCCTCCTATTTGCCTACAGGGAGGTCCCACAGAAGTCCCTGGGATTCAGCCCCTTTGAACTATTGTATGGGCACCCCGTCCTGGGTCCCCTTAGTCTGGTCAAAGAAGGGTGGGAGGTGACCACCCAGAATGCTCCTCCTGATGTGTACCGGTACCTCCTGACCCTCCGGAACCAGACTTGGCGGTTCAGGGAACTTGCCAAGGCCAACCTCGAAGCCAGCCAAGAAGACATGAAACGATGGTATGATCAAAACTCCTCATCCATTGAGTTCGAGCTGGGACAACAGGTCTGGGTCATGTCCCCGGTCGAACCTTGGGCCCTCCAGGACAAATGGACGGAGCCCTTCAAAGTGGTGGAGCGCAAGGGTCCTGTCACCTACCTGGTGGACGTGTAGTCCCCCAGGAACCCCCTCCGGGTCCTCCATGCCAACCGACTTAAGCCTCACTTTGTCCGCTCAGAACTTAGTCTCCTGATGGCGACCGACAGTGGGGATGAAGAGGACTCCGAGCCCCTACCCGACCTCCTGAAGACCCTCGAAAAAGACGGCTCAGTGGAAGGAGTCAACCTCTCTTCCACCCTGACCCCAGCACAACGCCAAGGCTGCCAAGACTTATTGCAGCAATTTGCCGATCTATTCTCTCTCACCCCCGGGGTCACCCCATGGTGCCTCCACGATGTCGACACCCGGGATAGCCCACCTATCCAGCGCCGGGCCCACCGAGTTCCCGATCGGGTACGCGCCTGCATCCAGTCGGAAGTATCCAAGATGCTGGCTCTAGGGGTGATCGAACCCTCTGACAGTCCATGGGCCAGCCCGGTCGTGCTGGTCCCCAATGCCGCCGCCCCTGGCATCACCCCCGAACTCAGATTTTGTGTGGACTACCGGGGCTTGAACGCCGTCACCCGAACAGGCGCTCACCCCATCCCTCGGGCTGATGAGCTGATTGACCGCCTGGGGGCCGCCCGCTACCTGAGCACCTTCGACCTAACTGCGGGCTACTGGCAGATCGGCCTCACCCCGGGCGCCCAGGAGCAATCCGCCTTCTCCACCCCTGATGGCCACTACCACTTCAAGGTGATGGCCTTTGGGATGAAAAACGCCCCCGCCACGTTCCAGAGACTAGTGAACAAGGTACTGGCGGGGCTCGAGGAGTTCAGCGCTGCCTATCTAGACGATATTGCGGTGTACAGTCTCCACTGGGCCGAACACCTCCAACACCTCCATGAAGTCTTGGCCGCCCTCCGACGGGCAGGACTAACAATAAAAGCCAGCAAGTGCCAAATCGGCCAAGGGTCCGTGACCTACCTGGGGCACCAGGTGGGAAGTGGCCAGGTGGCCCCCTCCAACCCAAGATCGCCGCCATCCGGGCCTGGGAACCCCCGGTCACCCAAACAGAGGTCCGAGCCTTCCTACAGGATATTACCGACGCTTCGTGAAAGACTACGGCAGCATTGTGGGCCCCCTCACAGAACCCACATCGAAGAAACACCCACCGAAGGTACACTGGACCCCTGAGTGTCAGGCCACCTTTGAGACCCTCAAAACAGCAATGTGCACCGCACCCGTGCTCCAAGCCCCTGACTACAGCCGGGAATTCATAGTACAGACCGATGCCTCCGATCACGGCGTCGGAGCAGTCCTCTCCCAAATCAATGCAGAGGGAATTGACCAGCCAGTAGCCTTCATTAGCCGACGTCTGCTGGCCCGAGAACAGCGCTGGAGCACCATTGAGCGGGAGGCCTTCGCCGTAGTGTGGGCCCTCAAGAAGCTCCGGCCCTACCTCTTCGGCACCCACTTCCGGGTACAAACTGACCACCGACCTCT
The DNA here is from genome assembly GCF_964263255.1 of Lissotriton vulgaris. Taxonomy (NCBI): domain Eukaryota; kingdom Metazoa; phylum Chordata; class Amphibia; order Caudata; family Salamandridae; genus Lissotriton; species Lissotriton vulgaris. Next base: position 788,082,703 of record NC_141695.1, read on the forward strand.
GCAATGGCTGATGCAGATGCGAGGAGAGAATCCGAAGCTGTTGCGTTGGTCCATCTCCCTGCAGGGGATGGACTTCACTGTGGAGCATCGCCCCGGCAACGACCACGCCAACGCAGACGGCCTGTCCCGCTTCTTCTGCCTCGGCGAGGAGAATACCCAAGAAGATGGGTGACTCTCCCTGCCTTCAGCTGGGGGGGACACGTGTTGGACCTGGCCTCGTGGCGTGGCCCCACTCCTCCCGCATGGCGGGTCCCGGACTACCTAGACACCTGTTCCCCGGCCAAGAGCGGCAGCTTCCACCTTCCACGAGTGCCGCCCCTCCGGTCCGCCCCCAGCTCTCCCCCGACGGAACTCGACCTCATCTCCTCAACCCTCTCAGCTGGCCCGGACTCTTTCCCGGATCCTCGTCTCCGGCCCAGCCGCCATCTTGGACCCTCCACGACCAGGCCTCGTGGCCTCGGCCCGACCCCAGCCTCAGGCCCAGCGAAGCCCTACATCGAGGCACCACGATCCAACCAGGGGGTAAAGAGACCACTTGACGAGTCAATGGGAGAAGGAGTTTCGATGGACCCCCATCCGCCTGGTTTCGATCGCCCCCAGCCTCCCTGGGCGCTGGCTCCACCCCCCTGCTGGGTGTCTGGACTCGCACATCCCAGACCCCCCGACCTCCAAGTGCGAGGGTCCGGACATCAAAGGGCACCAGACCTATAACTGGGGCAGCTCCAGAGCAGGAAGTCAGTTGTATCCTGGAGTCGAGAGACACCGAGACGAACTCATCTTCTTGCAACCATCCTTGGAGTCCTGCTGGCGCGGCTCATCTTCGTGAACCATCCTTGGAGTCCTGCTGGCGCTGCCGCGGCTCATCTTCGTGAACCATCCTTGAAGTCCTGCTGGCGCTGCCGCGGCTCATCGTCGTGAACCATCCTAGGAGTCCTGCTGGCGCTGCCGCGGCTCATCTTCATGAACCATCCTTAGAGTCCTGCTGGCGCTGCCGCGGCTCACCTTCGTGAACCATCCTTGGAGTCCTGCTGGCGCTGCCGCGGCTCATCTTTGTGAACCATCCTTGGAGTCCTGCTGGCGCTGCCGCGGCCCATACCAGAGAACCCTCCAGCTCGAGGATTGAGAGCTGTGCGTCAGGCACCCCTGTACCGTACCGGTACTAAGACTGTCCCGCTACCCCCTTCCTACAGAGACTAAGTCTAAGAGGGATCCCAGTATCCCGTTCCTTCTGTATTTCTGCTATAACCTGCCAAAGAATACCGATAAAAGTGTTAAGAACCTATCCTTGTGTGGTGTCCATCTGTAGGGGGGTGGTTGCTCTTCCGTACGATCTGAGGAGAGGGCCCTCGCCAGGAGGCCTCTCCCCCTTGCTCGGCCGACCCTCAGGTTTCCAGTCTAACACCCCCTCACCCTCACACCCTCACCCTCACACTCCCTCACCCTCACACCCCCTCACACCCTCACCCTCACAAACCCCCTCACACACCCTCTCACCCTCACACCCCCTCACCCTCACACCCTCACCCTCTCCCTCACACCCTCACCCTCACACCCCCTCACCCTCACAACTCCACACCCTCACCCTCACACACCCTCAGCCGCACCCCCTCACCCTCACACCCTCACCCTCACACCCCCTCACCCTCACAGTCCCTCACCCTCACACCCCCTCACCCTCACACCCCCTCACAGCCCCTCACATCCCCTCACCCTCACACCCAACACCCCCTTACCCTCACACCCCCTCACCCTCACACACCCTCACACTCCCTCACTCCACCTGACTTCCCCTCACTCCCCCTCACCCTCCCTCACCCTCACACCCCCTCACCCTTGCACACCCTCGCACACCCTCACCCTCACTGCCTCACACCCCCACACCCCCTCACTGTCACACCCCCTCACCCTCACATTCCCTCACCCTCACACACCCTCTCCCTCACACCCCCTCAACCTCACACTCCCTCACCCTCACACCCCCCACCCTCACACACCCTCTCACCCTCACTCACCACCTCACCTTCACACACCCTCTCACCCTCACACACCCTCTCGCCCTCTCACATCCCCTCACCCTCACACCACCACACCCTCACACCCCCTCACCCTCACACCCCCTCACAGCCCCTCACATCCCCTCACCCTCACACCCAACACCCCCTTACCCTCACACCCCCTCACCCTCACACACCCTCACCCTCACACCCCCTCACTCCCCCTCACTTCCTCTCACTCCCCCTCACCCTCACACCCCCTCACACACCCTCACCATTACACACCCTCACACACCCCCTCACTGTCACACCCCCTCACCCTCACTGCCTTACAACCCCACACCCCATTACCCTCACACCCCTTCACCCTCACATACTTACCCTGAAACACACCCTCACTCCCTCACTCTCACACCCCCTCAACCTCACACTCCCTCACCCTCACACGCCCTCACCCTCACACCCCCCCACCCTCACACACCCTCTAACCCTCACTCACCACCTCTCCTTCACACACCCTCTCACCCTCACATGCCCTCTCACATCCCCTCACCCTCACACCCCCACACCCCTTACCCTCACACCCCCTCACCCTCACACCCCTCACCCTCACACCCCCTCACTCCCTCTCACTCCCCCTCACCCTCACACCCCCTCACCCTCACACCCCCTCACCCTTACACACCCTCACACACACCCTCACCCTCACACCCCCTCACCCTCACTGCCTCACACCCCCACATCCCCTCACCCTCACACACCCTCACCCTCACATGCTTACCCTCACACACCCCCTCACCCTCACACACCCTCACTCTCAAACCCCCTCAAATTCACACTCCCTCACTCTCACACGCCCTCACCCTCACACCCCCACCCTCACACACCCTCTCACCCTCACTCACCACCTCACCTTCACACGCCCTCTCACCCTCACACACCCTCTCACCCTCCCACACCCTCACACCCTCACACCCTTTCAACCTCACACCCCCATACACTCACACCCCTTCACCCTCACCCCCTCATCCTCACACCCCCTCACCCTCACCCTGTCACCCTCACCCGTCACCCTCACACCCCCTCACCCCCTCCCCCTTTCACCCCCTCACCCTCACCCACTCACCCTCACACCCCCTCACCCTCACCCTCATCCTCACAACCCCACACCCTAACACACCCTCATACTCACACACCCTCACCCTCACACACCCCCTCACCCCCACACACCCTCACACCCCCTCATGCTCACTCCCCCTCCCCCTCACACACCCTCACACTCACACACCCCCACACCCCCTCACCCTCACACCCCCTCACCCTAACTCCCCCTCACCCTCACACACCCTCACCTTCACACCCCCTCACACCCCCCTCACCCTCACCCTCACACCCCCACACCTTCACCCCCTCACACCCCCACACCCCCTCACCCTCACACACCCACGCCCCCACCCTCACCCCCTCACCCTTACAAACCCTTCACCCTCACATCCCCTCACTCACACCCCCCTCACCCTCACACCCCCTCACCCACACCCTCACACCCTCACACACCCTCACTCTCACTCACCCTTTCACCCTCACTCACCCTCTCACCCTCACACACCCTCTCACCCTCACACACCCTCTCACCATAACACCCCCTCACACCCCCTTACCCTCACACCCCCTCACCCTCACACCCCCTCACCCTCACACCCTCACCCTCACACACCCTCACATCCCTTCACACCCTCACCCTCACATATACCCTCACACACCCTCTCACCCTCGCACACCCTCACCCTCACACATACTCACACCCCTTCACCCTCACACACCCTCACCTTCACAACCCTCTCACCCTCACACACCCTCACTCACCCTCACACACCCTCACATACCCTCACCCTCACACACCCTCACCCTCACACAACTTCACCCTCACAACCCCTCACACTCACACAGCCTCACACACTCTCACCCTCACACCCCCTCACCCTCACAACCCTCTCCCCCCTCACACCCCCTCACCCTTACACCCCCTCAGCCTCACACCCCCTCACTCTCACACCCCCTCCCACCCCCTCACCCTCACCCTCTCACTCACCATCATGCCCCTCACCCACACACCCCCTCACCCTCACACACTCACCCTCACACACCCTCACACCTTCACCCTCACACCCCCTCACCCTCACAACCCCTCATACCCTCACCCCCACACCCCCTCACCCCCTCACCTCACCCTCACAGCCCCTCACCCTCACAGCCCCTCACCCTCACACCCCCGCACAATCGCACACCCCCACACCCTCTCACCCTCACAGCCCCTCACCCTCACACCCCCTCACACTCGCACACCCCCACACCCTCTCACCCTCACACCCCCTCACCCTCACTCCCCTCACCCTCACACCCCCTCACCCTACACCCCTAACCCTCACACCCCCTCACACCCCCCTCACCCTCACACCCCACACCTTCACCCCCTAACCCCCTCCACACCCCCACACCCTCACACACCCACCCCCTCACCCTTATACACCCCTCACCCTCACACCCCCTCACTCACACACCCCCTCACCCTCACACCCCCTCACCCACACCCTCAAACCCTCACTCACCCTCACTCTCACTCTCTCACCCTCACTCACCCTCTCACCCTCACACACCCTCTCACCCTCACATACCGTCTCACCCTCACACCCCCTCACCCTCACACACCCTCACATCCCTTCACACCCTCACCCTCACACACACCCTCACACACCCTCTCACCCTCGCACACCCTCACCCTCACACATCCTCACACCCCCTCACCCTCACACATGCTCACCTTCACAACCCTCTCACCCTCACACACCCTCACTCACCCTCACACACCCTCACCCTCACACCCCCTCACCCTCACACCCCCTCACTCTCACACACCCTCACACACCCTAACTCACCCTCACCCTCACAACCCTCTCACCCTCACACCCTCACTCACCCTCACACACCCTCACCCTTACACCCCCTCAGCCTCACACACCCTCACCCTCACACCCCCTCACCCTCACACCCCCTCACCCTCACTCACCATCACACCCCTCACCCTCACACACCCTCACCCTCACACCCCCTCACCCTCACACCCTCACTCACCATCACACCCCTCACCTTCACACCCCCTCACCCTCATACCCCCTCACCCTCATACACCCTCACCCCCACACCCCCTCTCCCTCACAGCCCCTCACCCTCACACACCCTCACCGTCACACAACCTCACCCTCACACACCCTCACTCACCCTCACACCCTCACCCTCACACCCCCTCACCCTCACAACCCTCTCACCCTCACACACCCTCACTCACCCTCACCCTTACACACCTTCACCCTCACACACCCTCTCACCCTCACACACCCTCACTCACCCTCACACCCTCACCCTCACACACCCTCACCCTCACACCCCCACACCCTAACACCCTCACACCCCCTTACCCTCACACCCTCACCCTCACACCCCCTCACCCTCACACACCCTCACTCACCCTCACACCCCTTCACCCTCACACCGCCTCACCCTCACAACCCTCTAACCCTCACACACCCTCACCCTCACACCCCCTCACACCCCCTCACCTTCACACCCCCTCAAACCCCCTCACTCACCCCTACACACCCTCACACACCCTCACCAGCATAGCATAACAAAACATAGCATAGCATAACAAAACACAGCATAGAATAGCATAACAAAAAAGCATAGGATAGCAAAACATAGCATAGCATAACAAAACAAAGCATAGTGTAGCAAAACAAAACATAGCACAACAAAACAAAACATAGCATAGCAAAACACAACAAAGCATAGCATAGCATAACAAAACAAAAGCATAGCATAACATAACAAAGCATAGCAAAACAAAACATAGCATAGTATAACAAAACATAGCATAGCATAACAATACACAACAAAACATAGCAGAACAAAACATAGCATAACATAACAAAACATAGCATAACATAATAAAACATAGCATAATAGAACAGCATAACAAAACATAGCAAAACATAGCAAAACACAACAAAACATAGCATAGCATAACAAAACACAACAAAACATAGCATACATAACAAAACATAGCATAGCAGAGCATAGCAAAACATAGCATAGCATAACAAAACACAACAAAACACAGCATAGCATAACAAAACACAACATAGCACAGCATAACAAAACACATTTTAGCATAGCATAACAAAACATAGCATAACAAAGCATAGCATAGCATAACAAAACATAGCATAACAAAACATAGCATTGCAAAGCAAAGCATAGCATAATAAAACACAACAAAACATAGCATAGCATAACAAAACACAGCATAGCAAAACACAACTAAACATAGCATAGCATAACAAAACACAACAAAATATACCATAGCATAACAAAACAAAGCATAGGATAGGATAGGAAAACAAAACATAGCATAGCATAATAAAACACAACAAAACATAGCATAGCATAATAAAACACAACAAAACATAGCATAGCAAAACATAACAAAACATAGCATAGCAAAACAAAGCAAAACATAGCATAGCATAATAAAAGACAACAAAACATAGCATAGCATAACATAACAAAACATAGCATATCAAAACAAAGCAAAACAAAGCATAGCATAATAAAACACAACAAAACATAGCATACCAAAACATAGCATAGCATAACAAGGCATAGCATAGCAAAACATAGCATAGCATTGCAAAACATAGCATAGCATAACAAAACATAGCATAGCATAACACAACACAGCATAGCATAGCATAACAAATCAAAGTCTAGGATAGCAAAACATAGCATAGCATCACAAAACAAAACATAGGATATCAAAACAAAACATAGCATAGCATACAGCATCACTCAGCACCACCACAGCATCACTGAGGGGCACCACAACATCACTATGCACTACCACAGCATCACTGAACGCCAAAGCATCACTCGTTCGCCATCACAACATCACTCAGAGCACCCCACAGCATCAATCTGTGCAACTATTCAACAGCAACTGGTTCAAATATGTTCTCTCAATGTTTCAAGCTTTATTACAGATGTAACAAAAAGATGTTAATATTTCACTTCTGTTCTTGGATTCTCGTCACAATAAAATACACTGAACATAATCTTCACAAAAGTTATTTACAAAAGTTTAAGCTATTGCTATTATAAATTACAATAACTTTTATTTAAGTATGAATTCTTAAAAAAATTGAAAGCCATTGTTATTTGTAATATCAATACATGTAAGTCACGTAAATGCAACACATATTGCATTACAAATGCTATAGGTGTGACATTTGCGAAAGTTATAACTATTGGCATTGTAAATGACAAAGCTATTAATTTCGCTATTTTCAAAAACAAAACATAAATAAAAAATGTGTCATTTATATTACCAATAGCTCAAACTTTCCTAATGCGAGACCTATTGCATTGCAAATGCTTGTTGTTAAATGTCTTTTACCTCAGTTGTTAACTCATACCAGCCTTTGGGGCTGGCATAGTGCATTAAATGCTCTTCTTTGACATCTTGGGAACTGCAGGTTGGGAATTTGAATCTACACAAGGAGATCCCAGCCTGTCACACTTCCGGGGTCTAAAAACAGGCTCCCATTCAAAACTCTATTTATAGCACTTAGAAGTGGATACAAAGCTCCATTATGTGTTTTTCACCAAACATTGAGCAGGGGCATCGCTGGTGTTCCTGGTAGCGCCTTTTGAACACAATATAATGGTACTGCTGGCATCCATTTTGCAGCTCTTTGGCCCTCATTAATTCAGATGGGTCTGGTAATGCAGATACCAGGGCCCATCGAAATCATGAGTTCAGCGGAAACACAGCCGATAGGTGGTATTTCAACTGGAGATTTCAGTACGGCCCACTGCCCAGGTGTATTTGCCTATACGAACTGAACATCAGCAGAATGAGATTATGTGCCCTTATGTTACTCGTAGCACCCGCTGAAGAGTAGTAATTTGGGGTTACTAGAAACACCATGTTACTGCCAGTAGCCATTCAGCAGCAAGGCGGTGTGACTAGTAGCATCTATTGAGCAGTACCATCTAGGGGCAACTTTACAAGAAAGTGACGCATCTCTGCGTCGGAGCAGAGATGTGTTAGTTTATCTGTGCCTGCGTGCGAAACCCTTGCGCCATCAGGGCCCATCGAAATCATGAGTTCAGCGGAAACACAACCGATAGGTGGTCTTTCACCTGGAGATTTCAGTAGGGCCCACTGCCCAGGTGTGTTTGCCTATACGAACTAAACATCAGCACAATGAGATTATGTGCCCTTACGTTACTCTTAGCACCCGCTGAAGAGCAGTATATTGCGCTTACTAGCAACACCATGTTATTGCCCGTATCCATTTCGCAGCAACGCAGTGTAACTAGTAGCATCTATTGAGCAGTAACAACTAGGGGCAGATTTACAAGAAACTGACGCATCTCTGCGTTAGAGCAGAGACGTGTCAGATTCCCTGTGCCTGCGTGTGAAACCCTTGCACCACCATGGATGCATCGTCTTTACAATGCGACACTCCATGGAGCAAGGATTGATAGATGCGTCAGAAATTCTGAAGCATCTGTTGGAGCGAAAGTTACGCATTACTGGAGTTGTGTCACAAGCACGATGCAACTCCAGCAATGCATGGGGAGGCCTATACTTATTTTGCTGCTTCATTCCTTACGCCTGCTTCAAGCAGGCATAAGGTTTTGACGCAGTGGCGTCCTAGGAGTGGCACAGTGTAATCTTGTAGATTTCAAGGTGTCACTTCTATGAGGATTTCCTATGTGAGAACGCCCACCCTGCATACATTATACCTAACGCAGGTATAATGTGGCGCATGGCTTTATAACGTGATGCATCTCCTTAGATTAAACCCTGTGGAGGCCCCTAGAAAATCTAAATTTCAGGGGCCGCCCTCGCCCATTATTTCCTAATACATTTTTAATTTTACCAACCTAACAATTTTAAGAAACCAATTTTATTACACAATACTAGACATCAACAATTATTGTTATTAATCAAAAAGTACATTTTCTTAAATGTAATAAACCAACAAAACTTCAAATATTCACTTTCCTCAATTTGTTTGTGGTGAAATCTTTCAGTGTATCTTGGAAGTCTAACTTTTGTAAGACGTTGTATTCAGTGGAATCTTTAATGTAAAGTTTTCGTTTTTGTGAGTTGATTAATTTTTTTTTCTCTCTTCAGGCAACAGTTTAAGAAAGCTTGATTGTAATTTTCTTTCAAGATCAAATCCAAATTATTTTTAGCCCTTTTGTGTGGCCCCTAAAAGGAGTGGGGCCCATAGGCCTGCGCCTACTTTGCCTATTTGGTAATCCGGAACCGACAGGAAGAGTGACACGATAGCAACACTCAATTCCCTTGGAGGTTGAGCTTCTGGTAGCAATGACTCTAGTGATCAAAGTAAAGCACTCCCCGGGGTTCCGAAGGATGGACCAGTGCCTTCCTTTGGCCTAAGCAAGGTTTAATGCCAGTGCCCAGTGATCTCTACGCTTACCCTAACTTGTCTACACGGTTAGGATTCCAGGTCCAAGCTTGGCAAAACTGAGACAGGACTTTGGGTGATGTTCAGATGCCAATCTAATCCAGAACCCTTGGCTGATTTTTCATAAACCTGCTGATTCTTGTCATCCAGCGACAGCTGGCACAAGCAGAAGCTGTCTAACCTCAGAGGGCTGTCTCAGTCCGTGCAAGCGAAGGGTGGACAGGAGCAGAGGCGGCCTTAGGCATGTGCAAGCTGTGCACCAGCACAGGGCTACCAAACCCCAGGGGCCACCACGCCAATATATATCCTTAATATAATAATCCTCTGAGGATGGATACATATTTGCGTGGCGGCCCCTGGCAGTGATTTGGCGGCCTCCGGCTCTGTTCCACTTCCAAACACCCTGACCCCCCCCACCCTCTTTACTGGCCTCCGCGCTCTGCCCCGCCCGGACCCCCTCTTCCAGGGCCCCCTACCTACGCTCCCTGCCCAGGGCCACCATGAGCCTAGAGCCGCCCCTGACAGGAGAAGGAATGTATGTTGGCAGAATCAGAACCTTCTGATTGGACGTGCAGATGAGGGGCTTTGCTTTATGAGTCGTATTATCTTCAAGATTAAAAAAATCAGGAGTCAAAAAAGCCTGGGTCTTCGAAAAGATATCTGTGTGTTTGCCTTTACACCTGCGAGTATTCATCATTTTGCAGTAATGAGGGGTTCTGTTTACGAGTGTTTAGTTGAGAGTGTGAAGAGTGTAAGCGGGCAGGGTGATGGGATGGGAACAGAATCATAGAAATTAACATAGACAGAGAAAATGCTCTTTTAACGTGTAACCAGTTTCAATTATTGCAATATGAATAATATGGATTGTTATATTTTCTAAATAAAGGTCTATGCAGTAATAGTGGTTTTCTAATTGATATTTGCAGTGACCCCTGGAGAAGTGCTTGTGAAGCATGAAATGCATTGGGTTGAAATAAAGTACACTGTTTTGGACGAATCATGCGTTCTCATCGTGTTCTTGAGAGAGGTCTGAATGGGCACATCTTGAGCACTTGAAGCTTTGAAAAAGCATGGTACCCTGCATGTGGCTGAAACAAGGAAGAGCAAGAAAAATTGGGATTAAAAGTGGAGTAAATACAGTAACAAGAATGATTTAATTGGAGCATTATTGTAAATCTACTTTGGCTGTGAGACTGGGTTTGGGGTGTAATATCACTCCACACAGCACAGCTTACACCTGTGAGTGCACACATGTATGAACATGGATATGAATTTGTGGACACATGCATGTATGTGCTTGCATGGAAGAGCGGGTATGCATGTACAGCACGTTCCTTTCTTTTATCCTGGCAAATCAATCAATCAATCAATCAATCATATCATTTGTAAAGCACACTACTCACCCATGAGGGTCTCAAGAAGCTGGGGTGGGGAAGGCTGCTACTGCTCGAAAAGCCAGGTCTTGAGGAGTTTTCTGAAGGTCAGCAGGTCTTACGTCAGCGGTAGGTGGATGGGGCGGGTGTTCCAGGTCTTGGTGGCGAGGTGGGAGAACAATCTGCCACCAGAGGCCGCTCTTCAGAAGAGAGGGACTGTGGCGAGGGCGAGGTCGGCGGAGCAGAGCTTGCGGGTGGGGGTGTAGAAGCTGAGTCGTCTGTTGAGGTACGTTGGGCTGGTATTGTGGAGTGCCTTGTGTGCGTGGGTGAGGAGCTTGAAGGTTATCCTCTTTTTGACCGGAAGCCAGTTCAGGTCTCTCAGGTGGGGTGTGATGTGGCTGCGGCGAGGGATGTCAAGGATCAGGCATGCAGAGGCGTTCTGGATGTGTTGGAGCTGTCTCAGGAGTTTGGCCGAGGCTCCTGCGTAGAGGGCGTTTCCGTAGTCCAACCTGCTGCTGACAAGGGCCTGGGTGACCGTTCTTCTCGTTTCTGTGGGGATCCACTTGTAGATTCTGTGGAGCATGTGGAGGGTGTTGAAGCAGGAGGAGGAGACGGGTTTTGACCTGTTTAGTCATGGAGAAGGTGTAGTTGAGGATGACCCCGAGGTTGCGTGTGTGGTCGTGGGTTTTGGGGCGGTTCCCAGTGCGGTCCGCCACCAGGAGTTGTCCCAGGCCGAAGGGGTGGATCCAAGGATGAAGACCTCCATTTTGTCCGAGTTCAGCTTCAGTCGGCTGTTTCTCATCCATTTAGCGACGGCCTTCATTCCTTCGTGAAGGTTGGTTTTGGCGGTGTGGGGGCCTTGGTGAGGGAGAGGATCAGCTGGGTGTCATCGGCGTAGGAGATGATGTTGAGGTCGTGCCGACGGGCGGCTTGGGCGAGCGGTGCCATGTAGATGTTAAACAGAGTTGGGTTGAGGGATGAGCCCTGGGGTACGCCGCAGATGATCTTGGTGGCTTCGGAGCGGAAGGGGGGAAGGCGGACGCTCTGTGTTCTGCTGGAGAGGAAGGAGGTGGTCCAGTCCAGGGCCTTCTCTTGAATCCTGGCGTTGTGGAGGCGTGTTCGTAGTTTGTGGTGGCAGACTGTGTCGAAGGCGGCTGACAGGTCCAGGAGGATGAGGGCCGCCGTTTCTCCGTTGTCCAGCAGGGACTTGATGTAATCGGTGGCAGCGATGAGGGCAGTCTCGGTGCTGTGGTTGCTGCGGAACCCGGACTGGGAAGTGTCCAGGATGTTGTTCTCCTCGAGGTAGCGGGTCAGTTGTTCGTTGACTGTCTTCTTGATGACCGTTGCTGGGAACGGGAGCAGGGAGATGGGCCGGAAGATCTTGAACTCCTTGTGGTCCGCCTTGGGTAAAATAAAACATGGCAACCATGGGCCAGATGTAGGTAAATGGCATTTACCGATTCGTAAATACCGAATTTTACCGATTCGGTATTTACAAATCGGTAAATGCTATGTAGGTATTTTTACCGTATTTTTTACCGAATCTGTAACATTCGGCAATTACCGAATCGGTATTTACCGATTCGGTAATTGCCATTGATTCCTATGGGCCATGAGATCCCATAGGAACCAATGTCAATTACCGAATCGGTAAATACCGATTCTGTAAAATTACCGAATTTACAAGGGGGAAAGGGTGTCACTTTTGACACCCTGTTGCACCCCTGATTCAGGCTTGTGTGCCATGTGGCACACATAAATGCCCTCGGGGCACGTATGTGTGCCACATGGCACAGGTGTACATGCACAGATGTGCATGTACACAGGAATTCGTTATTTACCATGCAATAGTATTACATGGTAAATAACAAATTCTTAGGGGCCTGTGGCACTGTTTCCTGTGCCATCTACATATTGATTTACCGATTCAGTAAATATACCGATTCGGTATTTTACAGAATCGGTAAATTTACCAAATCGGCAAATTTACTGATTCTGTAAAAAATAGGCCCCCTACATCTCTATCACCAAATACCGGTATTTGGTGCCCTACATCTGGCCCCATGTCGCCTATTCAAGCGTGCTAATGTGCAAAACGTGATACCTTCTTTTGTTATTCTTTTTTCATGAGCATGGATGCAACGTTATAAACTAGGGGCTGATAAAGAGAAACACAAGTACTCTACTTACAATGCGTCAGGCCATTACCTTGTATAGTCTGATGCAGAGGAGTGGACACGGCTTAGATATATTTTAATTTAGATGCCACTTTACAAAACTACTTACAACAGTGTCTACCCTGGCAGGCAACACTTAACAGAGTAAAATAAACAATCCTTCACGCGTGAATTCTGTGGCAGGTACTGAAAAGTTCCTCTTTATACAGGTATTTGCGTGGATGAGCTATCATGGACAACCAACCACATTTACCTTAAATATGGGCTTGTTTATGCAAGAGACATTAGAGGGTCAAACGAAGGGAGCGCGCAGTGACATCCTGTATGGCCCATCTGCATCACATCTAGTCATCCACAGGTATCTTCTACATGATGTCCCAATGCGAGGATCGCGGACGTGTGCAGCTAGGGTGAATTTCACGGACTGTCCGTAATTTGAACCTCACGTCCGTTGTCCGTAAGGATCCCTTTTACGTACGCCTTTTGTTAGTAATTTTGCCCATTACAGGAGTAGTACTGCTCCCCTGTGAGAAGCCTTAGCCTCCTGAAGGGGCTGCCTCACACTCCTCCTCGAGCACAGGAGCAGCTCCACCCTGCCCGATGTCATTCTGTCTGTGGCTAATTGCCACATACAGAATGACAATGGGGCAGTCTGGGCTGTTAAAGCATGTGGTGGCCTCCCCCAGCCTCAGTGCACAGCAGGGCATTCTGTTAGATGGATAAAAGGTAAAGCGCCCATGCTGCAACATGAGGAAACAGTTTATATAAAGAAGCATGTGAATTAAGTTAAAGAAATCAGTTTATATAAAGAAGCCTGTGAAACAAGTTAAAGAGAATGAAGTTTGCAGTGGAGGGCGTTCACGACCTTGGGCCCGCCCCCTGAGGGTGTTCACATCGCCAGAGGCGGGAACGGTGCCTATTTAGGTATCTCCGCATTTTCCCGCGCAGCGGACGCGCTTGATTTACTAGGCGTTGAGGTGCTGCCGGAGAAGTGTACTGATCGGCAATACTTGTGTTTTTAAACTAGTGCTTTTAAACAATTGTGAATCATGTGTTTTAAACTTCTGTGCCCCTACCTGTTGATCTTCCGGTCGGCGCCTCGTTCCACCGTGGCAAGTACCGTTTGCAGTGGAGGGTGTTCACGACCTTGGACCCGCCCCCTGAGGGTGTTCACATCGCCAGAGGCGGGGACAGTGCCTATTTAGGTATCTCCGAATTTTCCCACGCAGCGGACGCGCTTGATTTACTAGGCGTTGAGGTGCTGCCGGAGAAGTGTACTGATCGGCAATACTTGTGTTTTTAAACTAGTGCTTTTAAACAATTATGAATTGTGTGTTTTAAACTTCTGTGCCCCTACCTGTTGATCTTCCGGTCGGCGCCTCGTTCCACCGCGGCAAGTGCTGTTTGCAGTGGAGGGCGTTCACGACCTTGGGCCCGCCCCCTGAGGGTGTTCACATCGCCAGAGGCGGGGACAGTGCCTTTTTAGGTATCTCCGCATTTTCCCGCGCAGTGGACGCGCTTGATTTACTAGGCGTTGAGGTGCTGCCGGAGAAGTGTACTGATCGGCAATACTTGTGTTTTTAAACTAGTGCTTTTAAACAATTGTGAATCATGTGTTTTAAACTTCTGTGCCCCTACCTGTTGATCTTCCGGTCGGCGCCTCGTTCCACCTTGGCAAGTGTTCACATCGCCAGAGGCGGGGACAGTGCCTATTTAGGTATCTCCGCATTTTCCCACCCAGCGGACGCGCGCGGCGGGTAGCCGGCGGCTCGCCGAAGGCGAGACCGTCTGCGCCCGTCTGCGCTGGTCCGTCATCAGGCGCCAGGAGTTCTGCCTGATAGTACAATAATGGCCCCATACACGCGAGGAGAGCTATTGGCCCTTCATAGGAATATTGCCTGCATGCCCCATTTATGGCATCCGGGCACTCTCAGCCTGTGGTGCAAGCACTGCGGTCATTAGGCCACTGAGGCCTCCACGACTTCTCTGACTCCCAGTTGCACATTACAAAAAACTGAAAAACTTAAGATATTTAGCTTAAACTGCAGGTCCATGGTTAAACACCACGAAGATATCTCTGAACTCCACCTGGATCATAATCCTGACATACTATATCTTACTGAGACGTGGTTGACTGACGAGTCTGGCGCTACTTTAGCCCTAGCTCTACCCCCAGGTACTTCATTCGGGCCCAGAATAGGATGAAGGGGAGGGGCGGAGGATTGGCTACTATTTTCAAATCGAGTCTTGCCTGCACCCTTTCCCCGGCTAACATAGCTGACTGTGAAAGTGTCCTATTTAAGATCAGGGTTTCTGACATCTTCACCCTTACAGGTCTCCTAATATATCGCCCCCCTGGTCCAGCTGGCACTTTTCAAGACTCCCTAGCTGCGACTATTTCTACTATAAAACTGCAATCAGCCAACTTTAGTGTCCTGGGCGATTTAAATCTTCATCTTGAGTGTCTTGACTCTCCTGCCATATTGAATTTTGTGGGCGACCTGGAGGCCTGCCAACTTATTCAGCTGGTTAGGGGACCCTCGCACTCTGCAGGACATTTGTTGGATCCCGTATTTTTTCAATATCCAAGAAATCATTGCACACCCTCCCCTCCCGCTTATCTGGACGGATCACCATCTTATTCATATCTCCATAGGGATACCAGCTGGCCCTAGGCCCAAGTCTCTCCACCCCCCTCTTGAGACATCCCTGGCACAAACTTGATGGTGCCCTATTTGAATCCAGACTCAAACTTTCACGGCCTAAATGGTCTAGCAATCTGGAGGAGGCTGATAAAGCCTATAGGAAATGGATCACTGATGCACCGGATCATTTTATTCCCAAAAAATTGTCAAGGCCCTATCGCGACCAGGCTAACCCGTGGTATTCGGAAGAACTGGCCATTGGGAAAAAACAATGTAAAATTCTCAAGCGCAAATGGAGACGCTCATATGACCCCATAGCAAAAGGCAGCTATAGATCTGCTACCAAATTGTATCACAAGCAGATAAAAAAGGCTAAAGCCATCTACTACCCTAATTTGATCAACTCGAGTACCAATTGTTCGAAAACCATCTTTTCCTAGATAAAGGATTTGTCTAAAGCCCCTGAGGCCACTGAAAGCGCAATAGGATCCAATACTCAATGTGAAGAGCTAGCCTGCTTTTTCGTAGGAAAGGTTAAAGGTATGTACAACACCTTAAATTCTAATGCCCCGACTACGCCTCTCCCTGAAGCCACAGTCTCAACCACCTTATCTCACTCCCTTCTAACCTTCCCCCCTCTATCCCTGGCTGAGCTGGAGCTTCTTGCTGCTAAAGTCAAGTCTGGCTCTCCGGATGACCCGGTCAAACCTGAGACGTTCCGACTTCATCGCGAATCCATTTTGCTGGAGGGTCGCGAGCTGATTAATCAATCTCTCCAATTAGCCACAGTTCCCAGCTCCTGGAAGCATGCTAAGGTGGTCCCTTTGCTACAAAAATCTACTCTGGACCCCTTAAGGCCGGATAGCTACAGGCCTATCTCCCTGCTGCCATATTTGGCCAAGGTCACGAAATCGCACGTGAATGCTGCCTTGACCAGGTACTTGGAAACAAATGATATTCTGGCCGAGTCTCAAAATGGCTTCAGAGCCAATCATAGTACAGAGTTGGCCCTCCTGGCAGTTACCGAACAGCTGAGGGTGGCTAAGATCTGGGCAACACTTCCGCCCTTATTCTGCTGGATTTGAGTGCGGCCTTCGACGCGGTCTCCCACAGGATCCTGCTTAAACGTCTTGGGGAAATTGGAGTCTGGGGCGGCGCCCTGGACTGGTTCGTGTCATTTCTATCTGACCGATCCTTCCAGGTGCATGCCGCTCCGTACTCGTCCAGTAGACACCCTCTCAGCTGTAGGGTCCCTCAAGGCTCAGCTCTTAGTCCCACGTTATTCAAATTGTACGTCAGACCCCTGGCCATACTAGCAAGAGAACGGGATATCAAATTAACTTCTTATGCTGTCGACACTCAGCTTATTTTTACTTTCTCCAACAATGCTGAGTCTGACCAAGCTAAATTTGGTGAAGATCTTATGGCCATCGCCAACTGGCTATCTAATAACTGCCTACAACTTAATGCCTCCAAATCAGAGGTGCTCATAGTTGGTCGGAACCCACAGAAGTGGGCCGAGCACTGGTGGTCCTCCACACTGGGCCTGCCCCCGACCCCAAAGCAGGAAGTAAAAAATCTAGGAGTCTTGCTGGACAATGACCTGGCCTTGGACTCCCATGCAAAAAAAGTGGCAGGTACTTGCTATGGGCGCCTCCGTGCCCTCAGACCCATCCTGGGATTTTTTGAACCTCCAACCCGGCAGATAATAGTCCAGTCCATGGTCCTCTCACATCTGGACTACTGTAACGTTCTCTTCCTGGGCTCCAATCTGACTGTCATTAAAAGACTTCAGAGGGCTCAGAATGCTGCAGCCCGCACTCTGCTTACCCTGCTAAAACACTGCTCCGCATCACAGGCTCTCGTTCGGTTGCACTGGCTCCCTGTAAAACAGAGAATCCTATTTAAGACCCTATGTGTAGCTCACAAAATTTTACACGGACCAGGTCCTCATATCCTGAAGGGACTTTGCACCTTCTATACCCCGACGCGCGATCTTCGCTCTGCAGATCTCCACCTGGCCTGTACTACGAGGGTTTGAAGGAGCAGAGCGGGAGGACGCTCATTTAAGCACAAGGCTCCACTACTTTGGAACTCTATCCCTCTACAAGCACGATCCACTACGCATCATCAGCGCTTCCGCAAGTTAATTAAAACTTGGCTATTTTCGTCAATCTAACCTGCAGTGCTGTGGAGGCCGGTATCACACTCCCTCTCCACACACAGCCTTGCAGCCTCTCTGTCACACATGTCTGTAAGCGCTGGGATGCCCCGTTGCTGGGGTAGCCATGCGCTATACAAAACAATTTAACATAACATAACATAACATAACATAATGAAAGGAAGGATGAATGAGTGAGTGGAAGGAAGGATGAGAGAAAAGGTAAATAGATGGATGTATGGGTGGAAGGGTAGATGGATGGGTAAAAGGGTGGGTGTGTGAGTGAAAGGATGGATGGATGAGTGAAAGGGTAGATGATGGGCGAGTGATTTGGTGGATGGATGAGTGAAAGGATGGATGGATTGATGAATTGATAAGTGAAACGGGTGAATGGATGGATGAGTGATAGAATGGATGTAAAGATTGATGAGTGAGTGAAAGGGGTAGATAGACAAAAGGATGGATAGATGAGTGGAAATGTGAAAGGGTGGATGGATGAGAGAACGGATGGATGGATGAGTGAAAGGATGGATGAGTGATAGAGTCAATGGATGGATTCATGAATGGATGAGTAGATGGGAGGATGGGTGGAAGGATGGATGGCTGGATAAGTGAAAGTGGGATGGAGAGAGTAAAGGAGGATGGATGACCGAAAGGGTGAATGGGTGGAAGGATAAGTGACTGGGTGGATGGATGAGTACGTGAAAGGATGGCTGGATGGGTGATAGGGTAAATGGCTGGATGGATGAGTGAATAGATGGATGGGTGGATGGATGGATGGATGAGTGAAATGATGGATGGAAGGATACATGGTGGATAGGTTTGCAAATGGTTGAATATGTTTGGATATAGATGGAAGGACAGAATGAATGGGGAAAGGATGAATGATAGATGCAGGAATGATCACACCTTGTAGCACCCATTATCTTAAGTAACATTTCCTATAGATTCACTTTCACGTTTATGAGTCATTGTCTCTATATGATGTGTGTGATGTAACGCACTCCGACACCCTGCCCTAAATACTTGGGATGAGTAGCACTATAAAAGAAATTAAATACACATGAGAGACAGTCTATGTGAGGACGACGGTCACCATTGGAGGGTAGTAGCAAGGCCGGACTGGCCTTACCCGGCATCGGGTGCATCCCGGGGAGGCTGGAAAGGGGGGGGGGGCGGTTTTGTTACTGGGGGCTGGCACTGCAAAGTTCCTTGTGTATCCAGTAGTTTTCAGTCAACAATAAAAGCGGCCCCATTTGTATTCTGGTGTGGCTCACCATTGTCTGGTGACTAATACCTGCTGGAGCGAGATGCAAGTTTTGAATCCTCTAAGGTAGCAAGCTGCCTTCATACTGAAAAAACATGAAGTGCACGATTGTCTCAACCTAAAATAAACTTATTTTGATTTATACTTAAGTGGTTGTCTATTTACCTAATGTTATACTATTGCCCGACCTCCTCTGACATGTCTGTAAACCTTACCTTTTGTCCCGAAGTTTTGTCTTGAATTTTGACCTCCTGTCCTGAATTTTTGTCCTGAATTTTGACCCTTTGTCCTGAATTTTTACACTCACCGTCCTGAATGTGCACTGATGCCAGTTGGACACCCTATGTGCAGCTGTGTCCTGGAGAGAAAGGGACCGAGGAGTCAAAAAGTGCCTTTATTGCCAGTGGGTCAAGGGGAGGGCCGGTTAATGTGTGAGGAGGATGGCTGCATCCATGCATAGGCTTGGGATGGTGCCCTCCTACCTGGCACTTACCCTCCCTGGTGGCAACATGACCCGCATAATCTCAGGGCACCCAAGGTGTCTGCTGCGCTCCACACAGGCAAGACTAATATATGCATAGCAGGTAAATTTCAAATCCGAACATGCTCGGTCAATGCTTCATTGAGTGAGTGCTTGCGCTGTGTGGTCCTGCCCATTTCAAGATGTGCTTGTGGATTTCCAGCCCAGAACCTTTATGGGATATCATGTGGCATAACGGCAAGCGCTCTCAACTTCTAGGTGGGGAACCGGGTTTGACTCAAACCCGGTTGGCAGAGTTAATCAAAGTCCTGTCATTCTGGGCAAATTACTTCATCTCCCCCTAACGCTTCTGGTGGTCATGCAAAGCGCTCTGATACCTTCGGGTCGAGTTTGTGCTCTATAATACTCCTAAAAATAATAAATAATTTTACAACTGGGTCACACGGTAAATTAAAAAAACACCTTTGCCAACCATAGTGGTTAACGAAAACATCGTATTGTAGCTGCACCTATGTACCCCTTCATAACTGACAACGTGCCGAAGTACGTTTGCAGATGGGGGGCAAAGTAAAATGCGCAGTAAAACTTTGGTTATTTTTGGTTGGAAGGATGTTAGTCTGTTGAATGGCCTACAACAGAAGAGTTATGGTGTTGCGAATGATGAGCAGAGAAGCGCCCTTATCCTGCCGCATGTCACCGCTCTTAAGCTTGTAGCAAGCAATTGGGAGTGAGGGTTAGAAAGTTTGATATTCATATTGTGGTATTTGGTGAGAAGGGTTTGGGTTAGGAGCGACGCCTGTAGGGGAAGTGTCTTGGGGACATATGTGATGCGGCGGAGATTGCTGTACACATTTTGCTGCAATGGTGTCGCTACACCTAAGTGAAGTGTGGTAGAGATAGCTTTGCATGTGGTCATGCCTACAATCCTTGTTGGCAGAATAGGTGCCAGCAGGGCCATCACTAGCACTGGTGAGGTCTGATGCGACAACCATTTTTGGCACCCCCACACCCATGACTGCCTCCTCGGATTCTCTCACTATTACCGGGCAAAAAGTGCCCCTCATCTCTTCAATCATAAGTTATTGCTAACCACAACACCACCTCTGAGGTCAGCGCCACCCCTGAGGTCAGTACCACCTCTGAGGTCAGCGCCTCCTCTGAGGTCAGCGCCTCCTCCACAGGTCAACGCCCAGTGCCGCCGCACTGTCCTAAGCACTGTCCTAAAGCCGGTCCTGGCTGCCAGTTTGTGGGCCGGTACAGTCCAAGGTGATCGGATGTCAATACTTGCCTTGGGTGGAAGATTGGGTCTGTTTTTTGGTCGGTATGATTCTGAGATATCTACTTAGGAAGAGTTTAGTATTTACCTCCTTCCCGAATTCCAAGCGATCTCTGACAATTCTTGCCTCTGCAGAGAGAGAATTTCATAATACTTGCACTGGAATGAAGATGAGGTTGTGCCAATGCGTGTCTTCTTGTAGGAGGGATAACCAACCGAGGTGCCCATCTAAAGCAGAGGATTCTGTCCTGTGAGTATCTTTGGAGCATTACTTGAGCGAACGATGGGCCAATGCTTTTTATGGCCTTGTGGGCAATGTAGGACGCCTTGAGATTAGAACATCAGGCTAAAGCCGTGCTTGGAGCACCACTGTTAGGTGTTCCTGAAGAATGACAGCACAGAGGGTTCTGGATCCGCTGCAGTATGTCAGAGCAGGCCACTATTTGCATTTCCTAAATTAGACCTAAAGGTGAGGGGGACCTGTAGCATCTGTTGGAAACAAGAATGCAGGAAGATGTGTGAGTGTGAGTTTGCATGGAGCAGAAATGACTTCCCTTGACTTAGTTCACTTGGGGTACCAAGGAATGGCTGGAGGGACTTATGTTCCCTGCATGTCTGGATCACACCTTTGGAAGAGTTACGTTTAAGATGGTCGCTTTGCATCCATCAATCCACAGCTACAAGTCAGTAATCAAGAGGGAGTTGTGAGGATCTTCTGGGTTTTTCAGTTTTACATTGAGATGTGTGGTGAGATGATTACACCTTGAGTTTTCAAAAGTCAGTTACAAGGCACTGAAATAAGGGGAGCAGCACGATGGTGCTTCACCTGCCATGCTGGGAATAGGTGATCCAGTCTGGGGTACTTCTTTGCACGCTAAGGCCCCCCAGCTTCAATTTAGTGTCTGGTGGACTGTTCAATGCAGAGACAGGGATTACCCAGTTGCTCAAGGGGCTGGGCTAAACAACAATAATTAAAATAAAAAACTGCCCCACAGGCTAAGTTCAATCATGCAAGTGTATTTTCTAATTCTTAACCAAAGTTTATATCACTTCTTCTTTTAGTCAATCTTTTTTAAAAATCATGTCGGGGCAAAATCCACTTTAGTGATGATAATTGTATTATAACACGCCTTATACATTAATAATATACAGGCACCAAAGACTATTCCTGTCTGCAGTCAACATATAAAAAAATGTAAAAACAAAATATACTTAAGACCAAACAAAAATACAAAATATGAGAGGCCTAAACAGTCTTCCTCATAGTACAGTTCAAAGAGGAACAAAGACTTGTTCAGAAATGGGCCTCTCCGTGGGCAAAGACGACGCTTCGGTCCTTATAACAATTCTCGAAGGCCATTATCAAGACAGAGCATGGTGTGGGCCACAACATACTGGGTACGTTGCTGATACATTTAAATAAGAATAATCATAATTTATAAACTTATATCTTATACACAACATTTCTGAAACATTTAACAAGAATCAACAGTAAATATGTCTACATTCCATAGCCAGTAAGGTCTATAACAATCGGTAAAATTGATTAATTGAATCACAGATTTTCATAAAACCTTCCTGGAATTTCATTCTTTGTGGAAAACATTTCCATAAATATCACCGTGCCTCATTAACGTTTGTAACCAAAACACCTATTAGTCTCATGCATAATCAATAATCATGTGTCAATTCGTTTTTTTCATTCCACATCATCAAATTAGCATATATATTCATGTAAGCGCTGCTGTAAGGATATCAGCAACAATTCTAGTACATCAGTGGTAAATGTATCATCCTCATTGGGCTTGAATAATTTTGCCTCATCAATGTGATTTATACCTCCTTGTGGGAACAACTGTATATAAATCATCATGGCTTCTCTCAGCTCACCTCAGGTGTATTCAAACAGTGACAATGAATAGTTTAAGCCAGATAAACGTTTGAATTCGTATTTTTCTTGCATTGTGGAATGTTGCATGTAGCTTGTGTTCCAACTGCAGGTGGACAAGGCTTCATTAGTTGAGAGAAAGAATTATTGTTCCTAGTAGAGAGAGGCCTAAGAAGGAGAAAGTGGTAACGGATGGGGAACAAGTTCTCGTGGGAGAAGGAGATGGTGCCAAGGGCGAATGAAATATTTCAGCGTGTGAACATGGAAGCATGGAAGGGAAGACAGAGAACGGTGAAGATGGAAATCTACCAGTGGCATGATGGGAGGTGCCTTAATTCAGTGATTGCTTATGTTATAATTTAGTTATGGACAGCTGACACTCTGCTTTAGGACGACTTGAGGTACAGACCTCATCTTTTACTTTGAGGCTCTTGCTACTTGACCCTGGTTGGAGTTTCTTCTTAGAAAGGCTCTAACAGATAACACCCTTTTCTTTCCTTTGCTAAGCCTGCCCTAGACGAGGATTCCCATTTTGAGGTAGTGTAGGGATAGTTAGGGATTTGTAGAGCTTTTACCTTACACTTGATGCAATCCAAAGTTAATTTTTGTCTTTTGATTACATATGTTACAGTGATCAAATTAGTTGTCTTCTTTTTGCTGTACCGCCTCAATCGGTTTCGGAGATTTCACTTCATTCTGTTTACTTTGTATTTTTAGACCATAATGCTTCAAATAGTGTATATTAATCTGTTTCAGACTTTAAATTAAACAACCTAACTTGAATTTGGTTGTCGACCTGGATTTTTACCCAAAAGTGTGGAAGATTTAAATTCTAGATATTTCGAAAAGAGTTTCTCTTCTCTTTACCTTTTATGCTGCATAACAAGAACCATGGGCCTAAAGAATTTAGATAGTATGGGTTCCAGCTCTCCCACAACATACTTGATATTGCAGAAAACTGAGCAGGAAAATCAAAGTCTTTCAATATCAGCCGGTACTTGACCTAAAACAGTGTTTTCAAACCGTTTGTTTGGAATGCTAATCATCGCAAAGGAGGTCCAAGTCCACCTTGGATGCCATTTTAAGGTTAAGAAACAACTACTTTTATACTTCTCAAAGACACAGTAAGTTGCATGTGATCAATTGTAATTCATATAACATGGTTGGCTTGAACATTTCCGTCAATTTCATTTATCCAGTAAACTGCGCTGAACGACAGGAGGGGTTCCCATATGTGGTGTCTAGTACCAGCTATGCAGGGTGTAATGATGTGTTAACACTGTGATGTAATTTAGAACAATAAGAGCATGGATTCTAGAACAGAAGGTTAAGGGTTTTCAAGATATATCAGTTCAGTTAGTGTAGGGGTTAAGAGCTGTTGTAAAAGAGTCATCCGGCTCTAATAAAGATTATATATATAAACATAACTTAGTAAGATTATTTAATGGAAATGAATTTAAAATTTATGAGCTATCTTTGAATAGTGCAAAAAAGAATACCTCCAATGTGGTCTCAAGCTAATGGAATCATAGAAAGACTGATGGGTACAATTAAAAAGGCTGTGCAAAGAGCAAAACCTTCGCAAATATCAATAAATCAAGCATTATGTTAAGTTTTGAGAGACTACAGAAACACTCTGCATGTGTCAACTGGAAAATGATTTTCAGATTTAATGGTCTGCCACATCTTACAGCAATTCCTTCAAAAGATCACAAGGAAATAATGGAAAAAGATAAGGAGGCGAAAAAGAAGATTACATATTATGCAGAGAATAGAAGAAAATGTAAAAATTAAGAATATCAATTGGTGATCTTGTGTTAGTTCAACAACAGCAAGTAAGGAAGTCACAAAGTAGATTTCATCCTGCGCCTTTAGAAGTAACAAAAATTAAAGGAACGGCAGTAACTGCAAGAAATGATGACAGGATGATAACAAGAAATAAAACATTTTTTTAGGAAAATTAAATCAAGCATTGAACAAGAAAATGTACAATTGAATGGTCAAAAGTGAATAGATGCACAGAAGATCTAAAATTGTTTCGAAAAAAAACAGAGACTAATTGAAAACTGTTGATTTTGTTTTGTTTTATTTTAGGAGGGGAGAATGTAATGATGTGATGACACTGTGATGTCATTTTTAGAACAATAAGAGCATAGATTCTAGAAGAGAAGGTTAAGGGTTTTCAAGATATAACAGTTCAGTTAGTGTAGGGGTTAGGAGCTGTTGTAAAAGAGTCGTCTGGCTCTAATAAAGATTATATAAATGAACTTAACCTAGTAAGATTATTCTTCACACAGGGACCCACAGTCTGCTGTAATACAGTCTACTTAGACTATCTAGTTAACACTCTCCTACCCATAATATAATAAACAAAAGACAGAACAAGTTCCGCAGTGCATACAATCCTGACTGTTGTCAAAAGGATTTTAATCTAGGTATTCTACTTAGCCTTCTGTGTTGAACAAGAAATTGAGGCCTGCATGTTGTCTCTTTTCTAAAAGAACAAACAAATGAAAAACTATAAAACGTACAAATAAAAAGTAACAATAAAGAGTAAACGTAATCTTTGGTGCCAATACTTTGTAACTACTCACATTCACAGTCTACCAACAATGTGAGAGTGCCACAATGTATCAAATCCAATTGAAAGAACACCCTAGTAAAAACTGTTTCTCATACAAACCATAGAGATAAGCCAATATAGTTCCTCCCTTTTTAAGGCAATTGTGGAGGATGGCAACCAAAGAAACCCAAAGGAATCTCACCATAATGTGTATCAAAACATCAGTTTAGACAGGAAATGTCTAAATCACTGGAGCAGGCCTTTTGTATGTAAACAAAAAGCCAGATAATAATTATGAGGCTGTTACAAAGTCGACAGACAGTTCCATTTCAATGAATCATTAAGACCACAGTTTAACGTGTTCAATTTCCATGTTCTTTTGTTTTCTTTAAATGCCAGCACGTTCTCTGTGTTGCAACTCCTCTCAGAGAACTCCACCGGGTCAATCACACACTAAAATATATTTATAGATTTATGGCCTTTAACAATGAAATGCTCGACTAAGGGTGCATTCATCACTCAGCATCTAACACGTGATTGATGTGCAAAATGCATGTGTTGACTTGTCCTGTTTTGCCAATATACCGGAGACCACACGGACACTCAATACAATGAGTCACGTTGCAAATCTGGCAAATCATGAAATTACACAAACTCCATCTGGTTTTATTACTTGAGAATTTTTTTATTTTCCCAGTAGCCCGCAAGTGGCCCAATGTGAACATCTGTCCTGGCCACCCACTTTCTCTAATACAAACCTTTGTGAAATGTCAGAACAATGCGGTGGTTCCATGATTGGTCTCAGCGATTTATCCATTATGTTTTTCTGATCTTTAAAAGGCAAGCAAAGAAAGGCGAAAATGCACCAAATGCACACACCAATTGCCAAAGACAGATACGCAGACTAGTCTTTAAGCAGAACTTTTGGTTGTCCTTTCATAAAGATTACCTCTGTCATTGTAGCAGGCTTTTTTAAGGCCCGTTTTTAAGGCCCCTCTCACTAGTCCATGCCAGTAGTCGACTAGACAGATGATGTGCCTCGTTAAAGCAATCTGCTAGTTTTCACAATTCCTTTTTATGCGTAAAATCTGCCCAAAGGGCAAGTTGTCACATAGATTTCTAGGATGATCACTTCTGTAGTGCAATAAAGAATTGCAATCTGGTTCATTTCTTTATAGATTGGCGTAAAGTGTCCCCTATTCTGCTTTGATCAATATATCCCAACATTTTATTTTTTCCTTCTTAGATGAAATGGTGAACTTCAGATCACTGGAACTTAAGTCTTACTAATTATTTTTAAAAAAAAAGCATTAGTGACTCCAGGGTACCTCTCCAGGTCATGAGGAAATCATCAATAAATATTGCAGAAAAGATCAAAGGTGATTGACTGATCCGGCACTACTAGTGCAGTCACTACGCTGCAGTCCACGGTTGTTTCAAGGTCATCACAAATAGTTACTCAGCGAAGATTCAGACTTGGGCTCTTCCCTGAGGAACATGAGTAGAGTGGAAGACGGAGTAGCTTGGCTACATTCCAGACTTTGTCATCAGGAAATGAACTGGAACTCCTGGCTTCTCTATTTGACCAACCTGTGCAGTTCTGAGCAAATCACCCTGTAGCCTTGTGCTTCAGTCCCCTTATTCTGTTGGGAGCTCAGCCCATTGTGTATTTAAAAGATGAACATTAATTAAGATTGAACAATCATTTAGCCATTCAAGAAACATAATACACTTGAGTATGTGCTTGAAGAAATCAATTAGCGCCCTGAATAGAATGCATCTGCCAGTCTTTCTGCACCGATGGTTTTGTTTACATAGTTTTCATGTGTTTAGGTAACTCAATTTTTCTCCATTTAGAGACGAGTAACTAGGAGACACTCTTTGGAGATTTGGGTTTGCATACTTCAGGCTGAGCTCATCTCGCATTTAAATGTTGTTTTATTCAATATTGTTAGACATGTATAGAATTCTAAGCGGCTCATATTTGGGGTAGGATATTCCTGTATTGCTTTCTCCTAACATTAATGTTAAAATAAATCTGGAAGCACAAGATTACTGCAGCTTTTGAATTAAATGTAGATTTATTTTTCCAGGAACGATGTTTCTGTTTGCAGGAAGCAATTTCTGACTTCTGATTGTGATGTGATACTGACACACAGTTTGTCAAGGATTTAAAGGAAGATCTCCCCTGCTAACAGTTTTGCTACATTTTCTGGCACTAGAGTGACCTTTAGCACTCTGCTGCTGATTTCAGCCGAGTTGCTGCTGTGAAGTGTATGCTTTCTCTCGTTTACAGATGTCTGGAATGCCATGTAACAGATGATTGATCGCCCTAAAGCATGTAGTATTTGCAATATTCGGAATGCGGATGTTGGTGATAAAAGCCAATGTGTTTCCCTTTGCAAGATCTATTGTTTTTGTCATTTTTTTTATATGTTGCACAGCCAAAAAAATATCTCTATGACGCAAACAGCATTGACCGGGTCATACTGTTTTTTTTTCATATAAGACATGTTGCACATGCTACTGTGTAAAATGTGTGAAAACAGCACCGGGCGAAGGGAACGGCTAAGCAACACAACGGAGGAGGTTGGGTTGAAACAAAATGGAAAGCAGGGGGGTGAGGAGCAAAATGGACCACGGGGGTGGCAAAAAGGACAGCAGGAGGAGTGAGGGGAAAAAGGGATGGGGGATTGGAGAAAACGGGCTGGGGGTGTGGGGAAAACACTTGACGGACTGTGGGGCTGAATGGACGGGGGTCAGTGAGGGGGAACGGTGGGGGGTGGGTAAACTGTCGGCATGGGAGTGGGGTTAAACGGACAGCAGGGATTGGGGGAGACCATACAGTGCCATTCACTCTATAACAGTGCATAGCCAAAAGTTTTTTTTTTAAAGTACCTTGAGCAGTGAAAGGTCACTGGCCACGAACAGGAAGCTGTGCTGGGTCCTCCCACCAGATGCCCGCAATTTCAGATCCACCCGAATATAGGGTTTCTGAAGGAAAGTCTCCTTAGGCCTCATTATTGCATGGTATGACTGCCTGGATAGGCAGGGACATCACCAGCCCTGACGATGGCCTTAGACCCATGTGGGCCAAAACATTTTGGCTTAATTAGGGTCTTTTTTAAGACATTGCCACTCAACCATAAGACCTGAATTCAGTTTTTAATTATGCCTAGGGTACCTATTCATTAAAGGAAATTTTCCAGGGTTGACCTTAATACATTTTTATCTCTTGCCTCTTAGATCCCTGCCACATATCCAATTCAGATAGAATAAGTACTCCCAACTTCTTTTGGTTGAGTCCGCCCTGGTTGTACTATCATACCAGGGCGTGGGTAGGTGACTGTAGGAGCGTAGGGTCTGCTCTTATGGTTACCCCCACTTTTTGCTGATGTCTCACTGTTTTTTGACTTTAGTCTGGCTGGGGCCCTGCTATCCAAGACCTCAGCCTAGCTGATTCATCTCTAAATTGATTCCAAGTACTTTAGGTCCACTCCAGTTTGGTTACTGGGGTACCCTTATGAGTCCCTAGTATATGGTACCTTAGGTACCTAGGGCATAGGTACCCCAGAGGCCTACCAGGGTCTGCAGCATGTATTATGCCACCCCTGGGAAGCCTTCCAAAATGGCACCACAGGTCTGCTACTACAGCCTGTGTAAGGTGGTGCATGCACCCCTTACTTAGATGTAGGTTACCTATATCTACCGTAAATCACTACACATATAAACCTATCAGTCACCCCTATGGCAGGCCTTATCAATCCTGAAGGCAGGGTGCTGGGTTTTGTGTGAGAGGGTGCCCATGCATGAGCAGGGCCCCTCTGCAGCCTTCGGAATCTATTCTCTGGGGCTGGTCTGTGATGCAGCCAGACCATATACTCTCAAGTGCATTATAACCTCGGGGTAAATGCTAACTTTGAAATGGCTGCATGGAAGCATGTTGTGAGTAGTTGGTCTGGCATATGCTGTCCACTAGTTATAGTGGGCGGTTCCATGTTAAAATATCGTTAACATAAATATAGTTGACAAAAATATAGTTGTATAAATATCGATTACAAAAATATCGACTCCCTATACCTAAACAGGTAAGTACATAAATATTGACTCAAAAATATAGATGTAATAAATGTAGATGTAAAAAATATCGACTTTATTAATTAAGATAAATTAAATTAAATAATTAAAAAATATAACTATTATTAACAAAATACATTACATTACTTTTATATTTTAACTATTTATAACAAATTAACTACATTTAATCATTATAAACCTAATAAATGTGTACATATACATATATTTAACACATAAAAGTATATAACAACAAAAATACATACATTTAATAAAAATATGAAAAAATTAATAGTTAAAACATTTGATAGCAAAGGGGTAAAAATTACTATTCCCACTCCAGTGAGTGCAACAGTAGAGAAAGCGCTGGATAGCGTAGGGGTAAATATTACTATTCCCACTCCAGAGGGTCCAACAGTAGGGAAAACGTTGGATAGCGTAGGGGTAAAAATTACTATTCCCACTCCAAAGGGTGCAACAGTAGGGAAAGCGTTGGATAGCGTAGAGATAAAAACTTACTATTCCCACTCCAGTGAGTGCAACAGTAGGGAAAGCGCTGGATAGCGTAGGGCTAACAATTACTATTCCCACTCCAGAGGGTGCAACAGTAGGGAAAATATTGGATAGCGTAGGGGTAAAAATTACTATTCCCACTCCAAAGGGTGCAACAGTAGGGAAAGCGTTGGATAGCGTAGGGGTAAAAATTACTATTCCCACTCCAGTGAGTGCAACAGTAGGGAAAGCGCTGGATAGTGTAGGGGTAAATATTACTATTCCCACTCCAAAGGGTGCAACAGTAAGGAAAGTGCTGGATAGCGTAAGGGTAAAAATTACTATTCCCACTCCAGTGAGTGCAACAGTAGGGAAAGCGCTGGATAGCGTAGGGGTAAAAATTACTATTCTCACTCCAAAGGGTGCAACAGTAGGGAAAGCGTTGGATACCGTAGGGGTAAAAATTACTATTCTCACTCCAGTGAGTGCAACAGTAGGGAAAGCGCTGGATAGCGTAGGGGTAAAAATTACTATTCCCACTCCAGTGAGTGCAACAGTAGGGAAAGCGCTGGATAGCGTAGGGGTAAACATCACTATTCCCACTCCAAAGGGTGCAACAGTAGGGAAAGCGTTGGATAGCGTAGGGGTAAAAATTACTATTCCCACTCCAAAGGGTGCAACAGTGGGGAAAGCGTTGGATAGCGTAGTGGTAAAAATTACTATTCCCACTCCAGTGAGTACAACAGTAGGGAAAGCGCTGGATAGCGTAGGGGTAAAAATTACTATTCCCACTCCAGAGGGTGCAACAGTAGGGAAAGTGTTGGATAGCGTAGGGGTAAAAATTACTATTCCCACTCCAAAGGGTGCAACAGTAGGGAAAGCGTTGGATAGCGTAGGGGTAAAAATTACTATTCCCACTCCAGTGAGTACTACAGTAGGGAAAGCGCTGGATAGCGTAAGGGTAAAAATTACTATTCCCACTCCAAAGGGTGCAACTGTAGGGAAAGCGTTGGATAGCATAGGGGTAAAAATTACTATTCCCACTCCAGTGAGTGCAACAGTAGGGAAAGCGCTGGATAGCATAGGGATACAAAAATACTATTCCCACTCCAAAGGGTGCAACAGTAGGGAAAGCGTTGGATAGCGTAGGGGTAAAAATTACTATTCCCACCCCAAAGGGTGCAACAGTGGGGAATACGTTGGATAGCGTAGGGGTAAAAATGACTATTCCCACTCCAGTGAGTGCAACAGTAGGGAAAGCGCTGTATAGCGTAGGGGTAAAAATTACTATTCCCACTCCAGAGGGTGCAACAGTAGGGAAAGCGCTGGATAGCGTAGGCATAAAAATTACTATTCCCACTCCACAGGGTACAACAGTAGGGAAAGCGCTGGAACTCAAAAAAATAAAAATAAACCATCTATCAAATTTAGTATAAAATTTAATGTAGATTATAAACATATTTAATATATACATTTAAATATAATATTATTAACAAACACCTACACACCTAAAATTAATTACTCAATTACATTTAATATTTACTAATGAATTAATGATTATTAATGTATTTTCAAAATTATTAATTAATTGACAGCTTTCACACCATATACACTTATAAACACCACAACACTAACTTAAATTTATTTACTCTTTTACAATTAATAATTATTTAATTATAATTAATTTATTAATTATTCAATAAAAATTTAATTACTTCACAACATTTTCACTTAAAAAGTCCACTACACACACACCTAAAATTAATTAAACAATTAACATAATTATTTTATCAATGAACTAATCGAAATTAATTAACTAATAATTATTAAACAATTTATATTAAATTAACACATTGATTAATCAATTATTTTAATATATTTAAATTACTTCCCACCCTATTCCCCTATAAACCCACAACCCGCTACGGAACTAATAACACTAAATTCAACATAAAATACATTAATAACTAATAAAATGCTACAACATATAATAAATTAACAAACAATACTCATTAAAAACACTAAATTACTTATAATTATTAAAAAATCGATATTTTTGTTAACTATGTTTTTGTAAACGATATTTATTACAACTATATTATTGTTATCGATATTACTTACCTGTCTGTCGATATTCTGGTCAAACTATATTTTTGTTGTTGATATTTCTTCTTGTCGATATTTCTGCGGAGATATTTATGTAACACGATATTTTGGCGTCGATATTCCCGCTCTACACCATAGTGGGCACCTAGCACCAGTCCAAACAACCCCTTAGAAGTGATAGGTTAAAGACAACCTTTATTGAAAGCTATCCTGGTGGTAGCTATGGAGCGCAGCCTTCAGGCTAAGTCTTGAAGGAATGTAAAACAGCTTGTTTTACCAGTCTATAAACTCTTGAATGACCAAATGAAAGGAGAGCCGCACCAGGTTTGATTTTATTGTTAATCATTCAATTATTTAAAATTGTTACAGTAAAAAAGCTAAAATTGAAGCCCACCCCCCTTGCCCGCCCATCCCTGCCACCCCCTCCCACGCCAACTGCGAGCTTCAAAAACCCTGTTTCCGACAGTCAATCATGCATTGCAAACTCCCTCTTGCCATTATCACCGGGAACCTAATTGTATTTCAGCAATGTTCCACTCAAAGCGTGTGGGATGACGAGCAAGCTCTTCTTTGCCCATAAATGTTACTGAAGTACCTTGTTTGCCCGTTAATCAATCTCTGTGTTTCAGGTACTTATGATCATACATTTATGCTCTTACGTCTAAGGCCAGCCTAATATGATGAGTAAATGTTGCCGCTCTTGCAAGGAAGTAGGTTTTTATTTCTGAGAAGCACCAATCTGATGCCTCCCTGCATGTTCTAATGCCAAAGTCTATAAGGTGGGGCGGAGCATCCTTTGTCGCTCACTGATCAATTTGCGGCAGCAACATAAGTGAAGCCAGGATTCCTTTTGGTAATTGCATAGGCGGCAAGAGGTAGCACCATCTGCTCGTGCCCACGCTGAATTGAAGTCTGCAGTTCTGAGTTAGCCTCATAAAGATGATTTTCCTGTGGGCCTGGGCCCCTAGTGCTTCCCTTAGGTATGGTTGAGCTTTCCCCATAATGTAAGATTCATCCAATGCCTTAGTGGGGGTATTATGGCGAAGTGTGGTTAGATCCAATTCATACGAAATGGAGCGGACCTGCCGTCTCATGATGTTTGACCAGGTCTTATGCAGGATTTCTGTTAGGGACAAGCTTTGGGGTTCGATGTTAAGGGTCTCTATTGCTTTGCCCAGCTTGATGTGCCGGGTGAGTCCTCTTCTCTGAATATTATTACCAGGTGGTGTTTGAGAGAATTATAAGGTGCTATAAGGACTCTGATATAATACTTAATTAAGCCCCCCTGGAGGGCCATTTCAGGTCTGCCGAGCCCTAATTCCAGCCGTAGCCTGGTATTCCTTGCGCACCTGGGTGCTTGCAGCACCATTTTGTGGGCTTTGATCTGCGCTGCTGATATGAATTTGTCTAAGTCTCCTGGAAATGCCAGATGACCGTAGTTGATGGCCAGGATTAGTTTTGCCCTGAGGACCTTCAACATGGGATCCGCTGTGGGGCTAGTCAAGCGTTAAGAACAAGGGTAGGGACAAGAGGCTATTTCCCACTTTTAGAAGTGGGGAGGTCCAACATAGGGTGTGCCTCGAATATTGCGCTAGTCAAGCGTTGATTTAGGTGTCTCATTGAAAGGATTACACTCTTGGGTTTGGCATTTAGGTGTTTTGTACCACACCAGGTATATATATAAAATATATGTACTTATTCTATTCACACCCTACTAGTCTCTTTATGAGGCTAGAGGTAAAAGCACATACGTTACACTTAATATCACACAGTAAATTAGCACAATATACGTTGAGCCCGCTGGGCGTACCAAACCATATATTAAGAAACTGGTATAAGAACCACAACTTCACTAGACACAAGGCCTAGAGCCAGTAGCATCACTGAGACCACAAGAGCCACTCAAGGTAGTGACACAGGGGACCCACAGGGTATGTGTGCAGTGTGAGAACACCGCCGCGAATCACCGTTAGCTTCTAAGGGGAAAGTCGCAGTTGGAAATTTAAAGATTAAGGACACTTAGGAGATGACTTTGAGCAAACCCCTTTAAACTTAAGGGGTTCTAGGGCCAACACCCACGGGAACACTGGAGTACATGAGTTACCTCACCCAGGGAAGCCGGGTGCATAGGTGTCTTTTGGTGTCGGGAATTGTCGTTGATTTCAATGGCGATCTGCTGCAAAGTGCTGCTGCAATCGAAGAGGAAAGTGTCTGGTGTGATCCAAGCCTGGATCAAAGATGAGAAGAACCTGAAAGCAGAGGGTACAGAGTCTGGGTCACTTGCCAGTGACCAGGGGCACGATAGTCGAATGCCCACCAATGTTGGGTGATTTCAGGTTGAAGAGGTGAAGCTTGACTCTGCAGCCACGAGGACCAGGAGGCGTCAACAATGACCAAGAGCTGAATTCGAGCTGGCCCATGAAGGATGTCGAGTGCTGCAGCTACAGTGACTGGATTGAACCCAACAAGCCTTGGCAACAGCAACCCACGCAGAAAGTGAAGAAATGCTTCTGTACAGACCAGCAAGGTCTGAGGGACCCACCACGCCGTGGAGAGTCAGGGCACATCTGATGCAACTAGGGAAGCCCAAGGAAAATCAGAGTGGCCTTCACAGGAACCCACCAGTTGAGGACCAGGGATTGTGAAGGGGCCTTGAGCAGAAACACACAGAACTGGCTCACGGAACACTCGTGGAGTGTAGGCTGGCAATCTTCGGTGCAAAAGGTGCTTGGGGCTTGGGGCTTGAGCTACAAGTAACCCAATGCACAGCCTCAGGAACGTCGAGAAGCTGATGCACTTCCAAATGTGCACAGTGTCCAGGAGTTACGGTTCCACGTTACTCACAAGGGCTGCTGGTCTCAGCTTTGCTGGGGACTCGGGTCGGCCTTTGAGAAATCTGGAAATCCACAGCCTGCGCTGCAAATACTTCGGAGTCTGGCGGGAGCTTCGGAGATGCATATCGGCAAATGCTTTGTTGGTGCCTGCCAAGCAGGGGAGTAACTCATTTACTCCAAGGGAGATTCTTCAGTCATCTAGTCATGTAGATCGTCAAAATTCCAGGATATCTGTAGCAGAGTTTCGTCGAGGTGTAATCTAAAGTCCTTTAGTCAGTGGCTCCTTTCTTATACCCAAGGAAGGGGTTGGACATACTCTGGGGACCCACCTATGGGAGGGTTTGGAAAGAGGGGTGGCTACAACCATTTCCATTGTCCAGTTTTGCACCAGAGCAGGGGCTGGTATTTTATTTGTTGTTCTCGTCGTCCTCGTGTACCCGCCCCGCCTCCCAGCTGAGACGCCCTCCCACTGTCCACAAATAGATCTCTCCCCCTGCAAGCGCTGTGACTCGCTCCTCTCTCACGGGCTGAGGGGTCGCTCCCAGTGTCCCTGCAGACATCTGGTATCTCAGCGCTGCATTGCCTCGTTTGCCTGAAATAACCACTTGTTTCATTTCGCCTGCTGTATAGTAAAGTCGCGCTTTGCTTCATCTGCGCTGTTTATTTGCCAGAATTGTGAACTGCATTGGCGCTCTGTGTTTTTGCTAGAATTGTGCCGTTTATTTTCATTTCGCTTGCTTTGTGCTTCATTTGCGCTCTGTGTTACTGTAACTGCTTCCCTAACGTTTTCAGCGCGTTTACCTGTAGCGCTCCGCTGTGCCTCCCCCCTCCGCCTCCATTTTATTTGTTGTTCTCGTCGTCCTCGTGTACCCGCCCCGCCTCCCAGCTGAGACGCCCTCGCCCCTCCCCCTCCTCCATCCATATATGACAGGTGTTTTAGCGCGCAGCGTTCGCGCCCAATTCGCGCCGAAGGTGCGCCAAAGGTAAGCCCGTCTACGCCCGTCCGCGCCTGGACCGCGCCCAGCGCCAGACCCCCTGCCCCTCGCGCTGCCCAGCCCTCCCGCATTACCTACGATGCCGCCACCCTCCTAGCCCTTAACCCCGGCCGCGCCCCCAACTGCGTCCAAGCCGCTCCTGGACACACCCATGGACCTTTCTCCTGCTACTCCTGCAAATTCATCGGCACCGACAACACCTCCGCTACGACCACAACACAGATTCCCGACCCCAACCACCTACAATGCATCCTTCTCAACACCCGGTCGGTCCACAGACACGCCATTGACCTCTGGAATCTACTAGACACCATCTCTCCAGACGTCGCCTTCCTAACAGAAACTTGGATGAACGCTTCCTCCACCCCAGACATCACCATTGCCATCCCTGACGACTATAAGATCACTCGCAAGGACCGTTCCAGCCACACAGGAGGAGGAATCGCTATCGTCCATAAGAAATCAATCCGCATCTCAACTAGCTCTGACGCCAACCTCGCTAACTCCGAACACCTTCACTTCCAGATCCACATCGACCCCAAGACCACACTCAGAGGCACCCTCCTCTACAGACCACCAGGACCCCGCGCTGAATTCAGTGAAGACATCACGGACTTCATCACCCCACACGCGCTCCCCTCCAAAGACTACATCCTTCTGGGAGACCTCAACTTTCACCTTGAAAAGATCAACAACCGCAACACCGCCACCCTCTTAGACAACCTCGCCAACCTCGGACTTAAACAACTAGTCACTTCCCCCACCCACATCGCAGGTCACACACTCGACCCCATCTTCACCTCCAGCAATCATGTCTCCTTCAGCCACACTACGGATCTCCTCTGGACTGACCACAGCTGCGTTCACTTCACCTACAACAAACCAAAACCCACCAACCACCTCCAACCAACTCTGCAAAGAAACTGGAACAAATTCACCACAGACCAGATCGCCGCATCGCTCCTTCTAAACACCCCAGCCCACTCTTCTAACGCAAACGAAGCCGCCGCCAACCTCACCCTATGGTTATCCAACACCGCCGACACCTTAGCACCACTGAAAAAACGTCAAAGCAAACCTGGCAGCAAGAAGGCCTCATGGTTCAACGATGATCTTAAGAAGTCCAAGAAACTCTGCCGCTCCCTTGAAAAGGCCTGGAAAAAAGACCCAACCACTAGCACCAAGGACGCCTTCAAAAACGCCACCCGCACCCACCACCAACTAATCCGTAAGGCCAAGAAAACAGCATTCAAGGATCGACTTGACAACAACGCCCACAACAGCAAGGAACTTTTCAACATCGTCAAGGAATTTTCCAATCCCTCGGCCAACTCCAACGACATCACCCCCTCTCAAGCCCTCTGCGACTCCCTAGCCTCATTCTTCCACAACAAGATTGCAGACATCCACAACAGCTTCGACAACCAACCCGGAAACCAACCCACCCTACCACTTGCTGAACATTCTCCCCCCGTGAACACCCTGAACGACTGGAACCCAATCTCCACTGAGGACACAATCCGCCTGATGAATTCCATCCACTCAGGATCCCCCACAGACCCATGTCCTCACCACATCTTCAACAAAGCGGACTCCGTCATAGCACCGCACCTCCGAGACGTCATCAACTGCTCCTTCAACTCCGCCACCTTCCCGGAAGACTGGAAACACGCTGAACTCACCGCCCTTCTGAAAAAACCCACAGCGGACCCCACCGAACTCAAAAACTACCGCCCCATCTCGCTCCTTCCTTTCCCGGCCAAAGTCATCGAGAAAGCTGTCAACAACCAGCTCGCCGCCTTCCTCGAAGCCAACAAATCCCTTGACTCCTCACAATCTGGCTTCCGAGCAAAACACAGCACTGAGACCGCCCTCATCGCAGCAACAGACGACATTCGAACCCTACTGGACAATGGAGACACAGTCGCCCTCATCCTCCTCGACCTCTCTGCAGCATTCGACACAGTCTGCCACAGCACCCTTCTACAACGCCTCAATAACATCGGAATCCAAGGAAAAGCTCTTGAATGGATCACCTCATTCCTCACCGGAAGAACCCAGAGAGTCCGCCTCCCACCATTCAAGTCCGAGGCCACTGAAGTCATCTGTGGCGTACCACAAGGATCCTCACTCAGCCCCACCCTCTTCAACGTATACATGAGCCCCCTCGCGGCCATCGCCCGCCAACACAACCTCAACATCATCTCTTACGCGGATGACACTCAACTAATCCTCTCTCTCACCAATGACCCCAGCACCGCCAAAACTAATCTACACAAAGGAATGAAAGAAGTTGCCGAATGGATGAAACAAAGCCGTCTGAAACTGAACTCAGACAAAACAGAAGTCCTCATCTTAGGTACATCCCCCTCTGCATGGGACGACTCCTGGTGGCCGGTAGCCCTTGGAAAAGCACCCATCCCGACAGACCACGCACGGAACCTAGGCATCATCTTGGATTCTTCACTCTCAATGAACAGACAAGTCAGCGCCGTATCCTCCTCCTGCTTCAACATTCTTCGCATGCTCAGAAAAACATTTCGCTGGATCCCCACTGAAACAAGGAAAACAGTCACCCATGCTCTGGTCACGAGCCGACTGGACTACGGAAACACTCTCTACGCAGGCACTACCGCTAAACTCCAGAAGAAACTCCAACGAATCCAAAACGCCTCAGCCAGGATCATACTAGACATTCCACGCAACGAACACATCTCTGGTCACCTTAAAGACCTCCACTGGCTACCCGTCAATAAGAGGATCACCTTCCGTCTGCTAACCCACGCACACAAATCACTCTACGACATCGGACCAGATTGCCTCAACTCTCGACTGTCCTTCTACACCCCCTCCCGCCAACTACGTTCTTCCAACCAAGCCCTCGCCACTATACCTCGCATCAACAAGACCACCATGGGAGGCAGATCTTTCTCATACCTGGCTGCTAAAACATGGAACTCACTCCCCGCTTACCTTCGCCTTACCCAGAACCACCTAGCATTCAGAAAGCAACTTAAAACGTGGATATTTGACAAGTAATCCTCCTCCCCTTCTAAGCGCCTTGAGACCCTCTGGGTATGTAGTGCGCTATATAAATTCTCTGACTTGACTTGACTTGACTCTGCAACCGGTTTGAACTGGGCTATGCACAGGGACACCAAGTGTGACCGCAGTGCAGACTTCAAAGCACTCTTGGAATGCTCCCGACCTGCCCCAATCCACTAAGGACTGCCTGGGAGGTGGTTACACCTCCCTGTGACAGGAAACCTATTGTCCAGGCCTCCCCTGGCAGAGTTTTATCCAGCAGCCGGAGGCCAGACTCATGTCTGTGGCTGCAGCATCCATTTACTGATGCCAAGGCTCTTTTAAACTGGTACCGGGTATACCAGTGTGTACATGTCTCTCCCTCTAGACGGGTGGAATTCTACCCCCGCTGCCAGGACTGGTGGGGGGGGGGGGGGGGGTAGGATTCCAAAGTGTTTGACACCAAACACGACATGTTTCTGTGCAGCCATTCCAATGTTAGCATTTACCGCAAGGTTATAATGCACTTAAGAGTATATGGCCTGGCTGCATCAAAGAACCGTCCCAGAGAATAGTTTCCAAAGGCTGCAGAGGGGTCCTGTTCATGCATGGGCACCTTCTCACACAAAACCCCGCACTCTGCCTTCAGGATTGATAAGGCCTGCCATAGGGGTGACTGATAGTGATTTACGGTAGATATAGGTAGCCTACATCTAAGTAAGGGGTGCATGCACCACCTTACCCAGGCTGCAGTAGCAGTCCTGTGGTGTCATTTTGGAAGGCTTCCCAGGGGTGGCATAATACATGCTGCAGCCCCTGGTAGGCCTCTGGGGTCCCTATGCCCTTGGTACCTAAGGTACCAAATACTAGGGACTCATAAGGGTACCCCAGTAACCAAACTGGAGTGTACCTAAAGTACTAGGAATCAAATTAGAGAGGAAGCAGCTAGGCTGGGGTCCTGGATAGCAGGGCCCCAGCCAGACTAAAGTGGGGGTAACCACAAGAGCATATCCTACTCTCGTACACATAAGATGTTTGGTGTCAAACACTTTGGAATCATACCCCCACCAGTCCCGGTGGCGGGAGTATGATCCAACCCTTCTAGAGGGAGAGACATGTGCACACCGGTATACCCGTTACCAGTTTAAAAGAGCCCTGGCGGGGGGCGTGGCCGGGCAAGATGGCCGAACAGACGTAGACTGTTTTGGCTCCCGGTCCACGCGCTGTTCCTGGGGTGATTTTGAGCCCCTTTGGCGACTTGAGGGCTTTGCAAACGGATACGGCCCCTCCGGAGGATGCCCTGAGCGAGAAGGAGTGAGTCCCGCAGCTGCACAGTGCGGGGAGCAGCCGGCTGGATCCCGCGTCCCTAACGGAGTGCGTCGGTATCTGAGGCGAAGATGTCGCCGTGGGTCCTGGTATTGCGGAGCCCCGTGCTGGATCCGTCCTACCGGCTTTGATATGAGTGCCTGCCTGTATCCTGAGGACCTGACTGGGAGGTGAGCCGCGACGGTGTGCCCGGTGTTGTTGGACGCACTACGAGTCCCGGATCGGGCGCCGAGCCAAGCGCGCGCCTGACCCTAATATGGCGGCCGAGGCGCGCTAAAGGTAGACGCTGGCGCTCACTCGAGGTCGGGCCCGCGAGTCCGCCCACCTCCCCATCTCTTACAGCCAGAACTGTGATTACGCTTGGGGACCAAATTGAGAGTCGCTCTGGAGTGTCGCCATATGTTACTGCGCAACTCGACCACCTGGGCCACTAGCTTCCATTGGCCCCTACCTACCCTCACAGAGAGCTCGTCCCCCATGCACAGCACTTACTTGTTTGCTTGATTGGAGGCTTTCAGGCCTACGTCTACTACTAGAATCGCCACATGGAGTACAAAGCCTTCCTCCCCTTCGCCTTTTCTAGCGCCACATCTCCCCTGCTTCAACTAACTGCCTGACGGACGGAGTTCCGCGCCTACGCTCTCCTGCCTGCTCGCCCAACTCCTAGGCAGCGACAGTGACAGGTCCTGGCTGCTGGCCATATGTTTAATTGCATACTGGGAACAGGGTCATCGTGGCCGGCACATAGAGGGGACCAGCAGTCCAGGCCCTACTTATGACCTGCAGGCTGCATCGGAGCGCCCTGTGAACCGGCGCCAAGGTATCGGCAGAGCACTCATCCTCCTGGTTCTCTGGGACGTTGGTGCTGTCCCATGGCCTCGAGGCTTAATGATCTATGCTTCTGAGGGTGGTTTCTCAACAGACTTCCTGAAGTGACTCTCCCGTGAAGGAGGCTGACTCAGTGGCCGCCACTTCAAGCTGTTATCTTCTTCGCCGTGTGATTCCCGTCTTTTCCCATACCAAAGCCTGTCGGAGGGTCCCACCCTATGCAAAGAAAACGATGTCCAAGACTCCGGTTAAGGTCTCGGATTTTTATCTCGACCACTGAAAAGCGAGCGTCGCTCAGTGGTGACACAGGCACTGCGACGATGGCCCTCACAAAATCAGAGCTCCTCTCCATGTTCAAAGACTTCAAAACCGACCTTCGAAAGGATATTGGCCAAGACATCATGTCCTCCATTGACCAGCTGCGTTCCGATCTGACGGATCGTCTATCTTCCTTACAACAAGATGTAGACTCTGTGGGAACCAGAGTCCTCGACCTTGAAGCGCACCACCAGGAACATGAACATCTCTCTACCAAACCTCGGGAGAATGTACGGTCGCTTAAAGAGCAACTTCTTCAGTGGCAACTTAAGGCAGAGGATCTTGAGAATAGGTCTCGGAGGGAGAATCTACGCATTCGGGACCTAGAGGAGGGCGCCGAGGGGCCAGACCTGGAGTCATTCATAATAGGTCTCTTCTCCGAGATTCTGTCCCCACAATCTCTTAAGCTAAAATTGGACAGGGTCCACCGAGTGGCGTCATTGCAACAGGGCAAGAAGAAACGGCCGCAAGATATCCTGGCTAAATTCCACTCCTATAAGACTAAGGAAGCAATTCTACAGGCGGCGCGGGCCAAGGACTCCATTACTTTTCAAAACTACTCCTGTAGCATCTACCAGGATGTTGCGTTTTTGACGCTGGCCCGGAGACCCATCACCACTAAACTCAGAGAAGACAAAATCAGATACAGGTGGACCTATCCTTTTGGGCTGAGCTTTGATT
The DNA here is from genome assembly GCF_964263255.1 of Lissotriton vulgaris. Lineage (NCBI taxonomy): Eukaryota > Metazoa > Chordata > Amphibia > Caudata > Salamandridae > Lissotriton > Lissotriton vulgaris. The sequence goes on from NC_141695.1 coordinate 788,124,765, forward strand.
TTCAGAATAAACAGCGCCATGTCTCCGACCTTCAGGAAGGACTGGACCTACTAGGCATCGCCTCATCCGAAGAGGCCCCGGTGCGAGGCAACACTGGAGGAGCCATCGGGGGAGCTTCTTTATCCTCTGCTTAGTCACAGAGGGCAAGAGGGTGAACGTTTCCAGTTGACTATTCAGATGGTCCTCCCACCTCGATGCTGACCCACATTGTCACTCCCTGTCTTTGGTTTCTCCTGATGTACTGTGGTAGGGGCCTGCATCTACCGGGTGAGCAGGAACTGTCACTTCCCCGAGTCCCGCTGCAGCCCCTGCCTTTGCGACCCTGGAAACTCCTCATCGGCGGAGAAGTCTCAACCCTCCAACAGACCTTATATGTAAGACCGAGGCTGCTATTTCATGACTATTACTTTGTAGGCTGCCTCCTGAGAATCTACATGCCCAGATCACAAACTATGTCCTGTACATTAGATAATGTTGCTGTTCACTGTTGTGCTTGATTCCTTATTGTCCCGCCTTATAAGTGGGCCCAGCCTCCGGCTCCCCTTACGCCTACCTTGGCTGTAAGCTCCGCCATACTATGCTACTTGTTCGACTGCCCGCTGGAGCGGGTGTGGACCGGGTCCACGGACCAGAAGTCCCCCATGGTCTCCGAGGGGCCTTTCCGACCCCATGAAGGGACCGAGAATTTTGTTTGCTTTTGCTGTTTGCATTTCTTTGTTCTTGTTTTACCAGGGGTTTTTGGGTGGGTGGTGGTGGCAGCTTTTTAACAACTGCATATGCAGGGCATGTGATGCTGGGGGTGGACACTCTGGGATTTGGGGGGTTTGGGAGAGTGGTGGCGGCGTTTTTTTTAGCTACTGTCTATACGGGGACTGTGATGCTAGGATAGGATGTTGTCAGCAGATTAGGGACTCACACTATTGCGGGAGGTCAGATCCGAGAGGTGCTACGATGGGTCACTTTGGTCTTAGAGAGATAGTTATTTATTTCCCCGTGGTATGATACCGATTGCCATAGCAACCTGGAACGTAAAGGGTCTTAACTCCCCGCAGAAACGCCTTAAAGTATGGAAATACATTATAGACCACCATTTTGATGTAGTGGCACTACAAGAGACCCATTTAACTAAAACCGACGTTTCCCGTCTAAAGCACAAGCAATTCCCGCTCATTTATAGATTCTCGGCCCTCACGAAACACCGTGGGGTGGCCATACTTTTCCGCGCTGCTATTCAATTTCAACCCTTGGGGGTCCAGAGCGATAAAGACGGCCATTGGATCATGGTCAAGGGTCGCTTAAGGGGGACGATTTGCACCTTTGCAGCTATATATGCCCCCAACGCAGCCCAGACAACTTTCTTACACACACTCTTGGGAAAATTGACAGACTTTGCGGAAGGCCCACTAATTCTAATAGGTGACTTTAATTTAATCTGGCAGAAAGATCTTGATAGTACACATTCGCAAAGAGCTGATGCGGGCTCCTTTTCTGGGGAGACACAACAACACATACGAGACCTAGGCCTTTTAGATACCTCGCGCACACTTTACCCACAGACACTGACTATACGTTCTTTTCTGACGTTCACCGTACATACTTACGATTGGATTACATTTTCATAAGTCAGTCGCTACAGTACGATTTACAGGATGCTAAGATCTTTCCCCTATTGGTTTCCGGCCACAGCTTGTATTCGGTCTTTCTTCAATGGCGGGGGAATGCCCCAGATAGTACTTTCCACCCTCCCTCGCTCAAGATAAGGAATCCTGTTCTAAATTAAGAATCGCTATGACTGAATTCTTTAAGGTTAACCCCCCGGAAGACACCTCTGTGTTCACTACCTGGGACGCTCTAAAGGCTGTCCTCTGGGGTGAATGCATCGCCCTAAATGCCGCCCTGAACAAACAATGCGCTTGCAAATGAGAATCACTTGAGACTAGGCTGTCCACTCTTAAGCATTACCATAAAGCCAATCCCACGAGACAAACACAACGTCAACTCACAGCCCTCAGAGGTAAACTACGGCCCATTTACTCTAACAGGGCAGAATTCACCCTTCTTAAATTACGACACCTCTCCTATACTCAAGGCAATAAAGTTGGTAGGCACCTTGCCCGACAACTGAGGGACAACAAGAGAGGAAGTACATAGGTGGTATAATGGACTCATCGGGGTTGGTAACACATAAAGATGAAGACAAAGCTGCCATATTTGGGTCTTTCTACTGGGACATCTACACCGGGGAAGCCTTAGTTAGATAGGGCAGCGCAGCAGTATTACCTCCAGTCATTGCCTTTGCCCTAGTTATCTGAAGCGGGGAAGGATCTCCTCACTACCCCCATCACCATTGGCGATGTCACCCTAGCTATCAAAGCCCTGAAACCTTATAAAGCTCTTTTCTATAAGACATTCGCCCCCGATCTTACTCCTTATCTCGTAACCCTGTTTAACAAGATGGCGGAAGATGGTGGGACCTCTGGTACTATGTCCGGAGCCATGATCTCAGTCATTCCCAAACCGGGGAAAGATCCTCAATGCTGCACCTCCGACAGGCCAATTGCCCTGACCTCAGCCTAAATGACCTCATGCCCATTCTTATCCACCGGACCAGTCAGGCTTTATTAAGGGCCGTCAAACGCACGACAACATCCGCAGAATTATTCATCTCATAGAGAAGGCCAATAGGTGCCATATCCCGGCGATTCTGGTAGGTCCAGACGCCAAGAAGGCCTTCGATAGGGTCGACTGGTCCTTCCTCTTCCGTACACTCTCAGCGTTTGGCTTTGCTCCCAAATTTCTCAACATGATAAGAGCTAACTTTAGTCTTCCCCATTCTAGGGTGGTGGTCAATGGAGTTCGCTCCCCTACCTTTCCGCACTTGAGAGGAACCCGGCAGGGGTGTCCCCTTTCTCCCTTACTTTTTGCCCTCAGCATTGAACCCCTGGCTCTAGCGATCCAAAATAATCCAGGCATTAAGGGAATATCGTTTACTGGGGAACCCCATAAAATATCCCTCTTTGCAGATGATGTGCTTTTGTCCCTGTCGGAGCCTGAAACTTCCCAACCATGTCTGCTGTTCGAATCCGAGCGCTACGAGTTAGTCTCGGGTTTAAAATTAACAATGGTAAGTCTTTTATACTCAATCTTACGCTTGCACCTGAGGCGGTCCACAGACTCCGAACACTCACTCCACTGGTTTGGGCTACCTCGTCCATTCAGTACTTAGGGGTCCATCTGACGCCGAATATTCAGGGGCTATACACAGCTAACTTCCCTTCTCTCCTCGCGCGCATTCAAATGGAACTCACAAAATGGAAGCGCTCTTCCTATCATGGCTGGGTTGCGTACATGCGGTGAAGATATTCCTTCTACCCAAGCTACTGTATTTATTTCAGGCCTTACCTATAGAGCTGTACCACGATTTTTTTCGGAGACTGAAGGCCATGATCCTGCGCTTTGTCTGGCAGGGTGGACGAGCACGCTTCTCTTACTCCCTGCTCCGCCTCTCCTGCGCTGACGGGGGAGTTGGCCTCCCAGACATCCACCTATATTATAAGGCGGCCCAGCTGCGAGTTCTGGTCAAAAAGGCCAGAAAGAATCCAAGAAACACTGGCTACATATGGACCATAGCGTGACAGGTCGGACTATATGGGATTTGATGTGGCGCCCCCGTAAAGACAGACCTCCGAACACATACCTCAATACACCTACACGCACCACTCTTAAAGTGTGGGACACGATTTCAGGCGACGATAGGTGGGCTTCCTTCCTATCCCCCTTTACCCCAATCCACCACAATCCAGCTTTCCCCCCGGCCCTACATGAGGGACCTTTTGAGGCATGGAAGAAGGGAGGCTTTCTAGCTTTGATACACTTATTCTACTGTTGCGTGTTTATCTAGGTTCCTGATCGATACTGTGACCTTATGCCCCTATTCGGCTATAAATCCATTTATTCCCTATATTGGCATAACCGTTCAAGTGCGATTTTCTGAAAAGTCATCTCTGGCCTCACACGAACAGAGCCACATTCCAGCATAGTTCCCTCTGCCACTTCCTTTGCGACCAATTAGTGCAATGACAGAGCAGCAGTCACTATCTGATATTCCTAGATAACACTCCGAGTTCTTCAACAAGATAAAAACTCAGCAAACCTGGAAATCCCCGCTTGCTATGTTTTGATTAGTAATGGAACTCTAATGAGCAACTGATAACTATCACTTCCTAGTGACATCTTTAATTGACGTCTTATGTCCAGCAAACTTGCGTCAAACCCGGCACCTGTCAGGTATAAATATTACCAACGTTGCCTTAAGCAATGCCTGTTGTACGAGCTACTGAAGCCAGCTGCCTGCACGACCCCGTGTTGGTAAATCTAGCACTCTGTCGCTGCAGCCTGCTATCCTGTGGTGGTGAAGCTGCTGATACCATTATCGCCGCTAAAGCGCGAACTATGGTGCAGTACGCTTAAGGAGCTGAACAGCCGTCCTCTGCGAAGACATCCAGCAGACTCCAGCTGCCCGCGGACGCTGTCCCCCCTCCTTCCTCGACGCGCTGAAGAGAAGCCGCTGCCTTTCTCGTGCAGAGAAATCCAGCCACGGCGTTTCCGGTTTACCCTCGCGGGTGACTGGGATATCGAGAGAGACCCCTGAAGGAGATACCAATCCTCCATCATTCTATTCAGAGGTATGGTGTTTTTTTTTTTTTTTTTTTGTTTTTTTTTTTGTCCTCATATTTGCCACCAAAAAAATGACTCCAGATGGAAACTCTCAACTCTGCCAACACAAAAACAACCTTACTGTGCGCCCTGGAATATTTGGTTATGTGTATGGCCTTCGAGAAATCTCCCAGAGGTGGGTTCTCTTCTAGTCCAACTCCCCTACTCGATGTTTCTGTACCTTGTCCTGGGGAGGACCAGACCGCAAACCCCTGGCTTAATCATTGGACGTTTAGTGTCTAACTGTCCGACCATTTAAGCAACGGTGCCCAAATCTTTTCCGCCTCCTCTCCACCACATTTAAGATCTGTTTTACTAATGGCCATGATGTTCTTTAAGCATTCTGCAAACCTAGGGGGGGTTGGGGATTTCCATTCTTTGCATACCTCTCTTCTGGCGATGACAATCACAAAAAATATAAACTGGGTAATGTTATCTGTCAAATCATATTCTTCCAACAAGCCCATCAAAATCAACCTAGGGCTACCTGTGATTGTTCTAACAAGTACCTCCTCCAAAAAGATGCAGACAGCTAACCAGTAATTTTTAATCTCACTACATTCTACAAAAATATGTACATCATCTGCCTCTGCCTGTTTGCATCTAGGGCATACATGTGGTGTTCCAGAGATTTTTGAAAGCTTAGAAGGGGTCCAGTATACCCTGTATGCCGTAAAAAGGTGATTTCGCCTAAGATTAGCAGGTTTTATTATTTTCTGAGAGATTGCAAAAGAATCCAGCCATACCTCTAGTTGTTTCTCAGGACCTTCTCCTATTATATCTTCCCATAGTTTAGAAATCTCTGCTTCTTGACTATCATTTACCCCAATCAATGCGTTATACCACGCTGAGACCTCCCCCTTCCAGCCTACTTGTCTATTTGCCAGATCTAAAAAGTCACAGTCTTCCATTTCTGACATCCAGTTTTGGCTCCCCCACCATGAGGATAACTGATAATATTTAAACCTCGCTAGAGATCCTCCTGTTATATTGGATAAGGATACCCAATCCATTAATTTATGATTCACCAGGAGATCTCCCCATCGATTAAACCCCGCTTCCCTCAGGGGGAATGAGAGTCTGTCTAGTAAACATTCTGGTGTTCCGGGGGAGTCCCAAATTGGTGCCAAAAAATTATAGTAAGGAATCTTCCATGTTTTACATGCTATTTGCCAAACTTTTAAGGCAGTCAATAATATTTTGAGGCGGACTTTTTTGTAGAATTTTTGGGCGCCGAACTTAAACAAGAAAAATTCAAGGCCCTGAGGTAGGTCAGATAGAAGAGCTCGAAACAAACGACCATGTGACGATGCATCTAGTTTATTGGCCAGGAGTCTAAAATTTTTTACGTGAAATGCATAACAATAATTTAACAAGTCGGGGAGAGCCAGTCCTCCTATTTTTAGCCCTCTCCTTAATTTCCTCCAGGCAATTCTTGGGGACTTAGATGCCCAAATAAATGAACTTATTTTCCCCTGAAGATTTAAGATGTCTTTATTGTGGAATGTTAGCGGAATACTATTGAATAAAAAGGTCACTTTTGGTAGTACTACCATTTTAATTAAGTTTACTCTTCCATAGATACTGAGAGGAAGGTTAGACCATCTCTGAAGGAGTTTAATAATATCTTTCACCACGGCCTGCCAGGACACTTTAGGTAAGTCTGATAAATCTTTAGTAATATAAATACCCAAGTATCTAATCTTACTCTTTACATCAGGAATGGGAATAGGGCTATTCCAACTCATTATCTCTGTTTTATTTTTGTTGATACCGTATCCTGAGACTGCTCCGTATTCTTCTGCAAGAGTAAATAACTTTGGGATTGCTTCTAGTGGGTTTGTGGTATATAATAGCAGATCGTCGGCATATAAAGCAGTTTTAAGTTCCAGCCCACCCATATTAAAAGAAAGAATTGTTGGGTCAGATCTAATTACCATAACAAAAGGCTCAATATACAAATCAAAGAGGAGAGGAGACAGGGGGCAGCCCTGCCTCGTCCCTCTCGATATCTCGAACCAGTCTGACAAGGCTCCGTTAACCAAAACCTTAGCTCGTGGATGTCCATATAGGTTTTTAACAGCTTGAATAAATGGTAGCGGAAAACCGAACCTTGCTAGGGTGTCCCACAAAAATAACCAGTTGACTTGGTCAAAAGCTTTCGCGGCGTCAATTGCCACAATGGTAAGTGGCAGTCCCTTATATAAAGCATAATCTATTGCACCTATAACCTGAAAGGTCAACTCATTAAGCTTAATGAGAGGTATGGTGTTAACTAAACCCTTAGACGAGAATTCTTGAAACAAACCTTGGCAAAACCAACTTAACTTAAAGCTACTTACTTACTCCCCTTCCACGTGTTAGGCTTAGGTCAGGCACACTGGGGTAGGCTTAGTTAGAAGCACCAGTTGAGTATGTTAGCCTAATGTATATATGACTGTATATATGTTTTATTACTTTTAAACCATTGTATGGCTAAGAAACCATATCAATGCTTTTACAGTTCTATTTTGCAATACTTATCTTACTGTACGTACTTTTTATAATAACAATTATTGCAATTGTGCCAATACATTTCTCTTGTACGAGAAGAAAGACTGTTCAATAAATGTTAACCCTTTATTGACAAACGCCCGTCTCTCTATTCTCTACATCTCGTGAAAGTAAACTGCACTAGACTGACTGAGTGAAATACATGTCTATTGTTTCACACAACCCTAGAGATTGACTCTTGATCTGAGGAGCAAAGTTGTCATGTTGCACGGTTGTTGGAAAGCTGAATCCCTTCTTGTCTGTGCCAAGGAAGCTGATCACTTCCTATGCAGAGAAGAAAGTTTCCAGTGACCTCTGAGCTAGTTGGTAACACAACCCAATTAAGTTTAGCATAGTCAGTGGAGGCCTGGAATATCCGCAGTTCCACGTCGATACTACTGTTTATGTTATTCCAATGCGCAGGGCCTAGTGGGAAACTAGGAACTACACTACATGGCGCCCAAACGTTTGGTAAGGCGATAAACTAACGCAAGACTTTTAGAGTAACTCAGTCGTGCATATTTCACACCCCTTTCTCCCGTAAATACTCCAATAGACGTCTGGAGTGGGTGAAAGGTTAAAATCCGCCCGACCTTAGTAGGAAGAGATTCCTATGTAAAGCTCTGGTTTATTCAACGTTGAAGGATACAGTGTTCCAAAATATTGTGCACCTAATCTTTGTCTCCTTGGAGACCTACTCTGCAAACCTTGCATTTTTACAATGCCAGAAAATAACGGAACCTCTGGGGCCGCAGCAGATGCGACTCAGCAAGGTCCTGAATACACAGACCCGGATGCTATTATCATCCCGGTCCACTTAAGAAGATCTATAACTTTAAAACTTATAGAAAATGGACTGACACCACAAGGTGGTACAGTAATTTTCGTGATAGAGGCTCACGAGTATCGGCAGACAGAGGTATTCTATTCATGGATAAACTTTCCAGCGGTAAATGCTATAACAAAAGAGTTTCACTATTACAAAATAGAGAAACCTCCGGAAGAGTACGCTCCTTTCGAGGAGATTGAAATTCCACTTAAATTTCAAGAGCACCTGCTCTGGTTTAATGGCGCCCTAAAACACAATGATCACATAACTAGGCTCGGTCCACTAGGTAGACCAGGAGCCACGTGGCCGGTTCTAGCCAGCTACACACCACATCCTGACATTGTAAAAATGTCTAGAGAAGAGCTGTTAGTACAGCTAAACACATTAATAAAAATACATAGGCAATTAATCCAATATGTAATGCGGACTGCAACAGTCCAGCCAGCTGTTAATACACCACAGCTGACCCCTCATCAGGGGAACACAAATAAAATTACACCACAGAACATACAGTCATGTCTTGGTAAAACACCCGTAAAACGGGAACAAATTCCTTTCTGGTTAGCCCAGAAAATCACTCAAATAGAGGCAGTATTTCCTGATACTACCCCTGTTGAGAAACACAGAATCTTGACCATCTGCCTTCCTATGGGAATCGCACCACACGTGGAGGACTGCGACACTTGGGGTACAGTCTTTGCTTCCATTTACACAAAAACACACGGTGTTCCGTCTATGGCGGTAATACCAGAAGTGCTAAAACAGATTCAAAATGAATTCGGTCCCGAGCCCGCTTTAAATCTAGGTATGAAATTACTGAAAGACTTCAAGCAGGTCACGGCTATATTATTAGCCAACATTAGAGGAGAAGCAGCATCTGTGGCGATTCGCCAGAAGTTGAAGGAAACAGATATAAAAGATCCTGTTGAGCTTGCAAAAATCATAGAAAAATGCTATGAAGAATTAGGTAGAGACAGCTTGGGTGGGAAACCAGTAAAGCCCCAACTGCTCGAAAATCCTGAAAAATTATTTATTAAAAATAATTTAAACACTCCTAAAAAGAGCTGGGATGGAAATAAACAATCCACTCCCAAGGAAAAAGTTTTCCAGTCCAGAGGAAGGTCTCCTCGACGGAGGGAAAGAACTCCGATTCGAGAACGTCAGTCTCCCCAGAGGGAGCCCTCTGAGAAAAGATATAACCTGAGAAATAGGGATAATCTGAAAAAACCTGACAGATATCAAAGTATTGATACACGTCCCTCTCGATCTTTTCCACAGAATTCGGAAAGAAGAGGACGGTCAGACCCAGGAGAGCACACCAAGTCCAAAGACAAGGAACCTGCTCAAAATAAGAAATCTCAATTTCAGAAAAAGAAGGTAGCCAGTATTAGAGTAATCAACCATGCCGAGAATACTGAGGACACAGTTGAAAAACGGGGAATGTGGGCATTGACAATGTTGGACAGTGCAGCAGAAATCAGTATAGCGCGCAAGATCTTGATGAGTCATCTGGAGACAGTGGACACGAATGAATACATTCAGGTTGAAACTGCCGACGCCAGACTTAGCGAGCCCCATAAAATATACGAAATAACATTGCGTATAGAGGGTGATAAGACTAGGAAAATTAAGGGTCTATTTTGGGATAAGCTCTCAAAAGGCTATGATATTCTGTTAGCTGAAAAAGATTGGCCCCCGAAGTTTGTCAGGGAGTGCCCTCGTGGCGAAGAAGTGATTATGCCTGCCTTCTCGAATCACATTCCGATTCACAAAAAATATACATAAGCAAGGAAATGGGCAGTAGCCCAGGCACCTGCATTATATAAAAATCATGTAGGATGGGATGAGGATTCACCACCTCACAAAATCCAATTAAAAAGTGAACCAACTGCCCAGCGGCAGTATCCCATAAAGCAAGAAGCTAAAAAACAAGTCAGGGAGATCTTAGATCAACTTGAGTACCAGGGGGTGATTGAAACATGCACCTCTCAAATGAACAATCCTTTGTTTCCTGTCTCCAAGCCAGACAATTCATATCGTCTAGTTTTGGACTACAGACACCTTAATACATGTTGCAAAACCTTTGCAGTACAAAACTCGCATAGTGCAGCCCTAATGAATAACATAGTTAGGAAAAAATATAAAACAACATTAGACATTTCTAATGGTTTCTTTTGTCAAAACATTGCACCAGAAAGCAGATATTTGACCGCTTTCTCCGCATTTGGGTCGCAGAAAAAATTCTGTCGACTCCCACAGGGGTTCAAGAAAAGCCCAGGACTATTCTCAGCTAGGGTAACAGAGTTACTACAAATCTATGATGATGAAGCATTATCTTACGTAGATGATATTTATCTCACAGACGACGACTTGGATACTCATTTGAAAAGAGTGAACACCATTATACTTGGGTTCGCAGCAGAGGGTTACAAATTCAACTTTAAAAAGTCCCGAACTGCCCATCTGACAGTACTATTTTTAGGGTACGAATTATCAAGTGAAGGGAAAAGCCTAGCGGACAACTTCTTAGAGAAGTGCGCTGTACTCCAAGCTCCAAAAACGCTGAAGAATTTACAATCCATACTAGGTTTTCTGAATTTCGGAAGAACTTACATACTAAATTACGCAGAGAGGGTTAAACCTCTCTACAAACTAATTAAACCTGATTTTAAACAAATCAACTGGACTCAAAAACACACAGAAATTTTGAGATCACTGCAAACAGACATGTTAGCAAAAACAAAATTAGATACACGTGACAACACACGTGATCTTGTAATCCGAGTCATCCCAGGAAGATGCGGATTCACGTACCTGACCTCTAATGAGGGAGAAAAGGTACCTATTTCAATCAAATCTCACTTGTACACACAAGCGGAAAAAGCATTCAGTCCCACAGAAAGAACTGTGAAAGCAGTGCAAATCGCATTAGCAAATGAACGAGAACTAGCACACGGCAAACGGATTAATATCCTTACAGCGGAATCCGCCTTCGAGGCGCTATTCAGCCCAGTAAACCTGCCTACAGTGTCACTGGATCCGAAATGGATACAGTGTATAGATTCTCTAGGAGCGGAAGACGTGAAATACTATTTCGCCCCGCAATTTGAAGAACTGAATGATTTAGAATATGAAGAAGAATATCCTCTGCCAATCGAAATTCTGCCTCTCCCACAATACGCCTGTATAATCTACACAGATAGCTCTGTACAGCATTTCAACGTAGAGAGAAAATCCTACGAGGCAGCATGTGCGATTATTAAAGGTTGTTGGCTGTGCGGTAAATTCAGACCGAAAGTAACAAAAACTGAATCTGAAAGAAACTGTTCGGTTCAAAGAACTGAAATCAGATCTTTAAAGATGGCGCTCGAAAATACAGAACGTGAATTCCCGACACTTATAGTGTGCGATTCTCATTTTTGCGTCAACTCTTACAACAATAAACTGCAGAGTTGGATCAAAAACGACTACAAAGATGACACAGGTGCCACAATAAAGCATAAATTGCTCTGGAACGAGGTAGCTCTTTTAAGTAAAGAACTACAAAAGACTCACGTGATTCACGCACAGAGTCTTCAACGTGATGGCGTTCACGTTGCAGGGAATTCATTGGCTAATACAGCCACAGCGGAAGCAACTAACCCGGCTTCCGTAGCCACAAAAAAGCGTACAGATAAATACATAGACGGGGAAACCATGCTGGCAGTAAAAACGACCGTAAAAGGCGACTGTGCAGCACTACCCGTAAACTATCCACTCAAATATGCATACATAATCGATGCAAACTCCGTTCCTTTTGCTCGAATCCCTGGAGTGGGGGACAGAGTAATTCCAAACAGGAGCAGGAGGGGCTTCCTCTTACTGGAAGCACACATGGGGTTGGGTCTGAGACACCAAACAATTAAGGTTTCTCTGAAAGAATTACAATCAGAGTACTGGTGGCCAGGAATGAGTATAGATATTCAATGTTTTGCTCAAAATTGTGAAAACTGCAACAGAGATCGCAGTAATGAACAGGCCAGTGTAGTTTCAGGATCCCTTCTAGACAGCATAAGGCGGTCTATCTGCGCAATCAAAGAAGAGAAGCGCGTCCCAGTGTACACCATTAAGACGAAAAGCACTTAAAAAATGAGGCTCCCAGCGCTCGGCTGACGCTAGAACGGTTATAAAAGATTTGCGAGTCAATATCGGCACATACGCAATTACCACGTTCCATTCTGATCAGGGTCCTGCTTTCAGCTCTCGAGCTTATAAGGAGGCCATGGCTAGCATGGGAATTGGGTTGCGGTATTCTTGTCCGTCGCACCCCGAAAGGAATAGTGTGGTAGAAAGAAAAAACCGTGACATAAAGCAATCTATAACAGCGAAGGTATTAGGTTCAGGCGCTGGGTGGGTCAAACATTTAATAAGTGTCCAGACTAGTCTTAACAACATGCCAAGAAATTCTCTAAAAGGTTTCAGCCCATACGAACTATTGTTCGGAATTAGAATGCGAGTTCAGGACCTCAATAGTCAGATGTCAGTGGTACAAGAAAAAACAACGCACTTTGATGTAAAGGATCGTTTGGCTGTTTTACAGGAACTGAATGAAACAAGAAAATCATTAAGCAACATAAAGTTAAAGCAACAGCCAAGTACCACTGACGAGGCACCACCCGCAACAGCCCCAGCAAGGCCTGTCTGGATTCCAAAAATTGGGGATCTAGTCAGAGAAAAGATCGCGGTTAAGAAGGAATTTGGGCCTTCTTACAGAAAAGCAGTACCTGTCTTAGCAGTCACCGGAACAAGATCAGTTGTGCTACCGTCCCTTGCTGGTAAAAAGGAGAACAGAGTCGTGTCTATCGATCTGGTAAAACCACAAGCATGTGGCCTATAATCAACAGTAGGCCCAGTGGACTCCCAAGAAACAACAGAATACCCAAACTTGCAACAATCCAAGAGGTTCAAACTGAAAGACTAATCACATTCGATCAGCCTGCAGTGCACAATGAAGGACTATGCAATAATGCCATGGAACTCGTGCCTCTTGAAACACAGATTGAAACAGTTCGTCAAGAAACAACACCAGTCTACAATGATGTGGCATCAGAAAGTGCTACCGAGAGACAGATTGAAAGAACAATCCCATCAATTGACAGAACTGCCTCTGGTTATTTCATCAACTTCGACAACTTCTCTGAAGATTTAAACGATCCCGAAATGATGCCAGAAACAAAAAAGACTTTTAAAGAAAAAACAACGGAACTCTTTCATCAACTGAAGGAAATCTACCTAATTTCCCCTTGGATAGAGTTCTGGTTCGGTCTAGGTGTATTTTTCCTCCTGCTTTGGCTCATCATGGTACTGTGTTTGGGAAAATTCATTGAAGGAAAATATATTACAATGGACACAGCAAGTCAGAACATCAACCTAGTCCTGAAACCACACAGATCATCCCACGTGAAGAAAAGAGAACTGTCAACAGTAAAATGTCACAGCAATTCCAATACCTGGTGGGGTAGTATGGGAGAAAACAGACTATGAGATCTATGGTCCGGTCGAAATCCTAAAGTATCCTCATCAACTAAAGGTTTCCTTAAGTGACTTTGTGACACCAAGTACATTCTCTGATGATTGGGACTTTAACAGTATTAATGACATGATGTCTGATTTAGTAATGTCAGCTAGATTCACAGATCATGATTATTTACAAGGTTCATCTAGTTATGAGCAGTTATTCTGTTACACCCACTATGGGGATCACTACTTGCATAAATCTGCACAGCCTAGAAATGTTTTTATGTATAATCAATGGGAACATTGTCCTACACCACCTAAAAGCAGTTCTAAAGCATTTTTTGAGAAATTTAAATACTTCTCAGGGTTTAACACCAGTGATGCAGAAACGTTTTATTACAAACTGTTAGATAAAACAGGAATGAAAACAATGCTGACAAATTCTAAATTGTTATATTCAGAAGCATTTTATGACAAAATGATGACATTTGGTTTTGATTATTGGAAAAATAATATTGAAACGAAAACAATTTGGGGTACAAAAGATTGGCAGGTGCAAGGCATAGAAGCACTATTTAGAACCTGCATGATACCAGAACAAATGTTATTTTTAAATGACACAATACACCAAACATCTTGTCTTGGCCTAGCTAAGATCAAAGACCTTAAAACACCGTCTATTCCGAAGCCAATACCAGAAAATGCAACCGCTGATATTGAGTTAGACGTGTCACAAATTTTACACTTCAACAGAACACATCCTGATTGGAAAAAGTGGTTAATCTGGCCTACAGACACAAATAGCTGCCAAGATAGATTCCTGAATAAAACACAGGGGTTAAAAAAGACCAGATTAGACCCTAGATACTCCCAGAGACAACATCCAGGGATTATAACAACATACAGTGTAGGGAAACTCTGCCTTGAATGGCTAACCTCGTCCACACTGGCTGAAATTAAGCAACACTTGTCTTTACTAAAAGATGGTGCTGATTTGCGCGACTTCATTCTTGGACCACGCAAACAGCGTCAAAAGCGTTTCATAGCGACCAGTATCTATGCTGCTTACAACGAGGCTTGGAAAGTAAAGCAAATTGAAACTGCTGAAAAAATACGAGAAATTGATCGTATTAATTTGGAGAAATCACTTTCTGTGGTAGACAATGGGTTAATGACTCTGTCTTCCAGGATATATTCGTTGGACAATATTGTATCCTCTGCCTTTGATGTGATAGACAGAGATTTGCTAATGTTACAACATGGCCAGTCTCAATTACGCTCTATTATAGAATTAGGCTGGACGCTGCAAAATCTTCGTTCAGGCTATGTGCCTTGGCGTTTAATCAACACGACGTCATTATTTTCCAGTTTTAACCTTACTGATAAACAGATCAGTTTGGCACAGAAAGGAGCAGACTATACAATCCTGAGCATCGAAAAACTCGAGAGATTACCATTGACAATGTCAGAGAGTCCTGTCATTGAATGGATAATACACGGAATTATCACAATTCCGATAACAACTTTCCGATTTAAAAAGTGCCTTGAGTACGTACCTGCTGGCCAATATGAACAATTGGGTAAACGATATGTAAAATCCGAATGGAAATTACCATACACTCATTCTTGCTATAGTGACAGTGACAAAAATGTATTTCTTAGTGGTGACAACTGTAAACACTCACTAAGCGGTATACTTTTGTGTCAGGGTATTAATTTACACGGAGCATGTGATGGAAATTCAAACAACCTTTCATGCCACCAGCTAGTCACACCTGCAACTCAGATAGAGCCCTTCTTTATGCAACTTTCGAACGGGAGTTACATTCTTAGAACGGATCACAGATGTTGTGGCCTGACGCCAGGGAAAAGTTATCTAGTAGAAGTAACATCCATGGTCAAATGCTGTATGCAAGCATTGTTTCCGAGCGGGCCTCCAGACATAGTGACTCCCCTCTGGCCTCGTCTGAATCTCTATTCTATACGAATTGATACATTAAGCAAAATGAAATCTGTACTTTTACAG
The DNA here is from genome assembly GCF_964263255.1 of Lissotriton vulgaris. Taxonomy (NCBI): domain Eukaryota; kingdom Metazoa; phylum Chordata; class Amphibia; order Caudata; family Salamandridae; genus Lissotriton; species Lissotriton vulgaris. Next base: position 788,140,364 of record NC_141695.1, read on the forward strand.
ACAACCGTGCCTATAACGTCATCTAAAGAGACGTATGATCTTCTAGTTGCAAGGACAGCTACTGAAATTCATGACCTTTTATCAACAAATTGCCCCGTGCATTTCGTAGAAATGTTCAGCCAACTCCTTAACATGTCTAGTGCAACAAGCATCCCAGGCATATTTAAGACAGTCTTTACGGGACTGCTAACACCCTTCCAGGCAATTTTGGGAATCTTTCCTAATTTTGTGCACTCCATTTTTGGCGGCATACCATTATTTTTGGGACTCGTCGCAGGGATTCTATTTTTGACCCTCCTGCTACGTTATGGCAAACCTCGGCTCAGACATAGCTCCCATGGGAATGGAAGAGACAATCCTAGCAATGCGCTACCGGGACAGGATAACTAACGTCCTTGGATTGGCCAGGCTGAGAGATCTAAACATGACCTGGTTCCTTTCATTCAGACCGATATGGCAAAATTGCATTTTACCTGTGCTACGGTGTATGCTTTGCGGCGATGAATGCGTGTTGGACATCTGTCTTTCACTTCCATCAGCAGTACCAATGGACGTCGATACTTTGCTCAGTCCAATAACGGCTCACGCATTGTGTTGTCCCCAGCGGCTACCAATCCTGATGACGGCATTCGTGGAGACTCCTGTACTACATCCAAGTGGTAACAGTGGAGCGAGTGACAAAAGCAACATCATCCAGGTACAACGTTCTGTGAGCATTGCTGGTCCTGCCTTCGATGACAGCAATCATTCTCACACCTGCCAAGTTTCAGCGCTATCTAATTTGGTTGAACTATCACCTGATTTTGTAGACCAATTCTTTGAGAGCCTGTCTGATACGATGTTCTCACCCGTACAGAAACAATAACTTTTAGAAGCTTTCCGACACACAGCGTTCCCATGAACTCTGAATTCGGCCTTCAGTTTTGATCAACAAAAACTGCCAAGAGCTTTGGAAATCTATTTTTTTTTTGATTTGGACAATTTTTCTAATATTGACCTTTTTTGGCACGAACAATTCTTTGCTTAACGTAAAAACTATTCTTAGAGAACAGAAGCTTCACACTTCTATTTCTAAACACATCTAGAGACATAACAACATTACACCAGCCTCTAGCACACATGTTATTACAATGCATTTTTATGTGATGATTTATCTCGCTTTTCTTCTGTCAGAGATACTTCATGTGTAATTCTTTTGCATAATCGTTCATTGATTTCATATGCAATAATTTTTTGAATGATTACTATGCTTTAAAAAACGTACAGTACCTAAATTCCATGTATTACAAGTACGCCTATTTCGAATGCATTTGTGTATTTTGGGGTGGGCAATGTTACACATACATCTAATTGCTTTAGTTTTAGTAATTTTGATGGACATTAACCCGTGGAGTGGGTGTTGCGTGTTTATCTAGGTTCCTGATCGATACTGTGACCTTATGCCCCTATTCGGCTATAAATCCATTTATTCCCTATATTGGCATAACCGTTCAAGTGCGATTTTCTGAAAAGTCATCTCTGGCCTCACACGAACAGAGCCACATTCCAGCATAGTTCCCTCTGCCACTTCCTTTGCGACCAATTAGTGCAATGACAGAGCAGCAGTCACTATCTGATATTCCTAGATAACACTCCGAATTCTTCAACAAGATAAAAACTCAGCAAACCTGGAAATCCCCGCTTGCTATGTTTTGATTAGTAATGGAACTCTAATGAGCAACTGATAACTATCACTTCCTAGTGACATCTTTAATTGACGTCTTATGTCCAGCAAACTTGCGTCAAACCCGGCACCTGTCAGGTATAAATATTACCAACGTTGCCTTAAGCAATGCCTGTTGTACGAGCTACTGAAGCCAGCTGCCTGCACGACCCCGTGTTGGTAAATCTAGCACTCTGTCGCTGCAGCCTGCTATCCTGTGGTGGTGAAGCTGCTGATACCATTATCGCCGCTAAAGCGCGAACTATGGTGCAGTACGCTTAAGGAGCTGAACAGCCGTCCTCTGCGAAGACATCCAGCAGACTCCAGCTGCCCGCGGACGCTGTCCCCCCTCCTTCCTCGACGCGCTGAAGAGAAGCCGCTGCCTTTCTCGTGCAGAGAAATCCAGCCACGGCGTTTCCGGTTTACCCTCGCGGGTGACTGGGATATCGAGAGAGACCCCTGAAGGAGATACCAATCCTCCATCATTCTATTCAGAGGTATGGTGTTGACTAAACCCTTAGACGAGAATTCTTGAAACAAACCTTGGCAAAACCAACTTAACTTAAAGCTACTTACTTACTCCCCTTCCACGTGTTAGGCTTAGGTCAGGCACACTGGGGTAGGCTTAGTTAGAAGCACCAGTTGAGTATGTTAGCCTAATGTATATATGACTGTATATATGTTTTATTACTTTTAAACCATTGTATGGCTAAGAAACCATATCAATGCTTTTACAGTTCTATTTTGCAATACTTATCTTACTGTACGTACTTTTTATAATAACAATTATTGCAATTGTGGCAATACATTTCTCTTGTACGAGAAGAAAGACTGTTCAATAAATGTTAACCCTTTATTGACAAACGCCCGTCTCTCTATTCTCTACATCTCGTGAAAGTAAACTGCACTAGACTGACTGAGTGAAATACATGTCTATTGTTTCACACGACCCTAGAGATTGACTCTTGATCTGAGGAGCAACGTTGTCATGTTGCACGGTTGTTGGAAAGCTGAATCCCTTCTTGTCTGTGCCAAGGAAGCTGATCACTTCCTATGCAGAGAAGAAAGTTTCCAGTGACCTCTGAGCTAGTTGGTAACACAACCCAATTAAGTTTAGCATAGTCAGTGGAGGCCTGGAATATCCGCAGTTCCACGTCGATACTACTGTTTATGTTATTCCAATGCGCAGGGCCTAGTGGGAAACTAGGAACTACACTACACTACGATGGTGAGCCCCTCACCTTCGATGACTGCAAAAGGGACTTTGACTTGGAGAGCACGGAAAGGTATCACTACATGCAATTGATATATTGGGCCCTCAATCCCCAGGTTCGGGAGGCCGCTACTCCACCCCTCACAAAATTTGAAGCTTTCCTCTCCAAAACGTCCACTATGAAAGGGGTGGTTTCATTTATCTATAACTTCTTGCTTAAGACTGCTATCTCTCCACGGCCCATATATATGACCATGTGGGAGGACATGATCCAGCGCCCGATTTCCAATGAGGAATGGGCTCACCTCTGGTCCGATATTGCTCGTTTCAATCACTCCACGGACCTCAGGGAAGCGCATCTCAAGACCATGATGGATTGGTACCTACATCCTTCCAAGCTCCGGCAGATCTTCCCCACTTCCTCAGATAGATGCTGGAGGGGGTGTGGGTTCCTGGGAGACTTTTGACACATATGGTGGGATTGCCTGACTATTCTCCCCTTTTGGGAAGAAATTTTAGCTCACATGAAAGAAATGCTAGGCTATCCCATCCCCACCACTATAGCAGGGGTTCTCCTAGGGCTGCGTAACCCTTCCCTTGAACACCAAACCCAAGCTGATAAAATGATCATGTGGCTCTGCATTGGCGCGGCCAAAGTCACTCTGGCGGCCGCCTGGAAGAAGAGGGAGGCTCCAGCTATTTCTCTTTGGCACTCTCGCCTTTGGAGATTATTGAGCTTAGAGCGTATGGCCGACATCTTCAGAGACGACTATAAGAATTTCGAATTCAAATGGGGTCCCCTGGTTGCCTTCCTTTCTCGGGCTCTCCCATCCGCAGTTTTTCCCTCTACCATCAGAGCCCTCCATCACTTTCAATTTTGATTACTGTGCTAGTGTCATCCGCTCTCTTGATTGTATGATTGTTGCCGCCGCCACAAGTGGGTGGGGGTGGGTAAGGGTGGGAGGGTTAAGCTCAGTTGAACTGAGTTTCTTTTCCTTGCAGCACTCCAAATGTATATTCTGGAGAAGGTACTGTCACAGACATTTGCTGAGTCTCATGCTATCTTGCCTGCCTGTTTAGCTATGTTACATGACTTCCTATGTTCTTGCTCTGTTGAGACCGTAGGAAACGCTCCGGTTAACTAGCAGCTGTAACTCTTGTTTAGCTATCTGAATCTGATGAGGAGCTAACTTCCTTTGATTGCTGCACTTACTTCATGTACCAAATTCTGGTTGAGACTTGTTGTTCCCCTGCGTGGGATCATGTGACGATGCATTTGATGCTTGTGGAATGTACACTCCCAAAACTTCTAATAAACATATCTTTGAAAAAAAAAGAGCCCTGGCATCACAAAATGGATGCTGCAGCCACAGACATGAGTCTGGCCTCCTGATGCTGGATGAAATTCCGGCAGGGGAGGCCTGGACAATAGGTTTCCTGTCACCGGGAGCTTTAACCACCTCCCAGGCAGGCTTTATTGTATTGGGGCTGGGTGGGTGCACTCTGAGAACTTTGAAGTCTGCACTGTGGGCACATTTGGTGCCCATGTGCATAGCCGAGTTCAAACCGGTTACAGGGGCTACCAGCCCCTGCTGTGGTGCAAAACTGGACAAAGAAAAAGGGTGTTGCCACCCCTCTTTCCAAACCTCCCCATAGGTGGGTCCTCAGAGTAAGTCCAACCCCTTCCTTGGGTATTAGAAAGGAACCCCTGACTACAGGACTTTAGATTAGACCTGGACGAAACTCTGCTACAGAAATCCTGGAACTTCAACGATCTACACAATGAGATGACTGAAGAATCTCCCTTGGAGTAAAAGAGTAACTTCCCTGCTTGGCAGGCACCAAAGACGCATCTGACTGGTCTGCATCTCCGAAGCTCCCGCCGGACTCCAAAGTAATTGCAGCCCAGGAAGTAGATTTCCAGACTTCTCCAAGGCCGACCTGAGTCCCTAGCAAAGCTGAGACCCGCAGCCCTCGTGAGTAATATGGAACTGGAACCCCTGCACACCGTGCACATTTGCAAGTGCATTAGCTTCTCGATGTTCCTTGAGGCTATGCATTGGGTTACTCATAGCCCACACCCGAGCACCTTTTTCACTTAAGATTGCTGGCCTACACTCCACTAGTGTTCCGTGAGCCGGCCCTTTGTGTTTTCGCTTGAGGTACCTTTGCGATCCCTGGTCCGTTGACTGGTGGGTCCCTGAGAAAGCAACTTTGACTTTCATTGGGATTCCCTGATTTCTTCAGACATACCCTGACTCTCCACCCCTTGGTGAGTACCTCAAACCTTGCTGGTCCACACTGAAGCATTTGTTCTCATTCTGCGTGGGTTGCTGTTGCCAAGGGTTGTTGGGTCAAATCCTGTCACCGGAGCCACAGCACTCGACATCCTTTGTGGGACAGCTTGAATCCAGCTCCTGGTTGTTGTCGACGCCTCCAGGTTCTCGTGGCTGCAGAGTCAAGCTTCACCTCTTCAACCTGAAATCGCCCGACATCGGTGGGCATTCGACTAACGTGCCCCTGGTCACTGGCAAGTGACCCAGACTCTGTCCCCTCTGCTTTCTGGTTCTTCTCATCTACGATCTAGGCTTAGATCACATCGGACACTTGCCACTTCGACGGCAGCAGCACTTTGCAGCAGATCCCCATTCCTGACACCAAAAGACACCTATGCACCCGGCTTCCCTGGGTGAGGTAACTACAGTACTCCGGTGCTCCGGTGGGTGTTGGCCCTAGAACCCCTTAAGTCTAAAGTGGTTTGCTCAAAGTCCTCTCCTAAGGGTCCTTAATCTTTAAATCTCCAATCGCGACTTTCCCCATAGAAGCTAACGGCGTCTCGTGGCTGTGTTCTCACACTGCACGCGTCCCCCGTGGGTCCCCTGTGGCACAATCTTGGGTGGTTCCTTGTGGGCCCAGCGATTCTACAGGCTCTAGGCCTTGTGTCTAGTCAAGTTGTGGTTCTTATACCACTTTCTTAATATATGGTTTGGTACACCCCTAGGTTTCAACGTATATTGTGCTAATTTACTGTGATATATTAAGTGTAACATATGTGCTTTGACCTCTAGCCTCATAAAGAGACTAGTAGGGTGTGTTTAGAATAAATACGTATATTTTATATATATTTATACCTGGTGTAGTTGTTCTTTCATTTAGTCATTCAAGAGATTATGGACAGGTAAAACAAGCTGCTTTACATTCCTTCAAGACTTAGCCTGAAGCCTGCTCTCCATATCTACCACTAGGATTGCTTTCAAATAAGGTTCTCTTTACCTCTAAGGAGTTGTTTGTGCAAGGTGCCCACTATAACGAGTGAACAGCATATACCAAGCCAACGTCTCACATTGGTGTGCAGCGGTTGGGATTCAAGCTTGCCATTGTTTCACCAGATAATCTCAAGTGAGTGGCTAACTGAAAAACACTAATAGTACCTGAGGTACATATAATTCAAGCTTAAACTACAGTAACTTCTACTCAACTTGGAATTGTGTGACAAGAGCTTAGCACACCCTTTCTACAACTCAAGAGAGTTGAGTAGGCCACACTAGAGTAGGTAGGTGCATACATCACACTAGTCATGTCTCCAAGGCCAGGAACCAGTGGGTCCCTGCCAGATGTCAGTACAATACTGGCATCCAAGTATGACACATTCCCATTCTTGGAATTGAGAGCATTGTGTACTACTAGGAGATTGAAGACAGGCAAAAGTGCAAACACCCAACGCCTCATAGAGGTACTGCTGTTGGCTAATCTCAGAAAGGCCTCAGGACCTGGAGGGGTAGGCAGTGTGGGTGGGGAAGCAGATGAGGAAAGGCCCAGGGGTGACAATGAGAGAATGACCAGTACCTGACCTCTGAGGTTGACCAAGAAGGTGACAATGACCTTGACCTGGAAAATGCAGCTCCTCCTGGAGACGAGTAAGGCCAGGAGGGCCCTATCTTTGTTCCCCAGGGAGAGTTGGATATGTGCCTAGAAGATCCAGATATCCTTCCCAGGAGTCTGTCCATTCTGACACATCTGTAGGGACCTATGTCTCTTCTCACAGGAAGGAATCCTCCCAGGAGAAGAGAGAAAGGCAGATCAAGTATGAGGAAGCCCAGCTGAGAATTAGAAGACAGCAGGTAGCCTTAGAAAAGGAGACCCTAGAGCTCAAAAGAGCTAGAAAGAAGATGTGGCTAGAGTCCCATGGTGGCAGCTACATCCCTAGTGGTAGAGAGAGATCTCATGACTATAGGAACTTAAGCAAGATTATCCCTTCCTACCAGAGCGGGGATGACATCCACAAATGGATTACTGCACTGGAAAGGGCCTGTAAAGTTCAGAGGGTCCCCAGGAGCAGTGGGCAGCAATCGTGTGGCTCTCCTTTGCAGACAAAGGTAGAGATAAACTTTTCACTGTTAAAGAGAAGGATGCTGATGATTATACAGTCCTCAAGAGTCCTCTGATTGAGGGTTTTGGCTTAACCACTGAACAATACAGGATAAAGTTCAGAGATACCCAAAAGGCTCAGACTTAGGACTGTGTTGACTTTGTTGATTGTGCTACTAAGGCTCTGGAGGGCTGGACACTTGGCAGTAAGGTGTGTGATTTCACAGGTTTGTTCAACTTAATTATGAGGGAGCAGATCCTTAAAAATTTTCAAAATCAGCTGTTGCATCAGTACCTGGTGGACTCTGATCTGACCTCTCCCCGACAATTGGGAAAGAAGGCAGACAAATGGGTCAGAACCAGGATGAAGCAGAAGGTTCAGAACCAAGGTGGTGACCAGAAGAAGCAAGATTCCAAAAACTCTGATAAGAGTGGGGAAAAGGGTAAAGACCAGAAGGCTTCTCAAGGTCCCCAAAAATCTGCATCTGGTGGGGAGTCCCAATCAACCAAAGGAAAAGGCCAAAAGAAACCATGGTATAAAATCTGTAAACAGAAAACCCATTGGACTAGTGATTGTAATAAGTCCAAAGACTCAACTCCAGCCACTATTGCCCCTAAGGCAACTGTTCCCCCTAGTTCAGCTCCAAGTGGTGGTACTCAGAATAAGGGTGTAGATGGGTTAACTCTTGGTTCTGAGATGGACTCTGTCCTAGTCAGCGTTTCAACTCAGGCTGCACTGATCTGTGATGTAGTCATGGATATGTCTTCTTTTGTGAGTCCCAGTAACCTGGGCAAATACAGACCGCAGCCTTTGATTCATGGAAAAGAGGCTTTGACATTCAGGGACACAGGGGCATGTGTCACAAGACCTTGTGGCTCCTGAGCAGATCATACTTGGTGAAATGTACCAAATGACCAATGCTAGCAATGTCAGGACTGACCATGCCCTGGCAGTTGCTAATTTCTCTTGGGAAGGGGTAACTGGCCTCAAGAAGGTTGTGGTAAGTCCAGACCTCCCTGTTGAATGCTTGCTTGGGAATGATTTAGAGACTTCATCTTGGGCTGAAGTGGAGCTCAGGACCTATGCAGAAATGTGAAATCCCTGCACATGTGTTTGCTGTGACTAGGTCACAGCCCAAAATGTCAAGATGTGAACAGGCCCTGGATTCTGGAGGAATGGACCAGGTGCCTTCCAAGAAAAGGAGCAGTAGGGTTATGGAAGAGCCTTCCCCCCTGACTCAGAATACAGACCAGTCTCTTGAGGGAGATGATCCCAGTCCTGAAGAAGGAACTGTCCCAGATGAGCTGGAGCCTGATCCGAGTTCTTGAGGACATGGGACTCTTCGAGGGCAAGATCTGAGCCAGGAGCAGGTGAGCTGCCCCTCTCTTGAACACCACAGACAGCAGGCTGCTGCTGAGGCTGCTGGGAATGCTAGTGGTACCTATAGGATCTATTGGGATGATGGACTCCTATACTCAGAGAGTAGAAACCCCAAACCAAGAGCAGCCGGGAGGTTGGTTATACCACTGATGTTTAGGGGCTTCCTATTAACACTAGCCCATGATATTCCCTTAGCAAGTCACCTTGGCCAAAACAAGACTTGGGACAGGATTCTCCCTCACTTTCATTGGCCCCACATGTCTGAACACACCAAGGAGTTTATTTGCTCCTGTGTCACCTGTCAAGCCAGTGGTAAGGCATGTGGTACCACTAAGGCCCCCCTGATACCACTACCTGTGGTGAGGGTTCCCTTTCAAAGAGTGGGGATTGACATAGTTGGTCCCATGGATCCTCAGAATGACTCTGGGTACAGATTTATGCTGGTGGTGGTGGACTATGCCCCTAGGTACCGAGAAGCTATTCCACTTAGGACCAACACAGCTCCTGTGGGGGCAAGGGCCCTCTTGGGAGTATTAAGGTGGGTTTTTCTAAGGAGGTAGTATCAGACAGAGGTAC